>NC_140580.1:1111957107-1112602107 GCF_964204655.1 Triturus cristatus | reverse complement strand
ATTAAGATGGGAATGCACTAGGCCTCAGGTGAAGAAAGACTGATGGGGTTGTAGGGGTGGGGATAAGGCTTAGGCGGGCTGCTGCGCCTCATTTTTTAAAGTTATTTTCCATGGTGTCTAGTAGGTTTTCTGCCTCCCCGGGGGTTCAATCCCCATTTTGCCCCACAAGGCTGAAAGGCTGTCGGGCCCATTATAGGGTGGGGGCATGGCCTGATTGCTGGGTGGGCTGCCCCCACCCCATCTTTTTTACTATTTTCCCTGATGTCTTGTGGGCTTTCTACCCCTGTCCACTGGGAGCAGCTCGGGAGCAAGCCTTTCAATTTGCCCCTCAGGGGGATACAACAGCTGTCAGGCTTGTTAAGAGGTGGGGTACAGTCAAAGGCCTTCATAAACCTCCCCCAACCTTCTTTTTGAAAAACACAATTTTTCCTGATGCCTAGAGGGCTTTCTGCCCACCTTGGGGGCGGATCAGAGGTAACCCTCCCAATCTGCCCCTCAGCGGGAAGGATCTGTAATGAGGTAGCTGCACAACATGATGCCTGGACGGGGTGCACCCACATTTATTTATTTTCAAAAGAAATGTTTCCTTGTGTCTACCAGGTGTTTTGCCCCAACCTGGGGGGAGATAAGGGGGCAGAGTAAACCAGGCAGAAAGACTTTTGGGTTCATTATGGAATGGGGCACAGCCCTATAACTGGGCCCATCGAACCCCTTGTTTTTTTTTAAAACACAAATTTATACTGGTATGTAGTGGGCTTTCTGCTCCCCCAGGGAAGGCATGTACATGGGGTAAGCCTGCAATACAGACATTGTCCCCTTCCAGCAGTATCATTCCTGCTTGGATTGTGCTTGGTGGCTGAGATATGTCTCCCGAGCACCAATTAAATGTGACACCATTTGGCCCTATTGGTGCCAACTGGTTTCACTTTCATTCTGTGTGATTTCAATCAGTGTAATCAGTGCTGTACAGTATTACTGTTGTGGGTGTTATTATTATCAGTCGTGGTTATTTTGCTGTTGGTGTAGTTATCATTAGCAAAATGCATCACACGTAGAAAGAGGAATAAATTAGGAGAAATAAAGATATTGCTCCTCATTATGCATCCTCTGGGAAGGCATAGCATTTTGACACATTCCCACGTCCACCCCTCATTGTAAATCTGGAAATATGCCAAAATCCATAGGTGGATGCATCAGTACACCCACGCTCCACCTATGGAACACCTCCCTGGGCCAGAAAAATGCAAGGCAGCCACTTGCACTGCCTTGTGTAACTCCAGATTTACCAAGCACCACAGGGCCATGCAAGGTGGCCTTGAGTGGCTTGGTAAACCTGACTTAGTGTTGAGTCGCACTTACGTTATCTTTTATGATGCAAGGCAACTTTGATAAATCTGGAACTTATTCTGAACGTACAAATCTTCATTGCGACTTTGTCCAGCGGCATCCCAACAAACACACCTCCTCATCGGACTCGGACACTGCCGGCTTCCTTGCCCCACTGAACTTTACCTTCTCAGACACTTTTCTTTAAAAATCCTTCTACGTCCAAAGGTATGTGGAGACTGAGCCCCCTCTTTGGTAGTCGGCCATTACTTTTTCCTTTAGCGACCAGATGCCCGTAGTTGGTGCTTTTATATTTAAGGCACTAGGTTTTTGTTTTTTTTAAATGTCATTCCTAACTCCGATTCTACTGATTGGATTTTTGTTGTTCTGGTGTCAAATTACTTATTATATTTGTCTCTATTTTATTAAATTGGTTTGCAATTTTTCTTGTTTTGTATTTTTACTTTATTATTGTTTGAGTGCTGCATACATACTTATCACATTGCCTCTCAGTTAAGTCTGATTTTGTGCCAGATTTGGCAGTATTGCTCTTGGCGTTTGTGTTGTTATTACTGGAGTTACTATTGCAGTTGGTGCAGGTGCTGTTATTAGTAGCAAAATGATTGCTGCAGATGTATTAGTAATGTTAGCATTGCTATTGACGTTGGTGGTCTTATTGTTAATACTGTTAATGCTGTTGTTGCTAGTAGTTAATGTTGTTAGAAACAGCGCACTGACAGCGAAAACCAAATTGTTTTAGAGTGAGTCTTGTCCTTTCAAGGATCTATGCCTGGGGATGTTCCAGTGGCTACTTGAACAAAAATAATAATAATTGGAGAATATTTTTTCACTGGCATCCAATAGAGCTATTTGTCTATAGTACTCCAGAACAGTCCTAGAGCCTGTTTTGTGGAGGGTGAGAATAACACTCCCTCACCGTGGATTTGGAACTGAACCTTACTAAATGACTTTTTCATTTAGGTGATATTTCAGTGGGAGATGGAAAGGTGTGAAGCAACAAAGGTTTTGCAAACTCTTGTGGTAACTATAATCTTGCAGAAAATGCAGAAACATAAGTGTTCCGTAAACTGTCAGTCTAGATACTTTAACTCAGTAAGCAGTGAAACTGGGTCCCAAAACCTTTGAGAACATTGATCTATGTGATCTCTGGCAGCTTCATGCAGTGTATTTTTCACCTGCATTCTATTTTATAATTCACCTTTTTTTCTTGATCTTTGAAATTGTTTGAGCATAATGAGAAGAATAAGAAAAGTGTTGCTTGCCTTCAACCTCCTTTATTTAAGTTATAACAAATCTGCTGTTCTACAATGCCTTTAGTTTTTAGACAACTTAGCTCAGCACTTTTGTTTTTTGTTCGCATTGGCATTTTTAACTTGGAACTTGGCACCCATTCTTAAGACAATAAAATCATAGTTTGCCAAAATACTACTTGTTCATGCTGATGCTTCTGATTGAGGTAGGGACAAAATAAAGTAATGGAGACCACTTTCTAGTTTGTATCCCAATATACTTGGTTCATCGAATCATGGACTGTGGCCTCCACACTAGAAAAACTCCAAATCTAGCCTTAGACTAAATTACAAGAAGTATAACATGCTATTATGTTTTTATCACTATATAAGGTAGAAGACATTGGCAAGTAGGCTAATAACGAAAACTCATATTAAGATGAGAATATTTGATCAGTCTGGTAAAATGTCTTGGTACATCACCTTCGGGACGGCCATTTATAAACAAACATTTGATGCCTAAAACGTGACTGAGTAGCAAAATGCCTCTCTTTCTAAGTTACATTTTTTATTGAGATATATGAACATAATATCATAACCTATGCAGATAAACTGTTAGGATTCACAATATAATAAAAAAACATCACAATTCATTAAATTGAATCAAAAAATAGAAGCAATTGGGGAAAAAGAAAATGAAAAGGAGAAAAGGAGAAAAACAAGATAAAGAGTACTAAAGAGACAAAATATGATATTGATGAGTAACAATATCACAATTTCCTATAGAATTATAGCTAAGATCATCATAAACAAATAAAAAACTCAAATATCAGAATATTTTAAAGCACATTAACGATCAATTTGGAGATTTAAGAGTATAAATTATAACATTATGAGATAACTAATGATAAGTGATAACTTTAATTTTTCACTTTTAGTCAATAACTGCAAAGAGATTAAATTGGATCTATCCAGCATGTGATCATGACAGACCAAGTTCCACCAGGATTTGATAGAAATTGTTTATTTAGACTTCTGATTGGAAGTAATAGCTAGTAAGCTAATTGCTAACAAAAGGTCTACAGCTTTACCTAGTATTCCATTATGACACCATAAAGAATGTAGTCCGCCTAAAAAAGTATCAATTGAGACAAGTGAGGATATCCTGGTACTATCTTCAATCCTGCAACAAGTGAGTCCAAAACTAAGAAATGGTTGGGCCGAAAACATCAGATAGAAATATGAACCAACATGTAAACCACAACGCCCACAAGTGTCTTGTTTAATTTACTTAGTTTGAAATAAGTAAAGGGGAGTTTGAAACAAGTGGTTATGTAAGAACAGAGATTGTATTAAACTTGCAGAATGAGCAGCTGAATGTATTTTAGCCAGATTTGATTCCAGATGGACACTGACCAAGTGCATTGTCGATCAACTTCCCATTGAATCTTAGTCTTAGATTTTTGGTTTATCAATGTTGGATAATCAAGACAATTTATAATTTAACTGTAATCAAGGCTTTAAAGAGTATTGTATTAGCAGGTGGATTAGCTGGCATAACAGGATCGGTAGTGAGAGAGGAGGAGATCGGCACCTGGGGAGATTAGAAAAAAACTTTAAGCCTATTATATTGAATATGCTTGCTGTGGGGGACATTATATGAACCCCACAAGGCCGAAAAGGAAAGGATAGAGTTATTTTCAAATAAGTGTGAAAGAGTAAGGTACCTTTATCCATCCAGCTTTTCCATGATAAAACATGTGATAAATAGGATCTGCTTTTAAGGTTACCCACACTTTTTTCCAGGTGCTATGCTGTTCCTGCTTGTCTGACCGGATCCTGGTAATCAGGACCACAGTGTCTTTGCTTTCTCCCCTAATTTGTTATGGTAAGTACTTAGGTACATGTCAGATTGGACAGTGGTGCACACTTATCAGTCCCTGCTCGTCTGCTGCAACGTACATGCCTGTGCTCCATCAAGAATCCTTCCAAAGCCTGTGGGCATCCTAGACCCCTGAAGGAAGCTCCCTTGAAGTGAAGGAGTCACATCCCTGCATCTGCAGGCACTGCAACTAAGCTGACCGGTCGGCTGATACTGGGCTCCCTCGAACTCCGTAAGGCTTAGCAATACAGGTGGTGGTTCTCCACATCCCTCGAGGTCTGCCCTGTCCTAAATTGAGTGAGAAATGGCTCAACAGCGAAAATAAAGGGAGAAAGGGAACATGCTTATCTATAGTTTATACAGACAGAGACAGAGAGAGAGATAGAGAGAGCGAGAGAGAGAGAAAGAGAGAGAGATAATTTTTATGAATAATACATTTTATAGCTTCAGTGAAAAAAACAAAATTGTCAGAGGAAAAAATATGAATAAACTTAATTAGAATGAGAAAAAGCAGTCTCGAAAATTGTACTAAAAATCCACTGTAAAACCATTCAGACCTGGTTAATTGCAGAATAATGTTCTTCAAATTTTAATGAGTCATCTAAAGAAGACAAATCGATAGAAGCAATAAATCTTTTCTTAAGCTTAGTGAAAAAAGTATCAATACGTTCCTATGAAGCAGGGTTCTCAGGAGCATATAGGCTAATTGCACAGCAAGCAGCAATATCAGGATCTCTAAAACATTTTTCACACAGATCATTTACAATAGATTTTACTGTTGACTTCTCCTTCTCACATTTCAAGTAATTAGCACATAGGAATCCAGCTCTATTTCTCTCACCATACTATGCATTCATTTTATGAAGTGCACCACAAGCGTTGTCAGTATTAAATTTAATAAACTGTATTTTGGCCCCTAATAACTCTTCTAAATTGTCCTCATCATTTTTCAACACAATAAATATGTTACAACTTCTTATTATTATAAAAGATGGACATGGATTCTCTTTTGGCTTTTTACTTTTGAAAAAGGCGTATCTACTTTTGAAACTTCTAGAGGCTGCTTTAAATGTATCCTAATCAAAATGCAAAGATATATCTCCTGTGTCTCTGTTTTCAATACATTCTTTGACAAAATGTCTATAAGTAGGGATAAAGGTTTAATCCATCAACAAAAAGTTAATAAATCTCCATCGAGATTTATTAGTATTGTTCTGCAATATATCAATTTCAGCCCCAACAGGGGCATGATTAGGAAATTGGAATTCAGCCAATTTCTTAATGTACTGATACATTAGGAATAAGTAGTAAATCCAAGTTTTATAATTGTAAGTGGCAGTGTGAATGGAGAATTCCCTTAAGTCTGGGTTAAAAAGTTTCCAGGAGTCAAATAGGGACTTTTGAGAAGTGGTATTTTTGAATCCAGCCATGAATTACTGTCAAGAGATCGATTGATTATAATTGTCAATTGATGTAAATCACCTCCAAGTGGGAGATTATTCTAATACTTTCATTGAAATCGTCTTCCAGGAATCTGGATCAAGATGAATAGGGCCATAAACATTTGTTACAGAAAACCTATTATCTTGTATTTTAAATTTAACATCAATGCATCTTCCTTCAGATTCATTTTCTTGAGAAATAAAACAAACATTTAAAATCTTGTGCAGAGTATAGCAATGCCATTCTTATTCGATGTAGAAGGAGAAAAATGTATTTTATTCCCCCATTGCCTTTTCAGTCTACCCCTATCAATGTCGGAAGGATGGGTTATCTGCACTAAAACCAACTGGCCTTTAAGTCTAGACAAATGTGACAAGACTCTTTGGGCATTATTACAATAGCGGTTGGACCGCACACCGACAGGATGTTGGTGGTGGTCTGACTGCCGGATTACAATCCCGGTGGTCTGACTCACAGCAGTTGGGGGAAAGACTGCAGCCTCCACCAGGATCAGTGATCCCAACAGGCAGTGTTCGGAATCGTATTCCCAAACGGCAGCTGTGCCGAAGCCAGGCACTGCCATCGGGATTACGATATCCTTTTCTGACAGCCTTTTCATGTCAGAAAGACTGCCATGCAAAGGCTGTCGAAAACAGAAATTGGGAGCCCCAAGCAGAGCCCCCGTCCTTCTCGGGCCTCTCTAAGGTGGCCCAGTGGGCATATGTAGTGCCCTCACTCACGTCAATGCACTGTGTGCCGTGCACAACATGGTGCATGGCACACAGTGAAGGAGGTGAAGGAGGTGGTCCATTCCACTGTGGCTTGAGTTGCAGCCCTTTTCCTTGGCTGAAGCACAAGCCACTATGGCAGGAGCACATTCTGACTGCAAGCACGACGGTCACATCATAATGCGGCAGTCAGACCGCCGCATACTTGTCAGGCGGTAGCCTGACCGCCATGATAGCTGTCGGCAGTCCGACCGACTGCTAGGTGTCCCTCAAGTCAAATGCTTTTACATTTGACTCATGAGGGACACCTAGTAATGACTAGTGGAACTGCAGCTTGATGTAATAATTTCAATGCTTTTGCATTTGACTCGTGAGGGACACCTAGTGACGACTTGTTGAACTGCAGCTCTTTGTAGAATTATTTTGATATTGGATACTATAATATTCACTGCCCACTGCTAATCTCGTCCCATAATGCTTTGCAGGGCCTTTGGTTGGGATTGTATTTTTGCCCATAACTGTGCTTGGGGTGGTCCTAAGAGGATGGGACCACCACCCAATCGTTCAGCAAGATGTGCTCTTTGTTTTCAAGGCATCTGCTTGGTTCTCTCCCTAGGTTAGGGAGGATCCCAAAATCATCACCTCTCTCACTGCTTGCAAAATTTTAATTTTTACTTTTGTGAAATGACTATATGCATTTTAGCATGTAAAGACAGAGATACGTGTTATTTTAACAAAAGTATATGAGGTTTCCGTTTTATTAATTGGGAGTCCGAGGGAGCGAAGTTGCCGGAATTCACAAATTCTGCGTAGTAGTACTCCGCCAACTACGCCCACCCTTAGTAAGGACTCTCTGCCACATGGAGGTGTGTTTTTTGGGATGAGTACAACACCCAGCAACCTCAATTCAAGGCCCGCCCTCTCATGCTCATAAGAATGTCATGGTCTTGCTGCCAGTGTAGTCTCCAACATAAGGACTCTCAGCCACATGGGGTACCTGTGTTTCGGTACAACCACAACACCCCAGAGCAACCATCCTAGACCCCGCCCCGCTCACAATCATAAGGGCGTCACTGTCTCACGACCAGTGTAGCCACAAATGTAAGGACTCTCTGCTGCATGGGGGACCTGTATTTCGGGATGACTACAACACCCAGCAATCTCCATTCAAGACCCCACCCACTCACGCTCTTAAGTACGTCATGGTCTAGCGGCACGGGGTGCGCCCGGGCGAAGCCTGTGCTAAAGGTGGGCTTGTCCGCGCTAATCATAGCCCAGAAGAGGCTGGGCTAAGCCACCCTCCTAATGCTTGGATCCTGAGATCTTTAATGGGAAGAAGGAAGACCAAGCACGCGGACACAGGTGGGGAGATTATCGTGACTCTTGATTCTTTCTTGGTAGGGCTGCCAGCATAATCTCAAAGGAGATAGAATTTATGGAACGTAGATTGTCCCTAGGTGAGCCAGTTAATGCAGACGTTATCAATAAGAGCCCCTTGAGCACTGTTACGATTGTTCCACCCGGAGGGCATTTATCCTGATGCCGCTAATACCCAGATTGACATAAACAACAGTGATGCTATCTCCCTATAGGAATCGCCTGTAAAAAGGAAAAGAGGAGGGCCTGGATAACAGCAACCCCCAAAGGTGAAATTAAAGGGCATAAGTACGGGCACTGAACAGTTGCAGAGCCTATTGAACTATGATTTGAAGGAAGTATATACAAAATTGGAGCAGGCCTTGTTAAATTCGATCCAGCCCTTGATAAAACAACTTGAGCCTTTAGAACAACGTCTAGTGTTATTATTCGAGCAGGGCGAGTCAGTTCAGAAGCCTGGCACTTTTATTACCCCAATTTCTGTTTTAAAGGGTTTAAACCCTAAGTCAAAATCATTTGTGCCAAATTTGGGACGAAATGCTAAAGCTGGAGAGAGGAGAGGGTTGGAGGAATTCCAAAATCCTTCTCAACAATTGTGCTTACAATCAATGGGCCAGCACAGAGAAGTGGTACACCTAAGAGGAAGATCTTCACCAAGGGAGGGTTCAGGTCCTATAGATATGCCTGCAATCCCAATCGCCTCTAACAGTCAGAATAATTCAGTCTCCATAGAAACCCAAGCTCGTAATTTACATATAGAGCTCAAGGTAGTCCCTAATAGGGAGATAAGAAGGGCACATACAAGGGCCATGATGGTGAGGAAAAAATGCGTAGGGTGGGAGAGGGAGGGCAATAGAGCCCAGACCCTTTTTCTCCCACCTAAAGAAAGCCCATATGTCTTAATGTTGGTCAATGTGCCAGAATTAAGAAATTCCCAAGTTGAATCAACAGAGCAACGTATGAGGAAAGCGATCCATTGGCTGAATACATTTGGCAGACAAACACTCAGAGATTATGGTTTGTTTAGATAGTAGTGCTCCTGCAATGCAGGTGATAATGGCCTTCGAAGAGGTCCTGAAAGGAATAAGAAACCAACTGACATGCCCATTTAGGAATAGAGAGATTGCTCAAGAGCCATGGTTTGGCCATAATTGTACCAAGACTACCACCAATTTACGCAATGCACTGCGAGCAGTGCCTCGGGATCAGCTGCTTATATGGTCCCTATGAGCAAGCGAGGTGGGTAAGATTAAAAGGCCTAAAAGATAAAGCATTGGAAGACCTAAGGCAGGCATTGCAGAAAAGAGATAGTCAGGCATTTTGGAAGTTGGTATAGGCCTCTTTTCTAAAAGCTGATGGGGCACCTTCATTAGATACGCATATAGAGGAGGAGGGGTGGGTCACGTATTTTCAAAATATTAAAAAAAAAATACTAAGGTGACCACGAGTAAAAACCATAGTATAGAAGGTCAACCCATTATCCAGTTAATTTTTGATATGGAAGAAATAGAATGTTCATTGGCTCAGACCTGCCTCTTGACCGCACCCGGACCCGATGGGGTTCCCGGTAGATGTATTTTTAGAAACCAAGGCCCTGTGGGTACTGACAAATGTTGTAACTAAAATGGAACTGCCAAGTACATAGAAACATTCAATAATTGTACCAATCTATAAAAAGGGTGATAGGTTAGACCCAAAGAATTATAGACCGTTCTCTTTAATTGATAGCACAGCAATATTAATGGGTAGGGTGCTATTAAAAAGCTTAGAGGATTGGGCAAGGTATTAGAGAATATTAGCGAAGGCCCAATATGGTTTTTGAAAAGGGTAAGGGAACAATTGGCCAGTGCCTATATTTGGCCACGGTAATTTCTAAATACACATTGGCCGAAGATGGACAGTTATCAATGGCATTCATGGATTTGACAGTCGCTTTCGATTGTGTGGCCCAAAATAAATTATGGGTAATTATGGGGGCTAAGGAAGTGGACTCTCCCATTATCTCTTTCATAAGACAGCTATACATAGGAGCAACTGTGTGTGACTTTTTTGGGAGAGAAGGGGAATGCACAAGATCTTTCAACATTGAGAAAGGGGTAAGACTTGGTTGCAGGGGCGTAACACAGGCCCCGCAGCGCCCTCGTTATGGGGAGGCCCCTGTGCTCCAGGGGCCCCTCACTCAATGGGGGAAGCAAGCCTCTTAGTTCATGAATTAAATGGTGCGCACGACCATGGTGCACACGGCCAGGAGCGTAACACAGTCAGGTCCCCAGAGCCCCTGGACCGCTTTGCAGGAGCAGGGGTGCTGTGCTCTAGGGGCCCCCTCACTCAGCAGAGGCGGAGCCAGCAAGCCTCTTCATGAATTAAATGGTGCACACGCCCTGCCTCTTAATTAAGTAAATGGTGCGCATGTCCGCCGGGCCCTGGGTGGGCCTCTGAGTCTCTTTATTAATTATGGTGCATGTTGCGCGCAGAATGTCTCCGCGTCGGCGCGTGTGCGCGTGTTCAGGGTGGGGCATAGGTTGGGACTGGTGACCAATACCATTGTCATGCGCATTGCGCAGCAATTAAAAGTGCACGTGACGAGTGAGGTGAGGCATCCCAGGACCCAGCCAGAGTGACTATTGAGAAAGACCATCACCGTGCGGCGCCCCGGCCATAATTTAATTAATACTAGTCTCTGCCTGGCTAGCCTTGCCCTTGCCCTCTTCTGCTGCCCACTCGCGCCTGCCACTGAAGCTGCAGGCCAGGCCTCAGGTGAGTCTGTCCGAGCCGAGGCAGGAGTGGCCCGCGGTAGCAAGGAGTCTCAGTGGGGGGGTGGGGTGGGGTAGGATGAGATCATAATTTGGATATGGGAGGGCATCATGATGGAGCCCGGCTGAGGTTCTGTAGCGATCCGAACCCGTGAATTCGGTATCATAGTACTGACACGATTTTGGTACCAATGAACCGCAAATGATCCATTGTATACGTGACAGTGTTTTCGCTGCGCAACTAGCATGAATTCATTGGAAAATAGGGCATTCTCTCGTAAACGCCATGGCACCCATTTTAGTTACGGCATCCATCTTGTTTCTTGCCCTCACATAGTCAATGAACGGACGATGACCCCGGCAGAATCACCTTGTTAAGGACACGTAAGCTCGAGCCCCGAGAAAGGCTGACGCTACATGACTAGGCAGAACCAAGCTGCCTCTCTTGCCTGAGGCCAGTCCTGCTATACTGGTTCTCGTGTCCGTTGTCCTGACTGAAAGGCCGAAGACGATTGCCCTGCCCGTTTATGATCCATAAACACCTCTTATCCTACATTTCAATCCTTTGCACCTGGCACTGCTCCTTTCCTTCTGGGCTTTTACAATGGGGAGGTTACGATTTTTATGATGGGGAGGATCGGGTAGAGAATGAAGAACTGACAAGAGAGCCTGATCGAATACCGAAAACCTACAACTAATCATTGTTTGATGTTTTTTTATTATCTGTTTGGGATACCGGGTTGGGCATGAGAAATATTCGTGTAATGTTGCCCCAAGACATTTTTCTTGTATTTAACCCCTTCCATGCGGGGCTGATTCCCCCGCGGTGCTGACTGCTGCTTGCGCGGGCGTGGTCATGACGGAACGGTTCCGTCATGAGCACAGCTCAACCGACGCTCATGACGGAACCGTTCCGTCATGAGCGTCGAAGGGGTTAAGAAACAACCCACTTAATGCAATTCGAACAGTCTCCTAGATTCTGCCTCTGTGCGGTTCCTATGATTTCTGTATCCCTGCAGTAAATAAACCTTGGTCTTTGACGCCGCCATCGAGAAGCCCGTGTCTCTGTTTGTTTGTGCACCGGGACAGGGGGAACTCAGGGGTCTTCGGGTGTTGTTTCCCTGACACCTCTGGACTCTTAAAAGTCCAGAACCTCAAATTGGCGCCCAACGTGGGGCGACGTCATCCGGTACCGGTCCAAAGCCTGAAAAGTTCGAGAAGTTTCGTGTGAAGATTCCGGAGGGAGGTACCCCGCTTCATCGATCCCTGCATGTCGTAAAAGTGGCCCGACGATCTCTTCCACGAGGGTTCCCGTTCCCAGACGGCTACAGAGGACCGCTGCCTTGACTGTCGCCCTGTCTTGGACCCGAGGTGCAGACCTTAGTACGGCGAGACGAAGACGGGTTCTCCTTGGTGACGTCTTCCATATTTCAGTTAAGTATTAAGTGGGTTGTGCTCAGTCTGGTTATTTGGATACGTTTGTTTTGGATTTGTAGATTATCATTGGTTGCTCTTGTTAGGATAATCTTTGTATTTGGTATTGGTTCATTTTGGTAGGCCTAAGTTCTCTGCGCATTTTGGTTGGAATTTGTCTTTGTAGTCATGACTAAGGGTAACAATTGTTTTTTGTCCTGGTTACGTTGCAACGGGGATTCACGGTTGGAGGACTCGTGTTTGGTTCCTCCGATTGGGACTCCTACATATGAGCTCTATTGTAAACATGGTGTGGGTCCTATTACGTATAATGAAGTATGGGTCCGTTATACCAAGAAAGATGGTGTCCTTAGTTGGCCACCGCATGGTAGTTTCGAAACGGAAATTCTAGATAATTTAGAAATGAAGTTGTTTAAGAGAAAAGCCCGGCCGGCGATGTTTGATTCTTTTCGCGTATGGCGCAAAGAAGCCAAACAGAGAGAAATTAGGAAAACAAAGAAAGAACAGAAAGAGAAAGGGTTGACTTTAATGGAGTCTGCTAGGCAGCTGCATGTCAACGAGACCGAGAAAGCAATGGAGATGGCGAGTAGAAAACATAATTTGGCAATTGATAAATGTTACCCTGTATTGCCATCTTGTCCTGCTAAGCCGATAGAGGACCCTGAAAAGGATCCCCTGTTGTCTTACCTGTTGAGTTCACCTCCACCGTATGCACAGGGTATTACAGCACCACAGTTACTACCTGTTGTACAGCCAGCTGCTGGTCAGCATGGAATAGGTGCTCCACTTCCTTTGAATCCAGCTCCTGTCTTTCCCGTGATCAATGATCCTACGGCACCCCCTCTTCCTGGGTCGCCTATTCCGCCTTTGCCTATCGTTTCGCAAACTGCTTTACCTACTACTCCTACCCTTACTACTTCATCTGCTTCAGCTGCCCTGTCCCCAAGCCCTGTCATTCTGACTCCGCTTTCCGTTCGTCGGAAGATAACCGACTCTGTAACTAATATCTTAACTCCTCTCTACAGGTCTTTAATTGGGACCCCCGTTTCTGACTCTATACAGAGACGTAGCCAGCTTCCTGGTCCCGAGGAACGAGACACGTTAGATTCGACAGCTCTTAGGTGGATGTCGAAAGCTGCGAAGTATGATGCACGAAGAGTGTTAGACACATTTATGCAATGGAATGAACCGACTCAACGATATGTTTTTGACGTGATGTGTTCTCTTGTGCGTGAAGAATGGGAAGATGATGACCTAGATACAGTCCCCTCTGATTTAATAAATATTCAGCAGAAATTCGCCGCAGGAATGGTGATAGGTTCAGAAGTAGGGAGAGCGATAGAATTAATTTTAGCTTATAGGGATGAGTCCCCTTTTCGGGCGACAAGAGACCCTGATGGTACACCGATAACTAGGAAAAGACGAGGTCAGTATCCAATGAGGGAAGTTCCGCCCATATGGCGCGAAGCAGTCGCTGCTGATGGGGCTAATAATATTGTAGCTGCTCCAGCACAATTCCAGAGAGTGTGGATACACATCCCTTGGAAGCGAGCTGAAGTACTAGCAGTAAAACAAGCATTACCAGACCCTCGTAAGAATCCTGCTGGTTATTACAAAGAATTAACACAGACAGTCCAAGCGTGTATCATGAATTTGGCAGACATTGAAATGCTGTTTGGTAATGTAGTACCACAACCTATATGGGCCAAGATTCGGCAAGAGAACCACCCAGTCGCCTTAGGAGGTGATTGGCCAGCTATCGTAGCGGCAGACGCACAGCAGGTTGGTGGAGCTAAACCTGAACCTCTGATTGCTGACTTACCTGGCAGAATAATTAATCTGATGAAAACGCTGATGCCAGCGTTGCGAGTAAATTGGGATAAACTATCAGCATGCAAGCAAAAGAAGGACGAAAGCGTCTCTGACTTCTTCACTAGATTTGAAGAGACTTTCGTAGACCACAGTGGGCAAGATATGAGTACCGAGGGAGGTCAGAGATTGTTTGTTGATAAGTTCGTGTTTAATTTACTACCTGAGCTTAGTAACAAGTTAAAGGATTCTGAAAGTGCATGGGCAGTGTCGACGACAGCACAGATACGTGCAACTGCTCAGTATTACGAGAATAGAGAGAAAGAAGAGAAGGAAAAATCAGAAAAGAAAACGAAAGATTTAAAAACCAAAGTTCTGTTGCAACAAGCATATCCGCCTCGTTCGAATCAGTCAGACTCACAGCAGCGTCCCCAGTTTCAGCAGCAGCCACAATTCCAGCAAGGGACGGCCCAGAGATTTAATTATAGTTTTCCCCGACAACAGTTAGCATGGAATCAGTGTGCCTATTGTAAAAAGGAGGGTCATTATAAGAATGAGTGTCCAGTACTACACCCACAAACTAGTGGTATCCCAGCTCAGAGAGGTAATGTTGGATTTATGCAAGCTCCTAGAGGTAGAGGGCGTGGTACGATGACACCACAGGCTGATCGCCAATCGAATTATTTCGACCAGCGAAATATACAACCTACGCAGCCAGGTAGATCTCCACAGTATCATGTTGAAGATTACTATGATCATAATGAAGAGATTCAAAGAAACGAGCAATAGGACAGCCGCAGGCAGAGAGAGGGAGTAGTATCAGTTCCAGTTGATCAGAGTGGACCTTATGTCACAGTAGTTACCTCAGGCGTGGTCGAACCGTTTCTGTTGGATACTGGTGCGGCAAAAAGTTCAATCATGCGTGCGAAACTCCCTGGCGCACCTTTGTCCGGCTTAACGAACACTTCAGTAGGTTTCTCAGGCGCCCCTGTTCACAATCCTGTGTCCAATCCTTTATCTATCTCTGTTGGGCCATGCGAGCTAGAAGCACCCCTTATCCTAACTACTGGTTGTAATGAGAATCTCCTTGGTTTAGATCTGTTGAAACGCCTGCATGCGACGTTGTACTGTTCTCCTTCGGGAGTACAGCTCACATTAGGTAAAGGAGTCATCTCCCCGATGTACATGTCGATGGACAAGCTCCCACCGGAGTTGCGTTCTCTCCCTGATACTCTTTGGGCAACTGGTCCCAACGATGTAGGCCTCTTGGAAATTCCTCCTTACGTGGTAAGTCTGAAAGCGAATGTTAAATTTCCACGAATCCCACAGTATCGGATTTCAAATGAAGGTGAACAAGCACTCTTACTAATTGTAAAAGACTTGATACAGAAAGATGTGATAGAGGAAACTAGAGGAAACGTCTGCAATAGTCCTGTTCTGCCAATTCTGAAACGTACTGACCCTTCTAAACCACCAATTTACAGATTTGTGATTGACCTCAGAGAGGTTAATAAAATTGTGATTCCACAGTTTCCAGTGGTACCAGATATCACTGCATTACTGACGTTGATTCCTGCATCGGCATCATGGTTTACGGTGATCGATTTGAAGAATGCCTTTTTCAGCATTCCCATAGCAGAAGAAAGTAGAGACATTTTTGGTTTCTCATTAGGAGGACGCAGTTTCAGATTCAAACGCGCTCCACAAGGTTATTGTGAAAGCCCTTCAATTTATAGCCAAGCATTAAAAAGTCAATTAGACGCTCTTGTACTTCCTCATGGTGTTGCTCTGATCCAATACGTAGACGATCTTTTACTGGCTGCTGATGACAAGGAAACTTGACAAGCAGCTACAATTTCTTTATTGCGTCATTTGTCAGACTTACATCACAAGGTGTCACCTTCTAAACTACAATATTGTTGCCAAGAAGTGACCTACTTAGGTCATCTTTTGTCAAAGGAGGGAAGAAGGTTGACCCCAGAGAGAATCAAAGCAATTTCGCAAATGACTGTGCCAAGCACACAGAGAGAAGTGCGTGCGTTTTTGGGTATTACGTCATACTGTAGGCAATGGATCCCAAATTTTTCTCTCATGGCAAAACCGTTGGTAGCCCTGACTGGAAAAGGTGTTCCGAGCCCTTTGCCATGGTCTGATGAATGTCAACAGAGTTTCTCTGACTTACGTGATGCGCTGTGTTCAGCTCCTGTGTTGGGTACTCCTGACTACAGTAAGCCGTTTACACTATATGTCCATGAAAGAGAAGGTTGTGCATTGAGTGTATTAACACAACAATTCGGCGACAAACAACGGCCTTGTGCATATTTTTCATCCACATTAGATCCGGTAGCCAGAGCATTGCCAAGTTGTTTGAGAGCCACAGCAGCAGCCGCAGTGTCTATTCGACAGTCTGCTGGATTAGTCATGAACAACATGCTAGTAGTCATGGTTCCACATGCTGTGGATACACTCATGAATCGAACGAAAACTCAGCACCTCACCAGTGCTAGATTATCAGGCTATGAGCTGACGCTTTTGGCAAGTCACATTCAGATCAAGCGATGCAACATATTGAATCCAGCAACACTGTTGCCAACTACTCAGGAGTCGAGTGATTCAGAGCCCCATGATTGTTGTTTCAGAACTGAGGAAGAGACAAAAGGTAGAATTGATTTGAAAGATACTCCGTTATCAGACCCAGACGGCACGTTATATGTCGATGGGTCCTGTTTTAAACTACAGAATGGTGATGTGACGGCCGCGTATGCAGTTACGACTTTGAGTACGATTGTTGAGGCTGCAAGAGTGAGTCAGAATTCTGCCCAAGCAGCAGAATTAATTGCATTGACAAGAGCGTGTGTTTTAACTGAGGGAAAGAGAGTGAATGTGTTTACTGACAGCCAGTACGCCTTCAGCGTTGCACATAGTTTTGGACGTCTCTGGAAAGAAAGAGGTTTTCTCACGTCCCACGGAACTAAGATCCAACATGGACAATTAGTCAACGATCTATTAGAATCCCTGACCCTACCGAATGAAGTTGCGATTGTGAAGTGCAGTGCACATCGAAAGATTACGGATGATGTTGGCCGAGGGAATGCATTTGCTGATGAGGTCGCCAAAGAGACGGCCAAGAACATGACGAGCCGAATGTACGTTGCAACGTCTGCAAGATGGATTGCTGAATCAGGAATGTGTGAGAATACGATTGACAGTGTGAAAGCAATCCAGAATGAGGCAACTGAAAATGAGAAGAATGAATGGAAGGAGAAAACGGGTAAAATAGATTCGAGTGGATGTTGGATTGATCTGTCTGAGCAGCAACGTTGGATGTTACCTGACGCGTATGTACTTGCGGTAGTCACGATGGCGCATGGAGCAGCGCACATCAGTTCGAAAGGGATCTGTAAAATGTTAGCTCCAGTATGGAAGAACGATGGAATTACTAAGTGTGCGGAGAGAGTGGTGAAAAACTGCATGGTATGCCTGATGCATAATCCTGGCAAGGGAACCCCAACCCCAACTGGTCATTTTGCTCCCCCTTCTTGTCCCTTTGAAGTGATTCAATTGGACTATATCCACATGGACAGGTGTAACAATCTTAAGTATGTCCTAGTGGTAGTATGTGCCTTTTCAAGATGGATTGAGGCATACCCATTAAAGGATAACACTGCCATGTCCACTGCCAAAATCCTCCTCAAAGAATACTTCCCTAGGTATGGTATGCCACGGATTGTTTGGTCAGACAACGGAAGTGAGTTTGTAGGGAAAGTTATGAAGAGTGTGTGTGCAGGCCTAGGAATTGTACAAAAATTCCACAGTGCGAACCATCCACAGTCAGCAGGTTTGGTGGAAGGGTACAATGGCACCCTGAAGCTGAAGCTTGCGAAAATTCAAGCTTCCACTGGTCTCTCTTGGCCAGACGCACTGCCTCTAGCTTTACTGTCCACCAGAGCGACTGTACATTCTCGAGTAGGGCTTAGCCCATATGAGATTGTGTTCGGCCGCCCTGCTAATGTTTGGGGAGTCCCTAGGCCAAAGGAATTCAGACAGATAGAATACCCAATGTTGATTGATTACCTTCATGATCTGACTGCTAAACTGAGCCTTATTCATCAACAGGTATTCGAATCTTTGCCTAAACTGCCGGAGAGTCCAGGCCATACGTTGAAACCCGGTGACCAGGTAGTGGTGCGGAACTTTGAACGCACCCGAAACCTTCAGCCAAGATTCGTGGGCCCGTTCCAGGTCCTCCTTGTAACCAGAACTGCAGTACGCCTGGCTGGCAGGAAAAATTGGGTGCATGCCAGCCACACAAAGCGTGTCCCTCTTCCACTTCCCTATGACAACTGAGTTAGACGAGGAATTGGTGTATCCGAGACAGAACCTGTTCCTAGGCACATCCCTTTCAGCGATGCAGAGTACCTAACGGACCATCCACGAACCGAAACGCAGAACTTTGACACCTCAGCAGAAACCTCTCCTTTGAATCCTGAACCAAGTATTGCACAAAGTGAACACTTGTCACCTGTGGAGTCGAACATTTCTGCACCTGTGGACCAGCTATTTCAAGACCAAACAAGACCTGGAAAATACAGATATAATCTACGTTCCCATGTTATGAACTAATGACATTGCATTATTGCCCTTCTGTTTAAAGACTGTAAAACTGTTTTGATCATACTGCATTCCAGTCAATCAGGAAGTTTGCTAGAATTTTTATTTTTTATTTTTATGTTTCTTTCACCTTGCCATCTGGGTTACCGTAGGGTCGTAACGTGTGCCTTGTTTTAATT
This sequence comes from Triturus cristatus, assembly GCF_964204655.1. Classification (NCBI taxonomy): domain Eukaryota; kingdom Metazoa; phylum Chordata; class Amphibia; order Caudata; family Salamandridae; genus Triturus; species Triturus cristatus. The sequence goes on along the minus strand of NC_140580.1, from coordinate 1,112,583,315 downwards.
TACAGGGAATCAGACATTAGGTCGGTTTCTTCTGTTTGTCTTGGGAACTCCCAGGATAAACAGAGGTAAGTTTTTAACAGGTACAAACCATCCGTTGTGAACGGTTGTAGAAGATGGAGCTTCCTGAATTACGACAGGTTAAAGTCATAAATGTGCACAAGACAAAACTATATGACATATTGTACAGTAAATGTTTCCTAATGCAATGTGCCCTGACACTTCTGATTGTTTTTATAACTCTGATAGGCGGAATTATTTTTGGTATTCAATTGATCTTTGCACCTGTTATGTCTACAGTATCTCCCCATATTTCTGTTTTCCCCGACTATTGGTTCTATTCATTCTTTTCATCCTTTTCCTGCCCACGAGCAAGCTCGACGCTCTGAGTTTATAAATAACACTTTCATTCAGCTCTTGCACCAACATCAACTAGTGGTTAACACAACAAACTGCTGGGTATGTGGCCTGATACCACATACCATGGACAAGGGCATCCCTTATTTGGTTCTGCCTTTCAGTTATAATGGATCATTCTGGGCATTTCAGACCATGTTCGCCTATGCTCTAGAGACCTACCCTCCACGACCTCCGCGTTCCACCCGGTATAACTCTGCTAATAGAGCCTTGGTAAAAGGAATCACTGATATGGTGAGAGATGTCACTAATACTCCGTACATTCCCAAGGATGAGTTGCGAGTTTACATGGGGTGGAACATTACAGAATATGGCATCACTCTGGGTGAGAACAAACGTAAGAGCTCAACTCCGATCTGGGTCGTACCCCACCAAGGTCAGGTCTGTTTGCAAGGAAATGGGAGGAATCCGAAAGCTCGACTAGGGAAGAGTGACTGTATTGAAACGTACGTGTTCCCGTCACAATCTTCCCCTGCATTCTTAGCCGCTAAGGGTACCTATTTTGTTTGTCAAGACAGAGCATATACATGGCTGCCCGCTGACTTCTCAGGCTCATGTTATATCGCTCAACTGTTACCTCCGACATACACTGCTGCACCGGACTATCACAAAACGAGAGTTGTGAGAGGTGTATTCAGTAAAGAGGATACTGCTGGCCAAGAAGCAGGAGACTTTTTCAAAGGTTTCCTCCCGTTCTGGGGGCCTATGGTCAACAGTAGAAACCTGCGTCAACTAACACGAGTAGTTGAATCCACCATTATCGAAACTACAGGTGCCCTTAGTAACCTGACAGCTGAGCTTCAAGCGGATCGCCTCATGACGTTACAGAACCGTATGGTTCTTGACGTGTTACTTGCAGATCGAGGTGGGGTATGCAAAATGATCCAATCAAGTTGCTGCGTTTTTATCCCAGATAATGCGCCAACAGTATACAAGGCCATCTCTAAGTTACACAAAATCTCCGACTCCATTCACGTAGAGGAAGGTGACTGGTCACTAATGGGATGGTTCTGGAATCTGTTATCTGCATGGGGGTGGAAGGTTCTAATGGTCATTGGTGTTACGTTGGTATTTTTATTCTCGTGCTGTCTCATTATTCAGTGTGGCCCTGCCTTATGTAACGTTTGTGTTTCATCATGCGTAAGCAGACCACCTGTTTTCAGAGATACGCCACGGGATAGAGTAATGCTACAACAACATATCAGTGACCTAATGAACATAGAAATGGACTCTGACATAGAGTGAGTTATTGCCTATGTAAGGGCAAAAGGACGGTCTGAGGTTCTGTAGCGATCGAAACCCGTGAATTCGGTATCATAGTACTGACACGATTTTGGTACCAATGAACCGCAAATGATCCATTGTATACGTGACAGTGTTTTCGCTGCGCAACTAGCATGAATTCATTGGAAAATAGGGCATTCTCTCGTAAACGCCATGGCACCCATTTTAGTTACGGCATCCATCTTGTTTCTTGCCCTCACATAGTCAATGAACGGACGATGACCCCGGCAGAATCACCTTGTTAAGGACACGTAAGCTCGAGCCCCGAGAAAGGCTGACGCTACATGACTAGGCAAAACCAAGCTGCCTCCCTTGGCTGAGGCCAGTCCTGCTATACTGGTTCTCGTGTCCGTTGTCCTGACTGAAAGGCCGAAGACGATTGCCCTGCCCGTTTATGATCCATAAACACCTCTTATCCTACATTTCAATCCTTTGCACCTGGCACTGCTCCTTTCCTTCTGGGCTTTTACAATGGGGAGGTTACGATTTTTATGATGGGGAGGATCGGGTAGAGAATGAAGAACTGACAAGAGAGCCTGATCGAATACCGAAAACCTACAACTAATCATTGTTTGATGTTTTTTTATTATCTGTTTGGGATACCGGGTTGGGCATGAGAAATATTCGTGTAATGTTGCCCCAAGACATTTTTCTTGTATTTAAGAAACAACCCACTTAATGCAATTCGAACAGTCTCCTAGATTCTGCCTCTGTGCGGTTCCTATGATTTCTGTATCCCTGCAGTAAATAAACCTTGGTCTTTGACGCCGCCATCGAGAAGCCCGTGTCTCTGTTTGTTTGTGCACCGGGACAGGGGGAACTCAGGGGTCTTCGGGTGTTGTTTCCCTGACACATCTGGACTCTTAAAAGTCCAGAACCTCACGGCCAGGACTAAAAGTAAAACGTAATATGTAGGCCCATAGGGTAACACTGACTCCCGCAGGCCCCGTGTTGCGGGGTGGGGAGGAGGCTGTGTTCCAAGGGACAGGACCCCTCACCTCACTCAGCAAGCCAGCAAGCCTCTTCTTCATTAATTAAATGGTGCGCACTGCACGCCCAGCCTCTTCAACAATTAAATGGTACGCAGTCTCCGGGGTCTTCAGGGTGGGGCATAGGGTGGGGCTGGTGACCAATGCCATAGTCAAGCGCATTGTGCAGCTTAATTAAAAGTTGCGTGACTTGTGAGGTGAGGATGAGGCATCCCAGGACCCAGTCAGACTACTGAGAAAGACCGTCACCGTGCGGCACCCCCGGCCATAATTTAATTATTACTAGCCCCTGCTGCCTGGCTAGCCAGCCTTGCCCGGCCTTGTCTTCAGCTGCCCGCTCGTGCCTGCCTGCCTCTGAAGCTGCAGGCAGGCCTCAGGTGAGTCTCTCTGAGGCAGGAGTGGTTTGAGGCGAGCCGAGCCTCACTGAGGTGGGTGGTGCGGTGCGATGTAATCATTGGAATCCGGCAGCCAATCCAGCCAGCATGGGGCCCTGCTGGCCAGGAGACAGTAAAAGTAAATAAAATGTAATATAGGCCCGGTTCTGCGGGAACCGATTGCTGCTGCTCCAGTTTGTGAGGGTGAGAGTATGGATGGTGGTTGCGCACCGTCGCATGGATCATGGCTGCAATGTGCAATCAAAAGTTTTTAATCATAAGTCACCACGACCGCGGCGAATTGGACTTCACTAACATGTGCCAGGTCAGGAGTCAGACTGGAAAGTGAGGAGGTGGGCGGCCAGGCCCGGTCAGCCCGCCTCCTTGGTAATTACCCACCGCCACAGCTCGCGGCCTGGAACGCTGAGTCAAAGAGGCTGCAGGCGTGTGTTACAGCAATTTGTTTTTAGGTCTCGGCTAGCGAAGGCTGCGCTTGCGCAGTCTCGCTTGCGAGATTTAATGACTTGGAGAAGAGGGGCTTGAACCCGCCCCTCTTCTCCCCTGTTCTCCATTGGCTGGCCTCTTGAATGCTGGCCAGCCATTGGAGAAGAGGTCAGTCATTCCGATTAGGCCCCGTCCTTTTCGGATCGGGGGGCGTGTTTTTTGCAAGAAGTTTAATTATCTCCTCCAGCCAATGGCTGGAGGAGAGAAAAGACAAACACGCCCCCGAATCCGAAAATGCCGCTGCCTTTCTCCGAGGCATTTCTCCTTCGCCTCGGAGAAAGGCAGTGGTGTGCTTGCCTTTTGCTCTGCCTTGTTATGTATATACAGCTTCCTATTGCTGGTTAATGCAGGTAACTGGAAGTAAATGGCTATTTTTTCATGGCGCTAAGTTGAGCTGTCTGAATCTGTATCAAGCAAGAAATCGAACATTTACAAAGGAGCATGCTAGAAAGCTTTTGAAAACGAAAGTACAAAAGGTGTTAGAAATTATGGATGAACACATTCTTTACGAATTATCTATGCATAGTAACTATGTTTCGAATTTCAGCTTCTGTGATATCCACTTTTAGGGCATGTACTCATCATTAACCTCACGGCAGACAAAGCCTTTCTATGATGGCCGCTGGGTTGTACTCCCTCCCCAGCCGAGCCTGACGTCGAGCCCTGTGACGGCGTCAGAAAGAGACTCCAAGCAGCAGCACCGTTCATGGTTCAAGATGGCGGCCCCCGGAGGAGAGTTTCGTGCAACGTGATCAAGTTATTCAGCAATTAGGATTGGTGAGCCGACCTGCAGAGATCGGTACAGCCGATCCCGTGCCTTGCCTGATATCCCAATGCCTTCGAGAACTTGAGTGACAGCTAATCAGGTAATGCGTACTGAAGGAAGCGTCGCGAACCACTATGGCACAACTGCCCACATTCACACGCTTAGATTGAGGAATTTAGCAAATTGATTCACAACTGTCTGTTTAGTACTAAAGGGCAACAGCGGAGATGTGCATGGCCATGCTCCTTTCCATAATCATTCCTGTGCATTGTCCTTTCATTGAAGCAGACAATCTGGCACTGCTTCCTACTTAGAACATCATGATATTTCTGTTACCAGGGACTGGAGGTCATTTTTCTCCGTGCATGTCAGCTGTATATTTCATGTAATCTTAGCATTTTAAATCCGCATGCTTACTCAGCCAGCCCCTTCATACACGGATGAATCCAGTGATCGTTCTGTCAATCCATCCAGCCATTCATCCCTCGATACATTCATCTCCACACTCATACTTCCGATTACCATCCATGCAACCATCTATCAACGTATCCATTCATCCACCCATTCATCTCACACATCCACCCTGCTGCTTTCGATGTTTGTTATCTAAGCAACATACTGATAGTAACCAATTGTCCTCCATATAGAATACATGACCATATCACTGTATGGTCAATGCAACGGTCTCGGCATTGTTAAAGTTAGAGCTATTGGCATTGCTCATGACATTATTTTTGTTTATGTTTTTGTTTTTAAAACATGTAGAGAAACAGCATTGTTATTTACAATGTCAAAAGCTTAATCAGTGTGTGTGTAGGTGGCTCTGTGTGTGGGTGCAAATGCAATAGGTCTTGCATTTGAGAGTGATTAAGCTATTGACATTGTAAATAACAATGCCGTTTCTTTAAATGTTTTAAAAACAAAAACATAAACAAAAATAATGTCATGAGCCATGCCAATAGCTCTAACTTTACCAATGCCGAGACCATTGCATTGTAAATGCTTGTTTAGTGTATGGGGCAGCGCGCGCCACGCGATCAGCTGCCTGCCAGTAGTGCAACTGCTGAAGTTGTTAAAACTCCCCTGGGCTGCTGGGCATGGATGCAGGCTCGCCTCAAGGCTGCCGGTGGGCGGCAGCCTGCCCTGCAACCAGTGTGTGCCAGCCTCACAACGACAGACCCTGAGGCTGCCTTGCCCAAAATTATGCCCGGCGTTGCGTGCTGCTGCTGCAGTTTGCCACCGTTAGTTTTACCTCACTGATGCAGAGAGAAGACACAGCCCATGTATCTCCCTTCCGTTAGCTCTACAATACGTGTTCAAAGACTGCTCCTCTCTTGATGTGCTGTACAAACAAGGCAGCCTCCTAGTTGTCATGAGGCACAAGGCACCATATTTATTCATTCCTTAATCTGCCCCTCTCTTCGCCATAGACTTGCTACTGCTTTTAACACTAATGGTCTGCATCCTTAGACTGCCTTATCCCCCACTCCAAACTCACTGGTGCAGCACCCATCTTAAAAAGTAAGAGGTGGCATCTGGACTGCACATAAGCTACATGTTGTTGTGTTACTTGCTACCTCACACCAAAAGTCAGATAACATGGTGGAAGAAAATAGAATAAGCACATGCACTGTTTGTCTTTGTTTGTTCACTTGATGTACAAAGGACATGCCTTGTAGCTTTGCTTTTGTCTTTATATGTTCACCTGATTTATAAAAGATGCTTCTTGTGGCATTGCAGACCAATACACAGCTAATGAAACACTGTTGAGAAATGTATTCTGGCTATCCTCTCCCTTTGAGCAAACTTTGAGACTGTGCAACTGACAGATCTTGGATGTTGGTATTCACAACACATTGATTGAGTAAGAAGGGAGAAATTGTAGCATGGTTACATGAATTAAATATTTTTGACTACACCCATTCTCCAGAGAGGTGACATGGGAATCATCTTTGTTGAGAAAGACATGGTGGCCATCTTACTTGAGAAGGGAAAGGCTCTGCCTGTAGCCACCAGAGGGGGGCAACTGATAGACCCAATCAGAGCTGGGACTGTGGTGGAATGGGAAGGTTCTCAGTGTTGCAGTGAAAATGAGTTCCCAATATATTCCCAGTATTCTGACCGAAGGGCCTGCAAAATCTAACATTGCTCCTGTGACTGCCGCCTTGCAAAGAAAACTCAGTTTCACATTTCGATTTAGTCCATAAAGTTTTTATTGGAAAAATGAATTATCTGTGTATGTCATACAGATTACTGAAAGGGGGATGCAACATACAGTCGCACAGGGCAATCTGAAACCTTGGCAGCTATGCCCCAGCAGCCCCTGTTTTCCAGTGTCCAGGGGCACCATCAGCGCTGTAGCGCACACAGGCAGCACTACACCCTCTCTGCGGCGTTGGTTGCACCAGTGAGTTGCCTCATAACAGTCCTACCTCATAAATTAAACGGTGCGTGTGATGGAGCAGGGTTTTTACTTTAAAACCAAATACCTGTTTCATGTTTGTAAGTTATTATTAAAAATACTACTGATTAATTAATAATTACTAAAGAATTGTCGAGTCTTGTCTAACCAACCTTATTAACAGAAGAATTACACGTGGGAATGCTATTGCATGGCTACAATAATAAGTGAACTAAGTTGGTGAGCAAATTGACAGAATAGATGTTGCTTATGTGATGTTATTGTGTTTTGCGCTTATAATTAATATGCATTAATGGCTTTTGATGTCGCAAATGGCTAGATAAATGCATACACATAAGGGTATTAGCAGGGGAATAACACTGTATAATCATTTCCATGCAGTAATTATGTTTTGTGTTTCTTTTTACTTAAGTTGACCATTGTGGCCTGCTATAAAATGGCTACCACCCGCAGCCTGCATTTGAGTAGATGAAAATTGAAAGGAGGCTTTGCGCTGACTGTGACCTTGTCCTCCAATTGAACTGAAAAGCCATGAACATGATGACAAATCTGGGAGAGATGCCAGATGCCCCTGAACATGAAGATTTGTTGCGAATCCATAATCCGACCTGATGAACTTATAATGGTCCCATGGATGAGATACATTTTATCCTAAAGAGACATCCGTAGAAGTAACGAATTAGTTATGGACTCCTAATTTCTATTCATTATTTGAGACTATCAATACGTGAGAAAATCTATCGTTGTATCCCAATGTACCAAGACGACATAATTTCCGCCATTCGACTGTTTTTGTAAGATATGATTGCAACATTTGGAATGTAAATTTTGTATAAATATTAGTAGACTAGAGAGGTCTAGCGCCACTTCTTCCCGAACCAATGATCAGAGGTCCCGATGCTGACGGAGAGGACGGTGACTCTACATGACGGCTAGAAACTTTAACTATTTTGCTGAGGACCGGTTCTGACTTAGAAAACGACTTTTAGCCAGAGTAGGTAAATATGAGAGAAATGATCTTGCATTTTAATTGGCTTTTCTTACAATTTTAAATAAACAATATTCTGTTTGAATTACTGTGTCGGGTGGTTATTTTATTGTCATGTTTATTGAATATATAGTGTGATAAGATGTTTTCACTAGATCTATAGCAACTAGTTGATGCCATTGACCTCATGGTACATGCAGATTGGTTAGTTAGAGAAAAGTGTTTCCCCTTCTACATGGCACAGATAGAGTGGTAGGATGAATGTTGGTGTTATGGGCCCCACCAGCGTGTGATGTGTGTGTGCGCGTGTGACTGTGAAATCACTCCGTCCGTGGAAGTAGAGGGGATTCGGAAGCTCCGATCAGCACCAGTTTCTTGGTAGCAGAATGATGGTTAACTATTGTCTTGATCTGGTGAATTTGCGTGTATATAAGCTCATTGATTATTGATTGATATCGATTTTGTACTAACACTGTATGTTGAAGTCGTATTGAGTTTTATGTAGTATATACGGCTTCTGGGACGTAGGAAGTCGGTGACAGTTCCGTAGTAGGGCAGAGGGAAGCGCTGCTCTCGGGAAAGACGGAATTGTTGTTGCCCTGTAGGTACACAGGGAAAACGTGTAACGATTGAAGTTGCACGACGCATTGTCATCGCCGTGTGTTGCCATTAGAGACATTTTCTGTGTGAGAGAAGTGTGTATGATAGCGAAGGTTACCTGTGAAATTTTGGTCTTAGGTATCAGGGATCCTTATGCATTCCGATAACGCTTATCACTAGAAAGGTAATAGGTATTCTCTGAGCTCGTTAGAAGGACAGAGCAGAGGTAAGCGCTGTTTTGTTAACGTGTGATATAATTCTGTAGTAGGACAGACTGTTCGCTGTTCTCGGGAAAGACAGAATTCTGTGTGAATGTGCTACATTTTCTGGTGTGAAAGTGCGTGAATGAGAAGGCATTCTGGTTAATTGAGAAACTCTTAGGAGCATTCCGGAGAAAACAGTTAATTGGTGCTTGTTAGAAGGGTAGAGTAGAGGGATGTGCTACTTTATCAACGGAAGTAACGATTCCGTAGTAGGGCAGAGGTAAGCGCTGCTCTCGGGAAAGGCGGAATTCTCGTGGGAAAGGTCTTTTACTGTTCTGTGGCTAGCGAAGCAGACAATGGAGATGTTTGTATGTTGTAACTAACAGACTCGTAGAAGTTGAAACAAAGTCTACCGAGTAGTTTTGTAAAGGAGGGGTAGACGAGAGAGACAGGAGACAGGAGCAGAAGCTACTGCAGCGACTGCTGACGTCAGGAAGACCGCGCTGTGATTGGACAGTGGGTTAGAACGGTGGAAGCACGGTGATTGGTGCGCTAGGGTACGCCGCGCAAGGATTGGGAGACATACAGGGTGACGTAGACGCTCCAGGATTGGTGCGTTGGTGTGAGTCGCGCTGGGATTCGTGGACTGAGTCAGTGACGTAGACGCTCCAGGATTGGTGTGTTAGTGTGAGTCGCGCTGTAATTGGACAAGAGATCGTACAGTTGTAGAAGAGACAGGAGGGTTGCGGAAAATAAGAAAATGTATTACCACGCTGAGGAAAAGAAAAATAAATCCTTGTTTAGTAAGGTTAAGAACTGGATTGACAAGGATAAGGATATTGTGACTAGGGAAGGACAGTTACTTCCTCCGATAAGAACCCCCGCATCCTTCATGGTTGCGAAATATGGGTATCATACCTGTATTTGGTTAGACAACTGGGTAAAGTATACTAAAGAGGATGGAGTTTTAGCTTCCCCAGAGCATGGCTCATTTAATCTGGCCATAATGAGAAACTTACGGGAGAGGATGATGAGTCTAGAGCCTCGGCCTAGGCCAACGCAATTTGAGGCATTGACTGAATGGGAAGATGAAGTGCATGAGCGAGAAAAGCAGAGGAGTGGAGGAAATTACAGGTATATGTTTGGGCGAAAGTATGATCGCGAAACTCATCATGACCGGATGAGAAGATGGCAAGATGCCAGTATGACTGAGGGATTATATCCTGTAAGAACTGCAGAGGAGACAGAAGGGAAAAAGTGTACAGGAAAAGAACATAATGTAGAGACAAGGAGATATGGGGCGAATGAGTCTGATGATGATGTCTTAGATGACATGTTCTACAAAAGACCACCCCCGTATAGACGAGAACCAAAGGTAGGAACATCAGTTACCCCAATGAGAGACACCCTGCGGATTATAAAGACAGAAGTCATGACCCCTGAGTTGAAAAGCAGTAATTCTCTTGCAGAAAGAGAGAGAGAGAGAGAGAGAGAAAGGGAGAATGAAATTGAGGATGAAAAGACCAGAGAACTAGCAAGAACCACATTTGAATTGACAGAGAAAATCAGGGAACTGACTAAAAATCTTGAAGCAGTTACGGTGCCTGTAACAATAGGTCCGGTTATGCCTGTTTTCGAAAAGCAGAGGGTTGGTGAAAGTGGTTTGACAGTTCCATATGTAGGCAACAGATTGATTGTTCCTCCAGAGCAGGCAGAAATGAGAACGGGAGAAAATCAGTGGAGACATACCATATGTGGAGGAGAGTTGAAAGTGCAGACTAACTCAGGTTTGAATTCCGGTTGTGTGGAAGGGAACAGAATGATTGGAGGATCGATCTTAGAACCACAAAGAGTGACAGAACCAGGGGGTGCAGAAAAATCCGCAGGGATAACTGCGGAAGATTTGAATGATTGGCTGAAAGCTTTGCAGAGGAAAGAAAAGGAATCCCAGGGAATTGATGTAGCTAGAATACGTATGGAAATGGAGGAGCTGATTGTAGGAACAATCCCTACAGAAACGCTGAAAAATTATCAGGAGGGGGAAATCCTATTTCTGTGTAAAAGTATCACATGGAGAGCAAAGAACATACATGACAGGTTGAAAGGAATAGCCAGTGAAATGGGAATCGACATGGAGAAGGTAAAAGCTTTACAAAAGCCTTACCGAGTGGATTTTACCGATAAGGACATTGAGAATCTGAATAATGCAGGTCGAACAGGACAGATTAAGGAGATGATTGCTTTGTTGAGAAAATGGGGAGATGTGGAGAGATGGAAAGATAGATGGTATAGAAAACGAGAGGATGCAGCAGACAGAACTTACTCAACATTCCCTATGAAAGAAAAGGAGAAAGCAGTGACAGCTTATCCAATGAGGGAGATTCCAGGAGGAGAGTACGTACATGTCCCATGGACCAGACAAGATATTTTGTCATTTACAAATGATTTCCCTCGACTAAGAGAGAAGCCCGTCGAGTGGTATAGACAGGTTGACAGATTTGTGAAGTTGTCAAAAGTGCTGTGGATCGACCTGAATAGTCTGTTTGATATAATTGTAGCAGCAGACTTGTGGGCAGAATGTAAAATAGTCATAGACTGGCCCACTGGAGAATACCCAAGAGATCCAAAGACAGGAGCTCCAGACCCGGAGGTCATGAAAAAGTATGAGCAGGTTATGGCTTTCCTGAAAAATAAGATACCCCCCAAGGAAACAGACTGGGTTAAAATAGATCAAACACATCAAGAAGTGAAAGAATCAGTCCATGCTTACTATGAAAGACTAATACTGGCTTTTAAACAGTTCAGTGGAGAGGAACATCTGGGTGACAAGGATCTGAGCCATTTTGTATATAGATTTGTGTATGGCTTGCGACCTGAAATCAGTGAAATGATAAGGAAGCATACCGTAGACTGGCAGAGCAAAAAGATTGATGAGATCCTGAGACATGCAAAATACTTCAGTGATGAAATTGAGGCAAAGCAAAGGAAACTGAAAGAAAAGGCAATGTGGGCACAGGTGAAAGTTGCAGAAAGACAGGAGGCCCAGCTGGCTGAACAAGCAAATAACCCAGGAAATAAACCCAGATTTGGCTCAGGAAAAGGGAAAGGCAATATTGAGGAAGCAAAGAAAAGGTTTCCCTGCCACAACTGTGGAAAATTAGGGCACTGGAAATCCGAGTGTAAGAATCCACCGTCTACTAATGATGACAATCCATCATTGAATTCACAGGTGCAGAGTGAGGGGTGTGGTCAGCATCAGCAACAGCAGAAGGCTGTTAAGCAGCAGAATCAGGTGCCGAAACCACCCTTGCCACAAAGAAGAGGATCCCAGAAGTACAGCCAGGATTCGGGGTTCTACGATGAAGAACAGGTAAGCAAGCCAAAACGTGCAAGCGCTGTGTCACAATATTGGCTAAGGAATGAGGGAAGTGATTCTGAGGGAGACTTCTGACGGTGCCGAAGAGAGGAGGAAGAGTGCGTACTTGGCACAACTCTAGAGATAGACCAGGCAGGACCTTTTGTAGATGGAAAAATCAATGGTGTAAGTGTTACTTTTCTAGTTGACACAGGAGCTACGAGATCAACTGTCAGGTCAGCTGATATAAAGAATCTTCCTCTCTCGGATGAAGCAATCCAAGTAGTTGGTGTGTCCAACACACAGATCAAAACTCATCTTACTGAACCAGTAAGGGTTAGAATAGGGAAATTCTCAGACATGCACCGATTCGTGGTGTGTGACACTAGGCCTGTGAACTTGCTAGGCAGGGATCTGCTGTGCAAGATGAATTGCACTATTTTCTGTTCTACAGATGGAATAACCTTTGAAACACCAGATGAGGATGTCCTATACAGAATGACCCTGGATAACAGGGAAAGTGAGGCTATGGGAACATATGCTGTGTTTAATCCGGATGCATTACCCCCAGAATTAAAACAGACAGTAAAAGCAGCAGTTTGGGATTTTACTGGAGAAGATGTGGGCCTGATGAGAAATGTAGATCCAGTAAATATTACTGTAAAAGATGGAGTGGTTTACCCAAACATCCCACAATACAGACTGACACCTGAAATAATTGAAGGAATAACACCCATAATTGAGAAAATGATCCAGCAGGGGGTGTTAAGAGAAATATTGAGCAGCCCATGTAATTCACCAATAATGGGACTGAAGAAATCCAATGGGAAGTTCAGAATAGTACAGGATTTGAAAAAAAATTAACAAGATTGTTGTGCCATGCTGTCCCATTGTGCCAAATCCATCAGTGATTTTGTATCAGATTCCCCATGATGCAGAATGGTACACAGTAATTGATTTGTGCCATGCTTGCTTTTCAATCCCGTTGCATCACGACAGCCAGCCGATTTTTGCATTTAGATTTGGAGAGCGAATTTTGGCATGGTGCCGAATTCCACAGGGGTATACGGAGAGCCCTTCGATATTTAATCAATTGCTGAAGAAATCTCTGGAGAGTTTAACAATGCCTGAAAATTCGGTTTTGGTCCAATACATTGATGACCTGCTTGTGGCATCAAAAACACGTGAAGCCTGTGAAGTAGACACCATTGCTTTACTGAATCACTTGGCAGATGGAGGATTAAAAGTACCTCCAGCCAAATTGCAATTCTGCAAAAGAGAAGTCCAGTATCTGGGACATAATATTGAGAAAGGCCTGAGGAAAGTGACCATTGACAGGATTAAAATCATCAGAGGGATGAGAGCCCCAATGACACAAAGAGAAGTGAGAATGTTCCTAGGAATGGTTGGTTATTGTCGTCAGTGGATAAGTAACTTTTCCCTGATTGCCAAGCCACTGATTAAATTGACCAAAAGTGAGGTGAAAGACCCATTGGAATTAAACCCAGAAGAAATGGCAGCATTTAAAGAATTAAAGAACAGGCTATGTGAAGCTCCTGCCCTAGGAATGCCAGATTACGAAAAAGAATTTGAGCTGTACTGTAGTGAGAGAAATGGATGTGCACTTTCAGTGTTAATCCAGAAACATGGACGCCTGAGGAGGCCAATTGCATACTTCTCATCAACACTTGACCCAGTAGCTGTGGGTTTACCAGGTTGCCTGAAAGCAGTAGCTGCTACATGCAGAAGTCTGGAACAAAGTGAGGGAATTATAATGGGATATCCTGTACGGGTATTCGTACCTCATGATGTGGCAATCCTTTTAACAAGGAGCCGGACACAGTTCATGTCTCATAGTCGGCTGACTAAATATGAGAAAGTCATTCTTGGTGCAACAAATGTGAGCCTTGAGAGATGTGTGAATGTGAATCCAGCAACACTGTTGCCTGATGCTGAAAGTGTGGGAGTGAGAGATGATGTTGATCATGATTGCCTGGATGTGCTTGATTACTGTACAAAACCAAGACCAGACATAAGAGATCTGCCACTGTCTGAGAGTGATCATGTGTTGTTTGTGGATGGATCTTGTTTGAGAACGGATGAAGGAACACTGAGTGCAGCATATGCTGTGTGTACAGTTTCAGGAGTTGTGGAAGCATCACCTTTGAAAGGAGTTAAATCCGCTCAGGTGGCAGAATTGGTGGCACTAACAAAGGCTTGCAAGATTGGAAGAAATGTGAGAGTGACTGTAATGACTGACAGCCAGTATGGCTTCGGAGTTGTCCATGATTTTGGCCAGTTATGGCTACAAAGAGGTTTCCTGACCTCAAGTGGAACTCCCATAAAGAATGCTGAAGTGGTTGGAAAATTGCTTGAGGCGATACAGCTGCCTAAAGAACTAGCAGTTGTGAAATGTGCTGCTCATGGTCAAGGTGATGATTTTGTCACCCTTGGGAACAAATTTGCCAATGACATAGCACAGTATTGTGCAAGGAATAATCATTCCATTAACCGGAGTAAAGAAAGAGAAATGTCTTCTTGTTCCTTAATGTTTACTAATGTGGTGGGAACATGGGAGGAAGTGAAACAGTTACAGGATGAGACAGGAGATGAGGAAATGAAAGATTGGGTGAAAGCAGGTTGTGCACCGAGGGAAAAAGACCACGTGTGGGTCTATAGGGATGGAAGACCAGTCATGCCCAATAGCATGTTGTCAACAATGGCACAAATGTATCATGGCCAGGGACACCTGGGGAGGGATGCTATGATAAGGGCCTTTAAGCAGACTTGGTACAATGCAAAATTCAGGCTGTTAGCAGAGAGTCTCTGTCAGAGATGCCTGATATGTCAGCAATTCAATCCTGGAAAGAGAACAGTGGTGAGCCTAGGTACAATAGGCAGGGAGGGAGGACCCTTCACAAGAATGCAGATAGATTTCATCGAAATGCCCCAAGTCAACAGATTGAGGTATGCCCTGGTGGTGGTGTGTTTGTTCTCCAGGTGGGTGGAGGCATTTCCAACCAGAAGAAATGATGGGATAACAGTGGCCAAGCTATTGTTAAGAGAATTCATCCCGAGGTATGGGTTCCCAGTGACCATTGAATCAGACAGAGGAGGACACTTTTACAATGAAATCATGGGTTTGATCTGTGAAGCACTAAGTGTACAGCAGAAGCTACATTGTGCTTACCGACCAGAGGCTTCTGGTGTGGTTGAACAAATTAATGGTACCATCAAAAACAGAATTGGCAAAATGTGCCTGGCCACAGGAATGAAATGGCCTGATGTCTTGCCTCTAGTCCTGATGACAATTAGGTCTACTCCAGACAGAACAACAGGTTTGAGTCCACATGAAATTATCATGGGACGTGCTATGAGACATGCGTTTGTGCCAGTCAACAAGCTGATGACTATAACTGATGACATGATTTTGGATTACTGTAAGGGCCTGGCTGATGCAGTTCATTCTGTGTTTCACCAGGTTGGAGAAGACGCCACCACCCTTGAAAAGAAACCAGCCCATGATCTGAGCCCAAGGGACTGGGTAAGAATAAAAGTTCACAGAAGAAGGAATTGCCTGGTTCCAAGGTGGGGAAGGCCAAGACAAGTCATTCTGACCACAAAGACTGCTGTGAAGTGTGCTGGAGTGAAAAATTGGATACATGCAAGTCACACTCTGAGAGTTCCAAACCCAAGTGACGGCACGGGAAAAGAATACTTTAAAGAATCAGATTCCAGTGATGATGCAGACAGTGAGGCAGTAAAAAGGAAAAAGAATCCTGAAAGGGGGGAAAGTGAGTCAAGAGAAGCTTTTGTCCCACCGGAAGAAATTCTGAAAGGAACATTGCAAACTTCAGAGACGAGTCTAGATTCTGAAGAAGTGCCTGAAGTTCCAACTAACAGTGACGAACACAAAAAGAAAGAAAGAAAAGAAAAGAACATTCCAACAGAGGTGACACCTGAATCAAATGAGATAATTGGACAAGTTCCACCTGAGATAATTCTTGAAGAAGAAGGGACAGAAAAAGAAAGAGAGGGACAGATTGCGGAAAAACCCCGAGGAGGTGTAGGGAACATCAACAACAAGCTAGGTGAAGGGACAAGTAGACAGCAAGAAGATTGCGTGTCGGAGACCCGAGGAGGGATAGAAGTAGGGAAATCTCAATTGGTGGAAAAAGAGACTGTTGGAGAAAAAGAAGTTGTTGGAGAAGGGAAAATTGTTGATGAAGAAGAGGCAACTGAGACAGAACCTGATGAGAGTGAAAATGAGATACATGGAGGACGAGTTCTGAGAAAGAGAACTTGGATTGGAGAGAGAAACAATAAAGAGGGAAAACAAAAGAGAAATGCTAAAGGAGATCTTTGGCCCAACAAGAAAAAGAGACTGAGATATCGACTGACACGAGTTAACTCCTCGAAAGCTGAACAGGTGAACGAAGTGTCAAGTCAAAACCAAACGAAAGAAGAGGAAACAAAAATATCTGAAGGAACTAAAAGAATCAGAAAACCAAACCAGAAATATAAGTCACCAGAATGGACGTACGTGGCACTGCCTGAACAAGGTGAAGAGGCAGACAGTCAAGGAAGTCCAGAGGAGGCTTTACTGAAAGTGGTTGAAGAAGAAGAAGCAGTGGGAATCCTGAGAGTTATCTTGTCCGACATTGGAGAAGAAACGGATGTTCAGGACCTAATACAGTTTGATGATGATGAGGAAAGAGTGAAAAGTGATGAAAATCCGAATTGAGTAAATCCAAAGACGTCATTTGAAGAAGAAAGTGAAGAAGTAAAATTAAGAACTAATAGATTGTAATAATCTGGTGGGTACTTGCTGCCCTAAAAAAGTTCGGTAGTGGAGTAGAAGAGGCTAAGTCAAAAGACACGGTCAAATTAACAAGATGGCTAACACTGAGAATAATCAAAGTAGATGTACCTTCTTGAAAAGATGGTGCAAAATGTGCTGCTGCTGTACAGGATTATTAATGCTGCTTTGGAGCGTGCTTGCTCTACTGATCTGTTTTAGAGTAACAATAGACACTTTAGAAGGACATACTGAGAACAGGACTAACATAGGGAAGAGTTCACAGAAGATAGTTCCAACTAGAACTAGCAATGTATATATACATAAGGATAGGTCTATTAATGATTTTTCTAGCAATGTGTTTTCAAAATTATTGTACGAATATGCAAAGACAATGGATGTAAGGGATTGCTACGTCTTTATGCAATTACCTGCTTCTGTTTCGGAGGGAGTGACTTATCATCACCTTCCGGCTACGTATGGAATTTCATGTAGTGTGTTGATTAGTATATTCTATCAATTAGGGAAATTAGATTATAACATGTCTAATGTAGATAATATTCTTGGGCAACTGCCTATGAATAAAGAACTGAATCCTGCTAAAGAAGCTAACACTTTAGGTGACATTTTTATAGAAACTAAAGAATTAACATTAGAATATGTTTTTAGAAACAATTTAACATGCAGTTTGAAAGAAGAAGAGACAACTTTCCTAGACATGGTTGAGAGAAGAAGATTGAACATGCACAAGAAAGCAGAAGGGCATAAAATGAGTGAAACAATGTGGGATATTGAGAAGGAAAAAGAGTTGAAAAATGGAGCCAGTCCAACTATGGCTATAGATGCACCACAGAAAGGCAAACTATGCATTACCAGGAAGAGATCCCAGTATGATTATTATTTCATAGGGACTAGTGAGTGCCATGATACATACTTTATTGCAACCGGATGGGGATTTAGAGGAGGAGAAGATCCAGTTTTTCCGGGAGTGTATTATATTTGTGGGAACAAGGCTTATTACAGGTTGCCTGACCATTGGTTTGGCACATGTTATGTTGGCCTGGTCTTTCCAAAGATTTTTCACATGGATAGAGTAGAAAATGCTGAACATACTAATCCATTAACACGCTATAGAAGAGAAACATGGACAGAAATTGTAGGAGATATTTTTGGAGCTTTAATACCAGCAGTGGGAATTTCATTGAATGCATATGGCATTCGGAAGCTGTCAACAGTGGTGGATCGCTTGTCAACAAGCACCGCTGGAGGCTTTCTTTTGGTAAATACTGAAATGGTTGCCTTACGCGCTATGGCGATGCAAAATCGACTTGCCCATGACATTCTATTGGCAAAAGAGGGTGGAGTCTGTGGAATGCTGAATGTTCAACATTGTTGCACTTACATTCCTGATGAAAGCAAAGATCTAAAGGTCTATATCAAAAATATTACTGATTTGCATGAAGAATTAGTACCACTGGAAGCTGAGAGTATCTGGACTAAAATGGCTAATAAGATGATTGCTATAAAGAATTTTGTAGCTAAAATAGGTAGTACCATATTTGGTAAGGTATTGTTTCCATTAACATGTGTAATTGTTGCATTATTAATTCTTAGATTAGGGTGTATGTGTTGTAGATACAGAAGAAATAAAAAGAAAATAACACGAGAAAATGTTAAAAAGAGACAAAAGAAACCAGAAAGAGATCCTCAAGAAATAGAATTAGAAGAATTGAGGGAAAGCATGTATATAGAAGCTAAAAGAGAAGATGATATGGAAACAAGGGTTTAAAAATAAACAAGAAGACATTTTGAATTTCTTCAAAAAGGGGAAATTAAATTGATTTTTGGGTTTTGATTTTTGTGGTGATAATATATCACCAAAGGGGGGATTGATGGAGCAGGGTTTTTACTTTAAAACCAAATACCTGTTTCATGTTTGTATGTTATTATTAAAAATACTACTGATTAATTAATAATTACTAAAGAATTGTCGAGTCTTGTCTAACCAACCTTATTAACAGAAGAATTACACGTGGGAATGCTATTGCATGGCTACAATAATAAGTGAACTAAGTTGGTGAGCAAATTGACAGAATAGATGTTGCTTATGTGATGTTATTTTGTTTTGCGCTTATAATTAATATGCATTAATGGCTTTTGATGTTGCAAATGGCTAGATAAATGCATACACATAAGGGTATTAGCAGGGGAATAACACTGTATAATCATTTCCATGCAGTAATTATGTTTTGTGTTTCTTTTTACTTAAGTTGACCATTGTGGCCTGCTATAAAATGGCTACCACCCGCAGCCTGCATTTGAGTAGATGAAAATTGAAAGGAGGCTTTGCGCTGACTGTGACCTTGTCCTCCAATTGAACTGAAAAGCCATGAACATGATGACAAATCTGGGAGAGATGCCAGATGCCCCTGAACATGAAGATTTGTTGCAAATCCATAATCCGACCTGATGAACTTATAATGGTCCCATGGATGAGATACATTTTATCCTAAAGAGACATCCGTAGAAGTAACGAATTAGTTATGGACTCCTAATTTCTATTCATTATTTGAGACTATCAATACGTGAGAAAATCTATCGTTGTATCCCAATGTACCAAGACGACATAATTTCCGCCATTCGACTGTTTTTGTAAGATATGATTGCAACATTTGGAATGTAAATTTGGTATAAATATTAGTAGACTAGAGAGGTCTAGCGCCACTTCTTCCCGAACGAATGATCAGAGGTCCCGATGCTGACGGAGAGGACGGTGACTCTACATGACGGCTAGAAACTTTAACTATTTTGCTGAGGACCGGTTCTGACTTAGAAAACGACTTTTAGCCAGAATAGGTAAATATGAGAGAAATGATCTTGCATTTTAATTGGCTTTTCTTACAATTTTAGATAAACAATATTCTGTTTGAATTACTGTGTCGGGTGGTTATTTTATTGTCATGTTTATTGAATATATAGTGTGATAAGATGTTTTCCCTAGATCTATAGCAACTGGTTGATGCCATTGACCTCATGGTACATGCAGATTGGTTAGTTAGAGAAAAGTGTTTCCCCTTCTACATGGCACGGATAGAGTGGTAGGATGAATGTTGGTGTTATGGGCCCCACCAGCGTGTGATGTGTGTGTGCGCGTGTGACTGTGAAATCACTCCGTCCGTGGAAGTAGAGGGGATTCGGAAGCTCCGATCTGCACCACGTGCCGCGTGCGGTGGGTGCATGTGACCTGAGCTTCCAGGCTCAGAAGCAAGGGGGTTGAAGGCAACTCCCTCGAGGTCAGAGACCATTTGCATATTTACATACCTTTCTAAACTGGTTACAGAGGCTTGTTTTTTTTCTGGTTCCAGTACCCCCTGGTCCCCCACTCTCCCTATTCCTTACATTTTAAATTTACATCTACTGCTGTAGTGTAGGGTTGCCAAAGGTTGCCAAAGTAAGGTTGCCAAAAGAAAAATGCCAGCCATGTGTTGTTTAAAGACACTGAAAGAACTTGTTTTGCACTAAATAGGGTTATAATTAAACATTTATGTATTGATTTTCAATATGACTTTTCTGTCTTTGTTCCCTTTAATTATCAATCATGGATCATTCAGGTAGCCCTAGAACACAATTAAAAGTGTTTTCTATTTATATTTGCTGTTCAAAGTATGCACAGATAAGTGCTGAAAATACGGCTTTAGGTGACTACTTATTTTTGTCCTGTATGGTGCATAAAAAGAATGAGCTGGCAACCCTAATCATAAGACTGGAAGGTTGTTCCAGGATCAGCACATTATTTCCTACACCCTCGATCCCTATTAATGCCAGAATAACAATAGTTTAACCTATACATGAAACCCTACGCTGCCGCCGCGTCAATAACATGCTGAGATACTTCAAGTGTCCGGGAATACACCCTGCATTCAGACAACTCACTCCTCATTCTCGCCCTTCACTTTTATGCTCACCCTGCACTCACAGCAATTGTATTATATATGATATTTATAAAGCGCGGCTATCACCGTGCGGGTATCTTGGCGCTATAGTGCGTAAATCATCAGTCAGTGGAAGATGCCAAAAAGAGTTCCAGAAAGATGAGCCCTCCTAACCATCAGATTCTAGGGAACAGCCATGTTTTAACCTTTCTCCTAAACTGCAAAAGGTCTTGAAACTGCC
Source organism: Triturus cristatus (assembly GCF_964204655.1). Classification (NCBI taxonomy): domain Eukaryota; kingdom Metazoa; phylum Chordata; class Amphibia; order Caudata; family Salamandridae; genus Triturus; species Triturus cristatus. Next base: position 1,112,562,445 of record NC_140580.1, on the reverse strand, counting down.
TAATTTCCAAAGGAAGGTTGTTCCAAAGTTTGGCAGCGGCAGAGCTAAATGCCCTGCCTCCTGATTTGGCTTTGCAAATTTTCGGAGCTCTCACCAGACAGGCTGTAGAGGAACGGAGACACCTTAATGGAGTATACCACGCAAAGGTCTCCTGAAGGGGTTTAGGTCCAACCCCATGCAGAGCCTTGATAACCAAGCAGAGGGACTTAAACTGAATCCTCTGCCTCATTGGTAACCAGTAAAGCTCTGCAAGAGCCAAAGAACCTGATGAGCACCGCGGTTTCGCCAGTGCTAGTTTGGCCGCGAGACTCTTTGGAGACATTCAACCAAAAATGTTGGGGCCTCCAGTAGTAGAGCATTACAGTAGTCCACCCTACTGAGAATGATACTTCCAACGACCAACGCTCTGGCCGTCTTAGGCACCAGCGGAAGGATTTTTCTCAAGGCTCTGATCAAGGAAAAACAGTTCCCCTTATTTACATGTGTTTCCAGGGTTAAGTTAGCATCAAGCATAACTCCCAAATTGCATACTGCTTTGGCTGGAACCAAAGTCGGAACAGCTAAGGAAGGCCAAAAATTGTCAGGAAAAGGGGGAGGAACTTTCCCCACCGTGCAGTATAAGACTTCAGTCTTATCTGAATTGAATTGAAGCACTGTGCAGTATCATGCACACAGTCATGAAAAGTCGCCAGAGAAATTGACTGATCTCCCTCTAAAGAAAAGAAGAGCTGAGTGTCATCAGCGTAATTCACCAAATTCACACCATGTGCCTTTATGATTTCAATCAATGTTAAAGAGAAGTTAAAGAGAATAGGGCTAATCGCCGATCCCCAAGGAACACCATGGTGGACATTGGAAAATTTAGGTTGAAACGGTGGGAGAGAAACCGCCTGACACCTGCCGAAAAGATACGAACGGAACCACTCCAGTGCCGTTCCTGACACCCCAACCTCTTCTAGTCTGGTCAGCAGGATGTTATGGTTGACCGTGTCGAAAGCGGCAGACAGGTCGAGCAAAATAAGAATGCCAGATTGTCCCTTGTCTGCCTGCAATCGAAGATCGTCTGACACGGTCACCAAAGCAGTTTCCGTTCCGTAACCAGGACGGAAGCCAAACTGGACATCATCTAACCTAGAATTAGATTCCAGGAATTGAGACAAAGTTCTGCTGATCAGACGTTCGATGATTTTATTCGGGTATGGTAAGAGAGAAATTGGTCTATAGTTACCAGCACAGGTCGGTCGAGTGTCACTTTTTTTAAGAGCGGAGTAACCACCACCCGTTTCCAACATGCTGGTACTAATTCAGAAGTTAGAGAACTGTTACAAATCTGGCGCAGAATGGGAAAGAGCTCAGAACCCAAATCCTTCCAAATTTTGTGTGGGAGAGGATCTAAAGTGGAGCCTGATGACACACCCAAAGCAGTTCTAATAAAGATCTTCTCTAAAGGCTCACAGTGGTTCAGGGAGGTCAGAGAATCTGTCTCTTCCCCATTTACCTTCCCTCTATCTTGTAGCCCATCAGTTTCCATGGTGAGGCCTTCTTTCCTAGAAACGTGAGTCGCCCTCAGGCCATCAATAATATTGCTTCTTTTTTCCATAAAGAAAGTCGCTAAGTTGTCACACAAAGCTTGAGTTGGCGGAATTGTGGATTGTGTACATTCAGGGATCATCATATCCTTAACTATTTGAAAGATTGTTCTAGACTGATTTTTAGAATTTAAAATAGTATTAGCGAAAAATTCAGATTTTGCTGAGTCAATGCCCTTCCTGTAGTCCACTATTGCAGCCTTCCATATAAGTTTATCCACATCCGAGTAAGCCTTCCTCCATTTCCTCTCCACCTGTCAGCAGATCAGTTTTAAGGATTTAAGATGATCATTATACCAGCAGGCCGATGGCCTGCCGGTCCTCTTAAGAGTTTTCATGGTGGCAATCTGGTCTAACCTAATTTCAATCTGGTCACAGAAGTCTATATAGTTGGCCTCCACTGACCCCCATTATTAAAATCCTTGTCAAAGGAAAAAAACGGGGATGAGGTGATCTTAACCTTTTTTAAAAGTCCCTTCCAATCTCTACTCTTACACGCCCTTACCTCCCTAGTTGTTGAGCGTGCCTTTCTAGGGTCCAGTATCTGAAATTTGACCAAATAATGGTCAGACCAGCCGACCGGAAGGATTTTAACTACTCCCAAAGCCTGTGCTTTAGAGAAGATCAGATCCAATGTATTCCCCACCTTATGGGTGGCTTCGTTAATGCATTGGCCTAGGCTCAGGCTCTCGCAGGATTGAATCAGATTACTGTAGCCCGAATCCAGATTTCCATTCAGCCACAAGTTAAAATCGCCCAGGATAATTAAATTAGAATGAGTAACGGCCATATTGCAGATGACATCAATCAGTCCCTGCATATGAGATGAGCTGGCCGCTCCTGGGGGTCTATAACAAATAATGCCCACCAGAGAGCAACCTTTATGATCTTTTAATGAGAAACCCATAAGTTCGAACCCTTCAACTTCATCAATGTCCAGTTGGGCAAAATTCAAGTTTTCCCTAAATATAATCCCAACCCCACCTCCGCCTTCCCTGGCTCGAGGTTTGTGTAAAATTTTATATCCATGAGGGCAGGTCAGGCCTAAGTCCACCTCTGATCCCGGAGGTGTCCAGTTTTCCGTTATGAAAAGGACGTCTAGGCAATACGAGTCAATCAATAACTGGATCTCCACACTATGTTTGGGTAGGGATCTGACATTAAGCAGCCCTCCCATCAAAACACTCTTCCTCACAAAATCAGCCACAGGGACAGCCGTGTCCTCAAAATGAAGTGTAGAGATCCTACCACTCACAGACTTACCAATCTGTCTTAGTACTTCGCTGGAGTAGCAGATCTTTTGAGTGTAATCATCCCCTGTGTCAGAACGGGCAGCATTGCCGGCGCCGTGCGTGGTCGGTGCGCGGACGGGCGCAGACGGGCTTGCCTTAGGTGCGCCTTCAGCGCACCAGCGGCGCACCCGCTGCGCGGCCACGCCAGCGTGCTCCTTAAGGATGTATTGGGCTAAAGAAGAGACTAGACTGCTGACCCTCAGCGGACGGCGGGTCCGCTCTAACAGGCGGGCACCGCGAGAACAGTCAGCAGCCTGAACAGTAAAACAGACACAGCGATAATTTTAAAAACAATTTCAGAAGGTTTCTTATTTTTTATAAAAAGAAGAGCGCAGATGTGCAAATTGGCAATCACCCCACCACACCGATCTGATCACGTAGCTATGCTGCGCGGCCACGCCAGCGTGTTCCTTAAGTAGGTATTGGGCTGAAGAAAAGACTAGACTGCTGACCCTCAGAGGACGGCGTGAGTGCAATCACAATGCACTCAACCTGACCACCATGCACTCACACCATTCACCCCCTCACCCTGTGTCACAGTCATCACTCTGCACTCGCAATGCATTTGCGCTGTTCACCCTGTACCTCACCCTGCAGACACACAAGTACACTACTCACCCTGCACTCATGCCACACTTCACTCACCTGCCCCTCACTGCTCAATCTGCTGTCAAATAAGCCCATCACTAACCATGCATTCTTTCGTCCAAATCTGCACTTACATATGGTCACCTAACTCACCCTGCAGTCACTCCTTTTACCCTACTCTCACACTGTTGCATCACTCACTGTGTACTCTTTAATCTATGCCTACTCCGGACCATTAACTTTAAACAGTAGGCACAGTAGGCATAGTATTTTCAGAATGGATGACTCCGTGCAGTAATCACCAAGGTGAGATTATGAGCAAACGAAAAATACCAGAAAGTGACCTGCAGAGAGATGAAAAACAAAATAGTGTGCATATCTCTCACCAGTCTTAAGCCATTGCTGAGCACTGCATCCCCAGTCAGTGGTCCTCATGCACAACATGGACTGGGAACACTTCCAACATAGCAACAAACAAATACAACGCCCTTCCAACCACACACCCTACACATATTGTAGCTTGCTACTCATGTAGGTACAAAAGGGGGTCGTGATGGGCGGAGCATCAGAACCAATCAAACACTCACACCCAGTCAACAGATCTGGGTTTGATCCATCACCGTTCTTTAGCCCACTCTGCCACCCCAGTTCAGACATGGCCATATGCAAATCAGTCTGACCCTGTGCCTCATGGGAACAGTCCAGCACAAACTGCCAAGCCATGCCTTCCCTGGACCGGAAACAAGCTTCCTAGGACCGGTTTCTGGCATTTCAGCCGTCTTCAGCCAGGCTTGCTTGAATCCAGTGGCAAAGTGAGCAAGGGACTCACGTCTGAGCATACCCTGCCAACTTATGGCGAACAAAGCGGTACAAAAGGGGGTGGTGATGGACGGAGCATCAGAACCAATCAAACACTCACACCCAGTCAACAGATCTGGGTTTGATCCATCACCGTTCTTTAGCCCACTCTGCCACCCCAGTTCAGACATGGCCATATGCAAATCAGTCTGACCCTGTGCCTCATGGGAACAGTCCAGCACAAACTGCCAACTACTCATGTAGGCAAGCGCTTCAGTGCTCCACATAGGGATAGTAGGCCCTCTATAAATATAACAATACAATACATTCAAGACCGCTCCATCCCCTGTCTTCTTGGCCCTGTCCTTTAGCTCCTGCCTCCTTGCAGCCGTCCATTCAGTTCATGTTTTCTTGCATCTGCCTTCCTTTTAGGTAGTATTTGTGGAACAAAACCCAGAATTACAATCTTTGTGGTGTACACAAAATATTCTTACTGCTACCTTCATAGTCGTGGACTCTACTACAACGTTGACTTTCTACAATTACATTTTTACTCAAAGAAATGAGCAAACAGCCAAGAAAGTATTTAAGCGGTGCTCAAAAGTGGCAAAATAAATCAAAACAAGAGCAGTTTAAAGACAAATTCATGAAAATTGACTCTATGTTTAGGTGTCCAGGTGATCATGGCACATCATCATCTCATGCATCGTTACCAGAAGACAATGCAGCTGCATCATCAACAGAAGACAAAGAAGTATTGCCACAATCACAATTGGTCCCACCACATGATAAAACATTACAGAGCTCTGATCAAACCACAGATATACCTTTTAGCATTGAAGCACCAATTGTGGCAGCACTGCAGGCAGCAGCAACAACTATAGTAAACATAGAAAGCAAAAGTAAAAAAGCTGTGTCACCAGTGCCTCCATCCATTACAGAAGGAGTCGGAGAAATTGCAGTTACACCAGCAAGGCCTACACTGCTATCAGTGGCTTAAGAAAGTTTAGAAACTCAGAATACGCCATCAGCAGATGAATCTTTGAGTCTACTATTACAAACAAGTGAAGGAAGTGCTGAAATTGTAAGTGCGCCAGATGAATCACTGCTGCTACCAGTGGCTAAAGAAAGTGAATAACCTACAAATGTGCAACTTGTTTCAGCAGTATTGCCAAACATTGAAGAAGAAAGTGAAGACATTATGAGTAAGGATGTGGAATTACATTTAGAAGAACTAGAATCAAACAATAGTCTGTTTTGCCAGGATTTGTACCCGAGTGATAGAGGGAACTTTCTAGACAAACCTTGGTATGATACGGGGTTACGAAGTTTTATCATTAGAAGAGGCTCATGCAAGCCTAGAGGACCCTTCCCACGAGACAATAAAAACACCACTACAAGGAAAATAGGACTGGAGATAAGACTCCAAGACTGTGGTTGTGTTACTCTTTAAAAATGGACAGTGCATACTGTGTAGCGTGTTGGCTCTTTGGAGATAGAAAACTGTCATCCTGTCAGCAAGCATGGGCTAATGGTATAAAAGATTGGCAAGGCATGTCTCAAAAAATTAAAGAACATGAAATGACGCGCTCACATTTAGCGGCTTGTGCTGTACATGGAAGATGGAGGCGGAATGAGACGATCAATACACAACTGGAATCAGACTACAAAGAGCAGGTGAACTATTGGACACAAATTCTGAGTAGGATCATCGATGTTACACTTCCGTTGTCAACTTGCACTTTACCTTCCAGGACATAGAGAAAAACTGAAAGAAAAAGATGGTGTGAACTTTCTGGCAGTCATTGAACTTTTGGCCAAATATGATCCTATTTTAAACCATCTGATTACAGCAGAGATTAGAGTTAAATACTTGAGTCCAGCTATTCAAAGTGAGCTTATTGAAATGCTTTCAAATAAAGTACAAAATTAGATAGTAAGTGAAATTAAAAAAAGCACCATTTTACTCTGTTATAATGGACACAACACAGGACATTAAAAAAGAAGACCAATTAAGCCTGGTTATTCGATATGTAACACTGTGCTTTAATTCTGAAGAAATTCCAACTGAAATCAAAATTAATGAAAGCTTTGTTGGTTTCTATAAGTACTACAGACCAAAGTGCTGAAGGGGTAGCAACGGAACTTCTAAACCTTATAGAGGACAAAGGCCTAGTGCTTAATAAATGTAGAGGTCGGGGATATGATGGTGCCAGCACAATGAGTGGTATATATAGAGGAGTGCAAACCAGAATACGACAGAAAGAACCCAATGCAGTCTATGTACGCTGTGCTGCTCATAATCTAAATTTAGTGTTGAATGATGTCTGCATGTACATTCCTGAAATTACAGAATTTTATGACATTCTACAGAAAGTAGATTTATTTTTCAGCCAAAGTATCCAGCAGTGGGAACTTCTCACAATTACAAAAGAGAGCACAATTCATTTGAAGCCAACTCAGAAGAGACTCTGTCCAACACATTGGGCATCCAGACATGATGCTCTCCATGCTCTACGCTATCATTTTATGGACATCATGAAAGCACTCACTACCTTTTTACTGCAGTCTAAAAAGGTTGAGGAGCGCACGGAAGCCCAGGGTCTTATGAAGTGCATGGAGACTTTTGAGTTTGAGTTAATGGTTGTAATCCAGTCCAAAGTGCTGTAGACGATAAATATTGTGTCCAAACTGCTCCAGTCTAAAGATCTGGACCTTTTACAAGCATCAAATATGTTAAGTAGCGCAGCGAATACGTTTGCCAGTTTCAGAGAACAGTTTGAAGATGTTAAAAGCTCAGCATCTTCACTTGCAGCTGCATGGGGAATTCAATTGCATTTTACACAAAAAAGACCACGACGCAAAAAAAAAACCCCACTTTGATGTACTCTGTGAAGACCAAAGGCTGCGCAATCCTGAAGACAATTTTAAGGTGTCAGTGTTTTATGCAAACATAGATATTATTGTAAATCAGATAAAAACTCGATTTACTGGTATCAATGGTATCAAATGCTTTTATTTCATGATGCCTTCTGAAATCCTCAGAGCTAGTGAAGAGGAGTTGTTTGAAGCAGCCATGACCCTGGCTGCTCATTACGAAAAAGACTTATCCCTAGAGTTTCCACAGCAACTCGTCGCTTTCAAAGCAGTGTTGAAAGAACAAATACAACTTATCTCAGGTGGCACAATAAAGGATCTGGCTGGCTTTTTATTTTTGAGAAACCATGCAATTCTGCACTGTATTTTGGATGTTTCAACAGCACTGAAACTTTTTCTTACAATTCCATTTACTGTAGCCAGTGCAGAAAGGTCATTTTTAAAGTTAAAATATATCAAGAACTATCTCCGAAGCACAATGACGCAGGAAAGGCTGTCGGGGCCTGCAACTTTAAGCATTGAGAGTGATCTGGCAAAACATTTAAATTTGGAAGCTCTAAAAGAGGAACTTGCACAAAGAAAGGCAAAGAGGCAAACATTCTTTCAGTCAAGTACATCTCTCCAATTCAGTGAACCAAGCAGCAGTAGTCTTCAGCCACCAGTCTAATTTGCCAGTCACTCTTCCTGGTGTAAACAGTCTTCAGCCTTGTGTCCACTCTTTAAGTATTGTTTCCTGCTGTACCCGCCTTCACATTCTGGAATTAATTTCATCAGGCTCCTGCAAGTACTGTTCCTACTCATATCCTGATTTTCTAAATGTATTTGTCCTTTGAATCCCATGAGGAAGAAGTAAGTAATATGGTATTCTGCCAGTATATCATACTTTAAATATTGTTCGCTTATAAATAGGCTACCTCAATATTTTAAACATACGTGTTTAGAGGCAAGAAGAAATGTATTCAGTTTAACCTGACATATATGCACCCCCTTGACACTTTCCTTTGCACAGACACAAGGGGCATCATTTGAGTAAATAGCTTTGTTTATTTTGCTGCTGAGCTTGTTATTGTTTTGCCGTTTACTTAAATATTTGTGCCTGTATGAGTAAACTAAAGGGACTGACTTTGTCGAGACTGGTTTAATGTTCATGCTACTAAACTGGTTATGGTTTTTACCACTCACGTTGTAATATTTGCACCTTTATGCACAAATAAAAGGGTCATTGGTTGACTGGACGGGTTTGATGTTTATGCTGCTAAATTGTTATTATTTTACCAGTCAGTTTGAAATATGTATGCCTTTATACACAAACCACAAGGCATTGGTTGACTAAAGTGGTTTGATTTTTGTATGCTTCTCCTTGCTGTACTTATTACTGTTTTGCTACTCACTTTGAAATATTTGAGTCTTCAAAAAAGGAATTGTTAGTTTAAATTGGTTTGATTATTTTATGGTGCTGTAGTTGTTGTTGTTTACCAGTTACTTTGAAATATATGTGGCTTTATGCACACACCACACAGGGAATTGTTTGACTAACCTGGCTTCATTTTTGCAGATTGCTGGACTTGTTTTTACCATGCACTTTGAAAGTATTTTCACCTTGATGCAAGAAGAAAGTTGGATTGTTTTACAAAACATGCTTGGTTTTTGTACATTACTGGACTGGTGATTGCTTTATTATGCACTTTGAAAGTATTTGCACTTTTTCTTTTGCTTTACCAACTACAGTTTGTATAGATTGTCATTAAGTACTTTCTGATATGGTTTGTTTTAATTCTACATGCAATGTTATTTATGGTGTTGCTTTCACTTGTCTGTAATATGTGTGCCTTAAATCTTGTATGTAGCATTGTTTACACTGCAGAAATGATCAATTAAAACAGACAAACATCTGTATAAATGTTCTGAAGCATCCAAACAGTTTTCTTCCTCAGCCTTGTCTGCCTGCCTGTTTTGCAATGCTTACTACTAAAGACATGAGGGTAGGTATTGATTCCTCAGTTCACGTTATTATCATGCAGAACCCATAACAGTTGCTAGTGTGTGGCATGTAGATAATTCACCGGTCTATTTCTCTTGGCTTTCGCAGGATACTGAGTTATATCTTGTGTACTTCTCATGTACATGTCAGTCGAGTTGCAGGTTTGGGTTTGTCTTTCAGAGTTTCAAGTTATTGTCCATTAATGTCAATTCTATTTCAGACTCAGTTGTTCTTTGTTCTTCAGCCATAATGTTCCTCAGACAATAGGATCGCTCCTTGGCATTGTTCTGATTTCTGCCTCAGTTAAATATTCTGCTTTTGACAGTATTGTTACAAATGGCATAGCTCATATGTTAAGTTTCCCACTTTCCCATTAGAACTTAGAGAAAGACAATATAGAGGCATTTCATTTAAATGTTGGAGGTTTCAAATCAAAATATACTAGATTTCTGGGTGGTAGGGGAAAGTGGTAGGTAGTGGGCCGGGCCATCGGGGGGCCTCCATGTGCTTTGCAGGGGGGGGGGGCCCTCAAGTTTTATTACACCACTGCTTGGTTGCATCTTTGCCCTCTTTTTGTTCTCTGTCTACCGATGGGTTAGAGACAATATTAGCTGAATGTACTGAGGACGTACCATATGTCGAAGCCTCCCCCTTGCCTATACTCCTCTATGAAGATGATGCAGTGCTCCCAGGTAAGACTCCAGTGGCACTGCAGAAGCTCTTAGAGGAGTATACAAGATTTATGTCAAGTTTAGATTTATGTGTGTATGTTGCTAAATCCTTTGTTTTAATTTCTGGGCCGCACTCAAGGAAAGCCTTAAGCTTCCATATACAGAAGAGAAGATTGAAAGTGGTTGACACATTCTCTTATTTGGGCACCCTATTCAATAGGAAACTATCTTGGAAAAAAAATCTTAAATAGAACGACCCTCCTGAAAAATGGTATTGTGGCACTTGTAAAGTTTTTTTTTAATTGGGATCTAAATCTATCCCTGAAATGTTAAATATCTATTTAGTGAAAGCTAAGGCTAGTGCCATTTATGGGGCAGCAATTTGCGGCACGATAAGTCCTCCGTAGTGAGTGGAGGGCGCCTTCTGCAAGAAAATGCTTTCTTTGCCAAGGTTCCTGTACAAATTTTACTGCCCATACGGAGTTAGATCTGCCATATTTGAAGAATTTGATCAGATTGGCCCCGTTATTACTTTGGTTATCTATATGAAAAAGGGAATGTGTACAGCTAAACCAGGCGATCCTTAGGGATTGATTAAAATTGATTTTGTTTATAGATTCCCTCATTGAAATATATACACTTTGACTGCATTAGGACTTTGAGTTCTAATTGACAGTCCACTGTCACGTGCTAATTTTTCAAAGACTAAAATAAAAATGATTTTTTTCAGCAAAAGCTGTGGGGAATAGCTGGGAGATGAATAAAGTAAAAAGTACTATAATTACATATAGCCTGCTCCCCCCTGTAAAATGTGTATTGCAATCGTATTGGTCCTTTGTCCAGAACTCCCAACATCAATATATCTTGACATGGCTCCATCTAAATTGTATTCCTTTCATGTTTGGTTTCCTGGCCAACATTCACTCTGTGAGTCACTTACAACCATGTCCTTGTAATGGGAGAGCACAGCAAACAAATTTACATATTTTATTATTTTGTTCATTTTATGGTGCCATAAGGAAAGTTTTTTTAGTCCCTGTCGCGCAAATATACATTTGTCCAGTGTAGACCTGCTCTGCATTTTATTCAGCAGTTGGGAGAGCCTTCTGTGTGCATCTTTTTTGTGGGTTGTGGCAAAGGCAGATGTATAACCCCTCAGATGTTTTAATGCATTGTTTTATTGATGCAGGTACTAGGGATTTGTGTTTTGATTAAATAATTGTTATTATGATGATATATGTTTTATGAGATTTTATTGAAATGTAATATTTTATATTTTAATAATTTTCTTATTTTATGAATTGTATTATTGTGAAATAACATATTTGAAAATGAAATGACAAATAATAGAAGGAACATAGGAAAAAGAGATAAAAGGCAAAAAAGCGGGTAGAACCACACTCTTTGTTAACAGATGCATACATATATGGTAAACAGAGGGGAAAGGTTTCCCAGTTGCTTTTGAAACCATTATGATAAGAGTGAAGACACCCAGAAGGATGTAGGAGATGCAGAACACTTAAAGGCAGATGAGTGCGCCATAACTTCAGCATGAAATGTAAGAGCAAATTACTTACATGCAGTAGGTAAATAAGAAGAATGAGTAGGAAGACAATGAGATGAACACATGGAACATAACATAAAGACATTTTGAAGAAAATCGTCACCAATGTTGATAAGTGAATGGGAAACAGCTTTTATCGCCAATCTTCACCAAGGGAGGCCTTTACCACACAGTATTTACCATGCATGCCTTTAACACTCATTTGTCTTTACAACACATACTTTTACCATGCAGAATGTTGAATATAGGCAAGTATATTTTATTTTGAGTGTTTTGATTTTAAAACGTACATTTTGAAGCACAAGCACCATGTATGGTGTATTTTTTTATTAATTTAAAATATATTTATATATATAATATTCATTTTTAGGTAATGGGTGGGAAAGAGTATTAAAATTCAAGTAATGGCTAAGGTACTTGGGTTTTAAAAGTATGTGGATTATTTAATAAAATAGGTTTTGGGAATGGGATGCAAGGGATATCGGGGTTTTGAGTAGTTAAGACCATTTATAGTCGGGTATCAAGGTTTATATATAAATTAACTGTATTTGAAAGTACAAGTACAACAAAAAATACATGTTACAAATTTATTTTTTAACAACAATAATACATTTTAGTAGTGCAATGCTAAGGATATAGGGATATTGGGTGGGGAAGTGTATTACTACTCTGGTATAAATTAAAATACTTAAGTATTCATTTATATTTACAAATTATTATGTAAAATAGATATTTTAAATGTGTAAAATGGAATATCTAAACAAATGACATAATTTTAAGGGTCATGATGCAAGGTATGTGGGTACATTGATGAGAAAGTGTAATACTACTCTGATACAAATAAAAAATGGGGTATTAATTTAAAGTTGAAAATAACATTAATTTAGAATAAATGAGTTTTTAAAAATAACATATCAAAGTTTTAGGGACATATACGGTTATTTGGAGAGGAAGTGTATTAATACTCAAATAATAATTTTAAAAACCTGAGTATTAATTATTGATTCATATATAATATTTTTAATTAAAATTAATGTTTAAAAACAATTACACTTTTGAAAAGTTATATAAAATGTATTAACAACTTTTTAAAATCTATACCTTGTAATTTATCGATAAATATAATCTTTAAAAGAATTCTTAAACAATAATAAAAACAGAAAACAATTTTTGGACAGCTTGAATATTTTTTTGATTTAGTAATGCAAGAAAACGTAATGTCTACATTCATTAAAAAAACATTTTTTGAATATAATAAAGAATTTTAAAACATTTAATATAACTGTTACAAAACATTTTTTCAATGTTTTCCTATGCATTCCCGTTCACTTCAATGGGAGACATCTTCCCTTTTTAGGTCGAGCCTAGGCAGCACATGGACTTTCTGTTTGAGACATCCTGTGTTCACTCTGCGGGCTTACAACCCAACCATTGCCTTTTTATTCATCCCTTCGATTGTGAAGAATGCTTGCTTGCTAGTGGTTAATCCTTACTCTTTGTCCCTCCTTTTTGTGTTTGGTTTCCTTTAGAAGAGCACCACTCAATTACTGTTAACATTACACTTCTATGTGTATGTGTTCAGTTGGGGGACTGTTTTTTTCTTTGATTCCTACTTATCTGACTCTTTGCCCATCTTCGGTGGTTCAGCTTTGGCACCCGTCACTTAATCTCCCTGTCCTATTCAAATACTGAGATGAAATGTCAGACGCTTCCAACGCTGTTTTTGAAATCGCCTCTTTAATTTTCTCTGACTTCAAAGTGCAAGTATTTACCTTAAACACCTCGCAGCCGAATCTTGCAGCACAGTTAAGGGAAAGGGTTGGTTAATTCCCGTCGCATTTTCTCTGACGCTTGTTTATTTAATGTGAACTTGAGCTACTCAAATGTGTTTGAGCACTTTACATGAGCTCTAGTTATGTTACACTATGTCAGATTAATTTTTGGGGCATTTTTATAGAGCGCAAACTTGACAGACCCAAAGGTATTGAAGCGCTTTACAAAAACGCCTGTTACATCACACAAGGTCAGGTTCATTTTTTTGTTTTTAGGTGTATCAAGGTTAGGTGATGCCAACGTCGTCCCTGTTTATTCATTATTTCCCCTCTGCCTGACAAATGTGAGCAGCATTCATCCCTCCACTCTTCCCATGTCACTGCATCCCTCCCTGCTGCCTCTTCCTGTTTTCCTCCTATTCTTAGAGCTCTAATTTCACAGCACATTTACTGCAGCTCCACAGGGACTGCAAGACGTTTTTTAATATATAATGTGAACTAAAGCAACCCAAAGGTGTTGGAGCGCTTTACATGAGCCCTGGTTACATTACACAAGGTCAGTTCAATTTTTGGGGGCATTTTTATTGAGCACAAACTCGACTAACCCAAAGGTATTGGAGAGCTTTACAAAAGCACCAGTTACATTACACAAAATCAGGTTCTTTTTTTTTGTTTTTATGTGTGCAGTGATTCTGGGCCATTTACAAATGTGCTGTCCTCAGGAACGCCGGACTCGTGGTGGCAGTCCAACCATCGCCACACTGCGGGTCCACTGGGGTCAAGCACTCTGCTTGGCCGGCTGTCTGAAACAGGCCTGAATATGCTGGCAGTGCTGCTGCCAGCACCGCTGAACATATTACTAATTGCCTTTTCACCACCCTTTTCATGGTGGTGAGCCCACCATAAAAAGGGTGGCAGGGAGACAACTAAGAGGGCCCTAAGAGGCAGGGGCAGCTCCTCCATTAGGGTGGAAAAGCGTTGCCCCAGTGCTTTATCGCAGTGCAAGAAGCAGAAACATAAAATGGTAAAACTACAATTTTATGTTTCTGCTTCTTGCACTGCGAGAAAGCAGAAAAGTATGCCTGGTTGGGTGCGGGCAGGTCGGGGAGGGGTGGCTTGCCCAATGTTGCGGGCCCTGACTATTTGGTCGGCCCGCTGGGGCCGACCAAACCAGTCATGTGCACTCTTCATTTTCTCCATGAAGGCTGCATGCAGCCTACATAGAGAAAATGGTCTTCCCATAGGCGCCCGGCTGGGCGCTGTCCCCACCAATCACAGCGCTGCCTTTGCAGCATTGTGATTGGCTTAGGGGAGAGGAGGGAGGCAGCCTGCTTCCTGTTCAGCAGGAGAGCAGAAAAGCGGGACCGGGCCAGTAGAGGCAACGTTGCAGGACCCAGGAATGTAAGTTTCTTTTTTTATATTATTTACCCCACCCATGAGTTATGCCGGTTGCGACTGCTAAGAGGGCCCCCTGCAGGATCTGGCCCTGGGGGTGCATGCGGGCGGGCACATGTTGTACCCACTTTGTAATTGAACCCCTGTTACTGCATGGTGTGGCATGAATGCCACACTGTGCAGTAATGTGCTGCAGGCACTGTCATGGCAATGGGCTGCATGTTAGGCTCTGCTATCAGCCTAACAGCCCACTAGCATGAGATTGCTCCTGCACCATCCACCCGCCATGGATTACACTCATAATCTGGTGGGCGGGCAGACTACAGTCTTGGCGGTCCTCCTGTCAGTGCGGCAGTAGTGGGCCAACAGGAGGACCGCCAAACTCGTAATAAGGCCCTAAGTGATGTTGACGCCATCCCAGTTTATTCATGAATTCCCGTCTACCTGATAAATGGGAGCATTTTGTTGTTGTTTCTATGTTCCGTGCTCCTATACCCAGACTGCTCGGACAAAGCATCTGGCTGGGGGTTTCTGGTAAGAGGATGGTGCGAGCAGTGTTTTAAATGTAAAACTCAGGAGAAGGGTGCCTGGTGAATAGAGGCCAGAGGTTGTTTGATGTTAAATGATGTATAAATGCATGCAATGTTACTTTTAACCTGTTTTGCATACCCATACAGGTTATGTTCATAAGCGCATATCGGGCAGGTTGTTATTTTTCTGACTGTAGCTTTAAAAAGAAGTATCATTAAATTTAAATTGGCTTATGGGTGTTGTTTTCTAGAAATATTTTTTTTTAAATCAGGATTT
This sequence comes from Triturus cristatus, assembly GCF_964204655.1. Taxonomy (NCBI): domain Eukaryota; kingdom Metazoa; phylum Chordata; class Amphibia; order Caudata; family Salamandridae; genus Triturus; species Triturus cristatus. The sequence goes on along the minus strand of NC_140580.1, from coordinate 1,112,547,111 downwards.
TTGGTCTTTGATTAGAGGTCTTATTGGCGCATCTGAGAAGGATTTGTAAATATAGTTTTGCTTTGTTGCTAAAGAATTTCGGGATTTGGTTTATATTTGATGTACTATTCTACTATCTTAGACTTTTTATTGAGTGGTTTGGAAACAAATCATCAAGAGTTGAAGAAACAAGAAAACTTCAGATAAGACATTAAAAAAAAAATACTTTCTAATAACTTAAAAAATACCAATTTATTTAAAGTTATCTATAAAAAAAGAAGAGTAATGCATGTTAATGTTTAGAGAGATTCATATTGTAAGATGTAGGCCATGTTTTCTAGGTACTCTGAACCTCTCAACATTGAAAACTGCAGGATTTTGGCCAATAGTTTCCACTCATTTCTTTACTTTTGTGAAAATGCAAGTATCCAAACTACTTGTTAATGATTGTGTTTGTCTCCTTTCCTGAAAACTATTTTACAGGTTTTGATGATGCTTACCAATAAAACTGTTAAAAGAATGTTGCCAACCCTTGATGGCATTGCTTGTCTTTGTTACTCCCTCTAAGCAGTGGCATCTACCATGCGGTTGGAAAGCTGTGACCCGACCTGCTTAGAAGGCAATCCAATAATCTCCAAAATAATGTGAAAGGGATGCCGGTTTTTCTTCATTTTGAATTTTAAAAAATCTGATTGTATACTTGATATGTAAAGGTCATCCACATAGTCAGGAGTTTTCTAAGGCCAAATTGTTGTTTACTGTATGGCATTTAATCCTCAGCTAAGGATATTTTTTTTATTTTCGTTTTCAAATATGCCTGGGAAAAACATCCTTGAATTTGGGTATTTGGATAAAGTGTAGCTATAGTCTTTATCATCTGTAATTTGAAGTCAAGTATTAATTCCCTAGGACTTAGGACTTTTGTTAATAGTGTAAGATTTGACAACTGATACAAATTCAGTATAAGTTGAGGATTGCTTGTCAGGGAGTAAACCATAAATAAGTGGTATAGTAGTATAATTGATATTATCATGTGTAGTGTACTTTTTGCTGATGAGATGTGTTGTGATTTTAATGGTATCATCAATCATCCAAATGTCACTATTTTCAAGAGTAACAGTGTGACGAAGAGTGGCAAAGATTGGTAAACGCTTTTGAGAGTGTTTGTTGTTAAGGAGAAGGAAAGGTTCATGGCTGAAAGACACAGAGTGAAAGAGTGAATGTTTGAGGATTACTTATCTGTTTTTGATGTTGCACTGTTCGTCTGAACACGATATGTAAGGTCGATAAACAATGTCCCTTGTTATTCTGTTCTGGTCAGCCCTTAGCACCTAGACAAAACATGCTAAACACAGCTGCAGACTCGTAATTCGATATTACGGGGATGCATGTTGTTTTAACACACGCTTGGAGAGAGCCCTTTACGTGGAGAAGAGCTATGCTGTTCCTATGATGTAAACCTTGCATCTAGGCTTTAAGGTATGGGGTCTGCTGACAAAGCCCAGAGATCTTCTTTTATAAAATAAACTTCTTCCAGTAAAGGGGACGGTGGTTAGGCCATATAGTACTTTTTCCACTGTCTTTATATAATGACATCCCCCTTCCTACTCTATGGAATTGTAACAATGCTAATTGTTCTGAGATTATGCCTTTTGCTGCTGGTAGTGGCTTGTATACTGTATTATAGAGCACAATAGTTAAAATAAACATTTTGAACTATTACAGTGACTCTGCCAATTCTTACTGTGGACAAGTACGAGTGAGCGAGCGAAAGGGTATGTCTTGCTATCGCGATTCCTGAGAGAGTCGGGAGTGTTGTGTTCCAGGTTGTCTAATCATTTGTAGCTTTGTGATTTTGGAGGAGAATGAATGAGACACTATAGATAGTCGGTTTGGAGATTTTGGGCACCAAGGTGGTAGGTTGGTACACCCCTATACACCGAGGTCCTGTTTTCCTGAGCATAGTTCTGCGTAGGTGCAGAATCCCCGCATCACCATCTTATTGATCTGAAAGACAGACTAAAGACAATATTTTGGAGTATGTTATTTGAATGTTTAACATGCTATGCTTTATCCTGTGAAAAGAAAAAAAATAGTTAACTTTTCTTCACTATGTCCTAATGAAAGAAAAATGTCTTCTTGTTATTTTCCTGTTTGTAGAAGAAAAAAAGTATTTTGTTGTTTTCCATGAAATATGAAAATGTTTCTACTTGGATTGGAGTTTTGCCATTAGGTGAGAATCTACAGGTCTACATATTTTTCAAATATGCTACTTATTCCTGTAAGACGAAATATTACATATAATATTTTTATCACAGTTTACAAAAAGAGAAATGTTATGTTTGTTTTTATTCTGTGTGAAGAAAGTGAATATTTATAAATATTTGCTTGTTTGTATTCACAAAAAAGTAAACATTTTTATAGTAACTATTTGAGAGGTAGTTTATCTGATGTTTTAGTGATTTGCAATTTGATGTAGAGGTTGATTTCTTCTCAGTGCAGCATTTTTCAATATATTTGTTGATGGCTTGCTGTTGAAGGCCTTGTCATTTTTCAACCCCTTATCTGCTGGGCCTCACCCCCACACACAAACACACAGTGCTGAGCCCTTTTTTGGCTATTTGGGGTAGTTCAAGTTTCGGCCCCAGTAACTCTTTGTACATATAAGGTATCCACGTCAAATTTGCATCCTTTTCTTCCAACATCCTGAGGATTATAAAGGTACCCAGGTATGTGGATTCCCCTGGAGGGGACCCAGATATTAGCCAAAATGCTGCAAAGTTTTGGGGTTTTTGGTGAAAAATTGCAAAAGAAAGTGCTGAAGAAGAAAGCATCTATTTTTTTCCCAAATTGTCTACACAGTTTTGGCATTTTAGTGGGACATAGCCTATTTTTTCTATTTTTTGTGCTTTCACCCTCCTTTCAGTTACTGCTAGAAATTGATATAAAACCAATAATGGGTCCCAGACAACTATACATTTCTGAAATAAAGATACAATTCTAAATTCATCAAGGGGTCATTTGTGTAGATCCTTTAAGGTTTTCCTATAGAAAATAACAGTTCAAATTAAAACATATTGAAAATGGGCTGAAAAAAACTGCTATTTGTGTCTGCATTTTCACCTTTATCTTCTCCTACGTATGACAGATTTTTACAAGCAATATACCATTATGTACAATGGAGCCTTATGGTTGCAGGGGTATATATGACTTGTAGGTTCACCAAGAATCCGGAGGGCCCAGAGCCAATAACTGAGCTGCACCTTGCAATGGTTTTTCATTGTGTACCGGGTATACAGCAATTCACTTGGTAAAATAAAAAGAGTGAAAAATAGGTATCAAGAAAAACTATGTAGTGGTGCACGGCAGAAGAGGAAGTTCTACGTACAGAGGAGGTTAAGGGAACTCGCAAGCATCAACTTTCCATGCCATGGGCTATGATGCTCCATTCCTTTACACAGGAAACACTGGCGACGCCGGAGTCTCAAACTACCAGCTCTCCCAGGGCACACATGACCCCTGCGGCAGCTCAAGGTACCTCTCAGAGTGGCCAGATGCCCGGCGGGTCACAACTGGCAGCCACGAGCGGGCCATAGCTGCACTTCGCACAAGGGCCACCCTGACACTCCCCCCCTCTCACTTGCGCATGCCTACCTAGCCACCATATCATACTGCAACAATCAGGCGGCTATCACCAAATGGAGGAATATAAGACAGAGTGTATCCCAGGTCTGTTTCCCGGGTTTGTTTAAGTTCATGTTAATACTGGCACAAAACAACCCTTACGATATTGTGCTAGCAGAGAGAGCATGTCTCACATCCCAACACACAACATGGGCAGCCTTGCATGAATGCTGATACTGTCTCCCTACTTGCTCCTTAGAACTATCACCAATCTGAGACTGTACGAGAGGCTACAGACCACGCAGATATTCGGCCTCATGTCAAGGAGTAACATGTATGTGATATATCTTTTTATGTCAATGTCACCAAAACTGATGGGATGTACTAAATTACAGAAAATGCCAATAAAAATGTTTTGTTTTTTAAAAATCAAGAAAAATTATGTATTTCCGAAATGGGAAAAACATATGGACTTTAGAAGCAGTGTTTATTTGCACAACTCCGTATATGTGGGTACCTATACCAGCATGTGAATTAGAGGGCATTTTTGCCATAGGTGTCAAAAACAAAGCCAAGGCCCTCCTAACTTCCTTCCTCTCTAACCGTTCCCAATTGGTAATGTTAGGCGACTTCAAATCCCCATCCTTCACCTTCTCTTGCGGTGTTCCGCAAGGATCCTCGCTGAGCCTCATTCAACATATATGTGTCTGATTTAGCGAGGGTCATCAAGTCTCATGGCATGCGACACACCACATACGCTGACGACACACAGCTAGTACTAGAGACCAACAATTACGGAGATAAAGTCGCGGCAAAATTTCAAACTGGAATCCTCGCAATAAGCACATGGATGGCAAACAACTGTCTTAAGCTAAACTCTGAGAAAACGGAGGGGAAGATCTTTGGCAACTTCTCCCCCAGCTGGTCTCCATCCTGGTGGCCAGCAGAATTAGGCCCACCACCTTCCCCTGTAACAAAAGTCAGAAACTTAGGTTTCATCTTCGACGACAAGCTATCATTCTTACAACATGCCAACAACGTTGTCTCCTCGGCCTTTTGCACCATCAAAATGATAAAGAAACTTCTACCCTACCTTCCATCAAGTGCCGGAAGGACTCTCATGAGCAAGCTGGTCATGTCCAGGGTAGACTATTGTAATGGTCTATTCCTTAATGCACAGGAAAAAGTCCTAAACAAACTGCAAATGGTGCAAAACGCAGCAGCAAGGATCCTCACAAGCACCCCCAAATTTAAACCTACATCCAACTTAAATACGTCAGCTCCACCGGCTGCCCATCAGGAGCCGTACAAAGTTCAAGGCCCTATGTATTGCCTATAAGGCAGTCCACAACACAGGACCTGAGTTCCTAATAAACACGTTATGCCCTTACAAGCCAACCAGAAGCCTACGTTCATCAGCAGCAAATCTGATAAATGTCCCCAGAACAAAGAAAGCATCTTGGGGCGACAGAAGATTCATAGTCGCCACTGCCAGACTCTGGGACACACTTCCCCTTCACATCAAGACCACCCCCTCTCTCCTTACCTTCCGTAAACAACTTAAAACTTGGTTATTCAACCAATAACTCACAAGCTCCCACTCTCTCTCTCCCTAGCCGTCCATAGCGCCGAGACACCCAAGGGTATTTGCGCGCTTAACAAATTGCCTAAATAAATAAATAAAATGTACACACTGTCTTACATTTGGAAGGGATAAATGCATAGGAAGACAATTGGCAAAAACGCTTATTCTACTATTCTGTGTTTCCCTCAGTCTTCTGGTAAAAATGGTACCTCACTTGTGTGGGTAGGCATAGTGCCCGCGACAAGACACGGCCCAAAACTCAACGCGGACACACCACATTTTTACAGTCAAAACTGACCCTTTTTTTCCAAAGTGTCTAGCTGTGGTTTTTGGACCCTAGCACAGCTGGCACCTAGGGAAACCTAGCAAACCTGTATATTTTTTTAATCTAGACACTCAGGGGACTCCAGGATGGGGTGACTTGTCTGTCTCTCACCAGGTTATGTTGCCCAGATACCCTTGCAAACCTCAAACTTTGTAGAAAAAAACACATTTTCCTCACATTTCTGTGATGGAAAGTTCTAGAATCTGCATAGATCAACAAACTTCCACCCACTCCGCATTCCCCAAAGTCTCTCGATAAAAATGGTACCTCACTTGTGTGGGTAGGCCTAGTGCCTGCAACAGGAAACGGCCCAAAACACAATGTGGAAACACCAGATATTTACAGTCAAAACGGACCCTTTTTTGCAAAGTGCCTAGCTGTAGATTTTAAACCCTAGCTTTGCCGGCATCTAGGGAAACCTAGGAAACCTATACATTTTTTAAAACCAGACACCCAGGGGAATCCAGGATAGAGTGACTTGTGTGGCTCTCACCAGGATCTGTTACTCACAATCCCTTGCAAACCTCACACTTTGTAAAATAAAAACACTTTTCCCTCACATTTCTGTGATTGAAAGTTTTGGAATCTTCATGGATCCACAATATTCCACCCACCCCACCTTCCCGAAAGTCTCCTGATAAAAACAGTACCTCACTTGTGTGGGTAGGCCTAGTGCCCGCAACAAGAAATGGCCCAAAACACAACATGAACACACCACGTTTTTACAGTCAAAATGGACCCTTTTTTACAAAGTGACTAGCTGTAGATTTTGAACCCTAGCTCCATGAACCCTAGCACCATGGGAAAGCTAGTAAACCTATACGTTTTTTAAAACCAGACACCCAGGGGAATCCAGGATAGGGTGACTTGGGTGGCTCTTACCAGGTTCTGTTACCCAGAATCCCTTGCAAGCGTCACATTTTGTAAAACAAAACACACTTTCTTCACATTTCTGTGATGGAAAGTTCTGTAGTCTGCCTGGGTCCATAAACTTCCACCCATCCTGCATTTCCCAAAGTCTCTCGATAAAAACAGTGTGGGCAGGCCTAGTGCCTGTGACAGGAAACGACCCAAAATGCAACGAGGCACACCACATTTTTACAGTAAAAACTGACACTTTTTATGCAAAGTGCCTAGCTGTGGATTTTGAACCCTAGCTCTGCCGGCACATTGGGAAAACTAGAATACCTATATATTTCTGAAAACTAGACACCAGGGGAGTCCAGGAAGGTATGGCTTGCATGGACGCCCAATGTGTTCCTACCCAGAATCCCCTGCAAACCTCAAACTTAGCTGAACAAAAAACACTTGTTTCTCAAATTACTGTGCGGAAAAGTTGTGGGATCACCGGGCTGACACAAATTTCCTACCACCCAGCCTTCCCCCAGGTCTCCCGATAAAAATGGTACCTCACTCTTGTGGGTGGCCTAAGTACCCGCGACAGGCAAGGGCCCAAAACGTATTGAGGAGAAATCAAAACTGCCTATCACAAAACAACCTGCTTGTGCAAGGAGGGTCACGTGGGTTTTTGGACCCGCGCTCAGTGGCCATCTAGGGAAACCTAGCAAACCCATACATTTCAGAAACCTAGACACCAGGCGGTCCAGGGAGGTATGGCTTGCATGGACCCCCCAACATTTTCCTACCCAGAATCCCCTGCAAACCTCAAATTTAGCTGATAAAATCACTTTTTTCTCACATATCTATGTGGGAAAGTTGTGGGATCACCGGGCTGACAGAAATGTCCTACCACCCAGCGTTCCGCCAGGTCTCCGGATAAAAATGATACCTCACGTGTGTGCGTGGTCCAAGTTCCCACGACAGGCAAGGCCACAAAACTTATTGAGGAGAAATCAAAATTGTCTATCACAAAATGACCTGGTTTTGCAAAGGGGATCAGCTGGGTTTTTGGCCCGGGGCTCGGTGGTCATCTAGTAAAACCTAGCAAACCCATACATTTCTGAAAACTAGACACCCGGGGAAGTAAATGGAGGTATGGCTTGTGTGGACCCCCCAACGTTTTCCTACCCAGAATCCCCTGCAAACTTCAAACTTAGCTGAATAATTCACCTTTTTCTCAAATTTCTGTGTGGGAAAGTTGTGGAATCACAAGGCTGACACAAATTTCCTACCACCCAGCGTTCCCCCAGGTCTCCCGATAAAAATGGTACCTCACTCGTGTGGGTGCCCAAGTACCTGCAACAGGCAAGGGCCCAAAGCGTATTTAGGAAGCATCAAAATTTCCTTTCACAAAACAACCTGGTTTTGCAAGGGGTGTCACCTGGGTTTTAGGCCCCGGGCTCGGCAGCCATCTAGGGAAACCTAGCAAACCGATACATTTCTGAAAACTAGACACCCAGGAGTCCAGGGAGGAATGGCTTGTGTGGACCCCCCAACATTTTCCTACCCAGAATCCCCTGCAAGCCTCAAATTTAGCTCAAAAAGTCACTTTTTTCTCGCATTTCTGTGTGGGAAAGTTGTGGGATCACCGGGCTGACACTACCACCCAGCGTTACCCCAGGTCTCCCGATAAAAATGGTACCTCACTCGTGTGGGTGGCCGCGACAGGCAAGGGCACAAAACGTATTGAGGAGACATCAAAATTGTCTATCACAAAACGACCTGGATTTGCAGGGGGCTTCAACTTTTGGCCCAGGGCTCGTGGCCATCTAGGGAAACCTACCAAACCCACACATTTCAGAAAACCAGACACCCAGGTGGGTCCAGGGAGGGATGTCTTGCATCGATCCCCCAATGTTTTCTTACTCAGAATCCCTTGCAAACCTCCAATTTAGCTGAAAAAATCAGTTTTTTCCACACATTTTTTTGTGGGGTCACTCTTCTGGCACAAATGTCCTACCCCCCCTCGCCCCCCCCCCCCCGGCATTCCCCTTGTCTCCCGAGTAAAATGATACCTCATTTGTGTGGGTGGGCCAAGGTCCTGTGACTGTTAAAGGCCAAAAACATAGGGACTAAGTGTATTGCACAGCGAATTCTAAGCTCTACATTTAAAAAAAAAAAAACATTTTTAAATCTAGCCGGTTCTGCATTGGCCAGCCACACAAGTGAGGTATCATTTTACAGGGGATTCTGGGTAAGAAAACATTGGGGGATCCATGCAAGCCATACCTCCCTGGATTCCACCAGGTGTCTAGTTTTGGGAAATGTGTGGTAGGTTTCCCTAGATGGCTGTGAGCCCGGGGCCAAAAACCCAGAATGGAAGTAGCTGTCAACACCCAATCGGAAGGGTCTTGTTTTTAAAGATTGAAAGAATTTAGTCCAAGTGTGGGAACAGGAACACAGGTGAGGTGGAACTGCAGCTAAATAGGAAGAGGATAAAAATCAAGAATTACCTTGGCTAGCAGTATCTGAGCATTATTCCCGCCAGTGGAAGTAAAACACCCCCTGGTCTACAATGAACCCTGAGCCATTCCGCATATAGAGAGAAACAGGAACCTGTCGCACAGAACAGACAAAAGGAATTTTCCTGCCTGCCAGTAAAAAAGTTGACCTACTTGATCATGCTATGATTCTTCCAAATCATTTGGACTCACATCACCAAAAGTGATTATGCACACTGTTAGTTCTCCAAGGAGGGAGGTAAAAATCTCCTATATCTTCGTCCTGAAGAAGGTGGGATCTATTTAGTGACTTCCATCGAAACACGCCAATGCTCAGTGCCTCTGAATCTGACCACGAGGAATCACTGGAATGAACTAAGTTGCATATTCATCAGGATATGAACTCGATGTGAATAGCTGGATCAGATTTTGCAACAGCACTTTTTAGACAGTGCAATGGGGTCTCCCCGCTTGGTCCAATGTTTCCCCTTTTCTATATCTTGATGTGAGGTTTTTTTTTAATATTGTATACACTGTTTTTTATTCTGATTTGAGGTTAAGTTTGTACATACTGTTTTTTATATTGTATAAATTGTACTGTACATGGATTTCTGAATATCAAATGTTTTTAAAGATGCAAATAATGATGTTTATATGATGTGATTTTTACTTGTGTTATTAAAGCCTCTGATGTTACATTTCGAATTTGGTGGTGCTTCAGTCTAAAGAGGGGGATCCCACTCTATATGTACCTTTGATATGTGGTGATTTACTAGTTTGATTGAACTTGAGAACGAGTGTATTTTGAGTTTTGTACCCAAAGGGATAACTTTTAACTTCTACTGTTTAGTAGTGCCCTGTTCTCTTAGGTTGGGGGGGGGCCACCTCTCTAGTTTAACTACAAACAAATGTTCCATGACAGGCCGAATTTAGAACAACCTGTCATGATTTGGATGGTCCCGCGGCAATGCAGTAGAATTGTCATTAAAATGCATCATGCGCTGCAATAGCAAAAAAAATCTCTGCTCATGTATGGTGCGAAGATGGGGGTTAACCAAACCTTGCGAGTAGACCAGTGGGATAGCAAGGTTGGTTTGAGCACTACCCCCATTTTAAGCGTGGAGCCAACAAATATCTTCAACTCCCCTAATGAAGTTGGAGTCCATTTGTGTGCCCTAGAATGATGGCAAAGAGTGCCTCCATGCTCCCTCCGAAATTGTTCGGCACGCAAATTTGTTTGCAGCACAATATCATCAAGGAATTCAACATCCAAAAAGAGATGGACACACTCAATTGGCAAAAAGTTAGCTGTATCGACTTTACATCCAGCCTCACCAGTGAAAGGCGGTATTTGGGCCTGAACTAAATAGGGAGACTGCCAAGAGAGTGCTCCATCTGTGCTTGTGGCTGCACGTGCCTGCTCTCTGGTTTGCTCTGACCTGCTACTAGTATCCCGCTGCACAGACTGTGCTTGAAAAGTGACAGCACGACTGACATCGTTTCCTTCAGAATCGCTGGAAGATGAGTCGTTGGATAGAACTGCACGGATTGAAAAATCACCCCCAGATTGTGCTCCATTGTCCTCTCCCTCAGATGCTGTCTCAGTATCTGCTGTCTCAGTCTGTGATCCTGCCTCAGAGCTGGACTCAGAATCAGATTTAGGGCCTGGGCAGCATTCATCCAATGATAGGCCATCTCTGCTAGTGCCTAAAACCTTCCTTGTAAAACACTATAATACGTAGAAGGAAGTGAGGTTGTTAGTTTCAAAGTGTAGGTGGGTGTGTGTGCGACTTAAGTGTGCAACAGTCAGTAATGACGAAGTCACCTTACCTTTCCTGTGCGAAATCTGTAGGCTCTCCAAAAACACTAAGAAAGAGAGAAGACACAGTATTACTTTAGCTTGCAACATACCCATCATCACAGCCTTTAGCGCTGGTGGCAGCTAGTGCGACAATCATTTTGGCACCCCCCCTCCCATGACCTCCAATAAATATCTGTTTTTCAGCACCAAGATGCTTACGGGTGAACGTGTGCTTTACAAGTGCACACTATGACCTCCTTGGATTCCCTCATTACCATCCAGCAAACGTGCCCCCCATCTCTCCATAGCCCCTCTCTCCCATACATTTCATTTGTTTCAATGCGTTTCTAATGCTTGGGTTTACTAATCCACGTAATACAGATGTGTTCTTTCCAGCACGCCTCCTGCGTTACTTTATGGCCTCAAAACTGCCACTAGACAAAAGTCAGATATCTCTCTCTCTAGCAGGATTTTTTTTTTTACACTGCAGCAGTACCACACTACTGCCTTTCATGTAACTTCAAAGAGACTCATTATACTTCTTTCACACTCATCATTTCAGCACTGGAGCTTTTTCAAATGCTATACAACAAAGTCCTAGATGTTGCTTATTGATATTATGCATCTAACAACTCTACAACAAAAACGAAGCTGGTACTGCTAATAATAATACACGGTGCGCTGATGTCACAGATGTGTGGGAGGGGGAGCAGGGAGATACACGGAAAGCCTACCGCGTCTCCCCCAGGGGGGAAAAAAATGAAACATCTGGTGCTTTGCACCAAAGGTTTAAAGGGGGTCCTCCCTGGTGTTGGCCAATGGACGTGCGCCGCACCAGGGAGGTAGTGCTTGTGTCAGCCATTGGCCAATGCAAGCACCAAAAGGGTTAAAAGAAAATAGTGCAATTGTGTCATTAAACTGTTTAATCTGTTTATGTCTTAGAGTGTCAAACCCCTTTCCTCTAGTGGGCACTGGGTTGAGTTGGGAATAGTGAATCTGCCCCCCTTCCAGTGTCCAGTAACTTCCTCGAATTGGCCCTAGGTGAAGTTAGGAATAGTAATTTAACACAAATTCATTATTCGGGATCTTTACTGTGTTTGCCTTCACTGTAATAAAAATAGTTAATATGCCTCATTCAAAATCAAGCTTCTCTCAGATGCCTCTCACACATTTTACGATTAACGCGAAAAAGAAATGAAATTAATTGGAAAAAAATAATTTTAAGTTAACTGACTTCAGAAAAAAAATGGTAATCCAAAGAATTGATTGTTCTCTGTGGAAAAGTACAGTTCTTTCTCAGAGAATATTTGAATGTCTAAAAAAAATATTGTTTTGAAATTAATTTTGATCTTTTGATGTGATTGTATCTGGTAGTTTTAATAGAAAATGAATAATACTTTCATTTGCAGAGATATGGCAGGGTGTTATTGATGTCTCTCCTCACTCTACTGCGCGTGGTCTTCTGATTGGCCAGTGTACCACTGCTCACCACGTGGTGGACACTATTAGTATTGCTGTTACTCGGGGTTGTGGTTTTACTACGGGTAGATGCACCTTTGCTATAGCTTTTCCTGAGGGCAGTGTTATAAATAATAGTACTATTGCTGCTGCTATGGTGATGCTGTTACTAGCAGTGGTAGTATTGCTGTTCAGGATATTATTTGCATTGGTAGTATTGCTGTGGGTCGTCTTAATATTGGTAGTGATTGCACTGCTGTTGATATGGGCAATGTTATTATTAGCAGTACTAATGTTGCAGGTTACAGTGTTATTATTAGTAGTTACAACAAGGCTGTTGTTGTTCCTATTGGCTGTATTATTTTTAGAAGTGGAAATGTTGCTGTTGTTGTGGGCTTATCATTATTAGTAATGATATAATTACTGGTGCGGTGGGCAGTGTTATTAATAGCAGTTGTAGTATTGCTGTTGCTCCAAAGTTCTGGTGCTATTTTGAGTAGCTGCATTCTCGCTGTTCTTGTGGGCAGTGTTAATATTAATAATGACAATATTGCTGCTGCTGTAGATACTGTTATTGATTGTGGTAGTGTTGCTGTGGGTGGTAATATTATTAGTATTTGAGGTACTGCATTTGCTGTGGGAAGTGTTATTATTAGCAGTACCAGCTTCGTTGTTACTATAGGTTGTTGTGTTATTATTTCAGGCTGCACCCTTGCTGGTGCAGTTCCAATGGGTAATGTTATTATTAATCGTAGTAATATTACTGTTTCTGTGGGTGATGTTATTATTATCAATGATTGAATTGGTGTTGCTGTGGACATTGCTATTAATATTACTGTTAATATTGCTGTTGCTGTGGGTGGCATTATTTGTGATAGTATTGGTGTTGCTGTGGGTGGTAATATTATTAATAGTGGTAATATTGCTGTTGATGAGGATGGGGTTATTATTAGTAGTGTTAGTATTGCTGTTGTTGTGGGCAGCGTTATGTTTATCAGTGGTTGCTTAGATCTTGTTGTGGGTATTGTTGTTATTAGCAGTAGTAGATGCCTTGCTGTTGCAGTTACTGTGGGCAGTGTTATTATTAGTAGTGTTGTTGTTGGCAGTGGTATTAGCAGTGCAGTATTGCTGCTGCTGTGGGTAGGGCTGTTATTAGCAGTGGTAGTTTTGTTGTTGTTGGTGGTGGTGTTGTTTTTAGCAATGGTAGTATTGCTGTGCTGTTCGTGTTCTTATGAACAGTGGTAGCTTTTCTGTTTTTGTGGGCGGTGGTATATTTTCCAATAGTTCTAGTGACATATCCTATGAGCATTTTTGTTCTTAGCAGTGGTCTTTTACTGTACTGTTGGTGTTGTTGTTAGTACCAGTAGCAGAATTGTTGTTGCTGTAGGTGGTGGTGTTATTATTTGTGGTTGTACCCATGCTGTTGAGGTTCCAGTGGGCAGTGTTGTTATTAATAGCAGTACTATTGCTGTTTCTTTGAGTGATGTCATTATAATTAGTGATAGCATTGGTGGTGATGTGTGCAGTGTTACTATTAGTACTGGAGGTATTGCTATCAGTAATGTTATCAGTAGTGGTAGTATTGGTGTTACTGTGAGCGGTGTTATTATTAATAGTGGAAATATTGCTGTTGATGTGGGTGATATTAGTAGTGTTAGTATTGATGTAGCTGTGGGCAGTGTTATTGTTTGTAGTGGTAGCTTTGTTATTGTTGCGGGTATTGTTATTAATAGTAGTGGTCACATTGCTTCACTGTTTCCTGTGGGCGGGTTATTGGTAACAGCATTGCTGTTGCTGGTGTTACTATTAGCAGTGGTGGTATTGCTGTTGCTGTGAACAGAGTTGTTTTACCAGGGGTGGTACTGCGGTTGCTTTGGCTGTTGTTTTTAGCAGTGTTAGTATCACTGTTGCTGTTAGTGCTGTTGTTATTAGCAGTGGTAGTTTTGCTGTTCCTGTGGGCGGGGTTATTAATAGAAGTGGTCGTGTTTATGTTCCTGTGGGCGTGTAATTATTAGCAGTGGCAGCATTGCTGTCTTTGGTCCTGTGTGTGGTGTTATTATTAATATTTGTAGTATTACTTTTACTGTAGATGTTATTATTAGCAGTGGTAGTTTTGTTGTTGCTGTGGACGGTGTTCTAATTAGAAGTGTTCGTTTTTCTGTTGCTTTGAGTTGTATTGTCTTGTATTGTACTGTTATCAGCATAGTAGCCTTGCTGTCACTGCTCCTGGGAGTGGTGTTATTATTAATAATTGTTGTATTACTTTTACTGATGAAGGTGTTATTATTAGCATTGATGGTTTTGCTGTTGCTGTGACGATGCAGTTATTACCCGGTTAGTTGTGTTGGTGCTGTGGGCGGGGTGCTAATTAGAACTGTCAGTGTTGCTGCTGCTGTGAGGTGTATTGTTATCATCAGTGGTAGCATTGCTGTCACTGCTCCTGGGAGTGGGGTTATTATTAATAATTGTGGTATTACTTTTACTGTAGATGTTATTATTAGCAGTGGTAGTTTTGTTGTTGCTGTGGACGGTGTTCTAATTAGAAGTGTTCGTTTTTCTGTTGCTTTGAGTTGTATTGTATTGTGTTGTATTGTATTGTTATCATCAGTGGTAGCATTGCTGTCACTGCTCCTGGGAGTGGGGTTATTATTAATAATTGTTGTATTACTTTTACTGATGAAGCTGTTATTATCAGAAGTGATAGTTTTGCTGTTGCTCTGACCCGCACAACTATTACCCGATTCGTTTTGCTGTTGCTGTGGGTGGTGGTGTTCTTAGTAGTAGTACCATTGCCGTCGTCCTTCCTGTGAGTGCTCTTGTTATTAATAGTTGTCGTACTGCTGTTGCTGGGGGAGGGGGCTGTTCCTGTTATCAGTGGTAGTACTGAGTTTGCTGTGGGCGGTGTTGTTATTAGCAGTGGTATTACTCCCGTTCCAGTGAGTGTGTTATTTAGAGTTGTAGCTCGTTTTGCTGTTGCTTGAGGTGCGTGCTTTGTCACTCTCTCACCTCCCCATCCGGTGTGCCGTTGCCCCACCCCTACCAGAGCTATCTTTCCCGTACTCGCACTCCCACACTATCTGCCCGTACTGGAAGTACGGCCCCGCGTGCACCGCTGGGGCCGCCGCAATTAAAGTACCTTCCTCGGAGTTTATTTGTGTCCGCGTGGGAGTGGGGAGGGGGTACAGATGTGACCCCGCGCAGATTGGCCACAAAAATAACGAAAAGACACAACCAGAGCGTCAGTTCAGCTTTGCCTGCAGTGCAGTTGTCCTATTTTCACGGTGTTGGTTGTCTCTGTGGATTTGCCAGTGAGACGAGATACGGGCATCTCTCGTGGCTGTTGCTGTGCCGGAAGTCGCCCCGCCAGCCACCGCAAGGCTGCGGCAGCAATCGTGAAAGTTGTTTCATTTCTTTATAGTTCTCTTTTTTTTATTCCAAGAAATATCGATCTCTCTCTACATGTATACTTGTGTTTGTGTGTGCGTGCTTGTGTGATTATGTCTTTTCTTATAACTGCTTGATCTGCGTAATCAGCGCATTGGTTTTTTTCCTTTTTTTTCGTACTGCACCCCGAGTACGATTTTTCTCAGTCATTCGCCATATTTTGACAGAGCGCTCCTTCTTCTGTGGCACTTCTAAACTCAGCTCTGCTTCACTAACTTTCAGCCCAGTGTTTATTTTGAAAGCAAAAGTGCGCGGCAATGGTTACACATCTGACAATTTATGGGGTATGGAGACAAAAATAACACTTCACGCATCCTTTGACACGTCAATAACACATTCGGGCAATTTATTGCACCTCTGCACGTGGGTGGAAGCGCGAAATGCGTGTTTGTGGTGACAGCGACCGAAAGACGAGAGAAAAAGAACAAACATCAAAGCGAGAAATGTGGTTTTAAAATCATTTCAGTGCATTACTTAACTTATTAGATCTTTTTTTCTCTTCTATCAGTGCGTTACAACGCCGCACAATAAAAATGAGAATAGTAGCCCATGAAATGATAGATACATTCATTGTTATTTTTGCCTGGAAATCATTGGATTCGAAATGTGTACTCAATGGTAATTCGTTGGAACAAAAATGACAGTAAATGCAAAACAATAAAACTCCAACTCCTCTCCTAACGGCTAGGGGGTCGACCTCGAATCTGGGGAACTGGGTTCGAGTCTCGGCAATAACGCTGAACATCCTGTGATTCTTGGCAAAACACTTAATCTCCCCGTGCCTAACAAAAAATGAATGTGTCCTCATGTAATGCAACTGGTACTATGTAAAGCGTTCTGATACCCGATTTGGGTTAAGTTCGCGCTTTATAAAACTCGGTAAAATAAAATAAGTGGATTAAAACAAAATCAGGTTCGGCTGTACATCATTCTACCCCTAAACGCACAAACAGGCACGCAATTTCTTGCCTCAAATACAAACGGAGAAGACACGAACCATGTTAAACTTTCCAGCACACTCGCCCGGATTTCTCCCACTGCAGCGAAGGGCACACATTGACTGCATCTCCGAGGAATTAAAAAAGCACATATTTTTTGTAATCCGTGTGTTCTGCTTTTTGTTTCACTTTTTTTTTATTTCCCTGCTGGGAACAGATTGACGCCTTTGAGACTTCCACAAAGGACTTTGAACACACACATGGTTCCCTTGGAGGGGCGGGGGCGTCTCATCACTTTTCTTTTTAATTAGATGTATTTTTTGTTACTGTATAATAAAAGTCTTAAAACTCTTTATCTTGCCTGGTCGCCCCCGGTACATATATTCGGCCCCCGAGAGGATCTGCTCGCACACCCGCGCACACAGCGGGCACGGCCGCCCTCGGACTGGCTCAGAGGCCGGGCCCTTGGCACGGGTGGCCATCCGAAGGTGCCCAAAGACCCACGCAGCGGGGGCTCGTTTACTGAATCGAACCTGAATTATGCGGCAGAACCCACATTTATTTAACCTCCGAAAGGTAATGCGGTGTTTCCCGCGGCGCTAAAACTGTATGGGAGAAGCAGGCAAACTTTTATTCTCTTACTTTTATTTGAACAAATAAACAATTTCAGGACTAGAAATAGAAGCCGAGAAACTTTTACCGTACATTGAGGGTGGGAAGAACCGGGGACGAATTATTTGTGTTGTACATGCATATATTCGTGGGGGTTGTCGGCGTAATGTCATCTGTGTGTCCACAAGATGTGTTCGGCGTCTCTATTCCAGCTAAACGAATTTAAACTAAAATCCTGAGGTGTTTACACCGAACCGTTGTTTTTAAATTCGACTTAAAAATCTCAGTAGGTTTTAAACATTTCTAAATTGTTTCTTTGATTAATAAATCGGGTCTGTCCCACACACATCGGTAAACATGCACACACAGACTGGCACACGTGTAGCAGATAGGAAAAACTCGCACGTCATGGATACTCAAACATGTACATACACAAATGTACAGACATGTGTCACACTAGTAACACGCACACATTAAAAAATCTCTAAAGACATATAACAAACCACATAGGCAGCACGCACGAGTAATACACGAGGCTCACGCGCGCAAAACGACAACTTGAACTCACGTAATACTATACACCTATGTGAATAATGTGACGTAACAGCGTGTCCACGTTTCACGTAGTTTCGTCGTTTGATACCAACGCACTCGTGTGTAAATATGTACATATAAATATGCATCACATATTAAATCGATGTTGTGATACACGCATGACATATATTCGTGTGATTTGCATTATCATATATAGTGGCAATAATAATAATATAATAACATCTTATGTCGTTTATTAATTATTACTAAATATTACAATGTATAATGTGGTGTATTAAAATAGTGTAAAACAACAAATACTATTGGCGACTCTAGTAATAATAAATTGTCATTATGTATTAACATTACATACATAATTATGTGTTATTAATACTACTGATCCTACTTAAATTACAAATGATACTACTAATAGCAATAATATATTTTCATTATTTACGGGTCACTTTAAGTCGCGGATCCCTTAGTTCCTTGGCCTTATGTATCCGTGAGTGCAGTTATTATTTTTTTAATAAACAGGGCGGTTTGAGCGGGATTATCCCCCGAGACAACCGACGCCTCCTGTTCTTTCCCCGTTTATTCCATAAATCCAGCAGAGTCGAGAACCGCGCCCGTCCGGCGGCAGGTCGTCTCTTCCAGCTGGAAGCGTCCGACGAGCCCCGGGAATCCCCGGCCTCCTCCGGTGCCGAAGAGAAGGAGGTACGGAGGAGCTCCAAGGTCACCGCCTGAAGGTCGGCGCTTCGGCAGTTACAATCTGGGAACATACTGAAGGAAAGAAGTAGTTGGCGCTTTGAAAAGTAAATATTCACGAAGAGGCAAGAGCGCGAAACTCTGCGCTTGAAGACTTCTTTCTAAAGGATTTCTAGACGATGTAAAAAAGAAAAAGAAAATGGCAGGTAAAACGAAAATAAAATAAATCACAGACAGATTGTGTAAAACGTTATGTCGAAATAACAGACTTTAAAAACGGCAACCAAAAAATTGGCGCGAAACCTATTTTCCAATCTGAAAATTGAATTTTAATTTTAAAAAGAATTAACCTAATCGAAACAAAAGAAACCAGCGACATGTGCGAAATAAGGTTTGCAAAACGATGGCTTGGCGCGGGTTTCGGCGTCGTTGAAGTTACGTTTTAACACGAGGTACAGTTATACTAAAATGGGAAGCTATATCGCAATCATTTTAAAACGCAGACGAACATATGCACATACATATGTGTTGCATGGTTCTCCTCTGTAGCCCTTCAGAATCAATCTAGCGCTTTATGCGGCATGGACGTTTATTTAAAATCAATCTGCCCCCGGCCAGCCCCTCAAGCCTCCCAAAAGTAATCTTCATAGAAATTATTTATGGCTGTGTCTGGCACAGTAAACATTTTGCAAACCGTGCACCCCCCTTTTAGCCCCCATCCTATCTCTCCGGAAAGAGAAGGTCAACAATGTACGTATTTTAATTTCCATGTATTCATTTGCCTGGCATTTTCACATGATTATTTTGCAGTTGTATGCTGGGATAAAAACAGTATTTATATTTGGCAAAATAAATACACTGACAATGTGGGATTAAAGCGTGCGGTGCGTCTAAATATATTCTAAACTCGTGCAACTTTATTCTACACTCATTCGTTGGCAATAGTACTTCCCCCCCAAAACTCAAAAAGCAGATTTCGGAATCTATCAATGTGTCCTTTATTTGTGCGCATTTTACCCAAGCTTCAAGTGTCTGTGAGGTTTTTAAAGCGCTATTTATTGTGTGAGGGTGAACGCAAAGCGTTTCTATAAAATTATATTGCACGAATTACTTGGAATTATGGATAGAAATGTTCCAAGCCCCCAATATTAAATCCATACATCCCCCTCCCCCACCCCAAACAAAAAGCTAAAATACTAGAGGCCAATTAAGAAGGGACAACAAGTGAATTTGGAATCAGCCCGAATTTTTTTTTTTCTCGTAGGGGTTCAGCCAGTCCCCTCTCCCAATCCATTCTTTCTACCACACGATGTAGTGCACTGAGCCCCATCACAGTTACCCTTTTTCGGGCGTGCGTGTCCTTCCGCCGAACAAAGAGTCCGACTCAGTTTTATGGAAACCCTCCAGTCTTTCCCAGAAAGTCTTCCTGTAGAGAATATCGTTTTTGTTATTTTTAGAGCTGTTTTCGAGAACCGAGAGCCTCTCGGGCCGTACAGCGGCCCCGGGTGGCCCATACTGTGCGGGAGAAAGGGAGAGTCGGGCAGGGGGTCCGGTTCCTCATGCAGGACGTCGCATACATTGGGGACCTGTTGTCCAGGGCAGCCCTGGTTATGGGAATGCGAAGGGTGCGTTGGGGTGGGGGCGGGGCGCGTGCAGAAAGTTTCTAGGCTGCCAACATTGTACAGCGGGGGCAGCAACAACTTGGCCAGACTCCCTCTAGAGGAGGGAGCCACAGATGAACAGGGGACGCCGCGCTCGAGCCGAGCCAATACTCTGGCATCGCCAGAGAGCCGTAGCTCGAGCCGAGCCATAGAAATATGTGGCATGGCAATCATGCCACAAATATTACACAACAATGTGATAAAAGAAGTGTCTTTAATTCTTTCACATGCGAAACCGAGTACGTCAGATATCAGGGCATTGAGAGGTATTTATAAAAAGTCGTGGCATTTAAAGGTGAACTTAGAAACATTCCCGCCACTACAGCGCCACTAGTGAGCTCGAGGCAAGACCGCTGTTATGTGCTTTCACATTTGGATTAAATCCTCACTATACATTATACACGCAGCACAATTAGTCTGGAACAAACTCAGGATAATCACTCAGCCTAAACTCACTAATCGAAAGTGCTCTACTACGTAATAATGAAGAAAGGAGGTTCAGTGAAATAAAATATGTTGCCAAGATCACACAGTATGGGCATATGGGAAGCTGGGAGTGATCCCCTCCCCATTATGCCATTCAGCCACAGATGTGCATTTCTGTCTCCCAATGCAGAAAGGTCGCTGCTTTGCGCGTGTGGTTCGAGCGGGTGGCATGCAGAGACCTTGTGAAAGCTCGGCTCGTTTTGGGCTTGAAGGTCCAAGAGGACCTCGAGCTGGGCCAATAGCCACGCGCCAGGCTCCTGCTAAGCTCGAGCTTTCAGCACCCCCCCCCCCTCTCCATCCTATGGGGGCAAAAGGGCACGAACTCTTTTAAGGGCGCAACGGGTGAACGGTTCAACCCTCAAACGCATGGGCAGTGCGCACTTCCGCTTGTGATACACCAGGGGATACATTTTCACACCTGTAAACACAAGAAACACCAGGGTCTCTAGTCTGTCTGGGCGTCATTTTCGAAATTGAAGAGCCTGGTCGATTTTCGAAGACCACCGGGAGGAAAGGGATGAAGAGACGAGGCCAGCTCTGCCATCCATCTTTCCCAGGTCTGTAAATTAAACACGGTTAGATTGAGTGATATTAGAGTTGGTTTTCATAGCTCTTAGAAGCGACAGGAGTGTGGTCGGAAGTGCTATATTCAAACTTATTGTTACTTTGACTCCCTATTTCTGGTTACCTTGGTGACACGGGCTTCTGGACATCGAGAACATACCACGGACCTCCTCCCCGCACAGGTGACTGGTGCCGAACAGGGACAGTTTTTTTTCCAGTGAGTAGAGTCCAAAGCCCAGAATCCCATTTACGGCGGCAGCGTCGAGTAGGAACCTCTTGGGACGAGTGAACTGGACCTACAAAGTACAGCAGAGAGGGGATTTTTGGGGGACGTTTAACCAATTAGTGCAGAGAAGAATATTGTCTTATTTGTTTCAGAGAGCGGGAAGCGGCGGTGACATACGGCTTTCCTGCAAGAACTCAGTTTTAAGGGAACAGACTGAGCAACCCACAGCGACTTTCGGAGGATTTTGTAGATCTGTGCCTGGAATAAAAAGGTATAAAATCCACCCCAAATTGAAAACTGCAGTTATTTACTTTGAAAGACGTTTAATTGCTGTCTTTTACTTACTTCGGTGCGCTATGTCAGAGTGAATAACACGTGAATTTATTTACGCGTTTTAATGGCTCAAATGAGTTATTCAATTTTAAACAAAAAAAAATTAAATGTACATTTTGTATTTGCTTTTGTTTTCGGGTTCTGCCTTTCCGACCATTTCTCCATTAAATACGGGTGTTGCGCCATTTGATATGTTGCACTTACCTCGTGTCCTCCTTGCGTTGGCTCTAGAACTTCTGCGCAAAACACAAATATACAATTTACTGCACACTGTGCGTGGCGAGCGAAATTATAACCCTTGCACCACGTTCTGCGTGGCTAATGTAAGTTTACCCCTTGCTTCGCGTTCTGCGTGGCTGCTGTAAGTTTACCCCTTGCTTCACGTTCTGCCTGGCTAGTATACTTTTTTACCCCCGTTGCTGATTCTGCCCGTTTGGTGCATGTTTACCGCCTGTGGAACATTTTGCCTGCACCTTCTGCCCGTTAGAGTATTTTTTACCCCCTGCTGCAAATTCTGCGTGTTTAATGTATTTTGCTTCTTGGTGCATTGTCGGCGTGACTAGTGTATTTTTACACCTTCCACCACAGTCTGACTAGCATACTTTTACGTTTTGCTGCATAGGCTGCGCTGCTATAGTATTTCCCCCCATGCTGCACAGGCTGCGCGGCTAGTGTATTTTTACCACTAAGTGCACATTCTTCACTGCTAATCTATTTTTACCTCTTTTTATACTATTTGCGTCGCTAGTGTATTTTTACCCGTAAGTGCACATTATTCGCTACTAGTGCACCCTCGCTGCACATTCTGCGTGGCTAGTGTATTTTGTCTCTTTTTGTACAATCTGCGTGGCTAGTGTATTTTCCACTTGCTGCACAGTCAGCGTTTTCAGTGTATTTTTACCCTTAAGTGCACATTACTCGCTTCTGGTGTATTATTACCCCTCGCTGCACATTCTGCGTGGCTAGTGTATTTTGCCTCTTTCAGTACATTCCGCGTGGCAAGTGTATGTTACCTCTAGTTGCCCATTCTCCCCGGCTAGTGTAATTTACCACTACCACTCCTGCACATTCTGCGTGGCTACTGTATTTTTTCTCTTTGCTGCACAGTCTGCGTTCCTAGTGCCTTTTTAACTCTTGCTGCAGTCCGCCTGGCTAGTGTATATTTATCATTTGCAGTACGTTCTGCCTGATTAGTGTGTTTTTACCTCTTGTTGCCCATTGTGCCGGCGAGTGTAGTTTTACCAGTACCTGCTTATTCTGCGTGGCTGCTGTTTTTTTTTCTCTTTGCAGCATTGTCTGCGTACCTATTGTATTATTACCTTGCTACACAGTCTTCCTGGCCAGTGTGTTTTTACCTCCTGCTGCACATTCTGCCTGGCGAATGTATATCTATCATTTGCTGCACATTCTTCCTGGCTAGTGTATATTGCCATTAGCTGCTCATTCCGTCTGGCTTGTGTAATTGTACCCCTTGCTGCACATCCTGCCTGGTTAGTGCATAGCTTCCATTTTCTGCACATTCAGAAGTTAGTGTATGTTTACCTCCTGCTGCACATTCTGTGTAGCTAGTGAATATCTATCATTTGCTGCACATTCTGCCTGGCTAGTGTAATTATACCCCTTGCTGCACAGTCTGTCTGGCTAGTGTAGTTTTACTTCCTGTTGCACATTCTGCCTGGCTAGTATATTTTTATGTTCCCGCTGCACATTCTGCCTGACTAGTAACTTCCAGCTGCACATTCTGTCTGGCAAGTGTATTTTTTACTTCTGGCTGCACATTCTGCCTGTCTAGTCCAATTTTACTTCCCGCTGCACATTCTGCCTTGCTAGTGTATGTTTACCCAACCCAATCCAATCATTCTTTATTTCGGTCCGTGGACCATAAAAGAACATACACAAATATATACAATATAATAAAAAAAAAACAGATTAAAGAGCTAAATCCCAGCTAAAACAGGATTGGATGCCATTCGCTTCAAAGAATAAACAGATCGGTCAATATTAGATCCGCTACTGGTTCCTAAGAGGACTTTTCGTGCCCACCACATAGAACTCCAAAAACGGGAGACGCATAAACAATTTGGAGTTCAGTCTTGTATTTTAGGAGCCTGAGTGCTTCTTTACAGTGTCGTGTGCCTAAGTTCCTGCACAACTGGACCAACCATCTTTGTCTGATTTTGTAATATCCTGGACAAAAAAAGAATACATGAAGTTCAGTGTCCTCTCCCCTGCTGCAGGCTGGACACCCAGAGCAGTGCCGGACATTTATTAGTGAATGAGCGCAAAGGGAGATCCTCGCCTAGATTGCACGTACAGTTTCCTGGCTAGAGCGGTCGTATTTCATCTAAGCATGGCTCTATATTATACATATCCTTTATTGCCCAAAAATGAACTGTAAGGGAACCAATGCCAGAGTTTTCGTGAAGTTGGGCAAGTTTGCCCGCCCTGCAACTACTGACTAGTTGGTTGCGCATAATTGCCACACAGGCCGACTCCGGGTTGTTCCATAAGTTATCTCTCCCTGCGATACTGAGACCTTGCCTGATGTGTGCAAACCAAGCCAGTTTACCTATACCAGGGAGACTCAGAAGATCTTGGAGCTTAGACCTGTAGTCGGCCAATTCTGGGGTCACCCATAAGCGCCGCCAAAATAACAGGGGTCTGCAACCTATTTCCTCTGCGATGGATCTCACCCCTAGATCCAATCGCAGTGGGACTAATGGGGAGCTCACTGGTAAGCCGAACAGCTGTCTAAGGAAACTGTCCTCAGTTTCAATTATGGACATGGGGAGACAATGTACCCAGAGTTCAGCCCCGTACAAAGCAGCACTCCTAAGTTGGGTTTTATAGATCTCTATGACTGGGCTTACAGGCTTGTGAAAAGAATTTCTATAAAACTTGGCCAGGCCGCCAGCGGTCTGGGCCAATTTGAGGCTTGACTTATCCATTTGGGGGCCCCAGGCCATTTTTTCAGTTAGAGTGAGGCCTAGGTAGTCAAAAACCGATACCCGCTTCAGTGGAATACCATTCATGTGCGGGTTGGGGCGGATTGAGCTATCGCGGTTGAAGACCATATATTTTGTCTTTTGTGTTTTGATCTCCAACCCCCTATGCCTACAAAACTCACAGAGCCCATCAAGGATTCTCTGGATGCCCATTGGGGATTTAGAGAGCAGTAAGGTGTTATCTGCGAACATCATTGCTGGAATTAGCTTGTATGCTAGCTTGGGGGCATCTATGTCCCTCAATGCACTCAACGCGCCAGCAGTCCGTTGATGTAGATGCAGAACAAGGTAGGGGCGAGCACATAGCCCTGTCTGACTCCCCTGTCGACTGGATTAGGCAAAGTGAGTTCCCCCTTCCTCCCGTACCTGATCTGGGCATGGTTGCCATCGTGGAGTCTTCTCAACATGTTCATAAGATAGTGGGGTATTCCAAGAGCACTCAACACCACCCAAAGGGCATCTCTGGGAACCAGGTCAAAAGCACTTTTGAGATCCACAAAGACAAGAGAGAGACCACCACCTTCCAAATACACCAATTTCCAGTAAAGGAGTTGGAGCCTAAACATCTGATCTATAGTGGATGTTGTTTCCCTAAAGCCAGCTTGTAGGGGGCTCATAACCTTATGTTCCTCCAGCCAGGATTGCGGGCGATTTAGTAGGATCCTGGCAAAGAGTTTTTGCGATACATCAATCAAACTGATCGGCCTGTAGTTGGTGGGTAATAGGAGAGATCCCTTTTTGTATACCGGAAGAATCTCGTCTCCAGCCCGGGTTGCAGGGAGTGCCATCCCTTGTAGGATGGCATTGAAAATCAACCATAAATAGGGACCCTAGATGTTAGGTTCGGCCTGGAAAAGATCCCCTTGTACCTTGTCCAAATCGGCGGCTTTGCCGGGAGCTATTCTAGTTAGGGCTTTGATAACTTCTGCCAGGGTAATCTCCTCAGCAACTGGATTAGAATTCACGGGTGGCAATGTGGCTAGGGTCTGGCTACTAGCCTCGACCTCCGGTGGAGCATAAAGTGTTTATCACTTGCTGCACATTCTGCCTGGCTAGTGTATGTTTACCTCCTGCTGCACATTCTGCCTGACTAGAGTATATCTATCATTTGCTGCACATTCTTCCTGGCTAGTAGATATTTGACATTTGCTTTATATTCTGCCTGGCTGACGCATTTTAACTTCCCACTGCACATTCTGACTAGCTGGTGTATATTCGCACATTCGGTCTGGCAAGTGTATTTTTGCTTTCCGTTGCACATTCTGCCTGGCTAGTGTTTGTTTGCGATTTTATGCACATTCTGCCTGGCTTTTGTAGTTTTACTTAATGTTGCATTTTCTTACTGGTTAATGTATATTTACAGTTTGCTGCACATTCTTACTGGCTTGTGTATTTTTACTTCCTGCTGCACATTCTGCCTGAGTTGTGTAGTTTTACTTCTCGCTGCACATTCTTCCTGGCTAATGTATATTTGCAGTTTGCTGCACATTCTACCTGCTGCACATTCTGCCTGGCTCGAGTATATTTATCATTTGCTGCACATTCTTCCTGGCTAGTGCATATTTGCCATTTTCTGCATACTCCTCCTTGCTAGTGTACTTTTACTTCCTGCTTCACATTCTGCCTGCCTAGTGTATTTTTACTTCCCATGGCGCATTCTGCCAGGCTAGTGTATGTTTGCCATTTACTGCACATTTGCTGCACATTGTGCCAGGCTAGTGTATGTTTGCCATTTGCTGCACATTCTGCCAGGCTAGGGTAGTTTTACTTCCTGCTTCACAATCTGCCTGGCTAGTGTGTTTTCACTTCTTGCTGCACGTTCTGCCAGGCTGGTGTATTTTTTAGTTACTGCTGCACATTCTGCCTGGCTAGTGTATTTTTACTTCCTGCTGCACATTCTGCCTGGCTAGTGTATGTTTGCCATTTTCTGCACATTCTGCCTGGCTAGATTATTGTATTGTTACTTCCAGTTTCACGTTCTGCCTGGCTAGTGTAGTTTTACTTCCCACTGCACATTCTTCCTGTCTAGTGTATTTTGACTTCTCACTGCACATTCTGCCTCGCTAGTATATGTTTGCCATTTGCTGCGCATTCTGCCTGGCTAGTAACTTCCTGCTGCACATTCTGACTGGCTAGTGTATTTTTATTTCCCACTGCACGTTCTGCTTGGCTAGTGTATTTTTACTTCCCGCTGCACGTTCTGCTTGGCTAGTGTATTTTTATTTCCTGCTGCACATTCTGCTTGGCTGGTGTATTTTTACTTCCCGCTGCGTATTCTGCTTGGCTAGTAACTTCCCGCTGCACGTTCTGCTTGGCTAGTGTAGTTTTACTTCCCGCTGCACATTCTGCTTGACTGGTGTATTTTTACTTCCCACTGCGTATTCTGCTTGGCTAGTAATTCCCGCTGCACGTTCTGCTTGGCTAGTGTATGTTTATCATTTGCTTCACATTCACGCAGGCCTGGGTGTTTCTTGCAGCCCTCGCCCGCCCTAGCAGCGCCCGTGCCATTTCCTAGTGTTTTCAGCCCTTTGGTTTCACCCTCTTTCGATCCTGATTGAAACTCGTGGCCATTCCTAGGGACCTGTAAAACATTCAGACAGATCTATGTTTACATTCATTTGGCGCGAGAATAACATAGTTATGATGTTATCGAGGCTGAGCGAGGGTTCCTGACATCAGCAGGTATAGGAAGGAGAGGCGCAGAGAAGCCTGGGAAGGCTGGCTCTGGGGAAATCTGGGGGTGATTTTGTTTGGTGTCCTACTATGCATCTGCCCACGCAGTGTCTTTTAACCCTAGTATTTTTCTGCATCACGTACAGTTGTATTCTACAGAGTTTTGTGGCCAATTCCCACTGGGCTCCACAATAATTCCACTTATGTTAGACTGGCAAGAAGTACCCCGGTCTGTCATGGAGTCGGCAGTCATTACCAGTGGTTAGTTATACTTGTTTCGGTCGCCCACCCCACAAAGCCTCCCCCGAGAACTCTAGCCTTCTGGCCTTGATGCTGTAATATCCCAGGCAGAACCACTCCCAGTGTGCACCTCTCTGATCCATTCTGGGAAATTTCAAGCAGGGACCTGAACAAGGAAGGAACAATCCCTCTCTCTCTCTCTCTCTCTCTCTCTCTCTCTCTCTCTCCCTCTCCCTCTCTATCTCTCTTTCTCTCTCTCTGTCTCTCTTTCTCTCTCTCTCTCTCTCTCTCTCTCTGTCTCTCTCTCTGTCTCTGTCTCTGTCTCTCTTTCATCCCCCCACACACCCCCTCTCTCTTTCACCCCTTCCCCCTCTCTCCCCTCTACATATCAAATGGGAACTGAGAGCCTACAATGCAGAAACTCCAAATGCCCACCCCTTGGAACCTATGCATTGTGGCACAGTGCCACTCATTGGGTGTGAGCCTCACTCATATGAGCGCAGTCTCACTCGTTGCTAGTGACTCTCGCTCTTTTGAGCATGGTCTCACGTATTGAGTGTGAAATTGTGAATTTCACTTTGTGAAGTACATTCTCCATTTTCTGGTACAAAGCTCATGGCCTGGAACACTATCTCACTCGCCAGAAGGGCTGGCCTCGCCCACCTGCAGAAAGTGAAATCCACTTGTTCACAGAGTGACCGTTTCCTGTCAGTTTCCTTATGAATATTCCTCGGTGAAATCCTGGGAGCCTGCTTTGGTATTTCTACATGGAAGAACGACGAGTGATCATGACTCCCTGTTGCACAGTTGAATTTCCTGCATCGCAGCCTCACTTCTGCAGTTCTCTTCCCACAGCTAGCTTGGTGCACATCCGGACCCACTGAGTGTAAATCTTACTTCTTAGGGGACAGACTCACTCAGCGAGTTTGCATCTCACTCAAAGGAGTGCATTCTTGCTTCCTTGGTGCAAGAGGCACAATTCAGAGGGTACTCGGAGCCCTTGGGTGTTACCACAACTCAGTGGAGCACGCACTCACGAATGGTGCACGAGGGACTTGATCAATGTATGTGAACTCACACTTTAGAGGAAACGCGAACTCATTGTTTGCAAGTCTCACACCATGAAGCATGACCTCACTAAATGGAGGCGAGTCTCACACCTCATTAACCATTCCTGATAATTGATGCAGAGTTTTACTCCTCAGGGGTCATTTCCACCAGTAAGCTCTGATCCTCGCCCTTTGGAACACAAGGGACATGTTGGACCTAGTGTCACACCTGGAAGGACAGTCGCGTTCACTAGATGTTGGTCTCACTCGCATTGTTACTCAGATGCCGAGGCTCCCCCACTGGGAGCTGGGTGCAGAGGTCAAAGTTCCTTCCCACTGAGTGTACATTTATCTGACAGCCTGCAGCTTTGAAGCGAGTCTCACACACTGAGCCACAGACTCACGCATTAGGTGTTAGGCTTGTGATTTGCAGAAGAATCCTGGACAGACAGTGGGTCTGCACACGCTCACACGGGGTCTGGGGGGCATTGAACTGATGCCACGCCAATACTGAGACACGGGATAAAGGAAGCAGGACTTGTATCACCAGCGGAAGTTTCTACATAAAAAAATCAAGAGTTTCATCTATGACAAGACACTGGATCTTCATGAGTGTACGGGGGTGTCATTCAGAAACACACTGTGAAAAAGAGGCCATTGCATGGTAGTCAATGGTGGCCAAAGGCGGGGGACCAATGATAATTGTTACTTCAGGTCAGAGGTAGAGTAGCCGTATGGCTTCTGCCAATGGAACAGGCCCAATAAATGCAGCACTGTAGCCTTCCATCACTGAGACCAGACGCATCTCATGCTTACAGTGTTTCATAACGTGTCAAGCACCAGGCCCTGATGGTTTACCAAGTTTCCTCGTAATTAAATCTGAGCCTTAGGCTGAACTGGAGGCATCTGTGTACAAATACTGCTTATTGTTGTTAAGTGTGCCGATGACAGGGGAGGGTGTGTAATTGTTCTCTTGTAGTAACGGGCCAGAGACAAGATCCAGATTCATGTTCAATTGTACCTCTGGCGGACTATCCTACTGCACCCTACATATGTCGCTGCAACAGTGAAGGACGTTCCTTCACCCTCCTCGCCGCGAGAGCCTGGAACAAGCTCCCCTTTTACCTATGGACCTCATGCTCCGTGTTGGAATTCAGAACAGGACTCAAGACCTGGTGTTTCGAATGATCCCCGGCAGCTATCAGCTCCTGGATACACTCATGGGTGATTATCCACACTTGATTAATCCAATTGGATTGGACAAACTTATTTTGTTTCCTCATATTGATTGGTCCTTTAGTAAAGCCTTGATTCCTAATGCCCAGGTTTGCTTATTCAACGATGATGGATGTGCCATGTTAGGTGACCTAGGTCAAAATGCAAAGAAATTGAATTGGGAGGCATTGTTCTAAGGATATGTTCCAGTGTACACAGACTATTCAAAACTTGATAGCTCACTTAGATTCGGGCCATCTTTGCCCAGGACATATATCTGTCAGCACTACATTAGATGCCAGTTTACAAAGGGATCGTGTTCAAAGAGATGTGTGTCTGCCGCAAACTAGGCAGGGGACATTACCGTTCTCTCTTAGAGTGATCCAGTGGGTTCCTCCTTGGACCTTTAGACCTAAGGCTGCCAATTTGTCAAGACCACGCGGTTGGTTGTTTTTATTTCTTGTAGCAAAAACATGGAATATGTTGCCTCCTTCTAAACAGCCATTTCAGATCATTTCAAGTTTTGAAAAAACTCTTTACCGCGAGTATTGAAGGTTAATGAGTGCCTGTACCTGCTTGTATTTGTAATCTCCAGGGTGATAGCACTGTATACTACCATCTCTTTACTGCTGTCTTTGATTCTTTTTGTAATTGTGTGAAGAACATATAGGAAACTGAATCTAGAGAGGACTAATTGATTAGGGACACATGTAATAACCCAAGGACCAATATCATTTGAAAATACATTTTTGATTGTTTAATTTTATTATATATAAATAAGGAAAGGTCAACAGCTTTGTACATGTATTTAAAGACTGTATATCATTTTTCGCATTAGGATAAATGTCCTATGATACAATTATTTATGTATTGATTTGTACATTTACAGTCTAATTCGTATAATAAATGTCATATACAATTGAGATTGATAGCAAACAAAAGGAGAAAGGGATAGGAAACAAGGACAACAAATGTCAAATATGATTATCTTGCATGGCTAATTATAGTCATGTAGTCATTTAAGGACATTAATCCTAATACGAAAAATGATATACAGTCTTTAAATACATGTACAAAGCTGTTGACCTTTCCTTATTTATATATAATAAAATTAAACAATCAAAAATGTATTTTCAAATGATATTGGTCCTTGGGTTATTACATGTGTCCCTAATCAATTAGTCCTCTCTAGATTCAGTTTCCTATATGTTCTTCACACAATTGTTTAGTAGACCCTGATATAGGAAACGTTATTAGGGGTACGCCTGTTATACTACACAGTTTGATTCTTTTTGTTACATGAATCTAAAAGCAGAAGCTAAAGGACTTGTGTCTTAAAAAATAATGGTTACAAATTATTGCTGGCTATCAAATGTACCTATTAGCATATGACAGAAACATACCTGCTTGATGATCAAGCATTAGGGTTAGTATCCCTAACAGGTGGAGACAAGATTCTCTTATGACTGGCTGCCTGTATCACTGCTGGTCTTCCAGGTTGGTAGCTGGATACTCATTTTTTTGCTTTTAAATTAGAATAAATTACTTTTCATTGTTCACCGTAGGCCAAGGATGAGGTTGTTTTTGTTCTCACACCAATCGGGTCACATGGCTCCTTGACTAGACTTACCAGTTCTGCACCAGTGAACTTTATCTCTCTTGTCTGTATGTATGTATGTATGTATGTATGTATGTATGTATGTGGTATTTCCATAGCACAAACCTAGGCCAAAGAGTCAGTGGGGTACTGCGCAGGGTCAAGTGCAAGCATACAAGCTACATGCTTTAAAAGCGGAATTCCTCTTAATCTCACCCCACAAGCATTCCCCGGTCTTGGAACAATGGTTGAACCAACTTACGGCCCTAAACTGCAGACCTCTCCTCGTTGATTCGGCATCTTCGCTGGGTATCATTAGAAGCACATCAGCTCCCTCACCAAAGGAGCATATTATCAAGAAATGGCATTAAAATGATCGCCGCTTTAGCGGCAGAAAACTGCCGCTAAAGCAGTGATAATGGGATTGATAATATGCACTGGAGAATTCCAATAGAACTCCATGTTCTGGTGTGAACATGGGCTTCTATTGGAATTCTCACGGGCATATTATCAAGCCCATTATCGCCGCTATAGCGGCAGTTTTCTGCCGCTAAAGTGGTGATGATTTTAACGCTGTGCTTGATAATATGCCCCTCAGTAGCTTGAGGAAACTCAAACCCTATCTACTGGCTCAGGAACTAAAGGTTGCTGTGCAAGCACCAGTGATCTCCAAGTTGGACTTTGGTAGCGCAACGCTTTGCGGATTGCCCAGAGTAAAGACAGCTCCTCTTAGGGTTGCCCTCAATTCTGCTGCTAGGCTCAGAACTGGCACTAACAGATTCAACCATATCTCTCCGGAGTTGCTTGCCCTGAACAGGCTTCCCCATGAAGCGCGGATATAGTTAAAAATTGCATGCATGGCACACAAATCCATACACTTCAAGACCCCGCTGTACCTCGCTCAGAAACTGGAGGTCTCATGTGGTTCCAGAGCCTCCAGAAGCACCAGCACCCTTTTGCTCAAAAATTCAAAAAAAAGAAGACATACACTCAAGCCTTCTCAGGTATGGCACAGAGGATCTGGAACTCCCTTCCCCACGAAGTCAGTGTGATCTCCTCCACGGTCCTTTCCAAAAAAGAGTTCAAAGGGCTCATGATGAAGAAATGTTTGCCCTTGTCGGGCCTCCCCATCTGATTCGGGGGCCAGAGACATAGGTTTGTGGCCCAGCTGCTGGGCTTACGAGAATGCTCGGCCAATTTTTAGACTGTTTTTCGGTTGTTTTTGTTGATGCTGTTTTGATTGCTTGTATTCTTCCTGACGTATAAACTGTAAAGCGCTCGGATACCCTTGGTGGTCATGTTCGCGCTATATAAAACTTTCAAAATAAATAAAAACAGTGAACAAGTGCTATGAGAGGTCGCTGAATGTTGGCTTCCTACTGCATTATGATGTAGTGTTCTTGAAAGAGATGTGCCTTCAATTCTTTCCTGAATTTGAGCAGAGTTGGGACGGTCTTGATGGGTACAGGGATGTTGTTCCAGATTCTGGTTGCACAGATGGAAAAGGCCTCCTGCCTTTCTTTGTTTCATGTTTTACACTTCTTAGTCACCAGTCTGTTGGTGGTCTGGAGAGATGGGCTGAGAGTCACTAGAGATGGTGTGCTAGTCTGTAAGATAAGCGGTATGCTGATCATCACATCTTTACAAATGATGCAGCTGGTGTTGAAGATGGTGCAGGCTGGCACGGGAAAAAAAAAAGAGTATTGTTAACTGTAAAACCATTTAACGGATCAGCAATTTTCATTTCACAGATTTCCAGAAGCTTAGAAATTGTATATCATCCAATAAATTGCTGTGTATGAAATATCTTTATCGATTAACTTAGTTGCAATCTGCATATTGAATCCTCCACTGTGCTTCAAAAAGGACATTGCCAAATAGGCTTAGTTCAGATACAGTCAGGGCTCACTCAATGCTATAACCGCCACTCATTGTGGAAAGAGATTTCCGTGTTATTGCACATGGTGGTGCGTTATGGACCGACGGACAAACTAGGGAATATGGAAGGAGACTTGTAGAACAACCTTTGGGATTATGGACATGATTTCGGTATTTGACTGTGAACTGGTTCGGTCAGATAATTATATCCTGGAAGGCCAGGCAAGAAGCATACATTTTTGGATTAAAGCATTGTGTAACAAGAATTAATGCTTTAGCCAAACAATTGATGAAGAACGAGGTATATTACATTTATATTTCTCTTGTGTTTGCGAAAGAGGTTTGGGGTTATCTCAAAATGACATTTAATATTCAGGAAAGACTGATTTTCATCAAAAATGTATTTTATGAAATAGTGCTTTAAATGGACAGACATTTCTAAGGGGAGCATATTTTAAATTAACAAACAACAGACCTGTACTCCTCCATTACATATGTCTGTCCCTTTAAAGTACTGTAATCAAATCATTATCGGTGGGAATAGTGCCAACAGTACCATTAAAAATGAACAAACGAAACAACGCAGCTTGCATGCATGTGTATCTAGGAAAGCCTTCGGCACTGGTGATATGTCAATGCATTTCATATAACAGATTAGACAATGGATTGTGACATCGCTTCCCGCTTGGTCCTTTATCTGGTTGAATGAGGGAAAAATTGCATTTTACCAGGGGCGGCTCCTCTGTAATGACAAAGGAGGACCACCCCCCCCGTGCTAAAACAGGAAGAATAAAATAATAATAAATGCATTTTATTTTTGCCTGTCTCAAAGCTGACGATGCGAGTCTTCAGCGGGGTGGGGACAGGCAATCCTGTTCAGCAGGCATAGCAGGAGGAGGAGTTGTGGACACTTTTATGTGCACACATCGGTTTGGCTGGCCGTTTAGGCCGGCCAAACAGACATGCGCACTTAAGTTTCTCCAACCCAGTTGTGTTGGAAAAACAATCCAGGCTCCAATGCACTGTTTGAGCGGCAAACAAAGCTGCTCAGACCACTCCCAGCTCTTCTCAATGCTGGGAATAGTATAGAATCGATGGGATTTTGCATCTAGTAGCCTCAGCAGCGGTCCGTGGAGGGAGTTCCGTGGGGCGGAAAGGCGGGGCGGGGGGTACTAAACATCGGAACAAGGATAATTGGAGGTAAGTTAACAATTAAAAAAATAAAACGAATTTCGTAGCGCGCCCTGCATCACAAAATGCGGTGCAGTGCGCGCTACGAAATTCATTTTATTTATTTAATTGTTTACTTACCTCCAATTATCCATATTCTGGTGTTTAGTACCCCCCACCCCGCCTTTCCGCCCCACGGAACTCCCTCCACGGACCGCTGTTGAGTAGCCTGCGCAGTCCGGAGTCCAGGATCGGAGGAGGGAAGCAACGCGGCGGTAAGTGTAATTTTAATTATTTTTAAGACTGCGTTTAGTTTTGGTTGTATTTCCTCCGCCCACAACTAAGCAATTATCGCAGCCGCCACTGCGTTTTACCTTCGGAATTGTGGGTAGGTAAGAGGGTATGTTGGCTCAGTGACTCAAATGACTGCTGATGAAATATGCAGTGATCTGAAGTTCACGAATTTGAACCGTTGCAAAGCTAACTCAACCTTTTATCCTTTCGTGGTCAGTAAACTGAGTGTCAATACATTGGGCAATAGCAACACCTGTTATTTACAGCACCCAGAACTCTTAAATGGCTATTTGGTTTAGCATTGCTGATTTACATATGTCTGGGTTTTTAGACCTTTTTTTAAAATTCTTGGTTTCATGTTTTTTTTATTACTAAGCAAAGTATGGCAATTGTATATGAAAACACTTTTGTAGCTTTGTTCTTGTGCTGTACAGATCCCAGTTATTCGAGTACAGTGTTACCCCTTCAATCCTAGGGTGTGTACCTACAAGTATGGGGGTACTTTCCCCTTGCTGGGTTTTATGCATTTCTCTTGTGCCACAGTCTCTCTCGCGCAGTGCCTGCCTCACTCCTTAAAGTGAAGTTTTAACTATTGAGTCTGAAGCTCAATGTTTGACACATAATCTCACTCACTTTGTCTCCAATTCGATACTTAGGGGCTTATATATGAGAGGCTTGGCTGCCGAAGAGTCCTTTTTGAACACACCGGCGGCGGCGCAAGCCGCACAATCATATCTATGAAGTGACGCAAAGTCACCCTGTGTGGCTCTGAGTAGCATCAAAGATATGGAGCAAGACAAAGAAAGCTGCGCGTGTCGCTGCCTTGCCATGGGTGCTGCAGTGGGTTTTCTCATACAGCGTCCATGGATTTTGATGCTGCCCCTTATTTACTTAATCTCGTAAAAGCCTACACCTACCCAGAGCTGGCGTAACAAGGATAAATATTTCTATATTTCCTTGGTTTTCTGCAGCACACGTGGAAAGAGGAAAACGCCTGTTGGGGTTGTTTTTGTGCAGGAAGGTGTCCCTACCTGCACAAAAACATTCCTGCCTGCTTGGTGCAAGGGTGCCTACATTGGCACTAGGCAGCAAATTGAGTGCTAGAGCAGAGGGAAAGGAATGCACCATATTTTATAAATACAGTGCATTCCTGCCCTTTCACATTGGCGTGGGGCAGCGCTGCAAGAAGACTTGCGGCGCTGCCCTATGCCAGTTTCTCATAAATGAGACCCTTAAACTGTACGTCTCATGGGTCTACATCTCACTGCATGCAGCACGTCTCACTCACTGGGTGTGGGACTCATTGCTTGGGTCACCGAGTCACCGGACCACTGTCGCCCTCGTTGGGAGTGAGCCTCACTCCTGGGAGCACAGTGTCACTCCTGTGCATTTTCATTAGCCCCACTGTCAAGAACAGAGCCTCTAAACTGGGATAAACCCATTTTGTGTTGAAATAAATATGTCGCTTAAAAAACAACAAACATACACCAATGGTGTTTTACGTGGATCCAGAAGAAAAGCCACTGTCTAAATAGTTATAGTTTAATATATTGCATGTAATGTAAGACTTATCCTGAAAACGGACATGAATCCGCATAATATGTTGGCTTTACAGAATAGGTTGCTGTATGTATCAATGTTCAATATAAAAAAATAAAGACAGTGCGAATATAAAAATATATATATATTCGACAATATCGCGCTTTACCAACAGTCATGTTTTAATGAGGAACTAAACATTGAATACACATATTCCAATACATCACAATAAGCAGCAGTAATAAATACAGACAACAGGAGGTGAAGGCGTTTGTAATTTTTGGGAGGGGGGGCGGCGGAGGTGGGTGTGGGACCTAGAACTGCCCTTCAAAGCATCCGGCAGTGTTCCGACCTGCCCTGCCCTCTGTGGTCTTCTCTGATCTATCTCTCCATTAATAATCCAGACAGCTGCAGCAAGCCTCTCCCA
Organism: Triturus cristatus; assembly: GCF_964204655.1. Classification (NCBI taxonomy): domain Eukaryota; kingdom Metazoa; phylum Chordata; class Amphibia; order Caudata; family Salamandridae; genus Triturus; species Triturus cristatus. Next base: position 1,112,510,405 of record NC_140580.1, on the reverse strand, counting down.
TCCATGCTCCAATCCCAGGACAAGATCTGCCTCCATTTCCTCCAGAATGGGCCCCGGGCAGCCAATCAGAGCCCCGCCCACTGCCCATCCCTCAACCGAGCCATAAAACGAGCCCTGAGACTGGAGGAAGGCGGCTGCGCCTCTGCTGTCTGAAAGCGGCCGCTGATTGGTGAGGTGGGCTGTCGTTCGCAGCCGGCTCCACCAGTGGCGCTAGGACTGGGTGTAAATAGGAAGCCTGCAGGGAGGTTGCACATGGTACCTTGATAGTGGCCACCAGTGGCAAGGAGGAGCCGCTCACCATTATCTCTGGCCATTCTTTTTTTTTTTTTACTAGGAATATCAGGAAAAAAAATAGAAGATTGGCATCAAGGGACGCCACCAGCACATCTCTTCAAATGCTCTCCAAAGGGGAAGTGGACTATTGCAGCGCTGGTGGCCAGGAGCAGACCCCGGACAGCTCGAGTGGTAAGCAGATGACAGCCCTGTCATGTCTCCTCTCTGCGCCTGGCGCTGTGTGGGTGCAGCTGCGCAATACACTGCACACAACCACAGGCACCGCACGCCTTCATGCAGCCGACAGCACCTCGGAGCATACACACACGACCCCTCGCACATATGGGGGGGGGGGGGGCTCACGGGACCCCGCGATACACGCACAGCAGCAGCTGTCAGCACACCTTTAGGACCGCACAGAGCTGAAGAGCTCACGCATGACGGGGTGCATGTCACACGAGCTCATCACGTCGCATGAGAGTACTAGTGAGAAGCCGCACCTCACGCGCGCACTCACAAGCGTAGTGACAATCACTGAACCGTTAGACACCTCAATAGTTTAATGCTTTTAGATTTTTTGGTATCAGCCACTTTGTATTGTAGTGTATGTTTCCATGAACTGTATATATATATATATATACATATATATGTGTGTGTGTGTGGATATATATATATATTTACATGGTATTGAATTATTTAAACAAATGCACAAATACATATGTATTTACTACATATACGTGTTATATACATATATGCATATTTAATTAAACATATTTATGTATATATGTATGTATCAATATATGTATTTATATATATTGATTTTTAATAAAATGCCTGACAGTGCGACTGTAGTGATCGTTGATTTTCGTAGTTTATAGAGAAAGCTTTTTAATGATCGCTAATTTTGGCTTATTTGACGAATCCACAGAAACTCTCTCTCTCACTATATATAAATATTTATATATACATATGTGTGTGTGTTCTAGCTATCAATCTCGCTCTCCGCCTGTCACCTTCACTATGTATGCGTGTGTTTGTATATATTATAGCTACCAACGCACCTATATATGCATTTGTATATTCTGTATGTATTGTGCATGTATATATCATAGATCTCAAACTAGCACTCTATGTTTTCTCTTTTTATGTGTTCAATGCATCTATCTATCTTGCTATCTATATATGTGTGCTTATTAGTGCTATCAATTTGTTTTCGTATACAGGCGCAGGTGCGTGTGTGCGCAGAGCCTGTAGTCTACAGGCAGCTAGAGTCTTATCTATTGCCTTAGGGGCAGTGATGACATTGAGAGGGTCCTTCCGAGCATCTCAGAGGGTGTGAATCACACGGGCCCTCGGCAGCCCTGCGACATCGCACTCTGGGCTTCTGTCTCGCGCAGACCTTAGAGTTCTCTGTGCAGCGCTCCTTACATCCAACCCCTCAAGGCGCTTGCACGGACGCTAAGGATGCGCAATGAATGGGCCCCTGGACCACAGCCCCTGTGCCCCCTCCCCCCCCCCCCTGCAGGTCTCTGCTGCACAGTCATTATGAAGCACAAGAGGGAGGGAGTCCTGAGGGCAGAGGCGGGCGCGTGGGGGCATCCTGGCACCTTAACAAAGGGCACGCACTGGGCTGCAGCGGGCAGCCCTGTACCCGGACATCCTGGCGCTGGGTGTTCTAGGTGCTTCAGTGCTCGGCTCCCTAGGACACTAGTGATGTGTCGGCACTATACAGCTCTCTCGGCGCTGCTGCCGCGCACACACCGGTGACACTGGGACGCATTTGCACATCTTCCTATATTCCTATCAGTCGATCTCCCTTTCCTGTGCAGTGACATACCTCTGCGCGCGCCTTGAAGTCGCTTCTTAACCTCCCATGGAGGCGTGCGGGTTTCTGCGTGTAAGGAATATTTGATCAAGGCGCTTTCAGGCTGCAGGCCATGCTGGGTCAGACCCGGCCCCCCTGGTGTACTTGGCGGCCCTTGGCCCTCGGTGTATCATAATGTTTCTAATGGCCGAGATTCCCCTTAAGATGCCCCGCACAGCCAGGGCCATGGGGTGTTGTCTAATTCATATCTGAAAACAGAAAAGGCAACGACTCGCCGTGAACTGAACACCCGCTCCCAAGGGAACCCCCGCTGACGTGTTTGGGGTGTGTGGGGGTGGGGGTGGTGGAGCAGTCGAATCAGACACGGCTCTGCCTTCTCCGCTCCCCCGTCTCCTAATTTCCCATCATATTTCTTTTTATTTCACTGATATAAATACGAATCCTGTCCTGAAATGATCACGGCATGAAATGTGCGCAGCATCCCAGAAACATTCGGTCATCCATGCCAGGTGTGTGCTCTGCTTCCTCGTGCAACAGGTGCAGTGCTATAGAACATACCCTGTGCCCCTGCCAGTGGGCACAGGGAGTGGCGGGAGAAGACTCGATGGGGAATAGTTTTATCGCGAGATCTTATCGGCCGAATTTTCGGATTCCATTTCTGACCTCGAATAACAGACATAAAATGCAGGAATTGGAAATGGTGTTGGCCTTCATTTTCCGAACAGCAAATTCATGAATCCGCTCTGTAAGAAGTTTTTGTTATCTATCTATCTATCTATCAATCTATCAATCTATCTATCTATCTATCTATCTATCTATCTATCTATCTATCTATCTATCTATCTATCTATCTATCTATCTATCTACTCATGCACAAGTGTTTGTACACACACACATATATATATGTATATATATATACACACACACAAACATACATTCATAGCTAGATAGATAGATAGATAGATAGATAGATAGATAGATAGATAGATAGATAGATAGATAGATAGATAATCGTCTATATGTCTGCGTGAATGTCTGCCCCCAGTGTGACGCAATTAGGCAATTCGTTCTTTACTAAATAAGCTCCACTATTCTGCGATTCAAACAATTTAAAATAACATATATTTTCAGAAATTCGACAAATTAAAAGTATTAAGACATCAAAAGATTTAAAATAATCTGCACTCGTTGGAAATACATCAGGGGGGGGAGAGGGAAGGGGGGGGGGGAGGGTAGTTTTGTACCTGGGCGGCCCACATCTAAAAGTGAAAATACAATACGAAATGAAAAATGAATCCCCCGCATCAGGAATGCTCAAGACAGGGGGATAGGACTCATCGGCTGCTTGCACCTATTTTTTTTATAATTGTTTGCCAGTTGTGGTGCAGATGTGCGCACCTTACCTCGATGCACATGTGTTTCCGCAGCCCACTATGGCCAGTTAGGGGTTTATTGTCGGACCTCCTGGTTGTAGGCGGCAGAATGCCTCTGTACTGGCAAGGTCGGGTTCTTTTGTGTACCTCTTCAACGCGTCTCACACCGAATACACATTTTTGTCTCCTGGTTTTTTCTGTCTTTCTGTCATTGTCTACGTTTACACTCATTTTTTTCACTTCCTTTTTTGCTAGATGGCTTTTGGGGCTGGCCTCTTTCCCAGGGGATGGCGTATTTAACTGAACCCACCTCTGTCTGCCTATGATCTGCCAGTCAGTACGAATGTGCGTGATCGCAGCCGGTGCGCCTGCACGCGGGCCCGTGAGGCTCTCGCCGCTGTCCTCGATAACACCCCCAGTATATACGAATTGTCAAACGTCCGCTCTTACCAGCCTCGGTGCTTATGGTTTTTTTGCCCTCTTCTCTCCTCCCACCCCCCAGGCAGCCATTTCAAGCTGATGGAATACACTTACGATGAAGATCTGGATGAGATGTGCCCGGTGTGTGGAGACAAGGTGTCCGGGTACCACTATGGCCTCCTGACCTGTGAAAGCTGCAAGGTAAGGAACATGCCAGCCGGATGCGCCCGTCCCCGCGCGAGCCAGGCACCAGGGGGTGCCCCTTGCGAGTTCTGTCTGTGCCAACAGTGCTTGACGCGGAAATATAGAAGTGCAGGTACACCCCCATTCAAAGTAGGGCACCGCTGCTGGGCAGTGCCAGTCGTGGCCTTTGACATTATTACATTTCTGTTGCGAAGGGCTCCTGCGCTCCCATTAAAATGATACATTTCTGCTGCGAAGGGCTCGAACTCTCCCGTTAAAATGATTGCATCACTTTTAAGAAGTGCCAGACCATCCTTATTAAAGGAGAAGGGGCAAAAGTACTCTTTCCTACAAATATTATATTTTCCTGGGAATTGTGCTATTCTCCTTTAAAATTAGGCCTGGATAAAACCTAAATTACGCCGGTGTAATTTGCATAGTTTCGTGAAATACACAGGACGCTTGTTCAGCACAGTTGCTAGAATTAGGCTATCATGCCACCCTGCGTAAATATGCACTGCTACAGTAAAACTTTGCTGCACATGTGCCCTCAGTGGTCACAAATGTACACAGTGGGCACAGGAGCAACAGAACAGCAGTGGCTATTATTCGCAATGCTTGTTTTTTGCGCTTGTTTTTTCTCGAAATGCCACCTCGTGCCAAAAATTGACACGAGGATGCATTTCACACTTAAATATAGTGTAAAATGACAGATTTCTATTTTGTGTAATTACGTATAAATGTCGTTCATTTGCCAACATTTTGCATAGTTATGTGAAAACATATTATGTGGCTACAGCGCACTTGTACTTAAAATATTAATTATTTCACTAATTATTTCACTGCTGAGTTGAGCAAAATTCTCCTGTTAAATATATGACACCACTGCTAAGTGACATTCTCTCTTAAAGTTATTGCATCGCTGCTGAGAAGTGAGAGCCCGCTGCATGGACATTAATACATCTATATTGAGAAGTGCAAGTACCATCCGTTAGATTGATTACATCAAGCTAAAGTAGCCTCCCATTAATATCGAACATCACTGCTGACAAGTGCTGGTACTCTCCATTGCAATTATTACATCACTGCCTCGAAGTGCTGGTACCCTACCATTAACATAGTTGCATCACTGCTGACAAGTGCTGGTACTCTCCATTACAATTATTACATCACTGCCTCGAAGTGCTGGTACCCTACCATTAACATAGTTGCATCACTTCTGACAAGTGCTGGTACTCTCCATTACAATTATTACATCACTGCCTCGAAGTGCTGGTACCCTCCCATTATTATAATTGCATCGCCGCTGACAAGTGCTGGTAATCTCCATTACAATTATTACATCACTGCCTCGAAGTGCTGGTACTTTACCATTAACATAGTTGCATCACTGCTGACAAGTGCTGGTACACTCCATTACAATTATTACATCAAAAGTGCTGGTAGCCTCCCATTATTATAATTGCATCGCCGCTGACAAGTGCTGGTAATCTCCATTACAATTATTACATCACTGCCTCGAAGTGCTGGTACCCTCCCATTATTATAATTGCATCGCCGATGACAAGTGCTGGTACTCTCCATTACAATTATTACATCACTGCCGAGAAGTGCTGGTACCCTACCATTAACATAGTTGTATCACTGCTGACAAGTGCTGGTACTCTCCATTACAATTATTACATCACTGCCAAGAAGTGCTGGTAGCCTCCCATTATTATAGTTGCATCACCGCTGACAAGTGCTGGTACTCTCCATTACAATTATTACATCACTGCCAAGAAGTGCTGGTACCCTACCATTAACATAGTTGCATCACTGCTGACAAGTGCTGGTACTCTCCATTACAATTATTACATCACTGCCAAGAAGTGCCGGTACCCTCCCATTAATATAGTTGCATCACCATGACAAGTGCTGGTACTCTCTATTACAATTATTACATCACTGCCAAGAAGTGCTGGTACCCTCCCATTAATATATTTGCATCACTGTGACAAGTGCTGGTACTCTCCATTACAATTATTACATCACTGCCAAGAAGTGCTGATACCCTCCCATTAATATATTTGCATCACTGTGACAAGTGCTGGTACTCTCTATTACAATTATTGCATCACTGCCAAGAAGTGCTGATACCCTCCCATTTAGATAGTTGCATCACTGTGACAAGTGCTGGTACTCTCTATTACAATTATTGCATCACTGCCAAGAAGTGCTGGTACCCTCCCATTAATATAGTTGCATCACTGGTGACAAGTGCTGGTACTCTCCATTGCAAATATTACATCACTGCCAAGAAGTGCTGGTACCCTCCCATTAATATAGTTGCATGACCGCTGACAAGTGCTGGTACTCTCCCTTATAATTATTACATCACTGCTGACAAGTGCTGGTACCCTCCCATTAATATAGTTGCATCACTGCTGACAAGTACTGGTACGCTCCTTTGCAATTATTACATCACTGCCGCAAAGTGCTGGAACCCTGCCATCAATTTTGTTGCATCACTGCTGACAAATGCTGCTTCTCTTTCTTTACAATTAATCAAGTGCAGCTGCTCGGTACACAACAGCTCCTGACCCCTTATTTATTCATTAATTCATTTGTTGAGTACGTTTCGAAAGGACTTTACGACTCCATTTGGTTACTTCACAGCTTTTTTATAATGCTGGGTGAAACAACGTAGACATGTCGCTAATATTCAGATGCCCTGCCATTATTGAGCAGAGATGAAGCTACAATTGATGGAATGCTCTTGTGCAATGTACACTGGGAGCTGGATTGTCACTGGCACACCCATTGGCATATTTACAAGGAAGTGGCGGAGCGCGGCGTTAGCCTCCATGGCTTACCGCCGCAGGCTGCCACTTCTAAAAATGCAGGGCTGCACCGTATTTACAAGAATACAATGCAGCCTTGTGTTTCTCCCTGTGCTGGCGCTAATTTAGCTGCCTAGCGCCAACGCAGGCACCCTTGCACCAGGGTGCCTGCGATGAGGGGATTTATTGTTTATGTGCTGGAAGGTGTCCCTTCCTGCACATAAACGATCTGAATTGGCGATTTGAAACTGCGTTAAGCAGCACACATAGAAGTTGCAAAACTTCATTTAAAAAAAATGATTGTTTATGTGCAAGAAGGGACACCTTCCTGCACATAAACAATCAATGGCGTTTTGCTGTTACTATGTGTGCTGCACAACGCAGCATGCATGGAAACAGCAAAAACAAGGAGAAATTACATATTTCTCCTCGTTGCACTGGGGTAAGACCAGGTTTTCCCGTCTTAATTTTGGCGCGGCCCCTTGTAAATATGGGGCAGCATCAAAATCAATGAATGTTACGCTGGAACATCCAACACAACGCCCATGCCCCGCCCCTTTCACGCTAAGCATAGAGTGAAAGGGTGCCATATTCACAAGGTAATGGTAAGACATGTTAAGCGAATAAGGCGAAGCCCCTATCGCCACCACAATGTCGAGAAAAGTGATTTTATGGTGGTGATAGGGGCTTGTAAATATGCCCCTCAGTTTTACTGAAAATGAGTAAAAAATGCAAAAAACATTTATTTTCAGGGCTACACTGTTCAGTCATATGTCAAGGCTTTGATGCAAGCCCAGTTTTCCTGACTCGCACACAATAATCATCGGTAGGCATCTGATGTATTGAGACAGGTAAAAAAAAAGTGGTTGCTATCAGCAGACAGACTTTTTGAGACCTATCTCTGATTTTGCAGTGCAACATACGTAAAAATAGATCACAAAGCAAATTCTCTATACATTTGGGGCTACAGACCGACCTGCCTAATGAATTTTAACTTGCCCAGACGGTGGGGGGCCTTATAACAACTTATAGGAACTCCTCTCATGTACCGCCTAGTCCTGTGGTTGAGATTTAAAAGGTGCAAGTTAGGAGTGCCGTAATATATGGGGCTGAACTTTGGGATCATCGTCCCACTGCTGGTTTGTCAAGGATAGAGAACAGATTTATGAGAAAGTTGTTGGGCTTACCGTTGAGCTCACCCCTTATAAGACTACATCTAGATTTGGGTATTAGACCTATTGCAGATGAGGTCTGGTTGAGGCCACTAACTTTTTTTTGGGCGTAGACTGTGGGTGACCCCGAAGCTAGCAGATTACCAGTCGGAGCTAAAGGGGATAATGGATCTCTGGGGGTAGCTAACCTACCATGGTTTTCATCCATAAAAGAACGCATCACTTAGGATTCGTATCCCCGATTTGTGGAGGAATCCCGAGGTGGCGTGTTTGACAATCTCACGTCTAGCGATCTGCTAAGCTTGCTGACATCCAGGGGAATCCCAATCTTGGTCACTTAACAATTGATTTTCTGAATTTTAAAACTGACTATTTCATAGAGCCATTCTTAGATGTCATTCAACCCAACGTGGCAAGGAAGCTGTATATTCAGTTTAGAACAGGAACTTTTCCACTGCATGCTTTCACTAACAAATGGCAGAAAGCGCCTCCTCGTGGCTGCCCGCTTGTACCTGCTCAGATGAGACGCTTATCCATGTTTTCTTTTCTTGCTCAGGCTATACTAAGGCCAGACAGCGTTGGCTCGTACCGCGTTGTAGATATCTAGGGTGTAACCAAAGTTTAGAGGCATTCAGAATCTTACGAACTGACACACACCCACCCATTGTGTTTGCAGTGTCGAAGGAGATTCTTACGTTTATCATTGTAGGTAGTAATCTCCTCCACTGAGCATTGATTTGTATTTTACCATTATCTTTTTTTAAAAAGTTTTAAAAAATGTTTTTAGCTGTTCTTACTGTTTTAAATTAATAACAATGTATTATTGTATTACTCCTTTTCCATTGGTGGTATAGACAGTTAATTGATATAATTTCAAAAAAATGATCAAAATTGTCTTTTTCACTATTTGTATTATTTACTTTTTATGGTCTGTAATGACCGAAATAAAGTTTTTGGAATTGGAATATTAACTAGGTAGTCCACTATTTGTGACTGCCTGTCACTGGCTACAAACTGAGGGCTGGTGGCCTTAAAGAAACAGCAGAGCACCATCTTTGTGTATGGATGCGCAAACAGAATTTTTTTTTTTAAAAGCAGCCCATTTTCCTTAAAGGAACTGAAGCTTCTTTGAAAAAATTAAATTTTCCATTTTGGAAAGACTCTACTAGTAGCAGGTACTTGGACCACTGTCTCCCCTACACAACACCCGGCCTTCCCTCCACCGAGGCCTCCCAGCATGATTCCTGAAGGTGATGTTGCCCAACCGTACAGCTTCCCCGTGGCAAGTGAGTTACCACCTCTCTCCAGGAGGTCGTAACATTTCAATGGTTTGCGTCCACAATTGAGGCCACAGACTATCAATACGCCTCATGATAATCACAATTAGGAAGGGACACCCCTTGCTAATTGCAAGTTGGAATGAGTGGCAAAACACCGTATGTGGCCCAGAAAGACTTTCCTAAAGTCTAAAAGGATTTGAGTAAATACTGGAGTATCATTTTGAGGTTGCAAACCCTATGTTCTTGCAAATTTCAGGGTTGCAACCGCAAAATGCTTTCGTCCATCGGGCCCCTAGACCATATTCCAGCCTTTGAAAATGCACCTTAATGGTTAATTCTGCAATTAGTAAGATGCTCTGTCACAAAATGGAGGAAGTGTGGTTCTTTGGTGCTTCTGTTTGTTTGTGGTGTGTTTTTGTAAACATATCTTAGAGTTTGTGTGTCTCCTTGACAGTAGACATTCCCTATTTGGAAGCAGCCCCATCTTCTCATTTCGGCATGTCGGCGGGCACACGATATAAATTAAATTTCCTGAGATCACATAATGCAGTCAAGTGGGTGAGCTAAGATTAGAAGCAATATCTCCTGATACCAATGAAAACATGTATTTGCACATCAGTAAGCAAAACATTTTTAGCAGAAACACTGTACATAGTAACAAGGCAGTTCATTTCGTCACAAGCGGGGCAATGGTTACATGGACCAGGCGTAGCAGCGAGAGATGAACAATGGAACAAGGCAATAATAGTTCTCTTTACATCATTTACATAGTTAGAGTAACACAATTTTATTTTTACGTTACATTATATATTTTTGCAGTTCCAGGCACAGAGTGATTCTGTTGAGTGCCCAGAATCACAAACTGTTTGATCAAAGGCCAGAGCCGTGATTAGAGCCCAGATTTCGAAGTCAGAAATGAGGCCATATCACCTTAGCTCCCACGCACCACTATCGCTGCTTCTGTTTGTAATAGCTTACAGCCATATACTCCTTTGAGACCGTAAACTTGTCATAAAACATGCTGTCGGATGTATTTTGTTCATAAATTAGGGAGCATTTTATGTTAGATAGAAGATAATTAATTCTATTCTTTAAATATAAACAGCAAACAAGTGCAAATAGCCGTCTTGAACAGATTCCTTAAATAGGATGACATATCTTTGGTTGGTTCTTACCTCTTCCAGGGCCAAGCATGTCCTTTCTCAAGGAATTTTGCTCACAATAAGGTTCTCTCTATTGTGAATTAGTTATAGCACCAAGATCAAATCTGATGCACGTCGAAGCACTTGATAACGAATTGTATGAGTGGGATCCTGCAAGTCAAAGGATACTCAAAGTCCATTAGACGCTCCTCACCATGCATAGCGATGAGGCCAAAGGCCTTTTTCTGGCCAGGGACGTCTAAGGTGACTTGCAATTTCTTTTTTTATATGCTGTTGGGACTATTTTAATTTCTATCCCCCTGTTCCATATTTCTTTTGGTGCCACTAACTCTGAAAACATCTTCACCAGCGTTCCTCTCTCTCCAGCCTTCTTTTCCATCCACCATGTTTGCTTCACACACACGTCTTCTCCCACTCCCCCAGCTTCATCTGCATAAAGGGCCATGGACATCACAAGGGAGGTGCAAGCAGGACCACACATTGCCTCAATAAATGTGAGGGAAGATGGCGCGCGGCCACCTGATAGCTGACTCTGTGTGCCAGAAGCAGATGTGTCCTTGCCACCTTCTTTCCTCTTTTGAACCCTCAGCCCCGATCACTGGTGCCAAGGATGCACATGAAGATATATGTAATTGGGCCCCAGCCCAGTTTACCACTCTGCCAACTCCACATAGACTTGGTGCCAGGTGGCCTGCACACCAGCCTTCACCACAGTCCTTGAGGGAGAGTAGACACTGAGTCTGGTGGCATTCCTCCCAACGAGGAGCATTGTGATGTCATTAGTCACCTGTAAAAGGTTATTACAGGTGATTAGTGATGTGCATTTCTTATTACATGTATGTTCTGACAACATACTGCACCTGCAATAAAAAAAAGTAATGATCACTTATAGAGAGGTTACAGAGTCTGGTATATGCAGTGCTTAATTTGTAAAATATTAAGTGCCAGGGCTCTGACCAGGAGGCCACTGCAGCTTGCACGACCCATCGTCCTTGTTATCACTTCCAAAACAACTACTAACCATATCTCTTGCATGTAAATGCGACAGTTCCGATTATTCCAGGTCTAAAGCTAAAGGAATGGCTGGGTAAACAGGTATTAGCACTATTTTAATGTGTATTGTATTCATTCTGCTCGTCTCTAAATTAGATGAGCAGCGCCACCATGTGATAGACTCTTATAAGTATGTTGTTGACAATTTGGTGCCTTGCCGTGCACCGGAAACTAATTAAGCACCGGCTCAAATTAAGCACATTGTTAGGGTAATATAACCTCGATCCCTTTATAAATTCTTCTGTATTCTCTCTCTCTCAATGGCACAAGAGCATCCAATGTAACCGGTGACACATCCTCTACACATTGGCACAGGAACATGCGGATACTCTGTACATTTTCTCCAGGAATCTCTGCTTTTACGTTTTTGATTCCAATCCTACAGGGCATATCTAGTCAACACCCAATGACAGTGTCCTGTTCAATGCAGCTTTGCGAGCGAAGGACTTTCATCTCTCAGAGATGTTTGTCAATCACCATGACAATCACTGACACATTCTGAGCGTGTGCTGGAATCATTGAACCCGAATAGTGAGCACTTCTCAGGAAACATTTACATATACACAACATATTTTTTTTCATTCTATTGAGAAATCTCTCCAGCCTGGCATCTGTCGTGGGCTTGTGGGTGGAGAGTAGCATTTCATTCACTGGGAGAGTACCTTGCTTTTATGTCTTGCGATTGTTGTGCGAAACAAAGCGCTTTGCAAAAAGCTAGAGAAAAATAAACAAAGAAAACGATCTGGTTTTCCATTTCCTTAAAGGCTGAAGCAGTTCCTTTCTCTGATTCAGGGCGAAATGGGGTGGTGGTCAGGGGTCCGGGAGCGTCCTAATGTGAGCGGAGCTAACGGTGCAGGCCATGCTGGAGAGGACATGTTTACATTTTTGGGGGGTTCCATTAACAAACTGTTTCTGGACTTAAGCGTGGCTGAGATTTGAAAAATGACAACTTAGGCTTTGAAATTCCACATCTTCATTCACAGAATAGGTATTTTGGAATTGTATGACTATAAATTGCACTGGAAAACACAGCAAGAAGGCTAGAGTTGGGAAGGGGGTATTCCAATACCGTAACCCTACAAAATGCAGTTAACACACACACACACACTCATACATTTGTGGGTAAAAGCGGTTTTTTCCACCAGGATGGTTAATCGAAGAACCCACACTTAATGGGGGTTCTTAACGTGGAAATGTTTTTCATGTGGGGGAAAAAGTCCCATGTGTCCCAAATTATGCGTAGTTACACAAAATGAAAATCTGTCATTTTGCACTATATTTTAGTGTGGAATGCATCATCATGTAAGTTTTTGACACGAGGTGGCATTTTTAGCAAAAACTAGCGCAAAAAAAACAAAAGCATTGAGAATAATAGCCACTCCGGTTGTGTTGTTCCTGTGTGTACATGGAAAATTTACTCATACAGATTTTTTCCCACGAGGAAAGACTAAAAGTGAATTTTGTTAAGCTGCAGTATTCCTGGACATCTCTGCCATCATAGGTTTCCAGGATTATTCATGGAATTCTGTATGCAAACATTGAAAACCATCTTACAACGTATGAGAAATCCTGCTTGGAATGAGGGAGCTCACGTTTTTCCAGCTTCATGAGCCTGGCGCATGGTTCATTGTTCATTTTGTGGTCTGTGATGTACCTGTGATGTGACGCAGTGTACCTGATAATACCTTTAGGTGGATCACAATTCGCAGTCTTTCATTTGTAATTTTGTTTGGTTTTTATGCTCCTATTGTGACCTGAATGATTATTTTTTTTAACTAGGGCCTCCCGGGTTGGACTATGTATCAGCATGTAGCTCATGAGGTTTTTAAATGGTTGGCACAGATCCCACAATGAGATATATTGTGTTTTCTACACAGGTGACCCTCAGTGGCAGCCGTGTGTGCTGTGTTAGCATCAATAGGTTTTTAAAGAGATTTGAAAACCATAGGACCAAAGGATGAGTGGATCTGAAATCCAATCAGAACCTTGAGGTGGCCTTGCAGAAAAGTAAAATACGTTACCCCATATGTGTATTCTAAACGAGATATAAAAACATCTTTTTTTTTTTTAGCATTCTGTTTTTTGAAAATTTGCAAATGACGAAAATTATGCCATACTTGGCATTTATCAAAAAATACTTTCCAGGTGTGACATAATTCCCCCAAATTATGGGCTTTGAATCCATCATGGTGTGTGAATAGCTATGCATGTAGATTCAAATATGAAAAATGGCTATATGTCTTTTCATGCTTACATAATAGATATCAAGGTTTCCCATTTTAATTCGGCCAGGGCAAAATGTCTGTTACGTCCACATAATCTCACATATGTTGGGAATTTCGCTTTTCGTTTGTCATGTGAAATCCCCCAAATGATGCCCCAAATCAAGAGTGGCTGTTGTTCGCATCACAGGAGTTTTTTGAGTGATTTGTTTAGCGACAAATTCCTCTTCGCATTCAGAATGGAATTGTGGATGCATTTCGCATTAAAATACAGCGCGGAATACCAGTTTTGTTTTTCATGTAAATTGGTATTATTTCACATAATTTTAGCATAAAACTGTATTTACGCAAATCAGATGACGTCAATTTTGTGTATCCCTGATGTCAATGGCACTTAATACTTTCCATTTTGTGTGGCCCTGTCAACTTTGACCTGTGACATAGAGGTTATCAACTGGTTTGTTGGTCAGTTAGGTTCAGATTTTTATGATAACCACTGCCGATATAATTCAGTTTCATTTACAATAATTATATTACAATTGATCGTGTGTGGATATCCTGAAAAACCTATTTTGCATCTAACACCCGTAACCCCATATCTAGTTGGAAATTGACCTGGCATATTAGCTAAATATAGGTTTATGGCGTTATCGATCCTCTAATGGTCCTGAAAAATATGCAGCTTTAGGTTTAGAAAGAGCACCGTGTGTGTTTACAAATAATACATCTATAAATTGGGGAAGTGGATCCTGTGGTCGGTGGAAGCACCAAGCTTGGTGTGACCTTGAACCTGGCAGGGCCTGTTAGACAAAGCCATGTGCACTAGAGTTGGCCAGTAATGAGCCAAGATGGCGGATCCATGCTTGATCTTCTGGACACCCGCTAAGTTTATTATATAATTAAGGCTCCCCGTTTTCCGTTTTTACTGATTTTCACAGATAAATAGAGACAGAAAACGTTTTTCCTGCCTCTACTAATTTTTAAATGCAGAAAAATACAGAATATTGTGCTTCTGGTGAGTGACTCTCCATCAGGTACTTGATGAATTCCAGGCCAACAGCTGTGCACATAGAAGGCATGGGGAGGGGCAAAATGGGAGGAGATTTCCTTACATTCAGCCATAGCTTAACATATATTTGATTATAATGCCAATTTTTACCTGTGGGTGTAGTGTTTTGTTATTTTTGACTGCCTGATTTGCTAAAATGCAACAGGCATCAAAGTAGGAGTGCAGATTTATCAGTTAAATAAATGTGGAAATATACAATTCTATGACTCATTTTACTTTCAAAACACTGAATAAATATGCATAAATACCAATAAAATGGCTAAAAATATATGGAACAATACAGTCGGAAATAAAAAAAAAGTAAATACCATAAAACCGGGAGCCGTGTATATAACCTACAGGTGACTCAGAGAAACCTGATGGAAGAGAATCACGAAAAGATGTACTCATCCTAATTCTGCTCGGGTACCAATGTATGTTGGTAAACTTACAAGAAATCAGTAGGGCACAGGCTTGGCAAAGATCATTTTGAAGGTACTACATTTAAATGTCATGAAATAAGGCTGAACAGTGCAACACTCTTGGAAGATATTTTCTGCTAAACTTGTTTGCTGAAGAATCTTCTATTAAAAGTAGGGATTGTTTCCAGTGAATTTGTCACACCCTGGTTATGATGATCAGTGCCCAGGGATGGCGATGACGCTGCGACCACAAGTCCTATCGGCCCGTGCTGACCTGCCCTGCTGACCACAAACCACAGCCTCTTGTAATCTGTACTCCTTTATGTTTGATGGTAAATTCTGCATTTAACCACAAACCTCTGTCAAGTATGTGCACGCAGGCATGAATATTGAAATGATAACATTGAGGAAATGAACTATGCCCCTATGAGGGAACGTTGCACATAAAAATAATACATGAAATGTAGTGAAATAAAATCAGATGAAGATATGTTAAAATGCACTTGGTGGTCCTCCTAGGCAGGGAATTTCTTATTACACTCATGGTGACTGTAATGTGTAATATACCGTGTAGACTTCACGCAAAACCCGAGCCCGTGTTCACAGTATCGCCTTTCGAGCTGATTTGCAAAAGGGTGCTTAGGTTTTATTACTATCATGAATGAGGTGTGCTATGGAAGGAGGTATTATTACAGAGCTAACCATCACTGGCAAATTTCAGCATACTTCTACATTTTCAATCATAAGCATAATATTTATTCAATTAATTTTTTTCTGGAAATGTTTCATTTTTTTAAATGATTTTTTACAATGTAGGCTTATAGGATATCTTTGTAGAAAACCATAGCGTGATGTTAACTAATTTTCATTCAGAAAACAGTACGGATTAAATACATTCTAAAACATGTAGTTATCTTCTTCTGTGGGATATGCCCTGCTCCAATCCAGAAAGGGAAATGTTCACCTCCCCCCCTGCTCCTGAAGTCCCAGCAAACAAACATTCGCCGAGGGAGCGGTGGATCCCAGTTCGAAGTAAATATTGTTTGGCTTTTGGTAACCAATCAGGTTGCAGCCTTAGATTCAGATTTTGGTAATGGAAATGCTCATGGAACAGAGAGACATATGCCCACATCATCTGTATGGTCTTTTTTGAGTAGCAGTTTTTGGAAAAAAATTCTAAGCAGATTGATACTTAAACAGGAGAGAGTACTCTGTCTGCATACCAAATTCGATGCTTCTTCACTTGCCTATGGGCATCTCTGCTGCCACTTTCCGGCTTTCTCTATGGGAGATTGAAAGGGAAAAAAGAAGCATTTTAGACCCCCCTATAACTCCACAAGAACAATCTCTATACAACTTTCCCAGATCTTTCATTGATTGATGTTTCTTTAAACATTTTATGTAGTGTGCTCAAAGAAGCCAAAGAAATTAGCATTATATAGCTTTTCATGGTATTGACAACACCAATGTGTATGAGTTCTATTTCTGACAATTCACTCTCTCATAATCATCATTTTTGGACGTAAATCATTCACTGTGTAACTAGTTCTCCACTTTTAGTTTTGGGAAACATGAGGGTTTCATGAAAAATTATATTTTATTACTTAATTTACAGGTAATCTTTTGTTTTGTCAAAAATATAAAGGTAATTTCAATATACTCAATTCTACTTAATTGTGGCCATTGAGGCAAAGATTACTAATGAATGCCACAGATTGCAATGGCTTAGATGAATGTGGATCAAACTACTACCTTTTGTGCTGTTTCACACTTTATTATAATCAACATCAATTTCTGTTATGAAAACATTATTCAATTTCTTTGCCATTTCACTTTGTTGTACTTTTTCTGTTTCTTGATTTTACAGATCCCATTTTGGATATATCATTGATTCCTTAAATATAGCAATTGTAAATCATTGTATTCATTCCAAAAAATTGGATGTAAACCCAGTCACACTGACCAAATCTTCTACGTTTTGTGTATAATGTGAAACACATATTGAAAATGAGACATGTATTGACATCATCTTCACATAACCAACCTGAAATATATTGTACTTTCAATTGTAGTTGGACTGAGGGTGAATTTTGTTATTGGTGCTGTAAATAATCCTAATTAGTGAATTTTAGAGATTGTCAATCATTGTTTCAAATCATAACTGTATTGGCATTTGTTTTCTCAGCAATTTAGAGATTTTGCAAAACACATATTTAGAAATGTCTGTAGTGTGTTTCGCTCTCACTTGCAGTCCCTTCTAGCACTATAGCAACTGTTCTTCACCTTTTAACTTCTGGTGATCCCACTGAATCATTACTGGGTCCCGGGGACCCCAGTATAAGCAATTTTCTATGATTTGAATCTCAAAACAATACACAAATATACACAAATAAGCATAGTTCGAACAGATTCAAAAATGCAGAATTATTTTACTTAATTCACAAAAAATAGAAAATTAAATTTTTAAATTTTAATGGGAAGGTTGGAGATTTTCATACTGTGGTTTTGGTTTCTAAAAGACAAAGCGTTATGCTAGACTCTAACATATCACTTTATCTTTTTTGCACTTAGTGCATTCTCTCTTTTTGTCTATACTTACCAGTGCTTCAATTGAGTCAATCAGTTGTCCTTATTAGATTCTGTTTACTGTGTTTGCATTTCTCCCACTGATCAGGATAAGGATACCAACTTAATGTTTAACCTCCAGTTTCACAATGTTTCGCATTTACAGAGTGTTTAAATATTTTACATTTTAAATTTTGCTCTTTTTTGTACATATTACTTTAATAAGTACTAATAAATTATGTAATTTTGTAACAGTCGGGGACCTCTGAGTAGGCGTTGTGGACCCTCAGGGATCCACTGACCATATGTTAAGAAACTCAGTGCTAGATCATTGTAATTGATAGATCAGGACAGTATAATTAATCTAAGATGGACAGAGTAGTTAGAGTCAAACTGGGTTGTTGGGAACCCCTTTCACTATTATTCTTCAGGTACATTCCAGTGGTGAAAGGTCTGAATTGATTCATAATCAGAACAGCTCTTTTTCAGGAATTTTCTGTTGCAATGACTAGTTTCGTTCCTTAGGATCTGATTCATCTTCTTTTAGAGTTTGGGTCTTCATACTCAGCGGGTACTGCCTTCATGTTTCAGAGATTGTAGATCTGTGACCGTTGAGTACCCGCAGAACGTGTGGATATAGCCAGTTGGAACAGTACTCAAAGCCTCGTCTTTGGTAACGTCCTCTTTGCTGTACCTACAACAGACAACAATGTGATGGAAGGAATGCTTGAATTAATCTCAGCCATTGACTATTGCTCAGGGGCTCCTCCTGGTCATGAATTGTCTATCACCATGACACTATAGACAGAGACCTGCAATATGCAAACAGTTTTTGTCGTACTCTAATAGGAACAATAGAGCCTCGACTGCCCGACCAGGTCCCCTCGCCTTGGTGAGACTTATCCACTTCGAGAGTGATGGAGTTCCGGATGTTCATGTATCAGAGGAAGCCCTTTGTTATCTGCTATCGGAGAAGGACATGTACTAAGTGTCAGACGGGTTAACCTTCGTGAATCTAGCCTTGAGAACTAGGACACAAGCCTGCATGGAGTTACTGAGCACCGTGGTGGCTTGTGCAATGAATCTTTCAAGAATGTATTAAATGAATAATATGAAATTAAGCTAAATTAAATGAATACACCTCTTTAACTGAATAAATTGAATCAACTAAACCATCTAGCAAGTGCATTTTTTAAAATTGTACATTAGCCAACCATCCAACTTGAATTACGTATAAGTGCTTCTGTCAGCAGCGGTCCGTGGAGGGAGTTCCGTGGGGCGGAAAGGCAGGGCGGGGGAGGGGCAGGGTGGGGCGTACTAAACACCGGAATATGGATAATTGGAGGTAAGTAAACAATTAAATAAATAAAACGAATTTCGTAGCACGTGCTGCACCGTATTTTGCGATGCAGCGCGCGCAAAGGAATTCGTTTTATTTATTTAAATGTGTACTTACCTCCGTTCATCCATATTCCGGTGTTTACATTTCCCCACCCTGCCCCTCCCCCGCCCCGCCCCGCCTCTCTGCCTCACCGAACTCCCTCCACGGACCGCTACTGGTGGTCATGTTTGGAGGAAAGTAAAAAATTTAAAGTGCCCTCAGATAAGCCTCAGCTTAAGGGCCATTGCTTCATCCTAAGGCAAGGCAAAGTAAACATACAGAAAATAGTCCTTGGAAAACAACAAATGCACACAGAAGAAATAACACATGTACAAGGGGAAGTCGCCATGGGCATGACAAACCCACCAAAAGGTGGGACAAATCAGCCAATTCACCACACAAAAGAAACACGTTTTGAAAGGCACAGGAAGGAACCAATCACAAGCGATGGGTGTGCCTCTAGCCGATACAGTAGCTACAGCAGATCTCGCCGAGCAGCGTATGCGGGCTGCCTAGGCTCGACCTAAAAAGAGGGTGGTTTAAGACACGCAAGCTAAAATGTTGTATTGAACACAGCATGCCGCCTCACCGGCCTTTTGGTGCCACTCTATAGGTTTTCTGCAATCGAATCTAGGCATATCCCACAAAAACACACACATACCTGTAACAAGACAGGTCTATTGGCTTTATTTATGCTTTGTTAGTTGGTTCAGAAAAATGAATAAAGGCAATGATTTTGTTGTGAATAATTACGATTGGCATATATACACTCATCGTTCTGTGCTCTCTGCAGAGAGGCCAAGTATCGAATGTGCTCACCGTTATGACCCAAACACAGGCAGGTTTAGAACTGCTTTCTGCCTCAACTTCAGAGCTCCCAACCAAGCACCGTCATAAACACCTACCAACAACCTGAACTCACTCAAACACCTGGAGGCGTTTTAGGGAATGTATGATGAAATAACCCTTAAAATGTAAACAGGGATTGCATCACAGACGTGGAAGACATTGTAAGGAACTGTAGGAAATTAACAGAACCTGTTCGTTCTCTGTTTTGTATTCCCCTATATAGACACTGTATTATTAGCACATATTATGGGATGTCGAGATTTGCTCAGCCAATCCCAATGCTTGGAATTCCGGCACTAACTACTGTTGTTTTTCTGCATTCGGTGAAGCCGGGACAATGAATTTATTTTTCTTCAGTAGGTGACCTTAGAGAGAGGGTGATACTGCTCTTATTGCCTAGATGCTTTCGAGCATTAACAGATGTTAGTTGCCCTTCTCCTCATTATGACGCCTGCCTTTGACTCAGGCCCATGAGTGTGGGGGCTAGGGGCAGTTATGAGCAGTTAACTCTCCGAGGAGAGGGTAAAAGGCCTTAACTATTTCCCTTCAGATTCCCACGGACACATAGATGAGTTATTTATCCACGAAGGTGCTCAGCTTATAAGCTAATTACATCTCTACAGCAGCTCAGGTAGGTTAGCCCTATGGGGAATTTATGACGAGGTCCGCGTCACTAATGGCTCCCTAAAAGTTATGTAGAAAACAAATCCATAGATCACTTGCTTCAGTGACCCTCCAGTGACCTTGAAGAGTGTGTTGACTTCGATGTACCATGACTCAAACACGATTTATAATTAGGGCCTTATGGTATTTATTGATGGTTGTGACATTTCCATCTATATCCATAATTATTTTTTCTCATTTTAAATCTATATATCTATGTCTCTATCTATATCTAGGTATATATATGTGTGTGTATATATATATATATATATATATTCACTGAAAAAACCATATGTTTCACACATGTTATAGTTAGCGGAAATTTTACTGATAAAAAACCAATGAAATTCCCCCGTTATAGTTAGTGCAGGCAACTATAACTCACGCGACCGCAATCCTCTGCTGATGCTAATACTGTATTTAGACACTTATTTGCCCATGTCTTCTTCCATACATTTTTAGCTATACATATATTACAAATATTTTTTTTTCATAAAGACACATATGTCATCAGCAGAAGATTGCGGTCGCGTGAGTTATAGTTGCCTGCACTAACTATAACGGGGGAATTTCATTGGTTTTTTATCAGTAAAATTTCCGCTAACTATAACATGTGTGAAACATATGGTTTTTTCAGTGAATTTGCAAGGTTTTTTAAATGCTAATTCCTAACTATAACGTGTGTGAAACCTATGGTTTTTTTCAGTGAATTTGTACGGTTTTTTAAATGCTAAGTTAATTTACGCCATTCGTGGCGTGCACGCCCACTTAACGCAGTTCGTTCCGTGCGCGCACGGTGCGCTTCGCGCACCGTGCGCGCACAGTGAGCACGCGGTGCGCTTCGCGCACCGCGCGCCCACTTTACGCAGTTAGTGCCGTACACGCAAGGTGGGCACGCGGTGCGCGTAGCGCACCGTGCGCACATGGAGGACATATTATGCGCTTCCTTGTGATAGGTAATCTGTTAAATTTAATTTGTAAGTGATGACAATAATACGCCATGCACAGAGAGTGTTTTTTTTTTTTATTAAATTTTAGCGTAAGCGCACCGTACGCGTACGGTAAGCGTAATCGGCGAAATTTTCAAAAAATAAAAATTTACCGTTTTTGGCCTTAGGGGATCTTTGAGGACTCAACTAACATGGCTATGTGCATGGGCGCTGTCTAAACAGCCCCTTTATATGTTTTTTGCCTTTGTTTACAGCCCCCCCTCAGAGTGCGAGAGAGAAAATGGCGGCCGCCGCTTCCTGGTTTCGACCGATTCGAATGTTTACTTAGATGTAACAGCCAATTAGAATCGCGCTCGCGCACGCCACCGTACGCGTACGGTAAGCTTACGGTAAGCGTACCGTAAGCTGGCTCAGATATATATATTGATTTAAAGGCTATTTTCTCAGAATCTACTGAACAGATTTACACCAAACCTACAAAAGGCACTTCCTTGACCTAGGGACTACCTCTCTGCCAAATTTCTAGTAATTCTGTTCAGCCGTTCGGGCTGTAGCCCTGTCTAAAGGTCCTATGGAAAAATGCATGGGAAAAACGCGTTTTGGGACCCCCCTTTTATCTCAGCCCCCGCTTGACGAATCCCCCCGAGACTTTCAGGGTAGGAGCGGAGCGTAGCGCCCCACCTATTTTGAGAAATTCGCGAGGATTCGTCAACCGGCGCCAAAGTTATTCAAAATAGAATGTTGCGGATTTCCTATGGAAAAGGGGTCCTAACTATAACTACCTACTGGCGACCGCCAGTAGGTAATATATATATATATATATATATATCTTACGGTTGTTGAAAGAAGGAAGTTGTACGTAGCTCATTTGCACATGTTGTTACCCGTACATCAGCCCTCAGCCAGCTGTTGGTTCCCAGTGGTCCCCTACAATAAGACAGTCCCGGCTCCTGAAAACATCAGCATCGCAGCATTAGAACTTGTGTAGATCTAAGGCTGTAAGAGCTTCATTAGAAAACCTTCTTCCTATAGCATCACATGCTATGTCATAGCTATTCGATTACCAGTCACGATCAAAAGCACACCCACACACTCAGAAAAGATACCGCTTTGTATTTTCCATTTGTTAACAATAAATTCAGGGAATACATTGTTTTCTGTTCTGCGTTTATATGTAAACATCACTAAAACTTGGGAGCCTTATTTATGCTACATTTTACTTAAAACACATCCTTCTTTCTGCCCGTATAATTTTTTTCTATCAAAATCTGTCTTACAAATTCCTTTAAAAGTTAGTTCAGTTCCAATATGTTTATTAGGTTCAGTGCCTACAGCTGGAAGGCCTCAATAATTAAATAGTGGTAAAACACACCTGGTTTCAACTGCATATGTCACCAAAGGTAGGCCTTCCTGTGGAGCGCAGGGGCTCTTCCAGCCTTGTAGAGGAACAGGACAGGAGGGTAACAGAAGGACACTACATTGAAACATAGCTACGGACTCCGCTTCTCCATGTGTTCTGAAGGAGCGTTGCTTGGCCCGCTCTACCAAGGCAGCTCATCACACTCTTACTCTGACTTACCTGCAGGATACCACACACCCTGCCAGTAAGTCACCCGCGAGAAGTGTTCTAACTACCCAGGAGGGCCCTTGAAAACTCGACCTGCGAGAACATGAAACTCTTCATGAATGTGGATGTCACTGATAGACCACCCACTCTTTCGGTTTTTACCACCCACTCTTTCACGGTTTACCAGCCGCTCATTTAGTTTTCACCACCCGCTTTTTCAGTTTTTACCACCTTCCTGCTCTTTCAGTTTTTACCACCTGCTCTTTCTGTATTTACCACCTGCTGTATCAGTTTTTACAACCCTCTGTTTTAGTTTTTACCACCTGCTCTTCCCGTATTTACCACCCACTCTTTCAGAATTTGCCACCCGCTCTTTCAGTTTTTACCACACTCTGTTCAAGTTTTTACCACCTGTTCTCTCAGTATTTGCCACCTGCACTTTCAGTAGCTGCCTCCCACTCTCAGGTTTTGCCACTCACTCTTTCACTTTTTCCACCTGCTCTTTCTGTTTTTGATACCTTCTTTTCCAGTTTTCCACTTCCTGCTATTGCCAGTATGCAGGCCTCTCACTTCGCTCTCGACAAATCTACAGTTTCTACAGACAGCACTTCAGCTAGGACCTGGGCCAATTTGCCCCAAAGGGCTTCAGCAAGAATGCCTGTTAGGTGCCCTCGCAGAGTCTCCGTGAAGGAGGGCCTGTTCAACCCCTCTTGACTGGGCAGGATCTGAAGGTGCGGAACTTGTCTCTGACATGCCTCCTTAGAATTTTCCCCATTAAATTTCAAGGAGTTCTCTTTTTCTCTCTTCCTCCCTGCCAGTGGCGACTGCTCCCGAAAAGTAGCAGTGGCGCGGGGAAGGGGGATTAGGGGAATAAGAGGGAGGAGGGGGGGTTAAAAAATCAAATCAAATCACTTGACTGCTGGCTGGCCGGCAACCCCCTCTCCTCCGTCTTCTCCGTCTTCTCCGTCCTCTTCCTGGCTTCTTCTCGGAAGCACCCAGGCTCCTCATAGGCAAGGCAGCCTTGTGATTGGTCTGAGCGCTGTGGTTCGGTGCTCAGCCAGGGAATGGGAGCCTGGGCATGTTCTCCACTCAGGCTGTAATGCAGCCTGGGTGGAGAACATTCATGCGCACTTACATAGTGCTCACCATCCCTCCTCCTACTCTGAGAGCAGAGCAGATCCGCTCTGCCAAGACGCCGCAGCAGGAACAAATAAAATTATAACGTCAAGTTATTCTCATTTTATATTTCCTTTTTTTCACTTAAAAAAAGTAGTGGGGCAACACTCCTTCACCTTAATGGAAGAGCCGCCACTGCTCCCTGCCATAGAATGGTTTAATGATGCACATCCCTCATCGGTATTGTTCCTACACAATCCTCACCGATGACTGGCTTCCCTTCTCACCTCCACTGAGTGTCACAGCCCATCCTCAGACGATATTCTCTAGCTCCTGGTGCCTAGTCAGCTTTGGGTTTCTGTGCCTCCGGTGGTGCGAAGCGGCCACTGGCCAACACCGTGAAGAAGTCTTGTCCCTCCTAGCCACCTTTAACAAAATAATTTAAATCCATATTTGTACTTTGAAATGCTTGTATAATATTAATGTATTAATTACATAGAGATTTTTTAAAAAATAAAACTGTTGGTAATGCATCAGAATTGGTCACCATTCAGCTCGGTCACCCTCTGCTCCCATTCTGAAAAAAATGGCATTGGCTACCCAATTTTCAAACTCTGTTGTTTGACACACAAGGTCCTGCATCAATCTCAGCCCAAGTATTTGTGTTCAAAACTGAATCACTATCCGCCTTCGAGACAGCTAAGATCTTCCAATAAAGCCTTTCTTTCGATCCCACATATTCATATGGCTAGATTTGTCGGAAGATCTTTTTCATATCTAGCCCCATATCAAAGGAACAACCTTCTTTCCACATTTGCACGTGTCCCAATTTTAGGAATTTGTCGCTAAAAGCTTCGTTGTTCTAGACAGCTGTCTTATGCCTGTGTAGCGCAGTGCCGAGATACTGCTACTGGAGCGAGTCGTGCACGATGTCAAGTACTAAAGTAAAGTGAAGTACTGATTTTGCCATGGTTGTCAGGATGACAGATTCTGAGGACCAGGATTAGAACCTGGGACCTGCAGATCTCACACAGATTTTAAAAGCAAGCACTTAACTCAGTACCAGTGCAGCTGGTTATCAATTTTTCATGGTCAATATTTTGCGGAGCTCCTCTCTGGTGGTACATACGATTAAAACAGATAGGAGAGATCTAGGTTTATTTTAATTGCCATTTTTAAGTGGCGTGATTAAGGCCTTTGACATTTGAACGCTGTATGATGCTGTATGACAAAGAAACAACATGTTACATTCTGAAAGAACAAAGCGCAAAACAAAAATCCATCAAATGCTTTATTTAATAAATAATACTGAGTCAAATTTTAAACAAAATGTTGAAGTCTCAACAATTTACTGAGTAAAATGTAATCATTCAGAGCGATATATTCAGGGAACAAGAATTCACAAACGCTTTGCAGCTTTCTTCCCCTTGATTACCTCGTCCTGCCACACAATTCAAAAACAACCATGCCACAAAAAAGTTTGGAGCAGATTCGCTAAGTTTTGGCGTAATGAGGAGCAGCAACCAAAGCTCCTGCTCTGCATCAAAAGATATCAAAACAATGGGCCATGTCTACAGATATGTCGCTGTTTGTCTCTCCCGGGACCCTATGGATTGCCGTGCTCCAGTGCACACATGGCTGCAGCAAATGTATGTGGTCTGAAGGTGGCTTTACACTATAAAAATATACTTTAATACTGTCCTTACTATGTATGCGTTGTTCACGCTGAACCAGAAAAATGTGGAGACTCCATTCTTACGTTTGCCTTGAGGATGCATCATTCTTTTTTGCAAATCCCGCTCTACAGCTGTTTGTAGCTAAGGATTTGTATCAAAACCCGTGGTTGGTAGAATGGGACAAACCATGCTTCACCCATGGAAAGTCCATTGATGCACAGTAACGCACAGCAATTCTCACTACTTTGTGTTACTTTAGGCAACTGTCCAATGTAAAGCATGATTTGTGACCAATAGGAAATCCTACCACAATATTTTGTGCTGGTTTGCGGTACATTTGTGGCACAAACCCTGTGCAAAGTTTTAGTACGTCTGGGTCTTACCGTCCGGTGAGCATGGAGAAAATGAGTCTGAAAATCTTAGTATTGCCCATAACCATTTGAAACCCACATTCCTATTATATGCACAGTTCGTGCACATTCAGGAAGGAGGGACCTTTTACATAAGTGCACAGTTAAAAAGAGAAGAAGCATATTCATAAATTAGCTTTGCCCACAAATTTTCACCCAGGTAAATTTTGCAAATGGAGGAATGGCAAAAGGATATGGCAGATTTCAATACTATGGTGAGCAGTAACCATGTTTGTTCCCATACAGCAGTCTAGACCTAGGTCATGACTGCTATGTGCCCTATGGCAGTCATCACCTAGAAGATATAAATTAGCCAGGGAATAAACACATATTCTGGCTGCATAGCGGACTGTATACACCACTGCTCATTAAAGACAGGCACAATGCACCAAATTGTATACCCACACCGTACTTAGGGCCATTTTTTACTAAACGTCTAGTCGCATCTGTTGCAATTTGCATACTGGGTTTTGCAGCCACTAAATTATTTGCGAACCAACCTGGTGATTTGGAGGGGGTTGTAGTACGACCTGCTTAATACATACTTACTTGGCAGGCTTGAAATTGAGGCTTCCTCTGATTGGCTGCAAAGACAGGGATGATGGTCTACAAGGGTCAGCAGCCCACCATGTCCTATCTAAAAAGGAAAACAGAGGGAAAATCCCAGTCAAGCTATCCACTCAATATAATACAGCAGCATTTATGTTCCATTCTGCGAATCCCTACTCAGTGTGCTGAAGTTGGGCCGCGGTTCTTGGGATGGTGAGAAACAAGTCTTTTAATACACTAGAACCCTTTGAATAGCCTACTGGCCTTATGAGCATCTCTGAAACAGACGGTCAGCCTGGAATTTAAAATCCTTTAAAACCATTTCTTTTTACATTGTTTATTTAGAAGCGCTGCAAGCAGAACGCGGTCGGCTGGTCCCAAACTACAAATCCTGCCGAACGGCAGTAAAACCGGCCCCACCCTGCCAGCCCACCAAAACGCCCAGTTGCCGGCCTGCCGGTTCGGCCCTGATTTTTAGCAGTTTTGTGTGTTACGCCATACATGATAGGACATCTTTACATTAGCTTTTTTGAATATCCACATGTAGTTATTGTGATCGAAGTACAAGCCGAGGGAGTAATAATTAGGTTTTCACCACACTCAACACACTATGGACTGAACACAATATATTTTACACCCTTCAGCCTGTGATGAGAAGCCCAGGATGCAGAAGAGTTGACATCTGTGATATCACTTCTGTGATGTGTGTTCTGCATATTTGTATTTACTGTCTGGTGGTGCTTTTTTACGCATTTGAAAATGCATTACCACCCCAATTTGGAATTCAGAAATGTATTCATGGTTTGTGGCTGGAAGGTCAGTCACAAGTCATTGATACTTACGGTACCCATTTGGTCTTTGAAAGGGATGCCCAAAACACGCCCTTTCCAAATACCGATTCTGTAACCATTTACAACGCCATATTACGATTCAAAAGCACTTTTCTGAATTGCAAAATGGGATTAGTACATTCTAAATCAAGGCTTTTGTAGTCACAAACCATACATTTCAGCAGTTCAGAGGATTTGTGACTGAAAGAATTCCTGGTACATCTGCCCCTAGTGTTCTGAATGATTAAATAAAGGTTCAGGGGCCATTAAGGCCCACACCTGCAAATGCTGTTCTCATGTACTTGAGTATTGAGACGGGATGCTGCCGCCATCACCTGGTCCAAGTCACCACGCCCAATTGGGTCACGGGAGCCAATGCAGAACAGTGCAGTCTGTGCGCTTTTGATCCTTTCTTGTGCATAGATAGGGGTGTTGAAAATCCTACAGCAGCGTCTGTGCTCACGATCTGGTCATCCTCTAACCCTCAGTGTTCTCTTGTACATTGATTTGAAATTTCAGCTGCAACTAAGCGAAGGGCAAAATTTGCATTGCTTGTCAGGACCATGTGTTTAGTGTTGTCCTTATAGTTGCTCTGTATTTGCCCTGGCACCACAAAATATCTGATTTGCTTGGATTCTTTACAGGATCTCGCCCTCGCCATTTTCTTTTGGCCTGAATGGCCTTTAGTTTAATTTACCATTTCAACTCCAGTCTCTACAACAGGAGGGGAAGTGTTTGACTTAAAGCCCAACATCCATCCAACAATGCTTTCCTTACGGCATTGACTTGTAACGACTTGCGTGATAAAGGAATGCGTTGTAAAGACGCATTCGTGGTTCGGACCGCATTGTTAAGGCACAGCGTAGTTCGAGGTGCGATGAAAAGGCTCTTTCCCCCTTTTTGATTACAAGATGGAAAAGCGCTGAGGAACACTTTTCAAACTCTTAAATCGACTGTGCATTGGACGTGTTTGTTTCTTTAACCTCCTTCAAAATAGTCACTAAGATGGCACCAACATGCGTGGCCTGGAGATATTTTAAAGACACAGTACAGAATAAAACTCAGCATCCTGCTGGTGGAAACACGTTGCATCATTAATTATTTCCTTGTTTATTCCCCATCTACTGGCAGGGTTTCTTCAAGAGGACAGTTCAAAACAACAAACGCTACACCTGCACAGAAAACCAAAGCTGCAAGATTGACAAAACCCAGAGGAAACGATGCCCCTACTGCCGCTTTCAGAAGTGCCTAACCGTAGGAATGAGACTGGAAGGTAAGGCCGAGACAGAGCACCTTCATCTCTTCAAGGTTAGATTTTCATCTGTGTCCTTCTCTGCCGCTTCTGATTCCAGAGGTTCCGCTCTAGAGAGCTCTCTGAGGTAGGCAAGGGAAGATATCTTTAAAGAACAGGATGTCGATTGAGGTTAAAAATAAAAATATTATTAAAAAATGAGTTCATATGATATAGAACTGAATGTGAAATTATGTGATTGTGGAGCTGGGAACACCAGCATTTTGACTAACAGCGAATATATGACGTCATAAAAAAGACATGAATTAAGGCAACATCGCTAGATGTCTTCCACATGTAATACGTGAAACTTTTCCTACAGTTTCATGTATTATACGAATTACATATGGCGGTGCTCTGCTTGAAAATTGTCCTTTGCTATATCCTCGCTTACCAAAGTCGCAAGAGATACATGTTCGACATATTTTCCATATAGTTTTTATATTCACATCGTAAAATTTGTTAGATTATCGCATTCAGCTGTATCACACATGCAGTTTCAAAGGATCGGGCTGGACCTTTTCACCTCTAACAGGTCTCCGGCAACCAAGAATTACATGTACTGCGTTACATGTAACACGAGACAAAAACAAGCATTGCGTAATATATGTGTAACCCAATAATAAGCAATTACGTGAGGTTAGGCATGTTTTAAATAGAAAATCCATCTGGGCCTACATGAACCCTACAGTGACAATGATCTCACTTATGTGGATGGTGTGTGAGTATATGACGGGGATGCTCGTAGGGTGGCTACACCACTTTAAGGCACATGAATGTAGTTCAGAGTAGATATTGCTCACAGTTGAGTTATTACAAAAAATAGATGCACAAAAGCTCAGAATCCGCTTACAAAATGAATAGTACACCTAAATATGAGTTTGTCAAACTCCTTAAATTCAATAACATTTCTTTAAAAAAAAACAAAAAAACAATGCTCTGTCAGAATCAGTTGCCGTTATTGGGCCTCTGGCATAAATTATTGTTAGAAAAGTAAATCGATTCTTTTAGATCCTACTAATATAAATGCAACAAAACTAATCTCACAATACCAGACGTACTTCAAATTAGTTTATGTTGTCTTTTCCCAGTCACGGAGAAGAGATGTACTTAAAAGTATCCCTGGTTCTAACTGTTGAGCATCTCTTGTAAACTATCACTTTTTTTATCAGCTATTGGAAATAAATCTATTAGCCAGTTCCAGCACAACTTTGAATTTCCATAGTTGAAATTATTACTTATTGAGTAGATGTACCTCAAATTCATGATAGTCCACAATGCCAATCCAGGCATTGAATCTTCAATTTATGTTTTTGGAAGAGGGAGTCTAGTATACCGCCCCCTGCTCTCCTAAAAACGGCCTACATGATCAAATTTACTCCCCAGAATTACAGAATCCCAAAAAGTATTATTTTTAATTGGAAAAAGAGGTTGCAAATCCTGCAATCCTTTCCCCCAGCTGTAAAAGGTTCATTGGCAGTGAAGGGTCCAGTTTGTGGTTTCCCAGGCGGCCGCTGCAGCCCTGGAACCTGTATTACCGCAAGAAGGTGAGTTTAATGAAAACTTGTAAAATCTTTCCAATTGGAGCAACAAGAACAGCAGATGGCACCGGCTCTGAAGAAGGCTGCGCTTCAATCCCTGAAATAAGCTGTCATGGCATGAAGGATGGCAGAGGCATTAGGTGCTCTTGAGACAGGATAAGGAGGAGTTATCAGGATCATGGCTAGAATGATTTGCATACAGTCTTCATATCACCAGGCTTGGAAATGTTATTTGCTACATGGATCCGTTCCTGTGATTGTTCATTTCTTGATTATATTAACCCTGGTAGAAAGCTCTCTTTTTACCATCATATTCTCACTTCTTACAGCTGCAAAAATGATGTATTTGATTGACAGCTGTCACATTTTAAGTGTGTTATTCATCATATTGACTGAGTGTTCTGTGAATTGGTATCTTAATTAAGATACAGGCGGGGTTTCTGCATGAAGCACGCCTGAGTTTGAGGGTCATGAACCTTTTTCTTTTTTTGGGGAATGCAGCCTCTTTGGGTGGGATGGATTGACATTTAATATCATTTACAGGATGACAATGAGTTATTCTCAAAAACAAAATGCGCAGCAGTCACGGATATGCCATAGGTGTCGTGACAGTGATAACCTCATAACGTATGCGCCTTAAGGGAGGAGCAGGGGATTCTGGGTCTTTTCTTTCCCCTGTTTCCACGCCTCTTCTACTCCCACGTCTCCCCTTCCCTTACTTAGAATATGCTTTCCCAGGATTTGGCAGCCACGCTACTCATTGATGCCTGCGGTGGAACTTGGTGAACCTGCTTCAGAAAGACAGTGCACGTGCAAACGGCTTGATTATCCGGCACAGGATGCTTCCAAAAGGGGCCATTTTTGTCATAACTCCTTGTACTCATGTCCAGTATTCCCTCATGATCATGCACTGACGTGCGTGAGTAAATCCCTCTCGAATGATGGGAGAGGGGCTTCCAGTGCAGGTTTAGTTGACCCGGAAATGAAAGAGCCCGTCTGACCCTGGAAATGGTTGGAGATTGTTTTGCTGCCCAGGGCTGGTGTATATCCTTCCCAGGTTGAGAAGAGGAAATGGAACACACCTCAAATTAATAGTAATATTAGCCAAGAGTTCTACATGAGGATTATGTTCTCTCAGTAGAATAAAAAAAGTACAATTACACAAATGTGATGGTATTTTAGCACACATATGTGTTCGCAATGTACAATCATGCAGTGGAAAGGTCTATTCACACGCGAAAGTAATATGTCACAAAAGCTGTCCTGAAGTTCATCTGGAAACCTGTGAATGGCTTTCTAATCTCACCTCTGGACAGTTTCATGAATGAACAAATGTAGCCCTTGCTAGGGGTTGAGTGTGCAGGTTCATGACTGAAGGTCAACGAAGAACATAAAGGCAGACTCTGCGGACGCACATGTATGTTCACCACCAAGTCTGTTTATGACTATATTGCTGCCATTACATCTACTATTGTTGGCCCTGTCAAGATATATTTTTCATGTATTTCACAAATATTTTAACCCCATTCCAACATTACCCTGCATCTGCACTGTTTATTTTATTATTATTTTACCTGTAACACTATTCTATATTTTATCATTTAAATGTTATTTTATGTATTATATTAACATTGATCTACACTATTTGTAATTAACATTTATTTCATTTAATGTATTAATTATTCTATATGTAATCTTATTATCATGTATAACCCTAATTTGAAATGTATAGTTGTTAAATGTACTATTTTCACAATGCTTCTCCTGCACCTAATTCTAACTCTAGAACTTATTTTCTTTTTGCTAATTTTCCTTTAATTTATTAAATTACCTAAAAATTTTCTTTACAATAATCCTATTTTTGATTAGTGTAAATTTGTTTAAAACTATTTCAATACTACGTCTTAGAGAAAATACACAAGCTCTGTCTTTTATATTTAAATGTGTATAGTTTCCCACTTATTTATTTATGTTTTAATTTTCTTGATTGACCTTACCCTTGCTAATTGTAGTTGAAATGAAAATAAAGATAAAATACGTAAATAATCTAGCTGTGTTTTTATTTTACGTTATTAAAGAATTAGGTAAACTTTCTTTACATGTCTCATCCCCAATTTAATTATGTTACTTACCTTAGTTGATCCTGTTATCGGGTATATATTTGCTATGTCGAGCAATCGAGTCAAGTTAGTGACTGGTAAATATGGCTAACTCGATGTAGTGAGGGGACACCGCTAAAACTGCAGATGTTATCTCAAAGTAAATTAAAAAGACAAGAGCAACAAACAGCACTTGAACCTAACAATTGTATGACTCTTTTGAAGGAAAAATAGCTAGAAAGACCGAGAACGAGCAATGGAGTAAGACGTAGGGAGCGAACAATACAGTCCATGTTTATCATGAACTTGTTCTAAATTCATTACAGCAGATAAAGGTTCTGAGAGTAGCAGCTGGTTTCGAATTACAGAAAATCCCAAATATTTGACTTCTCTTTTTAAGGTCTGATGGCTTGCATGGTTTAGTGCCTCCTAGCCAGGGCCGGCTTTAGAGCTGGTGGCGCCCAGTGCGATAATGTTTGTTGGCGCCCCCAATGACAATCTCCACCACGGATTCCTTCAGCACCACCCTTTAACAGAGCCCACGTCTCCATAACCACTCCCTCTCAGATGCATATATAGCGCCACTCATACCAGTGTAGGGTGTCAGAGGACTTTGCATCACACACACATTACACAGAGACAGTCAATCATATGTGTATAACTCAGCGTATAGGAAATGATACATAAGAGAGAGTACCACAAGGTGTAGGAGTGATATGTCATCCATACTGGCAGGCAGAATAGTTTAATAGTGCTTGGTCTGGAGAAGCACAAACTCAGATTTTAAAAAGGAACACCATAGTTGGGGGTTCTCTTTCATAATGAAAATAGATTTCTGACTAAATTAATCCTTTTTGCAACATTAATCTTTGCTTAAATCTATACTTTGCAGGGTTCATGCAGTTCTTTGATAAAAGTTAATAGTTCAGTACACTTACAAAGTGCATAGAATGTAAATAAGTCAAAGGTTTACTGCTTTTAAAAGAGACATCATTTTGTTTCCTGCAATTTATATATTCAAATCCTATACTAGGATTTTAACCTATAAATTGCAAGTAACAAAATGATGTATTTTTTCAAACGAATAACCAACTGACCTATTTATATTGTATGCACTTTGTAATCTGCTCTGTACTTGTTTTCTGCTACAGGCATATAAACCCTCTGCGCTTCTTTATAGTGATTCAAATGCCAAATTAAACAAAACTACGACCTCTCTTCAGGAAGAACATTAATCACAGGATTTATCCTGACATATTTTCGTTGCCCGGAAATTGCTGGAGGAAACGAGCGCGGCAGCAGCAGGTGGTTTAAAATAACAATAAACTTGCAAACTGGCGCCCCCTGGAAGCCAGCACCCGGTGCGGTGGCACCGGGCGCACCTCCCTAGACCCGGCCCTGCTCCTAGCGATACCCATGTAATTATCGAAACTGTTCTGTAGCACTCTTTGATCATGGAAAGCAGGGCTTCTAACTCACCAGTAGGGACACCAGTGAATCCAGAACTGAAGGCCACTTCTAAACCATAAGTGCGTTAGGTACTGTAAAGACACACACCTTATCTTTACCAAAGGCGTGCAAACAAAGGATGGTATTTAAGTGAGTGCATGCTTCAACCATAAGAAAAAACCCTCTTTTTTTAGCTTGTTGTAACACACGATTTGCAATTCTTGGATTGATTTTGAAGGGACGTTGTTGGCTTAGTAAACTTTGGGAACTTCCATGCAAAACAAAATCAACATTTGTTGGTGAATAACATTGCGAATAGGATTTGATTCATTAGTATGCTTTTATTTCCTAAGAAAACTTTGTATTTTGTATAGCTTTTTAGATCTCTGATGTTTCAGCTGGTGCTAAATTGACAAGATATGAGGTAAAGTGCCACACAATGTGCTGTGCAATGCTACCTATCTATTTTTTTTACCTAACTTTTTAATGCCCCAATAGGTCGTTATTCCAGCTGCACCGACTAAAGACAAGGAAACACCTGTGAAATGGTCATGTTGAGTGGCTGGGACACACATGCTTATTGCAAACAAGAGTTCCCACTAAGAAAAACTGCAGCTGTAATCCATAGAAACCCCCTCATCCAAGAGAAGATCTTCCCTCATCACCTACTTAGACAGGAACCCCTTGGCTCTGACTTTATCCACTCTGGAATAAGGCCCAGATTTGCTAACATTTTGTGTTGTGGTTGCGTCACTTTTTGGTGCAGCAACGACTCAAATTATTAGATAGTATTTACTAAGCCTTACTCGACTTGCTAAAAAACAATGTAACACAATGCAGCCCCTAGTGCTGTATTGCAGTACACTGAGGGGTATATTCACAAGAACCTGTGCTAAACATCTCCAAAAAATGTTAACGCAACTTTAGACATCGCAGCCTATCATGGGAAAATAACCCTGTGTCAACGTGGAATTCACAACACGGCGGTACCATGCGATAGTCCGCCCAAAACGCTGACAATGTCCGCGATACAACCACCGTGATGGAGCTAAAAACACAAACCCCAACGTGGAAAAAGACGCAATGTGCCCAAACGCAATAAGAAAGCAGTGACAACCAGCGAGAGGCCAGCAATACCCACGCGTAATGCGGAAGAACAGCATACGTAAAATGCCACTAGAAAACAACATCAACTGCGGAGTACCAAGGATGCACCCTGACTGACTGCAGAGGACAACCTGAACCCCACAATCCCCACGGAGGAACACCCAGGAATACAGGGCCCGTGGAAGGCCAATGAGAAGAGGAAGATGGGGTACAGTCACCAGGAAAACCCGATCATCGCCACGGAAGAGCCAGAACACCACCACCAACTGTACGTCACCTCCAATGTGTCTTGGCAACAAAGAGCCAAAGATGGCACACCACCTTGGACCAAGTGAATGCTGTTGCATGGCAGAGGAGGACAAGGGAAGAGCACAAGAGGCTCTGGACTGATGTGAATGGAAAAATCAAGCTGAAACTCGCTGCCAACACGAAAGCAGCAACGCACCATGGAGGATGGGGACCAGCAGAACACCCGGAGCCGAATGAGAAGTAGAAGATGGATGGTGGCCACAGTCACCAGTTGGGAGATGGTGACAGGATTTGGGGATCCGGACACTGTCCAACATGACCCGACACCACATCAACAATCTGCGCACCGACCAGGGAGGGGTCAGACGGGGGGAGACGGGCACAATGGCACACATGCACAATTAAAGCAGAGCACACTGCACACCCACAATGACTCAGGATCATGTCCCTGTTCCCACGGGAACACTTCAGGACACACACAAACACCTAGTAGTCCCACGTACAGTATGTGCCCAAAGTGGCACCCACCCAACACATCACCAAGCACACAACCAACACATGCACATGTGCGAAACACAGCAAACATGCATATCCATCAGCCACACTGACAATGCAAGAGACACCACATGATGAGTAGCGTGGCACAACACTGAGGTGGCTGAGTGCAGAACACAACCGGAAAGGAGCAGGTCACACTTGGACACAACCACGCACACAAACAACCCCTAACGACAACGCCACATCTGCAGACAAACCATGCCCAAGAATCACAACTTGACAAAGAGCACAAGTTTCCCAAGTCTGCAACATCTCAGCACTGTGTAAGCACAGAACTGACAGGCACACCTCATGAAAGGGACCAGTGGCAGACAAATCAGAGCCGCAGCATACGCACATAAGAATAAGTGCACCTTGACATTGACAACATCCAGGTACAAACAGCAACACCTCCACAACAGAACACAGGACCAACTGGTGCCGCAAATATGCACAACATGGCAAATCACATCTGGCACAGCAGGAAACTGTGACATGACAATGTACAAGTACAACCTGTAACCTACAAATATGTTTAATTCACACATGCTGTGCTTTTGGACATTTTGTACTGTCCCAGGATTGCCAGGGACGGCCACAATGTGACGTGCTCAAGAGAAGAAATTATCAATGATGGTGTTCCTACGGGTCATTCCTGCCGCAGCTGCAGTGGGATGTGGGCCACCTGCCCCATCGTCCCCTTCATCGTCCAGTACTTCTGGAACTGGGATCCATGGGGCATTGGTGCGTACACAGATGTTGTGCAACACACAACATGCAACGATCATCTTGCACACGATGTCTGGACTGTACAGGAGCTTACCACCTGTGCCATCCAGGCACCTGAAATGTGACTTCAACACGCCAAATGTGCGTTCAACAATGCCCTTGGTGTGTATGTGGGACGCATTGTACTGCCTCTGGGCGGGTGTGTTCGGGTCTCGGAGGGTCGTCATCATCCAAGGGCAGAGTGCATACCCTTGATCACCTGTGACAGGGAGAAAACAGTCAATACTTGGTTCGGCAGGATGTGATGGCAGGCCCACTAATCCAGTGACGTCTGTGCTGGCTGTGTGTGGGGTGAATGTAAGCCAGCCCTCAGGGAGTAGCTGGTGCTGGCAAAAACTCAAATAGTCTTCAGGCACCCAGAAATGCAATGTCAGAACAACAAGGGGGGATAACTTGAGTCGCACAGGGTTAGTGGCCCCGGATGCACAGCGGCAGACACGGTCCCACTGCCATAGGACGCTGACCTGCGGGAGACTGGGGTAGGGTCATGAGGGCAGTGCAGGGTCTCGTATGTGACATAGGTGCCTTCCGCAGAGTGTCTCGGGAGAATGGGAGGTCTACCACTAGGGCATGATGCAGAGGGCACATGCCAGCTGTGTCTGCCAACATGGCGGATATGACTGCCACAAACTCATGCCAGACACCAAGTCTGTACCTGCCCGTTGCTGATGACAACCCCCAGGCCACAGGCTCAGACACCAACGATGTTCCGCCTGAGGCTGACGGTCATTCACGGCGCACAGGGTTAGTGGCACCAGTGCTTTTAGTGGATGCTGCCTGCGATGAGGCATGTCCAATAGTGTGGACTTTTCCACATCTTACCCAAGACACAGTTCCACATGAGTGACCTACTGGACCGTAGGGTAGGCCAGAACCCTCATCCACGTGTTGCCAGCTTGCGTTGAACAGGGTTAGTGGCAGCACGTGTCGCAGGACTGCGATATGGAATTATGCCTCACTGATCGAAGGGAGTCTGGTGCTGTGGTCGCTGCCACGGACTTGAGGTCACTGCCATTCAGGACACAGTTCCACATGTGTGACCTACTGGACCGCAAGGTAGGCCAGAGCCCTCATCCACGTGTCGCCGGCTTGCATTGAACAGAGTTAGTGGCGCCACGTGTCGCAGGCCTGTGATATGGAATTATGCCTTACTGATCGAAGGGCGTCTGGTGCTGTGGCCGCTGCCACGGACTTGGGATAACTGCCATTCAGGACTCAGGACACAGTTCCACATGTGTGACCTACTGGGACAAAGCGCACGCCGGTGGAGTATGTGATTGAGAAAGGAGTAATTTGGGCCAGCGGCGTGGGGGTCAGCGATGGTCTGCGGAGGCTGCAGGGGTCGCAGGACTGGAGCTTGGAGCTAGCACCGGCATGTGGTGGGCCCCCTTTGACACACAACGGTATCGGCAGGTGAGCAGTGCGACCTTATAGCGCTGGGGCGGGCAGGCCTGGTCTGGGTATCAGCGTCCTGGGGTGCAGCAGGCGCACAGGGTCGCAGGCTCCGCTGCTCATGGCGTCGGCCTCGTGGCGGACTGCGAGGCGCCGCCCTGTCAGTGACGTTGGCCTTTCTGGGAGTGAACCACGCTTTGCGCCATGGGGTTTTTGTCCACACCCCTGTGCAGCCCTGGCGTACTCCAGGCCAACCCACTATGCTCACGCACACGGGGGGGACGCAGCGAGCGACATTTCCGCTATCTGACCCACGGCCTGGGGTGACATGGTTGCGTCCACTATTCACTACTCTCCAGTCACCAGCAGTTGTGGTCTGCATGGACATATCTGTGGTTTGCATGTCCATGTCTGTCCTGCACATCCACGCTTCACTTGTCATTGTGTACATTCCCATTCACGGGTCACTTGCGTTGCTCGCACATGGCTGCATTCTGCATCTCCACACGTTCAGCTGTTGTGTGGCTGTGGTGCCATGCTATGGCTGTATTGTGTGCAGGGGTAGCCCAGGATCACCATGGAGTAGTGTTGTCGTGTCTGGTAGGTGGTCATGATGATTGAAATGTCGTATGTGGTTTGGTCACGTGTGCCTTCCCACAGTTGTGCGTTGCGTGATGGTGGCTTGAGGTGTGTGGTGTGTTGATTTGACACTTACCAACGAACAGTCCAGTTCCATAGGTGCCAGCCTCAAAGCGCTGGTTGATGATGAACTGTCGGAAGATGATGCTTGGGTAGTTGGCGACGACATTGGTGAAGAGTCCCCGGTGGTCCACTATTGCCTGCACATTGATGGAATGCGTGTGCTTTCTGTTGCTTAGTGGTGTGCAGTATCCGCAGGGGGCACAAGCGGAACATGTGTGCAGTCTATTGCCCCCAACACGGCCGGGAATACATCTATGGCGTAGAAACCTTGCTTGGTCTCCTGCTGTTCCTGCGCTGTGTGGGGGAAGTGAATGTACTGGGGTATGAAGCTGAGGATGGCATCCAGGACAGGTGTGATGAACTTTGATAAGGTTGGCTGTGAGACCCCTCCGACTCTGGCAGTTGTTGGTTGGAAGGTACCAGAGGCCAACGGGTGCAGCGCAGCCAGCAGCTTTGTCTGCGGAGGGATGTTGGTTCTACTCTGTGTTGGGACCGTCAACCTGTGGGCGATGTGGGTCATGATGCAGATGATGGTTGTCCTTTTGAGCCTGTAGTGGGCAATGACTTCCTCGGGCGTTAGGTCTGTGAGACTGGTGCGTTTTCAGTAGGTCTGCTGTCTTCCTCTGCGTTGCCTCTGTGGTGGTCCGGGGTGGTGGCGGTCCTGGGAGTGGTGGCGGTCCTGGGAGTGGTGGCGGTGGGTGTTATGGCCCTGTTGGGGCTCCGAGCTGCATGAAGAGTAGCTCCATGGCATTGTTTGTTCTTCGGGTGTGGCTGTGTGCGGGGCTCCATTGTCTACTGCAGGTAGTCATCCGGCTTCACACCTGCCGGAGGCAGGGGTAAAATACCTGCTGCTACCGCGGCTTATCTCGTGTTTCTGACTCGCATTGCGGGTCTGGCAGTTCGTTGTGAAAGTGGTGTTGTGTTTTTTCGTGTGTTTTTGCACGGGAACGCCTACTCTGCATCTCATTAGGGTTAGGTGGTGGTGTCCACCGTGGAGGTACATTTTGGGGCAGTTATCGCGGGAATACTGGCGGTGTCTGCAGTTTACACAGGTTTGTGAATGGGGTGTTAAATGTATCTCCACTTTTGATGCGTTAATGTGGGGATAAATCTGAGATAAGTCCTTGTGAATATCCCCCTGTGTCTGGTAGGTGTTTCAGGGTTAGTGCATAGGCTAGTAAATCTGGAAATGTGTAAGAATGATATGCCATACCCACTGAGGTATCCCGATGAGGAATACCTTTCTTTCTATGCATGTTGCATTCTGAATCCACCACACAAAGAGGAAATTGCATCCCTTCCTGTTCAAAAGCAATCATGCCGGCTTTGGCGCTAGGTAGCTACAAGTCCACCAGCACAGTGAAAGAGTTGAAGAGCATCATATCTTAGTAGTAATGGCACTCTTCAGCTCTCTCCCACTCACGCAACACAGCAACTTTGTCTGCTGCCGTACGTTGCCTGAACTTTTGGCAACTATGCTCCTAAATCTTTACTATTTGTCATCTGCCTTCCCATGCGATGAAAAAAAAGGGCCAGTTACCCAGTGGATTTCCTGATTTGTCTACAGTGGCGGCTGGTGAGGAATGGTGGTCGGGGAAAAAAGAGGCTGAGGTGATGCAGAATTCTGGTTGCAGAAGGACCTCTGGCCATTCTCAAGCATGAATGGTTGAACCTGAGTTTTACAGAACTGAAATCCATAGATAGGACCACAGATAAACCCTCTTTCGATGCCATCACTCCTCGACATTGGGGCATCCAACCTAAGTCCAGGACAGCCAGATTCATGCTATGTTTTTAGGACATTAAAGCAACTTTTAGGACATTAAAGCAACCCAGTATTCCTGGGAACCTTGGTTCACAATCATGCATCACTTTATTGCCTAATTACAAACAGGAAATTAAAATGACTGTTGTTTCTGTTTTTTCCAAGTTTGTTTATTGTCTTTGCCAAGGAAGCACAGGCTTAAAACTGGGAACCAATGTTCCTGGTTTCATGTCTTAGGATACGCACTAATGAGGCAAAGGATGTCATTTTAGGTTTTTTGGTCCCAATGCTTAAAGCTATTGGTGCATGTTCATCAGACGTACCCCACAAATAGCATCACTCGCCCAAGGAGTCTTATTCACGAGAGCAGACCACTTTTCTTTCCTTATGACATATTTTATTGAGTGTGTTACATGAACATGTTACACAGACACATGTATTTTACCATTGTTGTAT
Organism: Triturus cristatus; assembly: GCF_964204655.1. Lineage (NCBI taxonomy): Eukaryota > Metazoa > Chordata > Amphibia > Caudata > Salamandridae > Triturus > Triturus cristatus. Next base: position 1,112,469,216 of record NC_140580.1, on the reverse strand, counting down.
AAAATTCAGCTCAGCATATCCCAAAACCACAGTGAAGCTACACATTGATGTGTTTCATGAGCCAAGTGACCCTTACAGCTGTGCTCCCACAGCCCCTCAATACTTCGGCAGGCCCATCCATGCAGAGACACTTCGGATTCCCCTTCCATCCATTTCTTCCTGAATCCTCCTTTACCTACTGCTGCCAGTACCCTACTTCCTTCTAGATCCTGGTGCACCATCCACCTGGCCCAGATCTTTTTAGACTTTTTTGGCAGTACCTTCCTGTGTAAATCACCCTTTCAGCAGCCATGCACCAGTCCATGCAGTGGAACCATGTGTTATGCAGCTCCCAGCGCTGTTCCAGATCTCTCTTCGGGACCAGTAAGCGCAAGTTCATAAACAGTTTCTTGTGATCAATCTTTCCTCAGTGGAGTAACAGAATTTGAAGGGGACCACTTGCAAAATTCTTTGAAGGGGCCACACACGCTCCGAACCCAGTCAGGAGCTCTCAGACCAGGGGCCCATCGCCCATCGCCCATGCAGAGTGCTGTAAACATGGAGACTCTTAAGTGATGAATGGCCCCTTTTTAATTAATGACCTCAGGGTATGGTGAATCTATATGTATTTAAATGCCAGATGTAATATGTAGCATACCTATATATTCTACATATTATATCTGGTGGACAGGAGGGGCCCGTGCAGGGTGGGGCAGTATGAGGGTGAAATCGAGAGACAAGGGAATATGAATTATTTATTTAATTTTCCCTCACCGTCGTCTGTCGAGTCCTCCCCAACCCCATCCACCGCCCCACTCCTCTTACCTGCACGGGCTGCTCCTGCTGGTGCAGACATATTATATCTGGTATTTGTTTAATTTAGACCCCGACATGTCTTTTCTCAACAATAAATCAGAGTCTTGCAATTCCCATGCCCATAACCATTAAATGTTAGACATCAAATGGCCTTTAGTAGTTCCTTCCACTCCCCTAATTCAATCAACATTATTTCCAATAAAGAGGACTTTTCATTATGGCCAATGCCCTCACACCATCTTAAAATACTACAAACTACCCATTCTTTATCAATTATAAGACCAATATATGTTTGGGCATATATGTATGTTGTGATGCATAGATTATTTATTAATATGTATACCTACACACTAATGTTAAAAATAAAGATAATTTGTTAGACCTATGCTTTTGCCAAAACAAAATCCTTGAGTGGAGTTTACCTTAAATTAAATTTTAATTATGAATAAACTCGTCAAAAGTATGCGTTTTCAACAAACATTTGATAGCTAATCTGAATAATGGGATTTGACCACAGAAAACACCAGAAACATCATCCAACCCTGCACTAGATAGACAAAAACTACCATGAACAATGGGGTATACCTTATCTTTACCTTCCTTGGTGCCTACTTCACCAGAGCTTTACAAAGCAATATCTTCTTCCTCACACATATTTATCTATTTTTTTTAACGTTTTCTTGATGAAGAAATGGATGACATACACCTAAAGGAAATATATCTAAGGGAAGCAACAGAATTACATTAGTAACAGCTGATATAACTAACTGAAGGGGTACAAACTCGCAGTAGCACAAACAAGGGAGTAATAGCAAAGTTCTAAATGAAATTTAACAAATAAACATGCCAACCTCCATGGAAATACAACTACTGCCACTACTACTAATACTACTACTACTACTACAACTACTACTACAACTACTACTACTACTACCACTACTACTACTATTACTACTACTACAACTACTACTACTACTAATAATAATAATGATTGATCTATCATCAAGGAGACAATTGAAAAGGAGGAAGGAACAAAGAGACAAATAAAGGGACAATTGACAACGAAGACCTAAGGGAAGAGATGCCCAAGATATAATAAAAAATAAGTCATAATTTATACTTACAAGGCTGTAAGGCCTAGTCTGAAAGTTCTTCATAGTCATTCCATCTGGATTCTTGCTTATTCAGATACATTCTATGGTAAAGCAGGGGTTTCGTAAATGTAGCAAGTTTTCATATGGCCTTTATCCAATTACCAATACTTAATTTCCTTATAAATCTCCACCTTTATCTATTTTTCACTTAAAGGTGAAATATGTGTCACTAAAGAAGACAAATAAGAAAGCAGGACAGACATATCACTTCTGCCCTGCATGTGATTGCTTATCTCTCTCTTCAAATTTCATATCCCTTGCTATCTCACGGAAGAGGAATGTTGCTTTCGACAATTAAATGTACCAGATGACCATGAGAGGCTAAAAGAGACAGATCAACAAGTATGCAGACTGGTTTTGCTTTGAAATTAAATAAAAAGTTAGTGAAACAACATTAACAATTTCTCATTATCTATTGATAGTTTGCTATGCTGCATCTGCTGAAGCCAGGTCATGGAATCCTTCATAGTCATTGTGCACAGTGTGATTACTTTCCATTCACACAACATTCTATATATATTCATTGTTTCTTTTGTTAGAGTGTAACAGAGGGAAGCCAGGGGTGAATCTGATAATATTTTAGCCAAGGGCATGCAATTGAAAAATCTAAAGAAAGGCTGAGGTGAGCGGTTGTCAATCAACCATGGTAAACCTGTCTTCTCTATTAATCATCTATGAGAAGCGCAGCTGACTCTCTACATGTTCCAGCAAACCATTATGAGTCATTGGGAGTCAAATTTTCAAAATGTAAAAATGTTTTGGAATGTATTCAATATCTGTCAAACAGAATGCAGGCTTCTGCTGGCGTATTGTCTCTGATATCTTGCTAAATGCATAATATACTTTGAACACACAAAAGAGATTTTGCTAGAACTATACTTTTATGCGTATTTGCATAAAAAACAGTGAAACTTAGTTTAATCTATTTAACCATCTTCAATTTTGTGAACAGAAATCAGTAAACACCTACATGCCAAATATGAGCATTAAAAATAAAACAATTATACCGTGAAATTATTTTTATTTATTTTATTTACATTATTTATAGGTAGACCATTTTATAAGATTGTTGGTAATAAATGTAAATAGTTTGGTCACCCTAGAACATATGTGTGCAGAGCCTAAAACCATATGAAATATTCTAACGTATTGTAAGCATTATCAAGAACTGCTCAATAAGATAAATTAGCGAGGGAATAGTCTAATACTTTTCCTATCCAGCAATTGCTATCACAGTTTACCATTTTGCAGATGTCTATCAAATAATACATTTACCGAATATAAGATACTTTTTTATTGAATGTGCAAAGATAAATGGCTGAGTTAACCATGCTGGGATATGAAATGATCATGTTGAGGAGATCCACAGAGCCTATAAACTAAATTATCATATCGGGGACCATTTAGTATATCCTACTGTTCTTTTGAGCAATGATCTATCTCACCAAGCATAAATTGTACTTTGCAAGCAACATCAGAAATACATATTTGTCAAGGTATCTTATTTCCATGATGCTTGGTAACCTTTGTCCTGAAAAAAAAAAAATCCGCAAAGCTTTCCAATAAAGCTTCTCACACACTTTGATTTTGAGATCACCAATACAGTACTTGTATCTTTTCCTGTTTGATTTAATTGAAGTTGTAATCCCCTTTAACACATATGTATAATCATGAGTTGTCCTGCATGCTTGTAAACCTCAGATTCCACATCAGGTGGAGAACTCTACCGGTCATTAGGAGAAAAATGATAAATAATCCACAGACAGTACTTTACCCTTAAATTAACCCTTCTAATAAATCCGTCAGTGAATATACATCCCTGATTAATGTTAGTGTAGTATCCTATTTCATGTATCTCTTCAGAAAGATGTCTACATAATTACAAATCATGTAGCAATGCCTTCATTTCAATCCTCACCCAAAATGTGTCTTTGCCTTGATGGGCCGATCATAGATTCTACCGTAGTCTGTGAGTCCCCTACATCTCCTTCACTCTCACCTTCCTTGCAAGTGAATACACTACATTGTTAGTTAGAATATCATTGAGGGAAAGGACATTCTTCTCTTCTCCTCCCCAAACATAAACACTTTCCCCACCTTTAGACAATTTTCTCTCCGAATTTGAATTGAAGGTTGCATGAGTGGGCTGTCTGTAGTCTCCACCCTTGCACCTGTCTGCAACCAATAGCATGCCTCTTCCAATCATCCACTCATTTATGGCCACAATTCTAGGCTAGCGTGGCCATATGTATTTTATTATCATCCTCACTTCCAGATGTATTGGTGCCAAGAGACTCCAAAGCTCTGGGATTGAGCTACCTGCTACAGTTCCAGATAGCATGGCTTTTCAAGAAATCTTCCTTTTCCATTACCACCCACTCTAGCGGTGCTAGTTTGCAGTAGGGGCCGGCAACATTAACATCTGGTGGGGCGTGCTGCCCAAAAAACTCACCAGAAGTATGCTGCTGGCCACAGTGTCCGGTCGCCATCTCTCTCTTCTTCTGGCGCTCTCAGGCAGAAAGGGAGGGGCTTGGAGCAGGCTAACCCAGCACTCATTTTGAGGCGGGGGGCCTGGGGCTGCAATACCCCTGCTGTTTCTCAGCCTTGGGATTGCAGGCTCTGAAGTGTGCAAGTCAGATTGGTCAGCTGTAGACAGCCAGCCCATCTTTCATGCGCACTGGCAGGAGGAGGACATAATAGTGCAATTGCACTAATCAGCCCGGCCCCCTGCCATTGCTCTGTAGCAGCGTGAGCCTGCCACACATGATAAAAGTTTATTTTTTACCATTTTGTGAATGTGTGTGCCTGCTGTGCTGGCAGCAGGCGGGGCGACACTCCACCGGCATATCGGAGGAGCCACCGCTGTTAGTTTGTTATGCAAACTCTAGCAATATCTCTTGGATTCTAGGCTAAGAAAAACATTGAAGTACATACATACATATCAAATCATTTATTTATTAATTTATACATTCTATTTTCATGCGCACGTTTATTTCAGTGTTTTTAGTTTAGCACCAAAGTGTGTCACCTTGCAGCCATTTGACTTGATGATGTAGGAGCCGCCATGTAACTCCATCGAAGCTCCGGTGGGCTAAGCTTAATAATGTCTTATTTCACTAGTTGCTCTAGGAAGAATTGGATCTACTCAGACTTAATAATATCCCATTTTATGCAAGTAATTTTCCTTATGTGTCAAAGTATTTGTAGTAAAATGGCTTGGGAGTCTGTGTTTGATAGAAACCCTTTTATTTATTTATTTTTAAATTGAAAATGTATGAAATCTTTTGTTTAAAAAAATGTGTGTCAAAATGGTGCTATGTCTTCTCAACAATATTCTGAAGCAAGGTGAATTATGAGTCTAACTCCAGTCCTAGAATATTTGCCATGGCACATGGCTAATCCCGAGGGGATTGCTTAGGCTGCATGTTTCAGCACAGCTCTATTTGAAAGGTTTGTCCATCCCACACAATGCACTGTTTGATACTGCCCTCATTTTCCTGAAATGCATTCCATGGAGCATTCGGTGTGCGGCAGGTGCAGCACCGTAGTCACTGCGGACTCTCAGTTCTCAAGCAGATTAGCTCTACCTGTTGGAAAAAACAAGCTGATATGGCTTGTAAGGCTTGTAAAACAATTTCTGTTTAGGCTTGTTAGTTGTCCTCGATCATTTCTAGCCCTCTTTTTCAGTGCTCTGGTTTATTACTTATTAATTTGAAATTTAGGAGCAGTTCTGTGTCCTAATTATTAGAGCACCTTTCATAGAACCAAGAAGTGAAGTGTAATAAATCTTACGGGAGTTTGGAATCAGATTACAAAAACAAATAAGTAACACTGAGAGTAATTAACAAAGAGTCAATCTTAGTTTTTACTGTCAAGAAAGTGATCAAGCTACTTCAGAAATAGCCTAAAGACAGGAGAGGGGGAAAGGTCAGTTCATATGTCCACTTTGAGAAAGACATGAAAAGGGGAGTAGCAGGCCCTGAGCCCCCTTGATTTTGTGCAGGGGCAGTTTTGAACGTAGGAGCTTCCCATAAAACAAGTTCTTAATTCAAAGTCCTCTTTAACTGCTTGAGATGTTGAGCAAACCTGTTAGGTGGGATGGTTTCTGTAGATAAAAGACCTTTGTTGTTAGTGGTTCATACATAGTTTACATTTGTATTTAAAGGTGTTTGTCACTGATACAAGGCACAGTACTCTTCACTACGCAGTACCTTATACTTGAATATTATGTTAAGTTAATTATTAATACGTTGGTTTTAATATTGATATTAATGTGCTGTAAAATTGATATATTAATGTTCTAATTCCAGTTCTAGACTATTTGGGGGCACTCTGCTTGTCATACAGGCTAAGGATACTACTCTTCAATCTACTGTAATGTACAATATATATTATCAGTAGTGGCCCGTGGAGGGAGTTCCATGGGGCGGTGAGGCGAGGCGAGACGGGGGAGGGGCAGGGCGGCGGTAGTAAACACCGGAATATGGATGAACGGAGGTAAGTAAACAATTAAATAAATAAAACGAATGTCGTTGCTTGCGCTGCATTGTAGTTTGCGATGCAGCGCAAGCAACAAAATTCGTTTTATTTATTTAATTGTTTATTTACCTCTGTTTATCCATATTCCGGTGTTTACTACCCCCCACCCTGCCCCGCCCCCGCCTCACCGCCACACGGAACTCCCTTCTCGGGCCGCTACTGCATATTATGTTTAATTATTGAGGATTTATATGGTTTCACTAAAAGAGTTTTCTCTAACAAACCTTTCCATCAAATTGTTTTTCAATCGGTTTGTTTTTCTAACAACATCCAACCCAAAGGAGACCTAATGTATTTTTAGACAAGCTATGGTACGTCTCTGACGTTGTTCTAGTACTGTCTTTTGACTCAGACTGAGGAAAAAACAGAATATTTGTATGATGAAGGAATTTGTTCCATTTTTGAATTTTTTTTTTTTAGACTAGAGGAACTTGCCAAAGTGAAGGGTTTAAGATGTAGAAGCATTCCTTTCTGCTTCTTTGCAAAATAAAACAGCACATGTTCGAATGCACTGCAAAGCCCTTCTAACGGCCACTTCTGCACTACGTAATTGCAAAATAAAAGCTATAGCAATGCACAGGTTCAATCTGTGTGAGTTAGAGCACATTAGAAGACAACGCTGATGGGGTCACTGTGGGTTATGCTATTCACATTTCTTAGGTTAGATCTGACTTTATGGAATATTTTATTATAGAAGGAATTCTTGTACATATGAATCCTTCTTTTTGCTTGAACGTTTCAAAACCTACTGACTACAAAAAAAAAACTGATGTCCCGCTTAATCACAATGGTTATCGGGGACTTCTTAAAACACATAACTCTCTGTTGTTTTGTGTAGGGGTAGGTGGAACTCGCACAGTTTCACTCTATGGAATTCCGTTGAGTTACCTAGAAGCTGCAAGAGTTTGTGAAGTTCCACGAGTGGGTGGAATTTGGCACATCTCGCAGCTTTCACCGATTTTTAGCTCCAGGAGCTTGTTCCACGCTGTGAAATCACCGCAAATAGCACCATGCGTCATGCCAGAGGGTGATGCATCTTCCTATTGTTCGACTAGATTTTCTACTCAAGCAGCAACTTTCTCATCACGAACGGTCGCAACCTGCCATGAGTGACCATGTTGAAAAATCTTCCTGGTATGCATTCTAGTGCCCGCAAATCACGCTAGGGGATGAAAATTCTCACTCTCCAACTTAACTTTGGCCAGCTGCGTACGACAACAAAAACTCCGCCAACCAGAAGTTGGCAGAGTTTTGCTGGAACTCCACATTCTAAGCTAAACAACTCTTTCACCCACCCCTAGTTCTCTGCAATTGCGAGTGAAGTTTTAACCCTTCAACCCTTTCTCAAAGTGAGGTCCTCTGAGACCAGTATTACTTGCTGATAGACCCTGACAATTTAGAGAACACAGATCGTCAACCATTCATTTGTGTCAGGGTAAAAAGAAGGAAACACAATTGTCTTCCTTCTTAAAAATATCTAATAAATCAGTTTTCTATATGTTTCCTCTGAGAATGGAAGACTTGTTACAAACAGTGTTCATTGGTTTTATTCTATGTCCTCGCAGCCTTTTGTAACAAAAAAGGAATCCTGCTGGTGTCTGCTTCCATAGTGATAGAGCTTTATCTCATAACTCTGTGAGGATGCTGTACAGTTCATGCCTGAATGAGCAACCGCAAAAAGTGTGGCGAGCTGAACCAGCGTGTAATTACAAAGCCAACATGTTTCCGCATATCTGACAACCATACAAAGTAGCGCATTCCTCAGGAGTACTCTAGTATGCAGTCCCTCCTACTAATGTCCTCTATATCTCATGGGGAGTGTAAGAGAATTGGCATATTGGCACAGTGTCTTGAGAGACAGTATTTCCATATAGATGCAAGGTGAGACTCAAAGTACATATCATCCCAGGCAGCTCCAGGAATCCAGCCATATGACTTGTTCGGGAGCACCGCAGACCTGCAGAGGTTCTGTCTCCAGCAATACGCCTGCTCTGGTCTTATGCACAGAGCCTTCTCAAAGTCCCAAGGACATTCCTGATACTAGTTTAAGAGATGTATTAGATATCAAACTATGGTGGCCAGATGAGAAGCTAGAGGCAACCAATATTCGGCTTCTTTCAAATTTCAATCTTTTACCACCTCTTCGAGAAGAGCATCTGCCTACTTTGTAACTTGTTTTCAAAGGATTCCAAAGCAGGAAGTCCAAAGTTATTTCTGTAAGAACTGGATATTTATCTAAGTCCAGGCAACAATGCTAGGCAATAGCCAGCCACTCTGAAATAGGAGGCAGGGGCATGCCGCTCTGATGCGGGCAAAATCTACCCTGATCAGTGATTAAAGTAAATATTTTTGAAGCTTCGACTGTCTTAACGTTTAATACAGGTTTATAGTGGGGGTGCTGCACACAGGGACCTTCATCGTCTCAACCTGCATAATGACCACTAGTTTTTGTAAGCCGGCAGGATTACTATCATCCTGTCGGGTCATAAATAGACACTACCATTCACTCTGTTACATCGATCATCCAAGCTGAACAGACACCTACCCCCCGCCCCCTTATCAGCAATGTCTTTTTACTTGTATTTTCCTTCTGACGTAGACGCTTGCTTCAATTCCTAATTATGTTAAGTTCCTCCACCAGTTATGAACCTTGATATCCTTGCACCAGGGTGGAGAAAGTGTAAGGAAATTTAAGAAACTTTATTTAAAAAGTTACATATATTTTTATATAAATTATAAATGTAAAGTAATTTAAAATAATTAATATTAACAGAGAACTCATAAAATAAAAGTTAACACCATGATAAATCTTCAAATTAAATGAGTACTAAATAATAAAATAATTTAAATGTGTTAATTTAATTTATAAATATTATTTAAACCATAATTTAAAAAATACTCACACTCACTAAACGTTTTATACATTTGTAATATATTAGAATGTATGTTTTCGATTAAATTATAGTAATATATTTATTATATTAACTATATATCATAATTAATATAATTAATTACTATTTATTTTACATTTTTGAAAAATTAGTTAATAGGTTTAATACATGTTTTTCTTAACAATAAGGCCATAATTACGCTGAGACTCGGAAAGCCTCCAACCACAGGTCGGAGGCTTTCTGGGTCTACTCGCGAGTTTTCACTTTTAACCACCGCATTACGATGCAGGCAGTCAAAAGTGAAACTGGCCGGTCATACCTGCTTGATTCCATCGGGTTCATGGACCCCGTTGGCCAGTCGGAGGCCTGGCCGTAATCCCTATGGACAGCGTTTCCCCATAGGGATTACAATGTCGGATCCCGACAGGCTTTCCATGTCGGCCTTGACAACATGCAAAGATTGTCCGAAAGTAACATTGGCAGCCCCTAGCAGGGCCCCCTTCACCCAGCGGCCTCTGGTTGGGGGCCGAGGGGTCACAAAATTGCCCCTATGTTGGACAAACAGATTCTCCTATTTCTCTATGGGAGCTTCTGCTACGGTCGGTTTACGGCCGTAGCACATGTTCCCATAGAGAAATTGGAGTATGCACCCGCACCATGTGTGGTTGCATTATAATGCTGCAGTCGGGACCGATTTTTTAAACATTGTCGGGGGGATGTGAGCCTGCCTGACAGCATAATTACGCGCTTAGTGTATTAAATTTTTATTTCTTTAAATATTTTTTTTTTTTATTGATTCATTTGATGAAAACATATGGAAGTACCACAGATGGACATTTCTCTGTCTCCATTTTCGATTGGTCCTTCAACCACCCACCCTTGAAATCCAAATATCTTCTGAAGAGACACCAGTTTCTGTTGTCTCAAGATTTTGTGCATTGACATCCACCCACACAGTTCTCAGTTCCAGTCTGCAGAACTCTGCAGTCTCAAAGATTCCACATAGGTACACAAAGGGTCTCTCTTTATGCTTTTCTGATTTATTTTCTTTTCTGATATGATTTCTGATTTTATTCAGTGTTCTTTGGTGTAGGTCTGTGTGTGACATACAAATACATTAGGTGCATGAATAAATAGATTATATATTATAGGGGTGCACTCCGTGCCATACGCCTTTTTTTCTGACACACCATGTTGCACAACACTTGCTCTATGCCTTACTAGACCTTTGTGATTCTCATAAAACCCATTTTGGAGTGCCCGCCCAGGTGTCCGACATGGAGAGTCCCATCTGGAATTAGTGACCTAACAGAGACCTTCCTCAGGGAAACTCGCAGAGCAAACAGATGACTGAAATGTCCTCTGTCCAGATTGTAGAGCCCATACTGATACAAGAGTGATGCAATCCTTATTGACATTCCCAACCCTAACAAATGGGATGGAAACATAAAGCTGAATGTCCAGGGACTTTAATGTCCGTCCACATCTGTGCTACTCCTTCGGTTGATGAACATCAAGGGACAAGACCCTGCTGATATTAGAAGGTCCCCATCACCCAAGGACTTCAAAAAATAAACCAATAGTGAGCACACACCCACTACCTTGTAATGCATGGAAGATCCTGCTGAAAGTGAAAATGCTGCACTTGTGCTCGGTGCCCGCTTCCTGTCTGTGCACAGGTCTCATTTGTAAATTGGTATCTACTGGTTTAGAAATTGCTGCCAATCAGAGTCGCCCTTGCAAATACGTAGCCACAGCCTGGTGAATGTTGCCCCCAATTCATAAGTGTCATTGGACGATTCTCAGCCAATCAGCAGATTTTCTTTTTAATTTCTTATTATGGCTTTATTTCCTTACATGTTCATAGTGATCCCCACTTGGGCTGGTGCACTTTTTACCTTGAGTACGTACATTATCTGAACTGCATATTAATAGGAAGATTTTCCAGATATCTCCCCCTGAATGGTTCTCAACCAATTTCTTTCATTGATTTCCTGGCAATGTTTACTTCTGTATCTTTTTCTTTTCTCCTTCTCTAGATTTTGTTGTTTTACTGCATCACACTCCTGCTCTTTCTTTTTTTCCTTTAAAACCGCCAGCCTCCTTGTTTAATCAGTGCCGATGCCCCAATCTTCTGCTCTACTTCTTGAACTTCCATAACCTTTCACCAAAAAAAGCCCAAAACAATTAGCAAAGTTAATATATAGGATAAAGCATGCCCATATGCCATGGAAGCTCTGACAACCAAGTAGCTTTCTAAGCTGTCATTTTAGATGAGTGTGGGAAATTCTCTTAGTTGTTACTTTAGAACACCATTCCAGTCTCCTACTAAAAGTCTCATTTTTACCTTGGCCAAAAATAATTTTTACTACACCAGTAAATTAGTTGCCCACAGAGAGTTGGATTCACAAAAGCATTTATGTGTAGGGGAAGTAGTACTACAAGAGTACTCTTTAACCTCTTCCCTGCGGGGGTAATTCCCCCACGGTGCTGGGGTGGGGTGGGGGGGCGCAGCGCCGCTGTGCTCGTGACGAGCTCAGCTCGTCATGACTCACAGTGGAGCTGTGCTCATGATGAGCTGAGCTCGTCACGACCCCGCCCACTGATTAATTCTCCCGCACAGGTGGGGAATTAATCGCGCGTGGGCGGGCCGCGGCCGTTATGACGAGCTCAGCTCGTCATGAGCACAGCTCCACTGTGACTCATGACGAGCTGAGCTCGTCATGAGCACTCAACCAGTTAACCTACTCTTTCATGTTTTTATGAATCAGCCCGAATTGTCCAACTACCTATTGGTAAAAGAGCAAATGTTGCACAGTCCTTTCTATTTCTATTAATTAAATAAGGGGTAAAGTACCCCTTGACAACCATTATAACGATATTGCAAGTCACTGATGAGTTCCATAACAATAGAGAGGAACAAGGCAGAAGGAAGAGTTCCTTTATAAGGTTATGGAACTCCAAAGTGATTTGCAATATCCTTATCGTGTACGCTAGGGGGTACTTTTTCCTATATAGCAAAATTAAAGACATGAAACACCTGTTAGATATTTTTTGCAAACGGATATTAGAAACAGTTCAAAGTAAGTCAGTTTAAAAAAAAGAAAAAAAAGCTGCAGTGACTCGGAGTGAATAGAAACATGTAGAAAGATTCTAACTTTTCTCTATCTAAAGCATGCCAAAAATAAACATATTCTCTCTGCTTGTCATTGTAAGCTATTAAACTAGAGCAGATAAAAGAAAAGCAACAATCCATTTTCATTGCTTTAAACATCTGCTTCAGTTATGCTCCATAACCTGACCTGCATTTCACCTCTTGTTTTGGGGCTGGTTCATTAAGACATGTAAAAGTACTTTACTTCGAAGAATACAGTAGTACTTTTTACTTACTCTTACCTGTGTCTGGCCCCTTACAGTAGGTGGGAATGTGAAATGGCTTGTGGTGGATATGCAGGAAGTGGTTTCCCATGAACATGTAGAATGTTTGTCCATAACGAAATGTGGAAATGCAGTAGTTCAACTTTTATGCACAGGGAGTCCATGCTCATTAACACCAGCAAACAATTGGCGTGAATTTGCAACACTCAGTGCTAAAAATCTAGCAGAAACAACAGCTCCTCCTCTCATTTCCCATTTCCTCATACATGCAGTAATGCCTCTGTCATTTGCTACTGTGGCACACCGTTTACTGCCTTGTTGAATTACAGAGAATTGTCCAATGGCCCGTATATATGGGCCCAAGTAGGACAAAGCCTTGGTGACTATGCACTCATTAGATAAATGCCATTAATTCCACTGCGGCGCTCTTATGCTACTCACCCACATCCTGCAGACTTGCATAGCATGATTACATACAACCACAATCATTTCCTCCCAGGGTGGCAGCCCATCCAGGCATGAAAAGCCCCGCCCATGCTGCATATCTTTTATCAGACGCCTCTTACAAGCAACTCAAGATATTTAGGTTTATTTTGGCAAGGTTTACTCCTGCTCCTTCCTCCCGAAAAATATTAATTGGGCAGCCATGAAAGAGATGTAAGTCATGTCGGCTGAGCTTAATGTATGGAGCTTAGTCAAAGCATGAGGGGTGGAGAGTGAGGCTGCCACTACGGCTTTCTCTGTTCGTCTATCGGGGTGTCATTATTATTAGCTATCATTATTTATTTAAAAATGCTTCCTAGACCGTAGGTTCTCATGAACAAATATTCAATGGAATATAACATACAGTTTTTCATACAAATGCACGCCTGTTCCAAAATAATATCAATTTGAAAGGAAGCAAAGACGGAACAATACCAAGTATCTGCTGATTCCACTTGCATTGGTGTGAGGGGGTTTAGCAGGACAACTGAACATCCCAAAACATTATTTCCAGTGGCATTGTAGACATCGGTTAATTTGGTTTGATCAGGAACATATAGTGGTTTTACATTACCCACTCAATAATCCCATATATCCAACTTGTATACAAAACCAAGAGTTCACACATGGATACACACACACACACGCACACACACACACCCTGGGCAGACACACATACCTCCAAACATGAGGATTGACAGAGTTGCCACAGTCTAGTGTATGCTTTCAAGTTAGAGACCAGTGTAGATCCTAAGTGGGCAGATGTGCGCCAAAGTGCCACATATTTAGAACACACACAAACCATGTAAATGAAGTCAGGTTCGTTGCATGTACATTTATGTGCACATCAGGAATGGATCTACCCTCCCGGCCCAACGCTGGATGCATCTGCTCCAACGGCCCTGCTTTAGGGTGTCCAAGTGGCATGTGTGCAAATGCAGGACGGTGAGTGTAAAAATTCAGGACGAAGGGTCAAAATTCAGGACAAAAATTCAGGACGAAGGGTCAAAATTCAGGACAAAAATTCAGGACAGAACGCCAAAATTCAGGACAAAAATTGGCAACAAGAGGTACATTTTATAGACACATCGAAAGAGGTCGCGCAATAGTATACAAGTAAGTAAATAGGCAACATAAGTACAAGTCAAAATAAGTTTATATTAGGTTGAGACGGCATGCACTTCATGTTTTTCGGTAGGCGTGCAGCCTTGAGCAACTGTGCAGGTCATTTTGTGGTATTTCATATGATTTAGGAATGGGGAAGCTCTACGTAATGGCACAGCTGGCACTTTTGAGGCAACGGCGGTTATGAAAAATAAAGCAATTGATAAAAGCCTCCTCCTTAATATTTTGCAATGAAACTTTTACAAACATCTTCTTGAAACCGACCTTGCAGCATTTCCCCAACGAATTCCACCGACAGGACTCCAGTGAGTCAAGGCCTTTTGCTTGCTCGCTTCCATCCTAATAGCGGGGATAACCGCGCTGCTGGGCTACCTTGATGGTGACGCTATTTTGGCCGGTGGGATTTGCTGAAACTTTCAGTCATAGGACAACTTGGGCAAAGATGATTGCAGGAAGCGCATGTTGGCAGTAGTTTTACATGCAATGGTGAAATGGGCGCAAACTATAAAATGGACATGCAGCTCATGGGGCAGAGACATATATTGGATCATCAGGTGGAGAAATGACACTTGACGGTGAAACATTTTTTGCATTACCTTTCAGAGGCAGATCTACATATGTAAAGAAAGCAGCCCTTCTGTAAAGCGATAGCATCTCAGATGTTTCAAAATTGTGTATTTGTCCTGATCTGTCATGCTTGTGACTTGCTTGCAAAATAGTGGAGATTTGTTTTTTGCTTGCCTTAGTATAACACATCTGTGAGATAGCATGCCTTCTTACATTCACGTTCACAACATATCACCGCGTTGCCTCATTTAAAGTAGGACATCCGAACCGAGAAACTCAAGATAGCCACAAGAAGCAAGTCAGAGAGATGAAAGAAGGGGGGGGGGGCGTGGCCAGTGAGCCAACAAGGCAAACATTTCGAGTTAAGCTCCCGCATTTGCAGTTACAGCAGAAAGAAGACATCTTTCACTCCAGGCAGCATAACATGAACTCGAGCAATTACCACCCATTCCGCATTCAAGCAGCCTTTACATGCGCAGATTAACTACTTGCCCGCATTTCCATTCCTTTGAAGCAGCGGGGGGGGGGGGGGGGCCCTGGCTGCCCCTCCCTCTGAATCACTTCACAGGAGACCCTCTCACTCCTGCTGAGCCATCTCAACTTCTGAATACGTGTCCTTTCACACCAAGGCCAAAATTACGGACAAATGCCATCCGTGGAACCTTCCTGCACGGACAACGGACATTATGGTAAATTCGCGGACAGTCCGTGAAAATTACGGACGGTTGGTCACCCTACCCTGCTTGTTGCAACAGATGTGGACAATGTACGTGGACCCAATGAATAGTCTCCAATTTAAGTTTCATTTCCTTTGACCTATTGACAATGTGCACCTTGGCCTGCAAGACTGACCAGTACTGTGGAGGAGTGTGGCTCAATGGTTAGAGCGGCAGACCCTGAAGCAGAGTTCTGGCCAAGAACCAGGGTTCGATTCCCACCACGGTGGGGCTTGGGCTCAATTTCCTCGGACCTGTCTATTCTCGCCTCGGTGCCTATTCTAATCATGGGCCCCATGCTGCAACTCTGGGCAATAGCTTGCTTAGCCTCTACACCAGCCCCAACAGTGCTAAGGATGCCTGGCTTCACCCTGGGGGTGCCCAAGAGTGGACACTTCACAGGGAAAGCCAGGAGGAGTTCCACAGCGGTATGAGTATCAGCGCCAGGAAACCGCGAAAGGCGACACTGCAAGGTGGCCGTCTGGTGACAGCGCGCTCTATAAGTACCTTGACATTTACTCGCGTCTCTACTTTCTTGTGCCCATATCAAGAGACGCGAATGTTGAGAAGATTTTTATTCACAGCACAACTTTTTTTCTTGCTTCCTCTGTGCTCTCAAGGGGTTTTTCCTTATATATTAGAATCAATTCCTCGATTATATATGATGGCCAGAAATGAATGGGTTTTGTTTGGTAGAACATCCAAAGTCACATTCCACAAAAACAAAAGCCATCACATCCGAAATAGAAAAGACACTTTGTGTGCGCCTTGGTGTGATGTCCTTGTGAAGTGTTTTCTTTGTTTCTGCTAACTATTTTGTTGAAAAAATGATTAAAATATGGACACCCTCATAAAATAGGCAAATTAAAACCTACGTTATGGCCTAAGTTTCATGGTTGTTGCATTTGAGAGAGTTCAATGGAAGCAATATTTAGATTTAAGTGATCCACATTAAATTAAAATGAAACATAGCATGGCCAAATGGCAAACGAAAAACAGTTCCTATTAATTGATGTGAAACAAAACCCATATAATATGTTGCATGACTAGGAATCCAGAGGGACATGCACAACAACTCTTCCTGTGAAGTACCCAACGTTTACCTACAGTACTTTACTAAGAACTCAATGTCTCCATGTTGGTTTGAGCTAGATCAATGTTAAAAGGGCCGTCCTGCAAAAAAGAAAACTCCCAGAGTGTTTCTTTGCTTGAAGCTGTCTCTTTGGGTTTTGACATCTCTGGGGCAATAATACTGGAAGGGTCTATTTGACTAGTGGAGCAGTGCGGTCATTCAGTATTCACCGGAGGACCAATGCGTCGTCAACCATCAGTTATGAATCCTGGGTGTTCATTTGTTTGATGGTGTCTCTTCGGTTTAGAGGTCTGTAGTGACATTATTCACTACAGGGCATCACTAATAACCACCAACAATAAGGACTCCAAAGTTATGTCTCTTTACTTGATTTGCTTTCCAGAGTAGCCTTTGGTTTTATGATCTGTTTGCGTTTTAGCTTCCACAATATTCATGTGTTTCATGAATTCTTGTGTTTTGAATTCCAATATGTTCCTTTTGTTAATGGTCTATTGTTTGGTTTGGGGAGCTATTGTGGCATTGATCACTAGGTGACTTCTGTTATGTGCTGGTGTGCCCCCTGAATATCGATTCAACAATATCGATAGGACAGGATATCGAGGACAGAATTTCGAAAATTAAATATTGACAGGTAAAACAAGATTTGCTATATCTAACTATAATCCAGTCAAAGTAGATTTTCTGTATCTAGCTCTACATATATATATATATACATGCACAGTACATATATATTATCTTCACGGTATGTCAATGTGGACTTAGGAATAGTAATTCTATACTTCACTATATGCACTTATCTTTTAACATTTTGTCCCTCGATATCCTGTCTTCGATAATAGTATTCCATGATATTGTTGGTGTCGCTATACAGTAGTACAATCATGTTTCCTGAATCGATGATATAACCACAGGATGTGCCAATAAATAAGTCTTCCTGGTTACTGGTTTAATACTCCATAGATTATTGATGGTCAGCTTCCATCAATGCCTGAAGACATGATTGGCCTCACTCTAAACCATATAGGGACAATGCTTGTTTTTAAAAAACACTTGCAGTCAGTACTGCTTAGCATACTGTTTGACTGACAGGAGAGGCTGGAGAGTTGGCTCAAAACTGTCTCTTACCCCAGAGCAAGGTCCGTCTGCACTGGCTGGTGATGTGAAGGATGCTTATGCAGTCCTGGGTGACCTCAGTCTCCACTGTTCATATCTGATAACTCAGTAAAACACATTCCTGTGAAATTGAATTTGCACGCATGCTGTTGATCGCTTGGATCCCTGGGCATGGCGCAAATATACCGACTTCAGGATCTGCATCTGGGAGATGTCACTTAGGAAACCTGCTTTTGTAACATGGTTCAGAGGACAAAAACATAGTTTTAGTCAGAACACAAAATGCAAGTTGGACTTATTGTCATTGCCAATGCTTGTTCTTAACTAGACTCTCTCTATGGAAGGCCAAATATGGAGCATTACAGAAGTGCACAAGAGTGTTGGCAATTTTAATTCTGTAAGGTTCCACTGAAATTAATTCTTTTATAAACTGCAAAACAAATGTAAGACATGAACTGCTGCTGCTTCTGCATCCGGCACAGAGAAGCACCTGCTTCCTTGCAAGATGACACATTCTTGGGCTGGGATTTTACAAGCTCTGAGAAGCCATCTGTGAGTGGAAAGTAGAGCGGTTACCGTACACTGCCATAGAAGAGAGAAAGTATGAACCTCTCTGGCAGTCTTTCAGGTGACTCTTGCCCAAAGTCCATTTGTAGGGATGGAGAGAGTTCAGTTGCCAATGTACTTGGTTCAAGGTGGGACCCAGTGTAGGAGATTGACCTGCCCTATAACATACCAGGAGAGTTGTTGCCTAATTTCTTGACCTCAGCTGAAGGTTTGGACCTGTGCGCTATACAACAACATTCCCACATGTTGCATAATAACACAAGTGCAACTATGTGTGAATAGTCTTAATAATAAAACATACACTGCTGTGAGTTGTTTGCGCTCCTTCCTCACCACATTGATGGTCCTTATGTCTCACTTAGAGGTGTGGGATCTCCCAGGTTCCTGAAAAAAAAAGAATGCAGCCAATCAAACATATGACTTTGGGTGTGTGAAATGCATGTGATTTGCTTTGGCGTAATTCTGCAAAATTTTGGCAAAATTACATGAAATCGTTTAATTACATAAAATGCAAATCCATCAATTTGTGATATACTTTTGCATAAAACACATACATTTTTAACTGAAGCATTTCACTCTAAAAATAGTGCAAAAACAAAAGCACCACAAACAATAGCTTCTTGCATTCTGTTGTTTGCATGCGCCTGCGATACATTTTTACAGTAAATGGCACATTTGCGGTAGATTTTTCCTTTGAATTATGAATAATTATGCAAAGAGGCATAATGGCATACGTTTGGCAAGCTGTTAGAAATGGCCCTTTTTGCAGGGTATCTCCAAACTTTTTTACTTCCTCCTATTTTTCTGACCGTTTTTGGGGCTTTATGACTCTGGGCACTTTACCACTGCTCATCACTGGTGAAGTGCATGTGCTATCCCCCCTAAAACATGGTATGATTTGTTTACATTTGTTTGGTATATTGGATTTACTCGTAAGTCACTTGTAAAGTGGTAACCATTTACCCAGGGCCTGTTAATGCTATTAGTGGGCCTGCAGCACTGGTTGTGCCACCCACAGAAGAAGCCGTTCCGATTTGAACACTTCATTCAGTTGCATTATACCAGCCATAAAAGTGAATCACAAAAAATAATCACATGGGACAAATTAAAAGTAGCCTTTTAAACCTGTCTCAGGCTTGTCACTGCAGGGCATGTATGCACAGTGTACTGCTACTTTAATTTGGCATTTAAAACTACTTGTCAAGAGGTTAAAGTACACATAAGTCATCCCTAAGGTAGGCCCTATTTAACTCTAGGGGCAGGGTGGTGTGTAACTAAAAGGCAGGGCATGTACTTGTAAGTTTTATATGTCCTGGCAGTGAAAACCAGCTACATTTGTTTTTCACTGCTGTGAGGCCTACTCCTTTCATAGGCCAGCATTGGGAATTCCTGTATATACTTTAAAGTGGTAATTCCAGATCAGAAAGGAGTAACGTTGTCATGTTTGTTATGGTTGGAATTGTAATGATAAATCCTCTTTTCTGGTAGAGTTGAATCTAACATTGCTATTTTAGAAATGCCGCCATTAGAAAGTGGACATTTCTCTGCTCCTTACTGAGCTCTGTGTGCCTGCAGCCTGCCTGCAATCCACGTCTGGCCAGGGTGACAGCTACACTTTGTGTGTACTCTCTAGACAGCCACCTCACAGGAAGGGCTGGGTGTGACAGGGGATACATCTGCATTCATCTACGTATTGATAGCCTTCCCGGGCTGAGAGGGGTAGAGGTGTTTCACACGTACATTTGCATAGACTCTATCTTGCTCCCACGCAAAGGGCTGATTTACCCCTTCTGGTAGTCTGGAGCCAGAGTTGGGCTGAAAGGGATCCTTGTGCACTTTTGAAGGCTCTTGGGAAGGCACTCCTCCATCAAAGGCACTTTGGGGTAGGTGAACAACCTTTACAACGCAACTATTACAACGCACTACACTTACAACGAAATTTTTACAGCGCAACATCCACTACAACGCATTCCATTACATCGCATGACACTACAATGCATGTTTAAAAACTACCTTTACAACGCATTCCATTACATCGCATACTACCTTTACAACGCATACCAATACAACGCAATCCAACACTTACCCTACTGTTGCACCCCCTGGAGTTAGAATAGTAATTTTTACCCCTATACTATCCAATACTTACCTTAAATGCAATTTAATATTATGCGTTTTAATGGTATGCGTTGTAAAGGTAGTATGCGATGTAATGGAATGCGTTGTAAAGGTAGTTTTTAAAAATGTGTTGTAGTGTCATGCTATGTAATGGAATGCGTTGTAGTGGATGTTGCGTTGTAAAAAATGCGTTGTAAGTGCATGCGTTGTAAAAGTGTGCGTTGTAACGACATACATCCTTTGAGGTATAAGTATGAGGACCCTGGCCATATCAAATCAGTACACTACTGGACCGGAGCGACACCCTGCTGGAGTAAAGGCCGCCGCACCACAAGGATTGCCACTTTGCTGTGCCTGACTGTTCCCAGTATGTGCAGTCCTGCTTTGCTGAGTGAGCTGCCTTACTGTCTGCTGATCTTTACCCTGCCAAGAAACTACTACTACATCCCCAGAGTGACTCCAAGGGCTTGTTGGCTTGCCTCCTGTTCCGCCCTGAGGTCTCAGGAAAACAAAAGACTGCACCACAGCAAGGTCTACTGTAATATCTGGTACTTTTATATGTAGTTTCTTATTCAGTGTCACCTAATTTATTTATCAGCTTCTTCCTGTACAATATATTAACATGTTGCTTGTGCTTGAATGGGCACCATGGTGATGGAACCTGGTGTGGTGACGCCCCTAATGCTACCTGTCAGTTGTAGCTGACTTCTTCTCCTGGATGGATGGGATCACTTTTACTGGAATAAACTTGCAACTACTTTTCTACATCTGGAGGCTCCTGAATCTCTTTTAAACTTGAATTTTACATCTACGTTTTTGCCTTAAAGGTACTGTGCTGCCCGAGTGCAGTGGGCTCAGCACGCTGTGGGTGTTGCAGCAAAGACTTTGCGAGTACAGCATTTCCCCCGATTATTGAAACCAAGTGCTCCATGTGGGAGCGCGGTGCTTAATGGTAACCTTGACACTGTAGCATAACAGTAAAGCGCACTTTTACACGCAGATCAGCGCTCTCGTTTCCTTTCAAGGAGCAGTGCTTCACCAGTTACGAGGGCATGGGGATCTGTGCACCCAAACTCAAGCATCACTGAACGCGGAGGTCGCCATGAGGTGCCCCTGCCTGTGGCACCGACAACAATAGCGTATGAGGTGCACCTCCCCGATACCCCATGAATTGCTCAGTGGCGTGCCTCACTCCCACCAACATCATCTCCGACTTACCCTAGCCGTACCTCTGTCTTTGAAGCCGTGCAGGAGCACGATTCCTTTCGCAGCAAGTTGGCCCTGTGTGCGAGGCCCGCCGATGTCCCAGCATCTATCTTCAACCCCAGCTCCTGTGATTCCAGGGTCTGTGTGGTCTGGACTGCTGGCCCCCCAAGTATATCTAGGGCCACTGAGGAATACATTCCTGAGTAACATTCCGGCCTCTCCAAGACCGTAAAACCACGTTCCAATTGGAGAAAGTAACTGGGCTGATTCTGAGAAAAGTGTCGTAAAGGCTCTATAACGAGGCCCTCTGATTTTAAAGCACTGCTTTATTCTTTTACACATGAATGTCTCTGTAAGTACTAATCGCATTCCTCACGGTTTTTGGATCTAATACTGTTTTGGCCTGATTTATTTGAAAATTCCATAACTCCTGATTTCAATATTGGATTTTTATTGTTTTGGTCGGATTTTATCTATATAAAAGTCTACTATTTTTCTAAGTCTGTGTGGAATCTTTTTGTGTGTATTCTGTTATAATAATGGTCTCCTTCATTTTCTTCCCGCATCTTGTCCCACACCTCTTCATTATGTGTGTACATATCTTTGGCTAGTCAATCCGACTTTGTGGATTCAGGGAAATAGGAGGCTGCACAAGACTGGAAATGTCAGTGAGGTAAAGGGAATGGTATAGTGAGAGATGTGAAGTAGATGATGACAAGTGATAGAGAAAGAAATGAAGAAAAAAGGAGAGTTGAAGAGAGATCGAAGGTAAAGAGAGAAAGATGAGGTAGAAAGAGGAAGAGGTGGGTAAAGAAAAAGATTAGGAGTGTGTGGAACTCGTGTATTTTGCTGTAGCATAATTGATCCAAATTACAGCAAAATTACGTGTAATTATGTAAAATACATCTTTTGCTGAAAAAAATTATCTGAATGGTCCATTCTTGTAAAAATTCAACTTCAAAATGTATTTTTGAATTGATTTTGGGTCCCTCACATTCAAAACTCTTCTGCTAACCTTCATGTTTGTAGGTTTGTTCTAAAAAATTACCTTAACAATCCAGTCCAGTAAAAAGACTTTCTGACATTTTTGTTGATGGCCCACATTAAAGGAACTGCCACATGCATTCAAAACACTGCCGCGCACGTTCATCTTTGTTGTTTCGCACTCAAATAAATTCCTGAATGGTACGCTCAGGTAAAATCTACCTGAAATGCCACTCACATTTTAAAATTACCCAAACAGGACATCTTGCATTCAAATATTTCCCTGAAATGATGCAACGTGGTGTAATCTTGGTAATTTCACTTAAGATTTGTTACCAAAATTATGCTGCCATAATTAAAATTTAGAGGAAATGAGGAAAATGGAGGAAGAGAGTGGGTGATGGTGTACACTGTGAGGTGCGGTAGAGAGAGGTAATTTAAGAGAGGTGACACATAAAGAGGTGAGACTGTGAGAAAAGTACAGAGAGATACAAGTAAGAGAGATTGGTAAGGTATAGAGAAGGGAAACTAAGAAAATGTATAGAAAGCAGGGGAGGTAACAAGAGTAGTGAAGCAGAGAGAAAGAAGGGCCAAAAAGAAATATGTGATTCAGAGACAAAAGAGACAGATGAGATGCATACAGAGAGAGTGAGAAAGAGAATAATGAGGCAAGGAGTGTGAGTTGAAATTGAGGAGATGCTGAGAGAAATGAGAGGGTATGACAGAGAGGATGGTGTGATATCGGCACAGAGGGAGAGACAGAGAGGTTGGGTTAAGAGGTGTTCAAAGAGAGAGGGAGAAGTAGAGAGAGTGGTGAGGTAAGAGAGTGTGAATTTGAATGTAGAAAAATAAATACAAATGAGAGAGAAGGATAGATAGAGAATCCAGTGACAGAGAAAGAAATGCAAAGACAGGGAATGAGAGGTAATAAGCAAGTAGTAAGATAGGGAGGTGAGTTAGAGGGTAACAGTGTATAAAAGAAGAGAGAGGGAAGGTGGAGAAGCATGGCAGCAAACAAATGGTGGCCTAAGCTGAAAAGAATGTGGAGATAAAGAACGAGAGAGATAAAGAGAGGGGAGTGGAAAGAGATGAGGTAGTGAGAGAGGGTGAACAGAAATGAGATAGTGAGAGATGTAGTGAGAGATGCAAGGCAGAGAAAAGCGAGGCAGAGAGGTTCAGTGCCAGGATACACTTGCTGGTGAGAGTGCGCTTTACAAATACACATAGAGAGGGTGAGGGTGGGGAGAAGGTTAAGAGCTGTTGCCTACTTGGCCAATACCATATAACGACGCGTGACATTTACTTTTGGGAAGGCGTTCCCCACCCCCCTAGAGATTGATGCCATCACAGGAGGGGGGGGGGAGGTGCTTGTTTAGTTAATGCCACTTGAGTTGTTTTCTTATGTTAGCTGGCCCTTTGATTCTACCACACTATACGGAAAGGAGGCGATAATAAGGTGGGGGGTGACACTTTGAGCACTAGGTCACACTGGTGTCCCCAACTATTACACATAGAGACAATCACAATTAGAGATACGTTTATTGCCCGACTCCAACATTGCAACAGAGGCAATAGAAGACTCCAGGACAGAGCTGGGCTGACTCTAAACTCGAGATGAGGAGATGATCCCAGGGCGGGCTGGTGGATCCCTGGACCCCTGCATCCTGCACTCTTCCCACATCCGGTGGGAGTAGGGAGCATGTCCAGACACAGGTGAAGACCTCTCTGCTCGAGCACAGTGGAAAGTGCCTGGACACTGGCCACCCCAAACCATGGGGGCCAGAAGCATTACTGGCTGAGAAATCCCTGCAATGGCAGGAGCGGAGAAACGAGACAGCCCTTGGCAAAAGAAAATGACAACTTTTCAAAGATTGCATGTATGGCTGATGGTGATTGGGTGGGAAGCAGAGGATGATGGAATATTTGCAAAAATTCAAACATGTTGGGGTAAACCATGGGTGGTGTGGGAATGATAAAAGACCCGAGGGAATTAGAAGTGGGGCAATGCAGCAGGAGGTTGTTAGAAGCTTTCAAGGAATTAGGTGTAGGACAAAGTGCAGAGGTCCGGGGAAGGAAAACATAAATAGATAGGAAGAAAGGAAGAGATAGACCATTGTGATAAAACAAGGAATGACAGGGGGAAGGAACTAGAAAGGAGTGCAGCGGATATAGAACGAGAAGCACCGTCAGACACATGTTCATTTGTCAGCTTGCCTTTGCCATCCTTAATCAAGGCTCTGCAAATGCACAATTTTCGGGAAAATGGATATCTCACTGAAAATTAATCCCTCCTGTGAAAGTGGATCACTCCTGTGAAAATGGATCACTCACTGTAAATGGATCACTCCCTACCAGATGGCCGAGGCTGATCAGGAATTTCTGTGTTTCGTCGACACCACTCCCTGCTAAGCAGCCGCGCCCTCGGCTTTGGAAAGCCGGCAGAGCGTCTGTGTTTGCACTTTGCACCAGGGCTTTAAGTGGGCCGGGTCTCACCGGGTCCGAGCACCAGCAGTTTTTTTAAAGGAGGCCTCGAAACGGGTCTCTATCGGGCTCTATTTTGTGCCCTGGCGCAGGCGGTCCGTTTGTCGGTCTCGGCTAGCGAAGGCTGCACTTGCGCAGTCTCGCTTGCGAGATTTAACGTTTTTCAGAAGAGGGGCTTGAACCCGCCCCTCTTCTCCCCTCTTCTCCATTGGCTGGCCTCTTAAATGCTGGTCAGCCATTGGAGAAGAGC
The DNA here is from genome assembly GCF_964204655.1 of Triturus cristatus. Classification (NCBI taxonomy): domain Eukaryota; kingdom Metazoa; phylum Chordata; class Amphibia; order Caudata; family Salamandridae; genus Triturus; species Triturus cristatus. The sequence goes on along the minus strand of NC_140580.1, from coordinate 1,112,443,756 downwards.
TTTGTCTCTCCAAACAAGCCCCGTCTTTTTCGGATTCGGGGGCGTGTTTTTTCACTCCTTTTGCGTTTTTTAAGACCCACCCCTTTCCTCCCCTTTTACACGTGGTGGGCGTGTTTTTTTTTTATTTTTACCATCGTTAGGTTCGTCCATTTTGTGCGCGGTCGGAACGGAGCGGGACGTGGGGTCGCCTCTTCCTTGCTGCAAGGCGGATCTCGGCGTTTCTTGGATCGGCGTTTCAAGTCCGGTGAGTAAAAGCGTAGGTTGACCGTTATTGATCCCTAGTTACCGCGCTCCAGAACCTCAGTGGAATGGGGATGTCTACAATCCGACCAGTTAGAGGGCGCAAATCGTGTTCGTATTTTTTTTTGTGTGTGTTTTCGCTATGGGGAGGCTGTGAGTGTGCCTCTTAGGCAAGCCTCGTTCTGAGTTGTGGATGTGACTGGCACCATTATTGGGCTGCACCAGGTTACTTCGATGTTTTCTCATTTGGGATGTGTGTGTTTCCCGCCAGATGAATGCTCACAGGCGACTGGAAAAATTGGTAAATTGCATAATTGTGGACCCAATCTGACTGGTTTGTGATGGAAGCCCTAAAACCCTTTAGTAAGCTAGCCTTTTACTACAGAAAGCACTGCAGTGGCATCATAAATTGCAAATAACAAGGTATGCGTTGCTCTGCCACCAAAGAGAGGCTGTTTTTGTTACGTAGTATTGCCCAGATAAAAAAACCCAAAAAAACAGGGAGTCCAGAAAAAAGCCTGTTTCCTTAATTTATTGCGATCATGGGAGTAGCCCTAATTATAGTGTTTTTAACTGTGTATAGGAAGATCTTGGAATATTTCTAGCTAGGCTTCACAGAGAGTCTCTTGTTTCATTCTGAGTGTTCTTTATAGATTCCTGTTTTTCATTTTGCCAAATGGTTTCGTACTTTTGATTAACGTGCCTCTTCTTAGGGCGGTGTGTCGATGAGTCATAGCTTTCTTTCCCTTGGTTTTACCTCTGTTTAGATCTGTTTATATCCATTAAAGTACATCTCGCCAGCAATTTGACATTTCAGTAATATCTGCTTATAACTCGTGAGGCCTGCGCCTGGATGTTACATTTCAAGTTCCTGGCCGGCCTGGATCTTAGATTGCCTATGTCTAGATCTTGATTTGCCTCGTCCTGGAACCAGAATTGCCTTTGCGTGGATCTCTGATGATCTCTGAGTGAACCCAAATTATCTGTTTTTCCACTGTCCATTTATATGCATTGTTTGTCATTTAGGAGACATAAACTGTCTTTTGTTAAACATGTTAATAGTTAACAAAAGTATTTCATTAATCGCAGATCTATTAATTCACTCTCCCAGTCTTGCATGTTAGCTGGGTCCCAGGCGATTCATCTCTGCGTAAAGTAGACTCTGTTTCTTCTGCCCATTGCTTTAGCCACTTGAGAGAAGAGACGTTCCCTGTATCGTGGTTGCTACTGGGTTTGAGGTAATTTGGTACTTGGGTGGTCCAACATGGACTGAACCTGTCTGATGGTTAGCCCCATAATAGAATTTGTGTATAGCGGATGTGTGCCTCTAGTTAAGCATACAATGACACCATATTCATTTGGCAACAGCATGTAAGTTAAATGTAGGCCTAGCGTGACTTTGCTACTGTAGTCGGCATTATATTGTTGAAGAACTGTGCAGAAGATGCTTACATTTAAAATGTCTGGCATGTAAGCAAACCCTTGGGAAATTGTGGCATGGATGCTAGGACCTTGACATTGTAGCTATTGACATTGTAAATAACAATGCCGTTTCTTTAACCCCTTTGATGCGTGTGACGGAGCGGTTCCGTCATGCGCGTCGGTCGTGCTGTGCGCATGACGGAACCGCTCCGTCACGGCCCCGCCCGTGCACGGAATCTTCAGCACGGCGCGGTAATCCGCGCCGCGCTGAAGGGGTTAAATGTTTTAAAAACAAAAACATAAACAAAAATAATGTCATGAGCAATGCCAATAGCTCTAACTTTAACAATGCCGAGACCGTTGCATTGTAAATGCTTGTTTCCGGATTGCAGTGACAGCAGGCACGTCAATGTGCGCGTGCTCACACTGCTCACTTCTCACTAGTGGAGAAGTTACGGCATGACGACGTCATGCCAGGTGAGTGTTGTAAGGTAAGAGAAATCCTTTAAAGAGAGTCATTTATCTCTGGATTTCCCTTCTCTTTTTGAAACTCAGGAGCAGCAACATTGTCGTGGTGTTACCGGGGATTTGAGTAGAAGCTTTTTCAATATTATATACAAGCCATAGTTGCTGCTTATTTATCTTATGCAACTAACAACCATTGACAAAGCCAATAGTCCTGACTTCTTGTAGTTATGATGTTACTTGTTGTATCATATACCTGGATCCAATGACAGAAACAGCAAAATAAGCGTCGGGCGGCACACAGTGCTAAGCACAGTTTTAGCTTACGTGTTTTAAACCACGCCCTTAATTACATTTGCCACACCGCTTTAAGAGACTCCCCAGTTTATTTTATCCCACCTATGCTGTTTTTATTGATGCCCAAATTTTGTCCTCACTCCGGCTGTCCAGCGCCCCCTCCCCTTCTAGTGAGTAGATGCATCTGGGTCATCTGGTACTACCTCGCCACACAGGTGTCCCTGCTCCTTCCATCCATCATCCGGCCCGCCTGTCCCTGTGTCTTTTCCAATTCCGCTCTGTCTCTTTCCAGAGCTGGATTTATGGCTCTCCCTGCAGCAGGTTCGCGGCTTGGCGTGGCTGCCTCCTGCTTCGGGCTCATAATGAATGTCAGGCACGGTGCACCCTCTATCCTACCACAGTCTGTGCAGTTGTTACACCAGGCCTTGTTTCACTAATGGCTTTAGCTTAACAGCGCTACTGTCTGTATCACCCATTGTTACTAATTCTTTAAAATGTACATAGGGTGGACTTTGCTCCAACTAGAGCTGTATTTGCCTCAGGCTATTGGGCAAACGGTGTATCATTGCGCCTCCCTTGCAATGCTCGCATCCCAATGCATAAGGGACTACTTTACACTCAGCCACCACCAATTAAATTGTTCGTCTCATAGATTCATTTTCTGTTGATGCAATCATTCTTCTCGCTACGAAATACTTTTTAAAATAATTTACCCAGTACTCACAAATGAGGCCAGACTTTATCCTTTTGTTAATGCATGTTTTTATTTTCTATTTTTACTGCCTGGTATTCTGGACTTTCAAGTAAACTTTCCACACTGTTGGCCGAGGATTGGCTGAAAGCTGTGGGTCTGTGGTTCAATCCAGGAAGGCACCTCAGTAGTTTCCAGTGGGCCCAGAGCATCTTTCAGCTACATGCCACAAGTTCATTTTACCAAGTCCTTATCTGGTGGTATTTGAAAGTGCCAGTGCCCAAAAAATAAACTGGTAGCCAAAAATAAACAGGTAGCCTTATTCTCTGGTGTGCTTAGTGTTAAGGTGGCCTTCCTGAGGAAATCACCAGTGCACAAGTGAATTACTCCACCCTGGTTCGACGTAAACTAATGAGGCCTAGATTTAATAGATATTGCTTTCTGAATTATCCTGCAGTTGGGATTAGTGGTGTTTGAAGATACAAAGTATTTTTTGCATACTACTTAAAGATCTATGGAAAACGCTGAGATATTAGCCACCTTTTTTAACTTTACAGTATAAAAAACATGCTTGCAAAAAATAGAGTGACACATATTCTTACTTAATACTAATACACTATAATACTAATGCACTATTTTTCATGTGCATTGTCAGTGTACTCTGATAACCACAGCAAAATGTAAACGTGCAAAATAACAATCTGAATAAATCTCTTGCTTTTGGTTTGATGAGAGTTAAAACAATATCCCCAGTAGTGAAAATGATCTCGCAAACCTTTTTCTCGGTGTTAGACCTGTCAGCCTTAGGGTGGTCTTCCCCAAACATTTTGGCTTCCTCCTCCATTTTTGCTGATGTCATTTTTGCTGACTTTAGGACTCTGTGCATATTACCCTTGCTAACCAGTGCTAAAGTGTATGTGCTCCCTCCTTAAAACATCGTAACATTGGTTTATCCCCACTTGGCAGGTTTAATTTACGTATAAGTCCAGAGTAAAGTGGGACCCCCTGTACTAAGGGTCAGAAAATTAAATGCTACCAGTGGGCCTGCAGCACTGATTGCGCCACCCACTTAAATAACTCTTAAAACATGTCTGAAGCCTGTTATTGCTTCCTGGCTGGGCAGTTTTAAAGCTGCTATTTTGACTTGGCAAAAAAAAACTTTTGTCAGGCTCAAACCTTCCTTCTTAATTCATATAGGTTACACCTACAGTAGGTGCTGGACAGTCCAGAGAGGGGGGTACAGTATATTTAAAAAGTTGGGCATGTACTTTTAAGTTTACATGTCCTGATAGAGAAAAACTCTTAACTCTGCTTTTCACTATAGCCAGGCCTACCTCTTTCAAAGGATAACATTGGAGCTACCTTATTACATTAAATAAGCTGTAACTTCCAAACGGGAACAGGAAACTAGTGTATGTTTGTTGTCTTTGGAACTGTAATGAAAATCCTCCCATATGGTGAAGTCGAATGTTTGATTACAATTTTGGAAATGCCACTTTTAGAAATGTTGGCATTTTTCTGACTTAGCCATTTAGTGCCTGCGACATGACTCTGGGTCACATGGCTGGATCTAGGTGACAGGCTGGTTTTGTGTATTCCTCCTAGACATCCACGCACAATAGAGAGCTCAGGTGTGCCTGGATGGTCCATCACTGGCAGCATGAGAGGGTGGTGCTGGGTACAGCCCTACGCACACTTGAATAGGCTGTGTCCTATCTAGTTAGTCTGGAGCCAGGGAAGGGGAGACAGAAAACTGAGGCACTTCAAAGAAAAACCCCTAGAAGCTCCTCCAAGTTCAAAAGAAACACCTGGTAGACATATATTGGTCCTCAGACATCAACTCTTCAGTCCACTTCTGAATCTGTGGAGACTGCCTGAAAGAATGACTGCTGTGCTGCTGAACGTATAGTCATCCTGTTGGACTACGGCCTTGCTAGACTACTGACTTGCTGAACTGCTGCCTTGCTGCCTTGCTACTCTCCTGCCTAAATCTGAGGAATTGGACCTGCACCTAAACCTAGGAGTCCCACAGTGACTCCAAGGGCTAGTCTGCTCGACTCCTATTAAGAACTGAGAAAAACAAGGTGTATGCAGTTCCTAGGAGTGCGGGGAAATTTTTCTAAAAATTGCCCTTACACACCCCGAAGGATGTTATGTTTCATTATTGGGCCTGCTCCTCGTCGGGCCGTCGCTGCAATGCCCGACGGGCACCTGCGAAGGGGCTCTTTGGCAGAGATCTTTTGTTGATGAAGCCGTAGGGTGAGTGCAGGTGTGTGGGCTAGGTAGTGCTTGTTACAGATCAGAGCAACTAAGTGATCTGTTACCCCCTTCAACTCAGCCCCACTTACCTAGGGGTGAGTTCGCATAAACATATATGGTGCAACTTGGCACTTGCGGTCACTTTTTGTTCACTGGTTCCACCACTTATGGAGTACCAACACGCCCATAGTGGAACCGCTTTATTTACTCTTAAACTAACACATGCTATTTCCTCAGCCCAAGTGTTTGAATGATCTTGGAGTACAACTTGCCGCATTCGTAGTAATAAATCTCTGTATATGTGTTGCATGAATGTTTGTGTGCCTGTCACGGTTGTTTGTCATGTGCGCCATGCTAATTCATGAGGGCGCTCACGGCACAGGGACTTAAAGTTTACCCACATCAGCCTTGCGGTCATAGCACACTAGACCACTGCTAGTACAATCAACATATCAAGGTTGAAAGTTGTGTTACGATCACAAGCAGTGACTGCGAGTTAGTAAATAGACAAGAAACACAAACACCTTATCAACTGGACATTCACGGTCTCATCTGCCGCAATAATACTACACTCCACATCACTCTGCATGTCACAACAAGCACATTGAAATCTTGCATTCAGCACCTCCTAAACTGGACCTTGGTTGTTCTTGTTTTTATCTCCTCCCCTTCCCCTTTTCTCAGGTCTTCTTTCTCGGGGTCAATTGGACTCGGTTTACTCAACTGCATCTGGTTACCAGCCAACCATATGAATCCTGAAGCCAGTATTGCGGTAGTGCTAGAGTACAATCAAACCCCTTTTTTTTTATCCTGATGAAGTGCCACCAGACCCGTTAGGGGCTACTCTTGGCATGAAACATGTCGACCTTATGCACCACACTAGCCCTATAGGATCATTACATCCAGCCGGGGCTCACATATTTTAGTTAGGCTAGTGCCCCCTGGGAATAAAAGCATTAATTAGGGTTGCTCTAGACCTATTTTAATTTTCACACTCATGGCACTTCCTAGCCCACACACCTGCACTCACCCTATGGCTTCATCAACAAAAGATCTCTGCCAAAGAGCCCCTTCGCAGGTGCCCATCGGTCATTGCAGCGCCGGCCCGACAAGTAGCAGGCCCAATGATGAAGCATGACATCCTTCAGGGTGTGTGAGGGCACTTTTTAGAAAGATCTGAATTTTCCACGCACTCCTAGGAACTGCATACCCCTTGTTTTTCTCAATACTACTTAGGAGCCTGTATGCAGGACCTACAAAAAAAGCTCCTGGTACACTTGTTAAAAAAAACCTCATATTAAGAGCCACAGGGACATAACAAGCTCCAACCATCTGAACCAGCACCGAAATCCAGCTGGAGCAAGTCCCTTACCCCCTCGTGCTGCCCTCCACGCTCTGGACCCTTGGGTGGATTCCAGATAGCTGTGAGTGGCACTTTGAGATTTTTGGCACTTTTTTCACTTAAATGTGCAAAATTGCACATCTCTTTTTCTACTGATTGGATATTTGTCATTTTGGTGTCAAATTATTTGTTATAGTTCACTCTACTTTTTAATCTGGTGTGGGATTTGGTTTGTGCTGCTATTTCACTCCTTGCCTCTAAGTGAAGCCCGACTGCTCCGTGCCAAGCTCCCAGAGGGTTGAGCACATACATGTTAGTTTGGGGTTTGCTTGTGCCTCAGTCTGGCAAGGATCTTGGTTGCTGCTTGAGTAGGGCTTTACCCCCCTCAACCAGTAACCCATATTTCTTACACGTAGGCAAAGGGAATAAATGAAAACAATATCCTTTGTGTTGGGGGAAAAATTGGGATTGTTGCAGAACTTTGAAGGTCACACCCCTAGCTGCAATTACTCCAGAGCAGTTTATCATGGGTGAGCTTTCACCACAGATGTTTGCGAGACAACACACCAGTTGTAAATTTAACAAAAGAAGAATTAGGGGGGAAAGGAATAAAAAACATGGGAACATGTCAGCTGTTATGGAAGAGTCTCTGGGAAAGAACGGTTTTAGCTGCCAGCTTGAGTTTCTACACGCAACTCAAAAGCTGAAAATAAATATTTTGGCCGGGGTGCGGAAGAGGCCAGTTTCGAGCCCGCTGGTTTCGATTTTGCTTTGCATACTTGGAAGAGGTGGTGGTGTTGCCTGTGGTCGCTGGGCTGCCAGAGCGAGCCAGGCCAGGCGTGGGATGAGCACGAGGCGAGGAAGAGGAGGGACGCAGCTGGGGATTACTTTCTGCAAAGGATGCACCAGGCATTCAAAGCAGTTCTGCATTCCGACCGGCTGCACTGTCCTCTGCCTCACCCTCTGCCTACTGTCCTCAGCCTCACCCCATACGTACTGTCCTCAGCCTCACCCCATACGTACTGTCCTACGGGGCAGCACACGAGTACTGTCCCCCGACTCACCCCATGCATACTGTCCCTGACTCACCCCATGCATACTGTCCTCTGCCTCACCCTCTGCCTACTGTCCTCAGCCTCACCCCATACGTACTGTCCTACGGGTCAGCACACGAGTACTGTCCCAGACTAACCCCATGCATACTGTCCCTGACTCACCCCATGCATACTGTCCTCTGCCTCACCCTCTGCCTACTGTCCTCAGCCTCACCCCATACGTACTGTCCTACGGGGCAGCACACGAGTACTGTCCCCCGACTCACCCCATGCATACTGCCCTATCTCACCCCCTACTTACTGTCCTCAGCCTCACCCCATACGTACTGTCCTCAGCCTCACCCCATACGTACTGTCCTACGGGTCAGCACACGAGTACTGTCCCCGACTCACCCCATGCATACTGTCCCTGACTCACCCCATGCATACTGTCCTCTGCCTCACCCTCTGCCTACTGTCCTCAGCCTCACCCCATACGTGCTGTCCTACGGGGCAGCACACGAGTACTGTGCCCCGACTCACCCCATGCATACTGCCCTCTGTCTCACCCCCTACTTACTGTCCTCGGCCTCACCCCATACGTACTGTCCTCAGCCTCACCCCATACGTACTGTCCTACGGGTCAGCACACGAGTACTGTCCCCCGACTCACCCCATGCATACTGTCCCCCAACTCACCCCATGCATACTGTCCTCTGCCTCACCCTCTGCCTACTGTCCTCAGCCTCACCCCATATGTACTGTCCTACGGGGCAGCACACGAGTACTGTGCCCCGATTCACCCCATGCATACTGCCCTCTGTCTCACCCCCTACTTACTGTCCTCAGCCTCACCCCATACGTACTGTCCTCAGCCTCACCCCATATGTACTGTCCTACGGGTCAGCACACGAGTACTGTCCCCTGACTCACCCCATGCATACTGTCCCCCAACTCACCCCATGCATACTGTCCTCTGCCTCACCCTCTGCCTACTGTCCTCAGCCTCACCCCATATGTACTGTCCTCAGCCTCACCCCATACATACTGTCCTACGGGGCAGCACACGAGTACTGTCCCCCGACTCACCCCATGCATACTGTCCTCTGTCTCACCCTTTGCCTACTGTCCTCAGCCTCACCCCATACGTACTGTCCTCAGCCTCACCCCATATGTACTGTCCTCAGCCTCACCCCATACATACTGTCCTACGGGTCAGGACATGCGTACTGTCCCCTGACTCACCCCATGCATACTGTCCTCAGACTCACCCCATACGTACTGTCCTCAGCCTCACCCATACGTACTGTCCTACGGGTCAGCACACGAGTACTGTCCCCCAACTCACCCCATGCATACTGTCCTCTGTCTCACCCTTTGCCTACTGTCCTCAGCCTCACCCCATACATACTGTCCAACGGGTCAGCACACGCGTACTGTCCCCTGACTCACCCCGTGCATACTGTCCTAAGCCTCAGCACATATGCACTGTCCTCCACCTCATCCCACATGTACTGTCCTCTGCCTCACCCCATGCATACTGTCCTCCATCTCACCCCCTACTTACTGTCCTCAGCCTCACCCCATACGTACTGTCCTCAGCCTCACCCCATACGTACTGTCCTACGGGTCAGCACACGAGTACTGTCCCCGACTCACCCCATGCATACTGTCCCTGACTCACCCCATGCATACTGTCCTCTGCCTCACCCTCTGCCTACTGTCCTCAGCCTCACCCCATACACACTGTCCTACGGGTCAGCACACACGTACTATCCCCCTACTCGCCCCATGCATACTGTCCTCTGTCTCACCCCCTACTTACTGTCCTCAGCCTCACCCCATATGCACTGTCCTCCACCTCATCCCACATGTACTGTCCTCTGCCTCACCCCATGCATACTGTCCTAAATCTCACCCCCTACTTACTGTCGTCAGCCTCACCCCACACGTACTGTCATCTGCATCACCTCTCATTCACTGTCCTATGCCGCGGCACATGTGTACTGTCCTAAGGGTCAGCACACGCATACTGTCCCCCAACTCACCCCATAATACTGTCCTCCGCCTCTCCCCACATGTACTGTCCTTTGCATCACCCCATATGCACTGTCCTACACCTCAGCACATATGTACTGTCCTACACCACACCACATGCCTATTATACTATCCCTCAGCACACGAGTACTGTCCCCGACTCACCCCATGCATACTGCCCTGTCTCACCCCCTACTTTCTGTCCTCAGCCTCACCCCATACGTACTGTCCTAGCCTCACCCCATACGTACTGTCCTACGGGTCAGCACACGAGTACTGTCCCCGACTCACCCCATGCATACTGTCCCTGACTCACCCCATGCATACTGTCCTCTGCCTCACCCTCTGCCTACTGTCCTCAGCCTCACCCCATACGTACTGTCCTACGGGGCAGCACACGAGTACTGTCCCCCGACTCACCCCATGCATACTGCCCTCTGTCTCACCCCCTACTTACTGTCCTCAGCCTCACCCCATACGTACTGTCCTCAGCCTCACCCCATATGTACTGTCCTACGGGTCAGCACACGAGTACTGTCCCCGACTCACCCCATGCATACTGTCCCCCAACTCACCCCATGCATACTGTCCTCTGCCTCACCATCTGCCTACTGTCCTCAGCCTCACCCCATACGTACTGTCCTACGGGGCAGCACACGAGTACTGTCCCCCGACTCACCCCATGCATACTGTCCTCTGTCTCACCCCCTACTTACTGTCCTCAGCCTCACCCCATATGTACTGTCCTCAGCCTCACCCCATACATACTGTCCTACGGGTCAGCACACGAGTACTGTCCCCCGACTCACCCCATGCATACTGTCCTCTGTCTCACCCTTTGCCTACTGTCCTCAGCCTCACCCCATACGTACTTTCCTCAGCCTCACCCCATACATACTGTCCAACGGGTCAGCACACGCGTACTGTCCCCGGACTCACCCCGTGCATACTGTCCTCAGACTCACCCCATACGTACTGTCCTCAGCCTCACCCCATACATACTGTCCTACGGGTCAGCACACGCGTACTATCCCCCTACTCGCCCCATGCATACTGTCCTCTGTCTCACCCCCTACTTACTGTCCTCAGCCTCACCCCATATGCACTGTCCTCCGCCTCATCCCACATGTACTGTCCTCTGCCTCACCCCATGCATACTGTCCTAAATCTCACCCCCTACTTACTGTCGTCAGCCTCACCCCACACGTACTGTCATCTGCATCACCTCTCATTCACTGTCCTATGCCGCGGCACATGTGTACTGTCCTAAGGGTCAGCACACGCATACTGTCCCCCAACTCACCCCATACATACTGTTCTCCGCCTCTCCCCACATGTACTGTCCTTTGCATCACCCCATATGCACTGTCCTACACCTCAGCACATATGTACTGTCATACACCACACCACATGCCTATTATACTATCCCTCAGCACACACGTACTATTCTCCGACTCACTCCATGCATACTGTCCTAAGCCTCAGCACATACTTACAGTCCTCCCCCTCACCCCATATGTACTGTCCTCTGCATCACCCCATATGCACTGTCCTACACAGCAGCAAACACGTAATGTCCTCCAACTCACCCCATATGTACTGTACCCTGCATCATCCTATACTCACTGTCCTACTCCTACTCTAGCTTGGGTCATCCCATTGGTCCTGTCGTCCACCGCACCCCATACATTCTGTCCTCCACCTCACCCCACAGGTACTGCGTACTGTCCCCTGACTCACCCCAGGCATACTGTCCTCCGTCTGACCCCTTACTTACTATCCTCTGCCTCCCCCATAAGTACTGTCCTACACCACACCACATGCCTATTATACTATCCCTCAGCGCACACATACTATTCTCCAACTCACGCCATACATACTGTCCTAAGCCACAGCACATACTTACTGTCCTCCATCTCACCCCAGGCATACTGTCCTCTGCCCCACCCCACCCGTACTGTCCTCAGCCTCACCACATACGTACTGTCCTCCACCTCACCCCACCACACAACTACTGTTCTCCACCTCACCCCATACGTACTGTTCCATCTCAGCCCATAGCACTGTACTATAGTTCACTCCAACACTGCTGCCCTCCACCCCAACCCAACACTACTGTTCCACCTCCGCCCATACACACTGTACTATAGTTCACTCCAACACTGCTGCCCTCCACCTCAACCCACCACTACTGTTCCACCTCAGCCCATACACACTGTACTATAGTTCACACCAACACTACTGCCCTCCACCTCACCCCATCACTACTGTTCCACCTCAGCCCATACACACTGTACTATAGTTCACACCAACACTACTGCCCTCCACCTCACCCCATCACTACTGTTCCACCTCAGCCCATACACACTGTACTATAGTTCACTCCAACACTGCTGCCCTCCACCTCACCCCATCACTACTGTTCCACCGCCGCCCATACACACTGTACTATAGTTCACTCCAACACTGCTGCCCTCCACCTCAACCCATCACTACTGTTCCACCTCAGCCCATACACACTGTACTATAGTTCACACCAACACTACTGCCCTCCACCTCACCCCATCATTACTGTTCCACCTCAGCCCATACACACTGTACTATAGTTCACTCCAACACTACTGCCCTCCACCTCACCCCATCACTACTATTCCACCTCCACCCATACACACTGTACTATAGTTCACTCCAACACTGCTGCCCTCCACCTCACCCCATCACTACTGTTCCACCTCCGCCCATACACACTGTACTATAGTTCACTCCAACACTGCTGTCCTCCACCTCACCCCATCACTACTGTTCCACCTCCGCCCATACACACTGTACTATAGTTCACTCCAACACTGCTGTCCTCCACCTCACCCCATCACTACTGTTCCACCTCAGCCCATACACACTGTACTATAGTTCACACAAACACTACTGCCCTCCACCTCACCCATCAGTACTACCCTCTAGCTCACCCCATTCGTAGTGCCCTCCACCTCACCCCATTCGTAGTGTCCTCCATCTCACCAAATCAGTACTGTCTTCCACCTAACCCCATCATTACTGCCCTCTAGCGCACCCCATTCGTAGTGCCCTCCACTTCACCCCATTTGTAGTGCCCTCCACCTCACCCCATTCGTAGTGCCCTCCACCTCACCCCATTCGTAGTGTCCTCAACTCACCAAATCAGTACTGTCTTCCATCTATCTCATCTCTTAAGTACTATCATCCACGTCATCCCTTACGTACTGTGCTCTGCCTCACAGTATACGTACTGTCTCCTGCCTCACCCTTATATACTGTCCTCCACCTTACCCCCTGGGTACTGTACTCTGGGTCACCTCATAGAAACTGTCTTCTGCCTCATCCCTTTTGTACTGCCCTCCATCTGACCCTACCAGTACTGGTCTCCATCTGACCCATGTGCACTGCCCTCCGCCTTACCCCACCAATATTCTCCTCTGCCCCACCCCATCTGTACTGTCCTCAGCCTCACCTCATCCGTACTGTCCTCCACCTCACCCCACCCCACTGCACAACTACTGTCCTCTGCCTCACCCCACCAGTACAACCCTCTGCCTCACCCCACCAGTACACTAATCCGCCTCATGCCAACAGGACTATTCTCCGACTCACACATCAGTCCTGTCCTTTGCCTTACTCCACCACCACTGTACTCCGCCTCACTCCACCAGCACTGTACTCCGCCTCACCCCACCAGTACTGTACTCCGCCTCACTCCACCAGCACTGTACTCCGCCTCACCCCACCAGTACTGTACTCCGCCTCACTCCACCAGTACTGTCCTCTGCCTCACCCCACCAGTGCTGTCCTCCACCTCACCCCGCCAATATTGTCTTCTAGCAAATCACATCAGTACTGTCCTCTACCTCACCCCACATGCACTATTCTCCAGATCACCCCCTACGCACTGTACTCTGGGTCATCCCACCAGTACTGTCCTCCAACTCACCCCATGAATACTGTCCACCGCCCACCCCATCTGTGCTGCACGTTGTATCGTATACCCTGCAGTTTGCATGCAGCTCTTTATTGACTGTTCTTATGCCGCTATGCTATATTAGGATTGTACATTTTGAACAGGAAATAACAAAAGGATCTCTGCAACAAAGTGGTAACCCACCGAGCTATTCACTTAAAATACAGTTCTGTGATCTGGATGGTACACGTTTTGCACAGCAGGGGCATAAAACACCCTGCACTACTCTATGATGAGTCAAAACTGCCACTTGAAAAAACTCCGATCTCTCTTCAGCAGGAATATCTTTACATTTTTATTGTTGCCTGAAAATTGCTGGACACACAGGGAACTCTGCAGCAGGCGCTTTTAAAGCCATGTTATTTCTAAGCACAGCTTCCCCTCCCTCCCCCGCAGCTAAGTGCCATATGCGGCTGCACCGGTCACACCGCCCTAAAGCCGGCCCTGCCCTTCCATACTGTCCACTGGCTCATCCCCTTATGTGCTGTCCTTTGGCTCGCCACTTATGGACTGTCCTCCAGCTCACTCCTAATGTACTGTCCTCTTCCTCCCCTTACGCACTCTGGTCCATCTCACTCTGTAAGTACTTTCATCGTACTGTATGCACTGGATTTGGCTCATACCATATTCACTTTCTTTAGGGGTGCTGGTAGTCACTGTACTGCAAGGAGCAAGGCTAAAGACCTTGACACATACAATGCCTTCCCTTTGGTCAGCTGTACTAGAAGTATCTGGTGGTACATCCCGCTAGAACACTGCGACTTTTGAAGTATTGGAATGAGCTTCATTGTTTTTATTAGGGGTGGGAGAATTAAGCCATTCTGCCCACAGAATTGGCAGAATTTTGGCCACTCCTCATTATTCTTTAATGCGGAGTTCGGGCTAAATTCCCCCAATCGACAGGTGGGAGAATTTTTCTCCTTTGAGGATCCGGAATACGTGAACTGTTGAGCACGATTTGATGTCGCATACTGCGATTTTCTAACGCATGCAGTCTCTGTTGTCCACTAATTGGTCAGAGGGTGCAGTTTGAGTAGATTTGCTGCCGCTCAGGTTGATTTTGTATTCGAGAGGCAAAAAAATCAAGTCGAATGGCCGCCACTTTTGCGCAACCGCTGTTAGCTCTGAATTTCAGTACTCCTCGCGCTATTGGTGCTCAATTGCACAGCGAGCTGCATATTTTCTGCCCGTTGGCGGAATTCCACAGAATCTCTCTGAGTTTTTCTGTAACTCGCGGAATTCCACTCCGCGAGTTCCGCCCACCCCTAGTTTTTATAGGTCTGTCTTTGGCGGATGCTGCAAGGCTGTGAAAGAGTGATCCAGCGATTCCTCCTTGCAATGAATAATAGCAATTTATGACAATGTTCATGTGTTTCCAGTTGCTGGACCGAGAAGTGCGATCCTGCAATAATTGTCTATGCAAAGTTCCTTGATGACAATATCCTGCAGAAGTAGTTGTGAGATACAAACCTTTGTGAAAACCGACATAAATTGAGGGAATATTCTCTGTGGATGGGGGTTAGCGCTAGGGAGGATGAGGGTGGTATTTGCAGGAAATCTTTCAGAAAAAAAAATATATATATTTATTTATGTTTTTTACTTGAATTTCTACCCCTGGTTGAAGTTTGGTGAGGGTGAAAAACAGTCCAATATTCTCAAACTGGAAAGTTTATCAACTTTCCAAAATATTCCTTGTGAAATAAAAATTTCGGACACACTAACCGACATGGGAATAGGCCTGCAATTGCCATGCAATGTTAACAGTACATTGTCGAGTCTGAAATGCGGTAACCTGCCAGTGGCGGCTAGAAGGGAACGGGGGGCGTGGGGAGGCGACAACAGGGGGAGGGGGTTGAAAATATATATATTTTAAAACACACTTACCTTTTCTC
This sequence comes from Triturus cristatus, assembly GCF_964204655.1. Lineage (NCBI taxonomy): Eukaryota > Metazoa > Chordata > Amphibia > Caudata > Salamandridae > Triturus > Triturus cristatus. The sequence continues at coordinate 1,112,428,086 of NC_140580.1, read as the reverse complement.
CGCCGAACGCATCGCTCCTCCGTCTCTCTGCTCTTCCTGGCATCAGTCCCGAAGAAGCTGCAGAAGCTCCCGGGCACACAGGCTGCCCTAAGTAAATTACAACGTTGCAATGCAGCGCTGTGATTGATCTGAGCACCGTGGATTGGCGCTCAGATCAGGCCAGGGAGCCTTTGCATATTCCCTATCAAGCTGTCCATTGCAGCCTGGTAGGGAATATGCAAAGTGCGCATGACTGCTTGACTGGGCCAAGACGGCAGGCCAAGCAGTCATGAGCACTTAGTGTGCACAGTTGACTCCTCCCACCCTGAACAACCAGCCCCGCCCGCCCTGCCCTAACCCAGCCTGCAGAAACCAAAAATAAAACGATAATACCCTTGTTATTATCGTTTTATTTCACCCCCTTTTCACTGCTCTAAAAGCAGTGGGGCTACGCTCCCCCACCTCGGCAGTACAGACCTCTGAGTTACACATTTGGTTGAATTAGCAGAAATCAGAGTCCCTGGGCATGTAAATCGCCAATGCATTTCCAGCAGCACTAAAAGAGAAAAGCTGAACAAGCGAAAAGAAATATGTCGGCTTAGTTCATGGTTTCATTGTGGGTTTTTAGGTGCTATAAAAGAGGAGAAAATAGGTTAGAAGGGAAAACTACATATAGTAACAAGCATTGACACAGTTTTTTTTAACTTTACATTGGAGAAACTGTTTTCACTAAGATTCACTCACAAATTACAGAGGTACAGTATGGGGCAGCAGAAGTGAAAGCCAGGGGTTAGTGGCAGAGCCCTGTCCCCTCATACACTGAGGGGAAATATGAAACACAGACAGAACAGGTGCAGCATGTGCATCAGCAGTGCAAGCTTCTCTAACATACACAGATGTGAACGGCATAGGTAGCTGCAGTGCAAGTTTCTCCCACAAACACAGACCATAACTGCACGGGTAGCTCCTGTGCAACCTTCTCCCATATACACAGATGTTAATGTCATGGGTAGCAGCTGAGCAAGCTTCTCCCACATACACAAACATTAACTACACAGCTGCAGTGCAAGCTTCTCCCACATACACAGACGTTAACGGCAAAGGTAGCTGCAGTGCAAGTTTCTCCCACATACACAGATGTTACCAGCACAGGTAGCTGCAGTGCAAGGTTTTCTCAGATGCATAATGACACAAACAGCATACACAGACATTAACGGCAAAGGCAGCATCTGTGCAAGCGTCTCTAACATTCATAGCCATTAATGGTATAGGTAGTAGCAGTGCAACCTTTTCTCACATACATACACATACAATAACATTACAGGTAGGATCAGTGGAAGTTTCTCTCACATACAGATGTCAATGACACAGGCAGCAGCAGTGCAAGCTTCTCCCACACACAGAGACAATAATGGCATAGGAAGATGCAGTGCAAGTTTGTTACTTATACACACATGTTAAAAGCACAGGCGGCTGCAGATAAAGCTTTTCTCACATACAGAGATGTTTAGGACACAGACAGTAGCAGCCCAAGGGTCTTTCACACACACAGATGTTAAAGACACAGGAATTAGCAGTGCAAGCTTCTCTAACATACAGAGACGTTCATGACACAGGAAGCAGTCGTGCAAGCCTTTCACACACCTACAGATGTTAACGGGCACAGGCAGCAGCAGTGTAAGCTTCTTCCACATACACAAATGTTAACACTGCCGGAAGCAGCAGTGGAAGCTTCTCTCACACAGACATTAACAGTACAGGCAGTAGCAGTGCAAGCTTCTCTCACATGTGATATGAATGTATGACGGTGTGCAATGAGAGAGTATGATGGTACATGTAATGTTGAGTGGGACTATGTGTATATAATATGTATCTCCTGTTTTTATGATTGTCTATGTTGTGAGTGATGAGCTGATATAAACAATTCAGCTTGATAAAACATAAATCTGGGTATTCATTTGCATATTCACCAGCCCTCGGCTTGATGTCCTTGGTTCTTGATTATAAATGCACTTAAGTTGAATGACATGTTAATTTTTCTGACTTTCATAAGCAATTTAAATATTTTGAAGAAAGAAATACCAACACATTTTATTTTCTTCTTGTAGGAAACTTTTTAATGTTGCTTTACATGATTTTTGTTTTGTTGCTTTTCTGTCAATGAAGTGCCTTAATGGGGTTATGCCTGCTTTGTAAGTATCTGTGTTTAACCTTAAGGTCAGTGTTTTGAGTCACAGTGGGTTCACTCAACATTCATCTTTGTAAGGGTGATACAAGGAATGTCATTAAGTTGGTTAATGATTGACGCGTCAGAAACACTTAGAGACCAGAACAATGGTAAAGTGCATTATGTAGGTGTATAAGTAATTTTCTATTTTTTATCATTACAGGAAATAGGCAAGAGCCTCTTTCTCGATTTATTTATGTTTGTTGCAGATTTATGTAGCGCGAACCCGACCCTAAGGCATTGGAGCACTTGGAGCGCTTTACATGAGCACCAGTTACGTTACACAATATAGATATATTTTCTTTTGGTAGGTACGGGGAGATTAAGTAATTTGCCCAGAATCACAGGATGTGGAGTCCACCCTGAGGCTCGAACCTTGGTTTCCCAGCTCCAAAGTCGGCAGTATAGCCATCACACCACATACACTTGCCTTATTTCTCGACATAACATTGCAGTCAACGTTGTCTTTTTATGTCCATGTGACCAATAGTTAGATGACAGGGTTTTGCACTGTCCTGCTTCATGCATCAGGAGATGCATAGGATTATGCAACTCTGGCTAGGGGAGTGGTACTAATGGATGAGGCACCGACAGTGCGCTCTTAAAAAAAGTACTTTGTCAAAGTATTCTTGTGAGAAAGGCGAACAATGGCATACTGCTTGGGAAAGGTGCCGGAAGTTGTACGAGCATGGGGCATGGGAGAAGAAGACAGGGCCATGCACCATGTCCAGAGACAATGTGTAAGAAATTGGGTTATTAGTTGAGAGGGGGGAACCCCACTCAGGCAACAACCACAATCCTTGTCTGGGTGAGCCACCAAAAGTCAATAAATTAATCTGTGCTTCGCCCTCTGGTCACTTAGCACAAAAGCAGTCAGGCTTACCTAAGAGGCATTGTGTAGAGTATATGTGCAGCAGCCAGGGAAAGAGGAGACAAGTAGGTTAGGAAGTGGGTAGGGACCCTTGATGAAGGTTTGATTACAGGGTCACCCACTCCTGCCCCCCGTGGGGATCTTCAACACATTGGGTACAACCCAGGTTGTGAAGTATTACACTGCTTGCGCATGCTGTGAGTGCATTTGCATGCCACACAAGAACACATAAAATAAGTTGCTGTAGGAGTGATATGATTACGAACCAACCCTGTCGAAAGCCCAGGAACTCTTCAGGCCATTAGTATAGGGTTGAAACATGTCGGTGATTTAGGGTCATAGGACCATTGCGTCCTTAAACCCTTATTGTGCTATATATTTTAAACTTTCCCATCCACCCCACTTATAAAGGGAAACCTCAGGAGTGGATGAGAAATTGTTATCTTTAAAGTCATGCCCCCTAATTAACAATCTTCATAAGAGCTACTTGGAATATGGTTGAGCCCAACCTGACCTTTAGGAGTCAGTGTGAACCTGATGGTGAAGCTTGCCATTAGTGGGTGAGGGATATATATATAACAAATCAAAATGGGGGGAGAATGGACCACTTGACCTGTATAACCAGGGTCTTGGTTGTGTTGGTACCATCATAAAAAAACTCATATACGTACACAGGTAAATGGCGGTATATCTTGATTTTCCGCCTGAGTGTACTGTTACAGCATCATCATTGGGTCTTTAGTAGTATATATGCTGACCTCCACCTGGAGGAAGACCAACTGGTTTGTCAGTAGCGTCCAGAAATGAAAAAACGAGGGCGTGTATGTGCTCGGGTGTGGGGAGGTTAAAATTCTCTACATCACTTTTTCAAAGATATATATTGGAGAGGACGTGATGGGGGAAATTAAAAAAGAAGAGGTGCGTGTGTAGAACCAGTTGCTAGTCTACCGCACTGTTATTGGTCAACATGTTTAAGCCTTCTGGTGTATTCTAGAGGCTTTCGTCAGGACCGAGTTGTGTTTAAGAGTGCATTAATTATGCATAGGAATAACTGTAACAGTTACATTTAATAATGTCTGAAATCTCATTGATTAGGATGCCGCATTGTAATGTGCATAATTCAAATGACCTTGTTTTGATCGGTTCACTAAGAACCCGGTAGAATTGTAACATTTTCCTCTGTGATACCATTCCATGGAATACCCACCACTTTCACTTTAACTAGCCAAGCTTCTCTGCACCAAATATATGCAACTGTGACTCATTGTGGTGATAGAGATTTCAGACATTATTAAATGTAACTGTTACAGTAATTCCTATGCATAATTAAGCATACATGGGTTAATTTGTCAGACTTGCGGGTAGAATCTAAAGAAGACCCACTATTGCACGTCTTCTTTCTTCCTTTTCTCCACAGTTACAGATACCACAGATCTGACTCCACAAAACAAGAGTAGTAAGTTAACCACTAGATTAGGAGCCACAATGCACTCTTCAACACAACCCGGTCCTGACGAAAGCCTCTAGAATACACCAGAAGGCTGAAACATGTTGATCAATAACAGTGCGGTAGACTAGTAACTGGCTCTACACATGCACCTCTTCATTTTTAATTTCCCACATCATGACCTCTCCAATAAATATCTGTGAAAAAGTGATGTAGAGAACTTTCACCTCACCACACCCGAGCACAAACAGGCCCTCGTTTTTTCATTTCTGGACCCTACTGACAAACCAGTTGGTCTTCCTACAGGTGGAGGTCAGCATATATACTACTAAAGACCCAATGATGATGCTGTAACAGTACAATCAGGCGGAGAATGAAGATATACCGCAATTTGCCTGTGTACGTATATGAGGGTTTTTTATGACGGCACCAACACAACCAAGACCCTGGTTATTCCGGTCAAGTGGTCCATTCTCCTCCCATTTTGATTTTTTATACTAACCATTGGAAGCCGATTGGATCACAGCTTCTCTTTCCCTCCTCATTGGTTATAACGGATACATTTTTTTTTATATATATATATATATATCATCGCTCCCGCTGCACCTCCAAACCAGCGCACTCAAAAGACGGGTGCTTCAAAACGCGAAGGTGCGTTCGCGTTCATAAATGCACGCTCATTCCCAGTCACCTCAAGAACTCGGGAAAGCACTCACGGGACACTCCTGCAGTTGTTAGGTCGTTTATTGCATAGCGAGCATAGAAAACATGACGCGTTTCGGCTATGCCTTAGTCTGATGTTTTACAAATTTCGCGCCAAAGAAGCAACGTATTTAAATGAAACGTTACGTGGATCACATGACATCACAATTCATAGACATCATAGAAGGACAAACACATTAAGAGAATCACTGTAGGCAATTCATCGCCATTTTGGAATGTAAAAACAATTTGATAATATTGCTTATTACGCCGTGTATCGGCTTTCAAAATCAATCCCAAATTAGAAGTAAGGTTAAAAACTTCACGCATATCGCCATATATGGGCATGTGATATCCCTCAAAGATAACAAAAATAAAGCCGTGTATCGGCAAACCAATGTCACATGAGAGATCTCGAAGCAACACAGGGGTCATTCTAAATTGTTTAACACGTTAAATAGCATTAAATATGTTAAGATAACATCCTATCATGTATCTATTGTCCTACATTCAAGTAAAACTTAAGAAAAATCACGCCGTGTATCGGCTAAGACCACATCATTGTTGCTGACATTGAAAAGTGTGATGATCCACATTTGTAATAATACCATTAAAAAATTTTTTCCCCAAAATGTCCAAAAGCTAACGTGTATAGCCAATCTCACAAATACAATCACAGAATACCTTATAATCACACCGTGTTATAGATTCCCATTCTTCAGTTACTAGTCTTACCTATAGTGTATAGATTCTTGCTACTCTTCAGTCTCCAAGATGAACTGACAGTTCCTCCCCCACATTCATACCCATCGGATTCTTGGTTCCTAAATCGATGATATATCGTGATTCAAGCCTGCGAAGTTGTTTAATTCTATCCCCTCCCCTGATGTTAGCGGGGACTTGATCTAAAACATAATAACGTAGCAACGAACCAAGAATCCGATGGGTATGAATGTGGGGGAGGAACTGTCAGTTCATCTTGGAGACTGAAGAGTAGCAAGAATCTATACACTATAGGTAAGACTAGTAACTGAAGAATGGGAATCTATAACATGGTGTGATTATCAGGTATTCTGTGATTGTATTTGTGAGATTGGCTATACACGTTAGCTTTTGGACATTTTGGAAAAAAAAATTTTAATGGTATTATTACAAATGTGGATCATCACACTTTTCAATGTCAGCAACAATGATGTGGTCTTAGCCGATACACGGCGTGATTTTTCTTAAGTGTTACTTGAATGTAGGACAATAGATACATGATAGGATGTTATCTTAACATATTTAATGCTATTTAACGTGTTAAACAATTTAGAATGACCCCTGTGTTGCTTCGAGATCTCTCATGTGACATTGGTTTGCCGATACACGGCTTTATTTTTGTTATCTTTGAGGGATATCACATGCCCATATATGGCGATATGCGTGAAGTTTTTAACCTTACTTCTAATTTGGGATTGATTTTGAAAGCCGATACACGGCGTAATAAGCAATATTATCAAATTGTTTTTACATTCCAAAATGGCGATGAATTGCCTACAGTGATTCTCTTAATGTGTTTGTCCTTCTATGATGTCTATGAATTGTGATGTCATGTGATCCACGTAACGTTTCATTTAAATACGTTGCTTCTTTGGCGCGAAATTTGTAAAACATCAGACTAAGGCATAGCCGAAACGCGTCATGTTTTCTATGCTCGCTATGCAATAAACGACCTAACAACTGCAGGAGTGTCCCGTGAGTGCTTTCCCGAGTTCTTGAGGTGACTGGGAATGAGCGTGCACATATATATATATATATATATATATATATATATATATATATATTCACTGAAAAAACCATATGTTTCAGGGGCGTTATAGTTAGCAGGACATTTCCCTCGTACAAAACCATTGAAATTCCCCCGTTATAGTTAGTTCAGCTAACAATAACTCGCGCCCCCGCAATGCACTGCTGATGACATCACATATTACATCACTCATGACATGGTCAGTGACATCACTGATGACATCACTGATGACATCTCAAATGACATCACTGATGACATCACTGATGACGTCATCCAGTGACTGTGTGTTTCTGTAAAGTTTAATTTTGTTTTATATATATGCCAAGCTGTATTGGGGAATGAGTGGGTCTATAAGTGTCTGTATGGAGGATTTAGTAGGTGCGTTACTGACTGTATAAGTGAGTGATTAAATGTATCTTACTGAATGCATGGGTTAGTGACTAAATTGAGTGAATGTCTGTATGCGTCTGTTGGTGTGTAAGCGGCTGCATGGGTTTGTGAATAGCTATATGAGTGTCTATATGAGTTATTGTTTGGTTGTCTGAGTATCTGTATGGGTGCCTGAGTGTTTGTGTGGGTTGGATGTGTGTGACTCTGTGCATAGATGTGTGAGTGGGTGATTCACTGGGTGCATGGTTTCAAGACTTTGTCTGTGATGTACTGTATGGGTGGGTGAATATGTGTATGGTTGTGTTAGTGAGTGAATATATATTTCATTAGTACATGTGTGATTTAGTACATAAGTGAACGGCAGTATATATGTATGTTGGAGTACAGAAATGACTATAAGTGAGAGTGTGTAATCGTGTGAGTGGCTGTATGGATGAGTGTGTGGTTGTATCATTGATTCTATAAGAGCATAAGAATGTGCTAGTATTTGTATGAGTAATTGAGCTAGTGTGTGTATAACTGTATTAGTAAGTAAATGGCAGTGTGATTAATTATTTGCATGACTGAGTACGTGTGTGAGTACCTCTATGGATGAGTAGTGGTGTGTGAGTGTCTATATAAGTGAATGAGTACATATGATAGTCCTGTACTGAGTGACCATAAGTATGAGTGACTGTACAGGTGAGTGTGTCGATGGGTGTGTAGACCTAAGACTCTGTGATGGGGTATGTACTTATTGGTATTGGAGTATCTATGGTTTTGAGAGTGGCAGTATGTAATTTAGAGTGGGTGTATCAAAGGTTAGATTAGATTGTGAGAAGATGCATCAAATGATCACATGGATGACGTCATCAGTGATGTCATCAGTGATGTCATCAGTGATGTCATCAGTGATGTCACTGACCATGTCATGAGTGATGTAATATGTGACGTCATCAGCAGTGCATTGCGGGGGCGCGAGTTATAGTTAGCTGGACCCCACCCCTCGGGGCTTATAAAAACACGTTGGGGACCGTGGGGGGAGCCCCAACGCCCCCACGCCCCCACGCCCCCACGGTCCCAGCCAGTCCCAGCCGGCTTCCCACGTCCTTCGGAAGCCGGCATTGCTTTTCCACATGGGGAGTTGCTGACATGCAGCTCTCCGTGTGGAAAAGCAATATGGTTTGGATTTTGAAAGAGAGAGCAGGTTTCCCTGCTCTCTCTTTCAAAATCAAAACGAAGTTTGCTATGGGAGGGCGGGAGACTCCCGCCCTCTCATAGCAAACAACAGTGTCCTGGGGGTGGGCACCCCAGGACACTGTAGGAGCCGGCCCTGGGGGGTGGCGGTCCCCAGGGCCCTCGAAGGCTCCAGGAGGGGGGCCACGCAGCCACCCTTCCTCAATAAATAAAGCCCCGGGGGTGGTGGTCCCCAGGGCTTGGGGGTCCGTTCAGCCCCCCCACCCTATTTATATAGCGGACCCCGGCGCTGGGGTGCCCCCTGGGCCCCCCTTTTAAATTTTTTGCATTTTGCCCCCAGGATTTGGCACCCCGGGGGCTAATTATTACGGAAGCGCGAAAGCCCGCGCTTCGTTTTTTTTTTTTTACGGCCAGATCCGCGCACCCTGTGCGCATTTTGCCGTTTAAAAAAAAAGAAAAGGCCCAGTGTTAGTCAATGTATGAGCTAAGCCTTAAAACAGTGAAAATTACTTTAGGAGTTTTTCACTGCCAAAACGCATAAAACTTAAACATACACTTAGGCCCCACTTTTTAAATACCTTGCACTCTACCCGATTAGCTCATAGGGCTTACCTTAGGGGTGATTTATGAGTATAAAAAAAAAAAGAAGTTTAGGGCAGGCAAAAGTTTATTTTGCCAGATCAAAATGGCAGTTTAAATATGCATTACAGGCTGCAGTGAAAGACCTGAGACATGTTTAAAAAAGCTACTTTAGTGTGTGGCACAATGAATGCTGCAGGCCCACTAGTTGCATTTAATTTACAGGCCCTGGATACATGTAGTGACATTTGTTGGATACTTATATGTAAATTAATTGAACCAATCAGGGATATGGCAATGTTACCAGGTTTTAAGGACAGAGCACAAGCACTCTGCCACTGCTTAGTAGGGAAAAAGTGCACTGTGCACTGAGTCCTATTGCCAACAAAAGCGGGTTCAGCAACTGAAGGTAAAAATCTGGGGGTGACCCTGCAAAAAGGGCCAGGTCCAACACAATGGGTCACAGGGCTGCTGTACAAGACAAATTAAATGTGCTGGGGACATTGGAGAGAGCACCAGCCTGCTTTGAGCCAATGCGAGGTTAAGACCCATCCATAGCTTACCACTCAAAGCGTCACTTCCACTGACAATCCTCAAAACAGAAGAAGAACAATGGAACCCAAGGTTGCATCCATCATTCTAGGCATTTGAGCAGCTGCTGACTCAAGATGAAGAATAAAGGCTAACAGGGCCGGACTGGGAACCACAACCGGCCCTGGGGGGTGGAGGGGGCTGCCGCCGAGCTCTTTGCCAGGGCCGGTTTTCGGCTGATTTTGTTACAGGTGCAAATAACGGCCCTGTAACAAAAACCGGCCCCCAGGGGCCCAAAACCGGCCCCCATCCGTGCGGCGCACCGGGGGATTGCCCAGTGCCCGCTACGGCCAGTCCGGCCCTGAAGGCTAACAATACGCAGGCATTGCATATGCATGCATACATATGCATGCAGAAGAAAGTTAGGCTACTCCAGGGTATGTGATGCATTCAGATACTTCCTACCCTACCAGCCGTATATCGGAACTGTAGATAACGGCTGGGTACTCTCATGAGATCCCACTTGAGCCAAACTACTCAAATTAGGTCCTTTGCAAACATGATTTACATTTATCCTGAGAGGGGGCGAAGGGCAGAGGGTGGAATACACAAGCATAACCCCAGCCTGAGCACACGGCAAATACATGCCAAAACAAAGATACTGAATATCTCAGCTCTTACAGTAACTGCTGATGTTGTGGGTCAGTAGTGAATCCAAAGGAGAAATGTGGATAGGGCCTTGCTTTCATCCCCTGCTCTTAATCATCATAACTGGGGCAGGACACAGAATCTTGGTCAGCATGAGTCCAGTCTGCAGCAGTGGTCTTCAACCTTTATAACACTGAGCCCCAGAGTGAACTTTTTTGCATTGAGCCCCGTCAAGCTGAGCCCTGAAAGTGTATATAGGAAGGGGGCTTTTTCCACTGTATTACACTGTGAGGATTGTACTGGGGTATGACGGGTAAAAGAGTGAGCCTTCCCCTTTCCACCGCACACCAGGTTCCGGCAGCCCTTTCTCACTGCTGACTCCGGCATTGTTTCTGCTAGACACATACAGTCTCCTGTCAGTGGCATAACAAGAGCCCCCACAGCCCCGCGGTGCAGGAGATGAGCTCCAGTAGCCCCCCTCGGCACTGTACATGGACAGCGGGCCCCTGGCCTGAGAGCTCCTGGCTGGGTCTGCAGTGTGGGGCCACCCCTCCATGTACTTTGCAGGGTGGCCCCCTCCAGTTTTGTTACACCACTGTCTCCTGCCACCCCCATTAACTCCTGCAGCTGTCCCTCCCTTTCTCTTGCCACTGTTCGAACCCTCCAGGTTCTTGCAGCACACCCTCCCCTCCTGACATATCATTCAACTCATCCTCATCTCAGGAATACCCATCAAACAAGCAACATTTCTCCCATTAACCTGAATGGGTTCACCCACCTGAAAAAGTTTTGAAAATGAAAATAATGCTTTATTACCATTGATTTAAGTGGAAACACCCTTCAAAGCGTCTCCATCTCACCAGACGTGGAGACTCAAAAGGCTGAGAGATATTCTACAGAATCCTGCAGCACTTACTTCTTCCACATTCCTCCAGCTTTCTTTCCCCCATGCTTCCTCAGGGCTCTCTAGGTCCATGCTCCTGCAGAACCCCCTCCCTTGAAGATTTTGGAACTCTCCTTTTCTCCTGAGTAATGGACTTCTCAATACCTCCATGCACTTTACTTACGGAATGTATTATTACCCTATCTCCACTGGTTCCCCCCTCCACTTCTCCTACAGTGCACCATCCCTCGAGGCTCCTGCAGCTCTCGCTTCCTGCCCTGTCTGCTCCCTCTGAGATCCATTCCTCTCTATCCCTGTGGGCCTCCGCGATGCTCCTTTGCTCCAAGACACTGTTCAACTCTTGCCAGGGACGATTTAATCACTGCAACTACAACTGCCTGATGTAAGGAAATGGCTCTTTTTTCATATTCATCCCAACGTTTGTGGACTGATGCTGCTGGTTTTTCGACTCTGAGAGCGCACTGAGGCCTGCTATCCAGACCTTAGGGCCAGTCTTCTAACCCTACACAAAGTTATGTTAAATTGGATACACCCAATTGGCAAGTACTGTCTTACGTATAAGTCCTTAGTAGATGGTACCCAGGTCCCCAGTGTATACCAAGTATCCAGCACTGTCTGTGCCACCCTGCATGTGATAGAGACAAAATGGACCCCAGCCTGACACTGCAGACTGAAAGGGCAGTGTTTTACACTAATATTTCGACTTTGCCATGGCACCTGATTGTAAAGTCATCACTTCCTTTAAAGATATATGTAAGTCTCCCCTAAGGAAGGCCTTTGGAGCCCTATGCCAGGGAGCTGTATACTATTAGGAAAAACAAATGATTTTCAATATGTCTTAGCAGTACCACTTCCAAATCGTCATTTTGTGGTGGAAAGGTTAGTACCCCTATTGCCTAACACAGGGTTACCGGCTGGCATCTCAGGCCGGCTAACTTCTGAACAGGGGCGGCTCCTCCGCAAGGGCGGAGGAGCATCGCTCCGCTCATCAGAGTCAGTCACAGAAAAATAAAATGATAATAAAACAATATCATTTTATTTTTCTGTGACTGGCTCTGGCATGCGTGTAAGGCAGGCGGAGACGGGCCATGAAAGTGAAGGGTGATGGGCATCTGTCAGTTTGGCCGCCCGTCTTAGGCTGGCCAAACTGACATGCGCACTTCTATTTTTCCAACCAAGCTGTGTTGCACTGCCGGGTTGGAGAAATGCCGCAGCTCCCAGGTACTGTCTGAGCTGCAGATCAGGCCATTCAGACCAGTCCTGGCTCTGCTCTCAAAGCATGAGAGCAGCATCTGCATTGGCTGGGGAGCCAAAAATTGCTAGGTGAGAAGCACTGAGGCGGCCGTCGGAGGCAGAGGCAGTGAAAGGTACATTTTTTATATTCTTATTTTCCCCTAAATTCCCCGTCCCTCCCCCGCCTGTCCTCCACCCCTCCAATTTCATTTTGTGGTGGCCACCACTGCTTCTGATTGGGACTACCTAACAGGGTTGAGTAAGGTATCAAATTGTGGCATTAAATCCAGCCTGATGCCCATGCCAGATTTAAAGTCACTATTAAAGTTAAGCAACGTTTTGAAAGTTGCAACTCTGCACTCCACGCTAGTCCAGTGGCCTCACAAAGGCCCTGACAATTAGACAGATTTCTGACCACCTGGGGAGATGTGTGAATGACTCCCAGGCCTGGGAACAAAGGCAGTGGCGGCAGAGCAAGGTGTCACCTCCTCTCCCAGGATAGCCACTCGGGGTGTTAGCCCAGAAGGCAAGCTTCAAAGGGGAAGCCACCTTTGAAGTGCCCACTGTGACAACACCCCTGAGCAGGATGCCTTTTGTTGTTGCAGACAATTAGGAGACAGACCCAAGGAAGAGAAACTTGTGCCCAAACCAGTTTTGCCGTGGGCTTGTAGCCCACTGGCAGCCACACCTCTAGAGTGGGCTACCCTGTTTCTGACTACAAAGGAAGGGTCATGCCATTTCGGAAGGGGCAAGAATGGGGCACTCTGGGATAGCTAGATGCCACACATCACAGGAAACTCATCAAAAGGTAGGAGGGGACCCTGTTGCCCATTGGCTAGTGAGCACATGGTCCCCTTGGGGCTCTTTCCTGAGAGAAATGGCAACCCTTCCCCTCAGTTCATACTGAAGAAGAAGAAAGGACAGAAGAAGGACTGTTATGCTGCCCTTGAACCTCCCCATCGAGAGGACTGCACCTGCTTCACTTTTGGGCTAGTGAGAGTGGGACTGTGCCTGTGGCTCCTGATATGGGGAAAACTTGATTTCCCATCTTCACCCACAGAAGTGACTCTAAGGATCTATCGGCTGATCCCTTGGTACCAGCTCCAGGTTTAAAAGAGCTGAAAGAGCCCAAACGGACAAGTTGGTAGTCACCGAGAAGGTTTGCACCTACCAGTCACCGGACATGACAAGAGACATATCTGAGATAGTCAAAACGTGCACCAGTGTCAGCTGGACCCGCGAGGGAAATCAGAGTCCAGGTTTTTTGCATCTAAGGGGCACCAACCCCACCAAAGGTTTTGCATCGAACTTTGGTGCAGAGAGACCAGTAGTGCAGCATTGGCTGTGTGTCTACTGTAATGTAGGGGACTTTAAGAGACTCCAATCTCCATGGTCAAAGTCACCGCACATCACCACGGGACCAAAGAACCACCACAAAGACACCCTCATTGACTGTAGTACAGCCTGAGCATCCTTATGAGCATCTTTGACTGCATCACGACCACTCCATTAAAGTCTATGGCAGTCATCCTGTAAAGTTTGCATTTTGCTTCAAAAACACTGTGGTGGTCAGGTAACTGTCCAAAGTATTATTTCTGTCCCTCTAGACCTTTTCCCTGTCAAATGTGGTCACCCAACCTGGAGTACTCGCACTAACTCTTTGAAACTTTTGAAAAGTGTACAAACGTTTTGTTTATCAATGCTTGCTTGCTGTGCATTTAAAAGTGATAACAACGTCTACAATATGTATCTCTGGAACCCTCTGGTGGATTTTGATGATCAATATCTCTAAAAATCCATGAAAATATGCTTAATTCTTATACATTGTTGGCTTCTATATTTATTGGTGTGTGATTTTCTTATTCTGTTCTTTTGTGCTATTAAATGGTTTACAATAAGTTCCTTTGCCAAGACTTACTGTTCACAGCTGCAGCTATCCACGGTTGAGCTATAGTTAGGTAAACGATAATGACTGGAGCCAGGATGGTATCTGTGAGTGTACTCCACGTCATGGCCCCACAGCATATCATATAGTACACCCAGATCCTCTAATTGGTTGCAGCAGTGGGATCCAGAACTTGTGTTTAGCTGTACCAGACATATATTAAGTTAATAAACACTGATAAGAGACTGCCAAGTCAACAGTAAGAAAAGGTTCATGCAGTTACAAAGTTCTGAAAACTCCAAAGGTAACTGTTCTCTTGAAGAAAATTTCAAGTAGCAAAACTTTTTTTCCCACAATTCTTCAAAGATGGAGAGCAGAGGAATCAGCTTGGCTGTTCTGCCCACACTCAATATTAATACCGTAAAGTCACTGTGCAGGGAGAGGAACATTTTCCCAGGAAATACTGCCTCTAAGGAGGATCTTGAGAAAGCTTGCAAAGCTTGAGAGGAATCAAGGAGGGCCAAGCTCCAACTAGAGGAGACAGGGGAGAAGAAGGGGATGAGGCTGAATTTGATGACCTGGAAGGGGGGGGGGTGGTGGACAATGAGAGTGGAGTCCCCACAATTCGATCAAGAGCGAACTCCCTATCTGGGAGTGAGTGAAAGACATTCCTCATCAGTGAGGAGATCACAGAAACTGTCAGCCCAGCTCCATCCTTCTGGAGATCCAAAAGAGGGAGATGGCCTTGGGGGAGAGGAAACTGGTCCTTGAAGAGAGAAGGGTCAATCTGAGGATGAAACTCCAAGAGAATGATGGCAGCAGAGAGCAGAGATAATCACAGGTGGTGACTGTGATCCCAAGTTGCCCAATGGTATTGTTCCTAAACACAGTGAGGTGGATGACAAAGAAAAGTGGCTAGCATCCTCTGAGAAAGCTCTTAGGATGAGGAGGGTGAGTGCACAACATTGGGGATACTTGCTATGGGAACTGATACCTACTGTGGGGAGAGATAGCCTGCTTACACTTGAGGATGAGGTGGCAAAGCCTTACCCCCACATAGGGGTGGAACTCATTGTTACACCTTAGTACTATAGACAAGAGTTTAGGAGCATACATAAGGGAGCAACACAGACGTGGCTAGACTTTGTGGATACCTCTGTGAAGTCACTTTAGGGCTAGATTAAAGGTAAAAAGGTAGAACCGATACAATGTACTGGTCAAAGAACACATACTTACTAACTGTGCCTCAGAGAAGTTATACATGCCCCTGGTAGACTCTAAGCTATCTAGCCATAGAGAACTGGGGGAGATAGCTGATGAGTGGGTACACACTAGAGTGCCCATGAAGCCCTATGGTGATGAACACAAAAAGGTGGGACAGGCCCCCCTTCAGGGGAAAGATGGGGGCAAGTTTAATAAGACTGAGAAGCCTAAAGAGGCCCCAGAACAGGCCCATGCTGGGGAGCCCAGTGCCACGTCCCAGTTTCAAAAGGCAAGGGGGTATCAGGCAAAGAATTGTGACCGATCAAAGGCTGTGGTGTGCTAGGACTGTAGACATCCAGGGCACAAGAAAGGGGATCCTTCATGAACAAAGAAATCACACACTGGTGATAGTTCCAAGGGAATTGATAGTGTAGGAATTGGGGTGGAAGTTGGCCATGTGTATTGCAGGGGTTACACTGAAGCTACATTAGTTTCCCTGGGTAGTGAGGAAATTAAAACCTTGGCCCACTGGCCTGCATGTATGTTAAAGTGCAGGCAGGTGTCGATAATCAATCTGGTGGTATTTCAGCCATTGAGGGAAACAGGTGCCAGCATAACCGTGGTTATGGCCAAGCTGGGTTGCACAATCCAGATTTTATCAGATTAAGTGCATGAATTGTACACTCTGACAAAGTCACATCCCATAGCCGTGGTAGACTTTGAGTGGGGAGGGGTTACTGGCCCTAAGAAAGTAACTGTGTCCCCTGCCATCCCAGTGGAGTGTCTATTGGGCAATGACCTTGAAACTTCTTCTTGTGCAGAAGTGGAGAGAAGGACTTGTGCAGCAGTGCTGGGTCTCGCTTAGTGGGTTTGTGTCTCCACCAGAGAACAGAAGGCCTTAAAGGAAAATGAATGGACTATGGATCCTGAAAGAGTGAACCAAGTCTCTAGCACCAAGAGGAGTGGGAGGAAGCCTAGGAAGGCCTCTTCCAAAAGTGCCCAGAACCAGAAGACGCCCAACCTTCTTGGAGTAAGCCTGGCCTGCTCTGCCCTGACCTGGCAGAACTTCAATTGCCAGGGGGCTCCTCCAGAGATTACTTGAGCCAGGGGAAAAAGTCTTATCCCACTCTTGAAGGTCTGAAGCAGTTGGCTGCCAGACAGGAGGAACAGATATGTCAGTGGTACCCATAAGGTATACTGGGAGTAGGCAATCCAGTATAGTGAGGCAGGCGACCCCAATCCAGGGGCAACTAGGAGATTGGTGGTCCCTCAACAGTATAGAAAGTTCCTCCTTAACCTAGCCCATGACATCCCCTTAGCTGGACATCTCATCTGGGGCAGAACAAACCCTGGTCAGGTTTGTCAACCACTTTAAATTGGCCTCAGATGTCAGAAAAGGTAAAGGAGTTTTGTCACTCCTGTGTTACTTGTCAGGCCAGTGGCAAGACAGGTACCAAGCCAAAGGCTCTCCTCATACCACTTCCAGTAGTGGGGACTCCCTCTGAGAGGGTGGGTACTGATATAGTTGGTCCCCTAGAAGCACCTACTACCTCTGGGCATAGGTTTATCCTGGTTGTACTGCGCCATGCCAGTAAATATCCAGAATACATTCCCCTTAGGGCAGTCATTGTTCCTGCATTAGCTAGAGCTCTAGTTGGTGTTTTTAAAAAATTGGGTTTTCCTAAAGATGTTATCTGAGATAGAGGCACAAACTTCATGTCTGTCTATATGAAAGCAATGTGGGATGTGTGTGGGGTGACTTATACGTTCACCACACCATTCCATCCACAAAGTAATGGCCTTGTTGAAAGATTCAACAAGCCTATGAAAGGCATGATTATGGGTTTACCTGATAAACTCAGGAGAAGGTGAGATATTCTTCTCCCGTGCCTGTTGTTTGCCTACAGGGAGGTTCTTCAGAAAGGAGTAGGATTTAGTACTTTTTAACTGTTTTTTGGACACTCTGTCAAGGGTCCCTTAAGTTTGGTCAGAAAAAGTTGTTAGAGACCTCTCAAGGAGTCCAAACAGGATAACCAAGATTATGTACTAGACCTTCGCTCAAGGATGGCTGGATTCATGAAAAAGGCAAACAAATCCCTGCAGGCCAGCCAGGAGCTTGTGAAACACTGGTATGACCAAAAAACTTCCTCTGTGGAATACAAGGCTAGGCAATTGTTTTGGGTGTTGGAGCATGTACCACCCAGAACACTCTAATACAAATGGACAAGATTTTTCCCTATCTTGAAAAAGAAGGGAGAAGTTATGTACTTGGCAGACTTAGGTACTCCAAGATACCTTCACAGGGTGATTCATGGGAATAGGCTCAATTGCTGGCATGTTGGGAATGGGATTCGTGGCTGGCTGAGGTATGCACCCAGGCAGGAACTGTCTCTCTAGTCAGGGTAAGCTAGATACACAATAAGATAACCTGTGCTCACCCTCTGCTATCTTGGCACAGAGCAGCCAGGCCTTTCTACAAAGGCAAACAAATCCCTGCAGGCCAGCCAGGAGCTTGTGAAACACTGGTATGACCAAAAAACTTCCTCTGTGGAATACAAGGCTAGGCAATTGTTTTGGGTGTTGGAGCATGTACCACCCAGAACACTCCAATACAAATGGACAAGATTTTTCCCTATCTTGAAAAAGAAGGGAGAAGTTATGTACTTGGCAGACTTAGGTACTCCAAGATACCTTCACAGGGTGATTCATGGGAATAGGCTCAATTGCTGGCATGTTGGGAATGGGATTCGTGGCTGGCTGAGGTATGCACCCAGGCAGGAACTGTCTCTCTAGTCAGGGTAAGCTAGATACACAATAAGATAACCTGTGCTCACCCTCTGCTATCTTGGCACAGAGCAGCCAGGCCTTTCTACAAAGGCAATGTGTACAGTATTTGTGCAACACACACACACAGTAACACAATGAATTCACTAGAAAAGACTCCACACAGGGTTACAAATATAGATTATATTTTTATGACTAAAACAAGACCAAAACAACAAAAAGCCAACAAGTAGAACCGGAGTTATGAATTTTAAAAGAATAAACCCAAAAAAGTTCTTAGAAGTCAATGGCGCTAATAGGTTGCTTTAGGTCACGCTAGACCAGGGTAAATCCAATGTTCAGATGAAGTGCTGGTTGGATACAGTTCCAAATAGGTCCGGCTGACGTTTTACCTTCTCAATCTGATCGAAATACCCATTTCGCGGGGAAGACGGTCTCCGGGAGGAGCAAAAGATTTTACTGCAGGCATGAAGAGTCGGCTGGGCATCGTTTTGAAAAAGATACTGAAAGAAATCGGGTTGACAGGTTACATATTGAAGTCAGACGTTTGAGTATGATTTCTTATGGTTGGAAAGTTTCAGGATTGTTTATGAATGTTTGTGATTTTTTGCAATGGGCTGGCTGGAGGAGAAAATATCTATGTGTTACAAAAGTGGAAAAAAATGTACATTTATGAATAGACATAACACACTGGGAACAATACAGAATCAAGGTCCTGGGAGGATATCAAACAAACTTTACTCTGGTGCTCGAATAAAAACAATATACAGCACACAGGAATAATCCATGTTCATCATTTTTGCTTCTCATGTCTAATAGAAAGAAACAAATGGTATTTGCACCATGAAGTAAGCTCATGTTACACTATTTATTTTTCATAAGAAATTGATTAAATTAATTTATTGAGCTTTTCCAATGCGAGCTGTTGATCTATGCTCAAGGCAAAAATAGTTTTTTTTGTATTACATAAATACCAAAATAATGCAAAATAATCGTGCTTTATTTATTATTTTTCTTTAAAAAAAATTAGTTATTGATTACTGTTTCCTTCAATGATTTACTAGCAAGTCGTGAGTTACACATGGGTTTTCAAATTGTTTTCTCTGTTTGTGATCTCGTGCAAAAATATTTTTGTGATATGGACTTCAGCTAACTCTGTTTCTTGTATTTCATGATATAAAAGCATGACAAATCTTTTACACAGTATTACTCTGTTTTGTTACACAAATGTAAATTTTCTCTGGTAGGTCTGATATTTTCTCTGATAATTTGGAGAAGTTAATAATATTTTAATATTATATCTCACAGTGAAAAGTAGATGATTTGTTACACTCCGGACATCTTCTTCTTACAGTAGCCATGCGGATGCAGAGAAAAAGCATCAGTTCTCTTTATGCAGCCCTCTATCAGAAAGAATCATTAGCAATAGGCATTTTAGAATGTTCCTTTATTTCATAATGTCAGCTTGGATTTTCAGACAAATTGTGACGTCATTCAATAGATTTGAGAAGAGAGGGTCTCTGATGAGTCCCACATTGCTCTTTCTCCAACAATACTAACTAGTATGTAAATGGAGGGGTGGGCATTCAGACTATAGGGAGGATTATCAATCCCTTCTGAAATAGGATGGAATTAATGGAAGTAGACGAGGTGTAGCATATGAATACTGCTTTATTAATTAGATGACAAGTCCCAAAGGGGGAGCCCCACCAGGAGCAGCTCACTTGCTGCTCAGCCCGTCCTCAACTGATTCCCACTCAGGCATTCCAACACTGCATTCTAATCATGCACCAACATTCCACACTGGCTGAGCAGCAAGACCTACAATACTAGACCACTACACCTTCTCATGGTCAAATTCACATCTGAGAATTGGAAATTGGCCTATACCATAGCATGTGTGTAAAGAGGTTCACTACCAGTCTAGTTCCTGGCGAACAAATGCCAGTTATGAGGAAATGGCCGCCACAGCCATTGCCATTCATTTCCTTCTTCCTAGCGGTCTTCCGGATGCCTTGATAAGCCTGCGATTTGTAAAGAAAGCGTGATAGCACTCATAGTCAGTAGGGCAAAGCTTCCATTACAAAGAAGGGTTTAGCTTGTATCATGCACTTTGCTTCAGCACTAATTTCTCATGCTTAATTTGTGCACAGGCCTCAAGTCTGAGTTTGTCTTGTACTGAAAATACTCTCCTTGCAAACGTACCTTTTTATTTTTCCTACCACATTTAGTCCTTTGTAACTGAGGTTCCTTTTCTTTTCGACCAGCGGTGCGGGCAGACAGGATGAGAGGTGGAAGAAACAAATTTGGACCAATGTACAAGAGGGACCGTGCCTTAAAGCAACAGAAGAAAGCCTTAATACGTGCAAACGGCTTCAAACTCGAGACTGTGCCTCAAATCGTGTCTCCTGCCCAGACGGAGTACACCATCCCCTCCAACATCCACAGCATCCATTCCGTCTCCAAGAGTTTGCCCTTGAACACTGTTGCAATGACCCAAGTCAACTATGACCGAAGCTCGTATGGGACACCATCACTGGGAATGGCCATGCCGAACCATGGGGCACTGCAAGGGTACCACTATCCACACTTCCCCAATCGCACAATTAAATCCGAGTTGCCTGACCACTACTCAAGTCCACATGAATCTGCCGCTCCTGCCTACATCTACTCAGACGCCTACCAAACCAGCTTCCCCCCAGACATTCCTGAAACTATCCTGAATTTGTTGCAGCTGGAGCCAGACGAGCCTCAGATCAAGGCGCGGATCCTGGCCTGCCTGCAGCAAGAGCAAGGCAAAAGTCGGCATGAGAAACCTAGCACGTTTGGCCTCATGTGCAAGATGGCCGACCAGACGCTTTTCTCCATCGTTGAATGGGCAAGGAGTTGCATTTATTTCAAGGAACTTGAGGTACGTGTTTAATGAATTTATATTATACCATCATGAGGTTGTGCCACGAGATGCCAAGCTCCCCCTTGGGATGTTAGGGAAACTGTTGGAAAAGAAAAGCAGAAAAACGGATAAAAGCAAAAATAGCAACCTGTTATAAATAAAAATAGCCAAGGGATAGTGGGATTTTCAAAGATCTGTCTAAGGAGAATGGGTTTGAGTGACAATCTTCACCTCACATTCACTTTCAAGGCATTATTAACAACTGAGCTTTTTATAGAGTTTGGAGCTGCCTCCTTATAACTTATGCCTTTCTGTCTAATTGATGTGTAGGAGGTGGAAGTAACTCAAAACAAACCTAGAAGTCTTAGAGAAGGGTTAGGTGATAGCTTGAGACCCGGTGGCAGATGGCATTTGTAAAATGTGCTGATAGTGAATTGATGACCCTGCTCTGAATTTCGTTTTAATAATAATAATGTTTTTCCGCATGCCCGAGGAGTGAACCCCTGTCCAATGGTCCCAACAGTCATTTCGGCGCACCCCTTTCAGGAATGTGTCCTCCTCTACATATATTTGTACAAATAAAGCGTCTCTCTTAGCCTAGCATCTTTGTGGAGTAGTTTCCACAGTTATTTCAAAATAATTATTATCCACAAACGTTTCTCACGCTCTAAAGGAAATTACTTGTGTAGTTTTAATATTTTTCTTTATTGGTGGTTGTTGAAAAATCTGAAACAATCTATTTGCATGATATAGCGAATAATCAATTTTCATGCAATATTTGTAATGTTACTGTTAATAACAAATCAGTTTCAGATTTGTTCTATTAATTCCTCTGGGCTCCAATCCATTTCCATTATCTCCCTTTGTCAGGGGTCTGATAATTGACCAGTTTACTTAAATAGTGTCACTTACTTTAAATGTCACTAGGATGAACCAAATATACAAATAAACGACATTGCTTTTCCATTAACACGACAGTGCAAATGGAAAAGCAACGTTAATCGAAAAAACAATTAACACCCCGTATATCCACTTACGGAGCCAATTCAAAGCTTTTTCATGTTACTAACATCTTATTGGATTTATTAGAATACCTGTGAACTGTTTGCATTTGAGTATCATATATATTGAAAAATGCTTTGTGCAGCTACCCCCACTCTCGTATTAAACTTTTGTGAGTTGATTTGGTGGTCAAAGATGAGTTCAAAACGTACTCAGAAGAAGGTATTTCACGTGGACACTTACCTCTCAAATTCAAGCCACCGAGACTCGTGATGGATCTTTTCAAACTGAAAGGCACCAGCAGGGTCGGCCGAGTGTTTAAACTCACTCGATGTCTCTGCAGTGATTGGCCCGATTCAAAGAACTAACTTAAGACAAAATCCTAAACTTACTACCATTTTGGTATTCACAGAAGGCACTTACTAATTTTGGTGTTCACAGAAGGCACTTACTCATTTCGGTATTCACAGAAGTTAGGAGTCCTAACTTTAGGACTACTAAATGCCTTCTGTGAATACCGAAAGTCTTAAAGTTAGGATTTTTCTCTGTTTAGGAGTAGTAAAGTTAGGACACCTAACTTTACTACTCCTAAACTGAGAAAAATCCTAACTTTAAGACTTTCGGTATTCACAGAAGGCATTTAGGAGTGCTAAAGTTAGGAGTCCTAACTTTACTACTCCTAAACGAAGAAAAATCTTAACTTTAAGACTTTCGGTATTCACAAAAAGCATTTAGGAGTCCTAAAGTTAGGAGGCCTAACTTCTGTGAATACCGAAATGAGTAAGTGCCTTCTGTAAATACCAAAATGGTAGTAATAGGATATTGTCTTAAGTTAGTTCTATGAATCGGGCCCATTGTGTTTGCTTGCTAACCACGTCTCAACAGTAATCCAACCTGAGGACGTTTGCATTGGGTCAGAAGTTGCCTTTACTGTCCTTTTTCCTCAGAAATGGTAGTGTTTTTTAGTTTTCATGATGACACTTTGTTGTTTGCATAGGGCTGCTCTAAAGGTATCGGAGATGTGCAGATTCTTTGTTGCAGTTTGTCTTTTAAATATGTGATGAATTATTCCAGTTGTGGTACCTCCTTGTAAACATTATGGCAAAAAGGTGAGGCTGCTCTTTGGGACAGTGGGTTCAAAGGAGTGCGGGCTCAGATCGAAAGCCTCAGTCCCTTCTTGATGTCCTCGGACAAGGAGACATTGTAAGGCTAAGGCAGTAAAGCTCAAAAGGGTGGTTTAACCAGTTCACACTTCATCAGAGCTAGTCTCTTGAAAATGTTATTCAATGTTAGCATAGAACTTGTTCCTCCATTGACAATGAAAAAGGCTCTGGTTACTGTCCATCCTTCCAACAAAGGGCCAGATTCAGAACAGGAAGTATCAGAAGAAGGACTCCAACATTACTACTTCACGTACTGCAAAACACAATTCAAAAACCTACGGCTGGAGAACTCCGCCTTTGCCTCTCCCATCTTCTCTGTGCGGATATCTCTGAAGGAGAGACAGAGATTTCCACACACGTATATGCTTTAGTTGTGAATATGGGAGGAACAAGGGGAAGTGGTTGGAAAAATGAGGGAAAATTACTATTAAACATAATAATAAAACAACTGCAATTCACAAGACAATGTGTTTCTTCTAATATGGACCTAATGGCGACAAAGCAGGCTTAGTTGTACTCCAGCCCAGCCTTGGAGTAAGTCAAGCACCACACTCTGGTACTTCAACACTCTCTCGTATAAAGCAACAGAGGCAGGCTATAACACTAACACCTGTAGGAAATAATGCATTGTATTTTATTGTAGAGCAACATTTATGTAGCTGTTACTAGCCCTATGTGGGAAACTGAAGTGCTTGCCTACATAGGTAGCACACTACACCGTGTAGGGTGTATGGTCGGAAATGTGTTGTCTTTGTGATTGATTCTATGTGGGAAGGGGTTCCATGTTGTGGGCAATGACCACTGAGGTTTGGTTATCGTCGTATCATGTGATGCAGCCCTTAACAGTGTGAGGGGTGAGGAAGTCCGGGAAAGAGGTGCACAGTTTATGGTTTTCAGAAAGCTGGCTGCTTTGAACAGCTCTGCAGGCCCCTTTATGGCATTTCTTGTGATTATAGACCATTTAGCAGGTTACTCCACTGGGAAGTCCATTCTGAGATATTTTGTTTTAAAGTTTATGATCGAGAGCAGGAGAAGATTGTAGAGAGAACAGGTGGAGGGATTTTCTAGAATGGACTTTGTTAATATCATCCCATATCTGATTGTCATTGTGAGATGTCAGGAAGCAGTCATTGCATGTAGCTTGTTGCTTGTAACGATCCTCCTGTTTTTGGAGATCTTCACCACCTCCTGTTCTGGACCACAAGCACCCCAGTACCAGTTTCGCCCTAGTTATGGGCTCATCGGCTGGGTTCAGCTTGGTTCCAGTGACACAGTGAGCATGTGATCAACGTCTGGACATACCCATGCCAGTTGCGCGGTGCATGAAACACACATATGGCGATGGGAGGCTGTTTGCAATAAGTCTAACCACTGGCAATAGCTCAGGGTAGCACTCTAACCTGGCTTTGCAGTTCAGGCTGGACTGTTCCTAAGAGGAACCGGGGAAAAGACCGATTTGCATATGGCTGGGTTCAAATTGAGTTGGCCTGGTGAGTCAAACAATGACTGGTTACCAGCCCAAACTGACAAGCCAGGTTGGAGTGCTACCCCAGGCTATTGCCAGTGGTTAGATTTATTGCAAGCAGCCTCCAATCACCTTTTGTATGTTTCATGACCCAGCTGGTAACAGCTGTAACAGCATCATGGTCGGGCTTCATTTTTGTGTCGCTCCCAAAATGTTTATGCACAAACCTGAAGGGTAGTTGGTTAAATACTGGACACACGCTTCTTGCCTTTGTCACTAATGATTGGCTGTATGCCACACTCCTCTGCCCTCTGGGCTGTGATTTATGCTGCCCAGGGGTCTGAGCTCACTGTCTACTGTATTAACTCTTCCTTGTTTATAAGACACTCTCAGGTTGCTTTGCTCATCTTTTGGTCACCCGCCAATTGCCTTTATAGCAAGTAACAACTATTCAACCTCATACCTTTCCGATCATGTCAGAAATCAAGGTGCAAGGACTCTTTTAATTATTTGGTCGTTTAATGCACATTTTATGAGCCAAGGGCACTCTCCATGATCGCAATACATTGAGCAAATCTGTAAAACTTTTTTTTGGGACAATTTGCGAATGACCATACTCATTCGATTGGGACTTGGATATAACATTGGCCAAGTATAGTCCGGCACTGCCACTAATAACAACAGAATGGATTTGTGATGCTTTGTGCTAAGGAT
Source organism: Triturus cristatus (assembly GCF_964204655.1). NCBI lineage: Eukaryota > Metazoa > Chordata > Amphibia > Caudata > Salamandridae > Triturus > Triturus cristatus. The sequence goes on along the minus strand of NC_140580.1, from coordinate 1,112,402,501 downwards.
CGCCTTCAGGTAGGGCGCAACCCTAAGCTTCTGTTAGATACCACTTACTCAACTAGACAAGTTTCAACCCTCGCTCGGGGATTTGGGAGTCACAGTGGCCGTACAGCATTGGGGGTTGCAGTATTAGGATTCATGTACCATTCTGGCAGTACTGGAGAGTTGAAATTACCAGTCACCGTGCAATACAACACGTTCTGCTCCAGTGTGTTGCCACTTTCCAATCAGGTGCTACACTGGTGTCCGTAAACAAACTGCCTTGCTGGGGAACAGAGACAGAGCTTAGTTTCTCAGTGAGCGGTGATGAGTCTTCCCCAGAAGTTGTGAGCTTCCTGTAAAGCCATGCCTGCCTGATGTCCCCATGAAAAGAAGGTGAATGCTTGGACACACACTTGAGAACCCCCCCTCCCATTCCGTTAAGTGTTCATATCATAACCTGCAGCTTCAGAATGTGTGTCCCATAGACTCACATCTTTAGATGCCATAGACATACCTTTGGTGGTGACGTCTTCTGATTTATGTTTTTTTCCATAATAATTTTTCTCTATAATGTTAAAAATGTGTGTAAAGTGACATAATGATACTGCAAAAAAACAAAATATCAAATAAAGGCAAAAAGTAAAGTTGTCCTGTTATCTGCTATGGTGAGGCTTCAGCAAATGTGTATATTGTCTGAAGCCCCCAAATTGTGAGATCACAAACTTCATCATGCAATATCATTACTTTATTCAACCCGATTGTGGTTCTCTGGCACCGCGTGCATTGTCGGCAAGCAGCTACAGCATGTTCTCTGAAACGTCATATTGTGTTTTTATCCAGGTCGTGTATGTTCTCTGATACTATCTGCTTTGCTGTCAAGCAGACTTTTTATGTTCTGGGACACTACATACTCTTGACAAGGGATCCTGACTCCTGGTACGTTACCTACTGTGTTTTTGAGCAGTTCTGCAATACTCCCTGACACTACACACTGTGTAGGTAGACATTTCATGTATGACTCTGACATATCCTCATGGTGGGAAGTTCCTACATGCTTCAAGGTACTATGCATTGTGATGGTAAGATATCCTTGTATTTTAACTGCCATCACATATTTTGTCAGAGAGCACTTCTATGTTCCCTGATACTACATACTCCTCTGACAAGGAGTCTTTGCATGTTGTGTCACACCACTGATTCTGTTGCTAGGCAGTCCTTTGTATGCTTTGTATGCTTCTTGTCTTTAGAGAATGTGATGGAAGGTGTTGGACTTGGCCCTTTTTGCAGGGTCATCCTAGAACTTTTTGCCTTCCTCCTGTATTTTTCTAACCTGTTTTTGTTGGTTTTATGACTCTGGGCGCTTTACCACTTCTGATCAGTGCTAAAGTTCATGTGCTCTCTCTTGTAAACATGGTAAGAGTGGTCTACACCTGCTTGGCATATTTACTTTACCTGTAAGTCCCTTGTTGTACAGTGGCATCCCATATACCTAGGGCCTGTAAATGTAATGCTACTAGTGGACTTGCAGTGTTGCTTGCACCACCCATTGGAGTAGCCTTTCAAACCTGTCTCAAGTCTCTGCCACTGCAGGGCCTGTGTGCACAGTTTACTGCAGCACTGACGTGGCATGGAAAGTCATTGCCCCGTCGAACCTCCCCTTTTACTACATTTGTAACCCCTAAGGTAGGCTCTAGATAGCCCTATGGGCAGGGTGCGGTGTACATAAAAGGTAGGACATGTGCCTTAACTGTGTGACATGTCCTGGTAGTGACAAACAGCCTCTTTGGTTTCTCACTGCTGTGAGGCTGCCCTCTCGTAGGTTTGCATTGGGGATTCCCTGATATGTGCTTCAGTGGTAATTCCTGACATGAAAGGGGTAGTGTGACCATGTTTGGTATGTTTGGAATAGTAGTGATACATCCTGCTCATTAGCGAAAGCAGATTTATTATCACTATTTTAGAAATGCCACTTTTAGAAGTGGGCATTTCTGTGTGCTTATGTGTTTTTGTGCCCTGCCTGGATGTGTATTGACAGTCTTGTTCTGACTGACAGGGAAGAGGGGATGTGCATTCACTCCAGCCAGTCCCTGGGGGGTTGAGGTGTGTTCTGCCCTGTGTGGGTGACTCAGCACTAGGCTGAAACGACCTTGACTGCCTTTAGAGTAGCAGGAGGAGTTTCCCTTGCACCTGAATAGGCCTGGTATGCAATTGGAGTGGTGGGAGGAGTTGCACCTGCACCTGAATAGGGCTGTGCCTGCCTTCTACAATGCTGTCTCCGCCCCCTGTGGTGTGACTGGGGCCAGGGCTTACAATGTGAATGGAGGTGGTGTGCACTTCTAATATGTGTTTGAAGTGCCCCCCGAACAAAGACTTTGCAACATCAGTTGCACATAAATACAGGGACTGTGACCCCATGAAAATAAATGAGAAGCCATGGTGTGGAGTGCACCTGGCCAGAGGACTGCCAGGAGGAACCACCATCAGACTGTACTGCTGGAAGGGCATTCCTGCTTCCTGTTGGGCTATGGGAAGGACTACCACTTTACCTAGAGAACCCTTGTGGTGGCCTACCTTTGTGCACCTTGCTGGTGTGCCCCAGTGATCTCCCAGGAGGGCTGCTTAGGCCCCTGGTCCAAACTAGCAGAGCGCTGGTGATCACTTCATGTTCCCTTTATTTGTCTCCAGGGTGGAGACAGGCTAAGCGCTTTATTTTTGTTGCTCAGAGCGTGCTGAGTAAGCGGAGTGGGCTCACCCTGCCCTGAAGCCAGAAAAGGGCATTTTGTGTAGTTGTGCAGCGCATGGGCTGCATTTCCTCAATGCAGTGGTTGAGCCACGGGAGGTGAGAGCTAAAGCTGCAGAAGTGCTCTACGTCTCTTGTCCTGGCATCGTAATTGGTTTTGGTGCAGCCGGGGCTCTGCTGCGTGGCCCCGGATTGCCCAACAGTGCAAGAAGAGCGAGGATTTCTGGGCCGGGAAGTCCTCTGTGTTGCCTATCAATGCTGATGTCACTGGGGGAGGGGCCAGCCGCTGGGGAGGGCCGTACGGAGGAGAGCGATGCCGACTGAGTCTTTGCTCCTGGTCCTGCTCATGTCCTGCAGGGAGCCGATGTGGCAGGCCAAGGCAGTGCGAGGACCGCCCTGGAAAGAGACCACACAGAAGGAGCCGGTGCTGTCCCAGGCTGGTGGGTGAGTGACCTGTCACACCGGGCATCCTGGCTGGAGGAGGCCGGCTCAGTGCCATTCCATTCCACGCATTTGTTTGGCAACTGCACTGCAAGCTTGGGGTAGCTGCCTTGTGTGATTATTTTCCCCTTGATTTGGGGCAGATCCTCGACGAAGGCCCCTGTGCTTGGAATTACCGCATTTGCCCGGGTAGGTGCGGCCGACATGCGACAGCCTATGAGTTGGACTCAAACACATCCCTGACAACCCAGCTAGTGTACGGACCATAACCCTGCTATTGGAAGGGCAGGTGTGCGCTGGCCCGAGGCGCCTGAAGGGGCAGAGGTGCTTAGAGATATACCATTTGAGTTAGGCACCCCTGCCAAGGCATTCTAAGCCTAAACTTACCGCATAGTACCTAATAGAGGCACAGGAGTGAGGTACCCTATCGCCTGATGAGGAGGCTGTGGTAATATGCATTCCTGATAAATTGTGACTACTGCATTTTGGAATGCCCTGAGGTGATGCTGTGGGCCATTTCATGCCCTGAGATATAAATGTATGTAGTGGTATGCCCAGTGTGGGAATAATCAGTACTGTGATAGCAATAACTGCGGATTATGTTCAGTGATGGTGTATATGCATAAGGATTTTATTCTATTTTGTAATGTGTGCACCCTATCAGCACTGCTTCAGTGCATCACATGTGTTATGACGATGGCCCGATTGGGTAATTGATTTATGAATCTATGTGACGTCATGGCAAGTGCCTAGTGGCACAGTGATGTATGTGATTGTGGTCTAATGTATTTTTATGAATAATACAAAGGATTTTTTTTTTTATATACCCTTCTGTGGAGTCTCTTTTTGTGGTGTGCCTAGTGAATCACTGGTGTGTGTGTGTTGTGCAAACCCTTTACACATTGCCTCTGGGATAAGGCTGACTGTTCTGCCAAGCTACCAAGGGGCGAGCAGGGGTTATCTTGGGTGTGTAACTCCCTTACTCTGACTATAGTGGTGGGTTCTGCCTGGCTTGGGTAAATACTCTAGCTAACCCGAAACCCCATTTCTAACAAGGGCAGATCTTGTATGTTCTCCGACACTACATACCCTCTCAGAGCCCTGTTTCTTGACACCACTTACTGTGATAATAAGACGTTCTTGTGTGGCCATTTACACCTCATACTTTGTCAGAGAGCAGTTCTCTGACACATATATAATCACTAAGGTCTACTTGTATGTTCGCTTACATTATGTCCTTTGCTGGCGGTCACTTCTTTACATGCTCCTTGACACTAAATACTGTGCTGGTTCTCAGTTCTTGTATGTTCTCTAAAAGACCATACTCTGTTGTCTAGTAGCTCTTAAATGTTTTTTGACAATGCATACTCTGCTGGTGGGAATCCTTGCAAACTCCCCAACACTACAAAATTGTTCAAGAGATGTCTTTAATTGTTTCATTGCTTTCGAATACTATTAAATCTGTTGATCTTTGTGTTTTTTACACTAAATATTGTGTTGGTAGGTGATGTTGGCTGCATCTGGTATCCTCTGTTGGCAAGTACTTCCCGTAAACTCTTTGAACCAATCGGGTCAAAGTCACAAAGAAAGTAGTAGTAGTTGTACCGGTGCAATTGAAATACGTTCCCTTAGTACAACTTGGAAAACTGTATCAGGTACAGGTTTCCATATATAGTATGGGGAATGTCATGTGACATCTGTCCCACACTCCTATCCCCAGGTGCATACGTCTACAAAGTGTAGAATTACGGACAGGGATAATGGGGCCATCACTATAAATGCACACTTTTTTCCTTTTCTCTCTCAAGGTCAAACATTTCTCCAGTTCCTGTACACTCCCACCAAATCTGGGGCTTTTCTTTTGCCCATCCCATTCAGGTAGGGAGTTTCTCTATGTATTGGTTGAAGTACCACTTCAAGGGTGAGAACAGGTTGACTTGGAGTTTGGGAATGCCCACAGACATATGAGTTGGCGGACGTACGAAATTTTTTAAAGGCAAACCACACCCTATTCCATCTTGTCCCAACTTGGTACTTGGGATTTTCTACTATGGATATCTCTGCACTTGTTACAGAGACACCTGTGTAGTATATCCATTGATCTCTGCCAGGAATCCCGGAAATCATTAATGGAAGTAAATAAGTTTGTGAATTGGCTTCTATGCTCGATCTTACTAAATTTTCTGTTGGCAAAGACAGATCTCTTTTATTTTCAGTGCTACTAAATATACAATTGGTGACAAGTTCTTACTTTTTCTCGTACACTACATACTCTCTTGAGCGGTGGATGTTGTACGTACTTGGTTACTGCATGTTCTGTTGCAGAGGTCTCCTACCTTTTCTGTAAGAAGAGCTTCTTGACTTCAATGCAAATGCTCTTGAGCTACTATTATTATTAGGCCTGGGTGGAACTCGCTGGGTTCTGCGGAGTTACAAAACGCTCTGAGAGATTGGGTGGAGTTTCACAAATGGGGGGAATAGGCCCGTTGTGTTGCTTGCGCTGTGATTTAGCACCCGGAGCTCGTTCCATGTTGAAAAATCAGTGCCAACACACCACATGGCAAGCCAGAGGGCGCAGCTGGTTGAGTTGATTTTCTACTTGAGCTGCCGCTTTCCTAGTGCAAATGGTCGCGACTGCCTGCGACCCCCAGTGTTGGAGAAATCTCGCCGGATGCCCTCCTAGCGACCGAAAATTGCACTCGCCCGTGCTCGCTAACTTTCTGTTTTCGATCTACGTGCAAGAAAAACTCCACCACTCAGCGGTTGGTGGAATATGTCTGGAATTCCACATCACAAACGTAACGCAGAGTGGACAAAATTCCCTGGATTCTGCCGGCGGATCGGAATATCTCGACCACCCCTAATTATTATTAGTGACTACAGCAGATTCGATTACTTGAAATTACCACCTGTGAGCACCTAAATACACCAGGCATAGTTGGAAGGTTTGTCTAAAAAAGTCTATGTGCATTGCACCTGCATTGGTAATACGCCATAGTGGCAATGCTCCTGGTACGAAGGTAATAATACTAGTAAGCAATCTCAACACTGCATGATTTATCACAGCACTATTATCTTTAAATATATTTTGGAAATCCGGCTATTTTTTAAAAAACAAAACCTCATTTGTTCTGAAAAGGCACACATTTTCCTCTCAAAGACACTCATTTTAATTTAAAAAATTGAAAACTAATTCCGCCAAGGAAAAGCTTCCAATATATTCGGCGGGGAACTACTGACAGGCCGCTGCAGAGCTACCATCAGCTCACGAGCTGCTCGTCAGAGTTCTATGGCATGTTATTGACCGTCTGATACACTGTACTCTGCCCAGGGCTGATGCTTGTATGTTCTCTGACACACCGCGCTCAGTTTGCGACCAGCTGGTCCCCGGCCCTCCCAGGGAAGGATGCTGAACAGGTACCGCCACGAGGACCCGAGGTGATGTGGGCTCGAGTTTGCCTCTGGTGTGTGCGGTGATGATTTAAGAGGCCGGGCGTCAGTGCAATGACTAGCAGAGGGAGCCGCCGACTGGAGTGAGATATATAATTGAAAGATGTAACAGGGAGAAATTATGGCTGAGACACTTCTATCTGCAGGCTACGGGCGGAAAATCAATACCGCCAGGCAGGAGCGTATTAGCAGCGGACAATAAAGATAAGGTCACACGGTGCTTGGAAGGCACAGCTGGGATGTCTCCTGCGAGACTACAGCCAGCGCAGGCTTCACGGCGAGGGGTGATCTCTGCAGGTCAGCGAGAACTACTTCTGGCGCCACCCAGGTGGGTCAAAGAGCGAGGTCTGTGGCCACCCAAACGGATGTTCTGAGACCAAGGGGCGATTTTAAATGACATCTTCTAGCGGGAAAACTGTTCCATGAATGAACTTTATTGCTATTTTAAAAGAGTGTCAAATTTATGAAAATTAAGGCAGGACAACAAATATTGTTGAATTTGATAGATTTTATTCCAGAGTAAAGGACATTTAAAAAAAGAAACATATTCAGAGTGTGCACGGTCACCCATGTGTAAGTCTCTTGGCGCTATTGAGAAATAACTTTATATTTTGTTGACTAGTTGCATTGATTTTATTGACTTTGGAAGGATGAAAGGCTGATAAGACCTACTGGGATTCTAACCATGGAGTTAAATGCAGATCGTAGATGTGAATCCATTATTCCACGGAGACAGCGTACCTGGCAGGTAATTTAGTGCATTCATTTTCTGACACTGGAAATGCCCTCTCCAAGGGCATCAGTCAGAGACTCTCCATTGCACCACATATTTTTATGGCAGAGTCGTGGCACTACAGCAAACCTATGATGCACTTCCCATAAGAAATCTAGGGCCTTATTTATGAGGCACTTACCCTGCGTAAAAAATTCACCACACTGCGCCAGATTTACAAAGTGACGCATCTAGGCAGATGTGTCACTTTGTAAACCCCTGCACTACATTATACCTGCAGCAGGTATAATGTATGCATGGTGGGCGTTCCTGCACAGAAAAGGCTCTTAGGAGTGTTGCAGTGAAATCTCTGAGATTTCACCGCGCCAATTCCAGGACACCACTGCGTGAAATCCTTACACCTGCCTCACATCAGGCATAAGGAGTGACGAGGGTCCTTTCCTATGGAGCTTATCCCATGTGAAAGGACACTTTGCTAGAGTTGCATCTGTTTTTAGACACAGCCCAGCAATGTGCCACTTTTGCGCCTACAGATACATCAGGAATACTGACGTATCTGTAAATCCTTGCGACATGGAGTGCCCCACAGAAAATACGATGCATCTGTTGTGTCGCAAGGAGGGCTGACGGAAAAGTATTGCATCGCTTTTTTGCGGCAGCGATGCAACACTTTTCATAAATGAGGCCCCTAGAGTTTATTTTGGACTGTGATCTTTGTAAACTTGTGCTAGGACTCACCAACGTTTGCACGAGCATTGTCTTGCTACATCTGCTTAAATAGTAAACAACGAAAATAGCAAATATCATAGAGTGACAGCAGCAAAGAATGACACTTACTTGCATGTTTAAAACTACTAAAGCTTCATGTCTTTCATCACAAGAGGCGTATCTCACTATTATGCAGTCTCAAAGCTTATCAATGGGAGATTGTGATGCTTGCAAAATTGGGGTAAAGCAGAGGTTTCCAATAGTGGTCCATGAAGGCTGGGTTTTCAAGAACCTATCGGCTATGTATAGGATTCCTATTCATGTTCATTTTTATCTAAATTTGTCTCGTGCAAATATCATGGCCTAGCTTGCTGCCTTTGGACCAACCTTGGACACTCCTGACTTAGAGTTAAAGGCCTATTAAAGACAGATTTTATGGGATGAATCAGTAGTGAAACGCATGACCTAAAAACCTTTTCTTAATAAAAGCAGTTTGTTTTTCCTGTTTCCTGTGAAGAAATTTCCCCCTCAAATCTCACCTAGCTTCCATTTCACCTATCAGACAGTGAAGTTTTAGAATCCCCACGAAATGGGTCTATTGAGCAGAGTTCTATAACAGTAACTCCCAGGTCATTGGTCCCCTGCCCACCCCATAACCTTTCATATATAAACCACACTGGGGGGGAGGGGATAGTTACAAGAAAATGGCTCTGTGTGGCGCTGCACGCAATTTAGCAGCGCAGTGCTGCGTCATTTCAAATACGCAGGTATGCACAATATTTACAAGAATACGGCACACTCCTGTTTCCCTTGCACTGACGCAAAAAAAGCTGCCTTCCTCCAGCACAGATACCCGTGCGCCATAGTGCTTGCGTTCCAAGGGTGATGCATGTCTGTGTTGCAGGGAATGTTTGTTTAGGTGCAGGAAGGGAGACATAGAAAGAGCAAAACCGAGGATTTTTTTTGTATTTCTTCCCATTGCGCTACTTTAACGCCTGCTATTGCCTCACATTAGTTTTTGGCATTGCCTCACATTCATAGATCCTTGGAAATCTGTGGCAGCATCAAAAAGCAATGGGTGTGGAACACCCGCAGCATCACCCATTGCACGCCCGTTTCACGCATGAAAGGGTACCATATTAACAAAGCGGCGTTACGCTACGCAAAGTGGCTTAATGCCTCTTTGTAAATATGGAGCAGGGCACTGCGCCACCCCAACTTTGGAAAAAGTAACCTTCCGGTGGCGCTAACCCCCTTATAAATATGCTCCTGGATTTGGGACTGTGAGGAAACAATGTGTGAGGGCGAGACCCATAAACGGTCCTGCTGGTTTCCGACTGTTCTTACCGTCTGCTCTGTGTGACCTTATGGAGACAGGTTAAGCTTTAATACCTGAAGCCCTTCTGATAATAATGTTAAGTTATCATCATTTAATTTTTCTGTTTTTAATTGCTCGGTGAGGCGAGGCTCCTCTGCCTTAGGCAAGGAGCCACCACTGACTGCCGGTGTGTTCCAGGCACTGATGTTGCCACTTCTAAGGCCAGAAGTCTGAGAGGCAGTGCGGGGGGTCGCAAGGGGCAAGCCACAGGTCGCAGCTGTAACCCCTGTGACACTTAATTGATGTCCGTGGGCTTGATCCCTTTTAAGATCTGTAAACCAGAGGCTGTGATCCTATGAAAGGGCTCCTGGGCACAGATGCCCTGCAGGGATCGTCATCGGATTTTATGAGGATATCTAGAGATCTCCCAAGGATTTCTCAGCAGTTCCAGCATCTATGGTAAGTGGGTGGGCAGTACCTTTGTGTGCCCACACGCACTTTCATTGGGTCCACCCAAAGCAACTCATCCCCGATGACAGATCATTGTGCAGTCCCCAGCACGTGCGTTAACTCTCCTGCAATGAAACGCGGAGCGGTGCTCCAAACCGCTGCGCCGTGTTTCGCTGTGAACACACGCTGACCTGGCCGTGAAGGGTGGCCAGGGGCCACCAGAAGGGACCACCCACAGGGACCCCTCCATTCCCCTGCCACAGTCAGTGGTAGACTATATGGGGTAGGAACAATGACCGTGAATCTCTTCCTAGCTGGTGATAAAACAGTGAGCTCAGAGGATCGTTTTGCCCATGCACCCCTAAAGTTGTGCATTCACAGGACAACATTTTAATAACAATATCTTGTCTAAATAATGTAATTAGAAGGCCAGGATTTGAGCTCATATTCTGCCAATCACTGCTTTTTTCAGCATAAGTGTCCATTTCATTGAGCCATGTGTCTTTAAAAGGCCTTCTCTAATTAGCTAATAACACTTGCATCGCTTCTCTTTGTGAGCTGTGCAGATGTGCTTCAAATATAGATTTGGTTTACCAATCTCCGAGAACCAAACTCCTGAGTAATTATAGTTTGGGGTTGAGGCGATTTTAAGATTCATAAGTCTCTACTGTATGTTGATTTGTGTTTGTGTTTGTGTTCCCAAAGACCATCAGCCACTTTGGCTTTGCTGTGTTTGCCACCAGCTTCTTCTCTAAGTTATAGCGGTGTAATTCGTTCGGTGCTCGTTGAATGCCATTGCATGCCATCTTTATGTGAGCCAGGATAACGACACCCTCAACATACCGGATGGTTGGCAGTCTATGTGGCCCTATTCTAGGGGGAATTGTGTAATTGCCTTTTCCAGTGCACTACCCATGTCGGCATAATACAAGTTAAATAACATTGGGGCCAGCACACAACCTTGTTTGAGTCCTCAATTTGTTGATGTTTGGCACGTGGCTGTGTTTTCTACCCCTAAATTGATGCCGGCCCAGTTATCTGAGTAAAGAAAAATAATAACTTTGAGTAAGATATTGGGTATGTTCCAGTTTGCCAATTTTGCCCAGAGCTTGTACCTGTCCACAATGTCGAAAGCCGCTGAGTAGTCCATGAAACATGCAAACAGTGGTGGACTGAAACGTTGAATCAAATGATGGGCGAGGTAGCCCAGTGCACCAGTGTTGTCAGGGGTTGATGAGTTTTGCCAGAAACCTGTTTGATAGATTTGGATCAGGTTCTCTCTCAGTGTCCACTCCTGTAATTTGAGCAATTTATTTATTTTATTTATTTATTTAAGCTTGTACCGCGCACAGCTACCCACAATGGGTTTCCCGGCGCCAGGGATAGACTGTAGAAGAAAAGAGAATGTCACCTTGACTTAAGGCCTCTGCCCACTATTGGTCACGCTTAGTAAAGAGCAGGGTCTTCAAAGCCTTACGGAAGCGGAGTAAGTTGGTCTCAGATTTTAATGCCAATGGGAGGGAGTTCCAGTATTTAGGACCAAGAGTGGAAAAGGAGCGGCCTCCCATTTTTGCCAGCTTCCATCTTGGTACTGTGAAATTGCCAATGTCCGATGACCTTAATGAGCGCAGGGGTCTATAGGGTTTTACCAGCCCCTGAACATATACTGGGGCGCTACCCTGCTTAGCCTTGAACATATAGCAGAGTGCCTTGAATTTAACGCGTTCTGGGATGCTCAACCAATGGAGGTCACGCAAAGCGGCAGTGGCTGAGGTGCGTCTGGGGACATTCTTTAGCAGGCGCGCGGCCGCATTTTGCACCACCTGCAGCACATGTATAGTAGCTTTATCTGCGCCCAAATAGAGAATGTTGCCATAGTCCAGGCGTGATGTTACAAGTGCCTGGACTACAGTTCTGCGAGAGGAGAGGGGGAGCATCCACAAAATCTTGTGAAGCCATCGCAAGATTGAAAAGCAGATGGCTGAGACCTTAGTAGCCTGTTGTCTCATAGTTAGCCTGTCGTCAGTAATGACGCCCAGGTTGCGAACTGCCGTAGATGGTGTAGGCGCATTTCCCAGTTCGATGGGCCAATGGCGAGGACCCCAAAGATGTTTGTTCTGTCCCAGAATGACCACCTCGGTCTTCTCCCCATTCAGCTTGAGACAATTTCTCCGCATCCAGTCGGCCACAAGAGTGAGGCCCGACTTGAGTGCGGAGATGTTGTTTACGTCTCTCCCTGACAAGGAGAAGACAATCTGGGTGTCATCTGCGTAGGAAAACAGGGTAGCCCAGCTTGTTCGACTATGGTTGCCAAGGGTTTAACATAAATATTAAATAATAAAGGGCTAAGAATTGAGCCCTGGGGGACGCCACGGGTGGAAGGACAGATGGCGGAGGCAGCTTTAGAAGAAAACACTTGGAAGCTTCGGTCACTAAGGAAAGACGCCAGCCAGGCCAAGGCCTGGCCTGCCACACCTAGAGATTTCAGAGAGTCAATGAGGATGGAATGTGACACGGTGTCGAAAGCTGCGCTCAAATCCAGCAGGATGAGCGCCATGGTGTTTCCCTGATCGACACCGTGCCTAAGACTCTCTGTCACCCCCAGGAGGGCTGTCTCGGTTGAGTGCCTAGGCCGAAAGCCCGACTGAGAAGGATGGAGAAATCCAGTGTTTTCAACCAGTTTGGAGAGCTGAGAATTTATATGTCTCTCCAATATCTTTGAGAAAATTGGCAACAAAGATATAGGGCGAAAGTTAGCAGGATTTGAAGGATCTGCACCCTGTTTTTTTAATAACGGTACAACCATGGCGTGTTTCCAAGGTTGTGGGACCTGGGCCTCGCTCAGAGAAGCGTTGAGTAATTTAATGATGGGGGGATGAGTGAGGGAGTCTAATTGTTTTAATATTTTGGCCGGGAGAGCGTCCTGTGGGGAGCCCGATCTCACACTATTTAAACAGGAGAGGAAAGAAATGGCGTCTAAGGGCTGCCAAGTAGTGACTACTGCATCAGTGTCATTGTTTTCCAATTTTTGGACTATGTCAAGGGCAGTGTACATAGTACCTGGAGGTGTAGTGAAATTTTCATAGATAAGATCAACTTTATCTATGAAGTAATCCGCTAAGGACTGACACTGAGTGCCATCAAGTGCCGGGGGAGGAGGGATCGAATTAGCACCAGTCAATTTTTTGACAACAGAGAATAGCACCTTTGGGCAGTTTTGTGCATCAGTCACAGTTTTCCTTGTGTAGTCTGCTTTAGCAGTTTTACAACTGTAGTGGTATTTTTTTAAGGCTTCTTTATATGTGGCTTTACGTGAAGGAGAATAGCCTTGTCTCCATTTACGCTCCAAGGTCTTACAATGTGAGCGGAGGCTTATAAGTTGTTCCGAATACCATGGAGCAGGAGGGTGGTGTGAAAATGCGGGCTTTGATGTCATTGGAAGCGCTGTATTGACTGCAGTGGTTAGCCAGAGTTCAGTGGCGCAATTGAGAGCGGCAGTTGGTAGTTCAACACATGGAAGTGTTTTGATCAGTAGTTTATTGAGTTCTGGCAAGTTAATCTTCCCCCAATTCCGAACTGGCCGCGTAGTTTCCACCTCAGGTCTTATTACTGTATCAGCCATGTCATAAGAGAAGGGGACAGCTAAGTGGTCGGACCAGGTGATTTGTAGGGCTTCACGAGAACAATCTAGGGACAGGTTAGATAGGATCGGGTCCAGTAAGTGACCGGCACAATGAGTGGGACCTGTGTTTAGAAGTTGAAGGTTAAAAGCTTCCAGAATAGGGAGAAGCTGATTCCTATTAGGGCACTCATGGTCGTCTAAATGTATGTTTAGGTCCCCTAAGATTGTGAAATTAGGCGCTTTAAGCAGTACTGGGGCTAGGAAGTCCGGTAACGATGTTATCCAAGGGCTCGCTGTCCCAGGGGGACGGTATACCAGTAGCCCTGACAGCGTAAATTGGGGGGTAATGGATAATTTAAAAAGGGCTGATTCACAATCTTTTTGAGTGGTGTCTACCAATTTACAAGTGTATACATTTTTGTAAATAATTGCAATTCCTCCGCCCCTACCGGAAACTCTATCCTGACGAAGAATGGCGTAGTTAGAGGGAATGGCGTCTGCCACATCCGGGCCCGAGCAGTCTCTGAGCCACGTCTCGGTCAGGAATATAGCATCAGGTTGATTTTGATCTAGAAAATCGTGGATATTGTATCTATGTTGTGGTAAGGATCGGCAATTTATGCTCCAAAATCTTAAGAGGGGGCGAGTGGAAGTTGTCCTAGAGCATACCTGTCTCTTTCGTCTGCCTTGATGTTGGAGGGATCTGCATGTGGTAGGGGTTTTTAGTGAAAAGTTGCAGCGAGGACAGCTGAACTTGTGAGGCGGGAAAGGGTAGGTGGAGCAGTTATTATTGGGAGCACCACGTAGCGCAAATAACTCTTCGGAGGAGTATGTAAGAGTCATGATGGATATAGTGGCTTTACTCACCAATAAAGGGTATGCCAGAGCCCAGAGCCCAGCCTAGCGCGGACGAGCGCAGACGGGCAGGACTCTGGCTGGACTCCGGCGCGACTATGGCGCGCCCGCTGTGCGCGTTCGCTGCGCGAAGCAATGGACGTCTGTTTTTATACTGTCCCTATCCAAAATGGCCGCCGCCGTCTGCTCGAGCGTGGCCCTCCTGAGTCAGCCCTGAATCGGCTGTACACCCAGGGAAGGAGGCAGGTGAGCGAAAGTGCAGCGCTCCCTCCAGAGAGTAAGCTCAGTATTTTAAATCGCCTGAGCGGTAAATAGATCGAGCAGCGCGAAATTCCGTGACTGCTTGCAGGGGGGGGTAGGACACAAAGGATAATCACAGTAACAGGTTAAAATCTGAATCAGAGCGTTTTTTAAAAGCTAGCAGCCCGGCTCAAGCCTCAGGCAATAGTGAAGGTAATCTCCTCGCGAAGCAAGTCCTTCTACTGTTTTTATACTGTCCCTATCCAAAATGGCCGCCGCCGTCTGCTCGAGCGTGGCCCTCCTGAGTCAGCCCTGAATCGGCTGTACACCCAGGGAAGGAGGCAGGTGAGCGAAAGTGCAGCGCTCCCTCCAGAGAGTAAGCTCAGTATTTTAAATCGCCTGAGCGGTAAATAGATCGAGCAGCGCGAAATTCCGTGACTGCTTGCAGGGGGGAGCAATAACATTTTGACATATCCTTTTGCCTCGATTTCTAATAAGGCAATTTGGAGATAGTTTCTGGGGTCACCCCTGTTGCCCTTTTATAAATGGGATGTAGGACAGAGCCTCTATTGTAGAGCCAGAATTTGGCCAGGGGTTTGTGGTCACATAAGAAGAGACAGCCTATCCATTCAGAAGAAAGGTAATCTTGCTAAGCAGACCACAAAAGTGATCGGTAGGCCTTTTATGCGTTATGGTAGGACTGTGCTATGACTGTATTAGATTTGGCTTCTTTGTACTCTTTGGATGCCGCCCTTCAAACTGACTTACTTTGTCTTAGTTCAGGAGTGTACCACGTAGACTTGATGGTCCCCGGTCTGTTTACTCTCATTCTCATCTGGTCTCCTTTGCCTCGTACGTCTCTGTACAATATGTCAGTTAAGATATCCGGCTGGTTGCATGCGAGAAAGTCAGAGTGGAAAAGCTGAGAGACAAAGGATTGCTTCCACTTACTAAACCAGGCTCGGGAAGCCTTGCCCTATCTGTGTCTCCTTACTAATGCATTCATTTCTGCCCCTGTTGAATGACCCCGTATCTTTAGTAGGGCAGCTCTAAAAGTGATCTAGTTTTAGCAGCATTGAAAGTGGCCGGCGATCACATTCAGAGTGAATTATTAGGAAGACTTTCAGGGACTCAAATAGAGAGTCGCTCACAAATGTATATTCTATGGCTGAAATATTCTTAAAAGTGTGCACCAAATTAAGCGGAAGCCCCTCAGACTGTAGGGGGTCAACTTATGTGCTTTTAGATAGTCCAGCAGTTTAGAAGTATAGTTGACTGCTGGTTCGGATTCACTGACCATCGAATGACTATCCAGCAAATTAAGTGCACTGAAGTCCCCTGTTAGTATTCCTTCATAGGGTGGAAATTTGCATCAGAGATCCTCAAGAGCCTCAATAAAGTCTAGTACTTTGTATGTCTTGACAGACCTATGAGGTTCAGATAAACATTGATTAGCAGAAGGGGCCTCAAGCAATCTAGCCGAATCCACCAATTTAGACCGCTTGAACCTTCGAACACCCTGTTGTGAGCACAGTTGTCGGGACCTTTAGATCTGTCACAATG
Organism: Triturus cristatus; assembly: GCF_964204655.1. NCBI lineage: Eukaryota > Metazoa > Chordata > Amphibia > Caudata > Salamandridae > Triturus > Triturus cristatus. The sequence goes on along the minus strand of NC_140580.1, from coordinate 1,112,386,405 downwards.
TAAGTAGATAGACCGCCGGAGGGTATGCCAGAGTGTGTCTCTTTGGAGGCTGGTCATTGAATCAGGTTTCCTATAAGCATAAAATGTCACCAGATTTTTGAAAGTTCAGTGGGTCTTGATGTTTAAAGATGGGCTTTAAGTCTGCGACGTGCCAGGATATTAGGGTGAGCAAACTCTCTTGTTGCCCTGCTCCACTTTTGTGTTTGAGGTGCGGGCTAGTAATAGTTTGTGGTTGTTAGTGCGGAAGCAATCCAACTGCAGTAGTCTTGTTTGAGGGGCTGTTGTATTTAAATTGTGTGCTTGCCTTTTTCACTCCTGTCGAACTTGATGGAGATCTAGGAGACATTTTGAGGCGGCTAATTGGTTGTGTTACACATTCCTTTTCCGAATTCTAAAAGTTGATGATTTTCTGACAAGAGAGGCAATGTGCTCTATTAACCGATTTTTAATTTCAAGGTGGTTTAACCTATAAATCTGCCCCTCCTAACACGGGCTATAACAAAGAATATGTTTTTTGTTACATCCTTTGCTGGGAACTGAGGATTAGGAATCCACTCCACTCTGAGCGTGCACTTTAAAAAAGTCACTTGTGCCTAGGCTGAAAAGTGAAACAAAAAAAAGTTGATGAGAGGCTGCTTGCACTAAGTCTAATCACTGACAATAGCTCGGGGTAACACTCCAAACCATCATTCTTTTGCTCAGTAAGCCACATCAGTTTGGACCCAGACATATGCAAATCAGTCTTGACCCTGCTCCAATGGGAACAGTCCAGCCTAAACGGCCAAGCCAAGTCCTCCCTGAACTGGAACACAGGCAACCCAGGACAGGTTTCACCCTAGTCATGGGCTCATCAGCTGGGTACAGCTTGATCACAGTGAGCACAGGACCCAAGTCTATGCATACCCATCCCAGAGCGGTACATGAAACACACAAAGGTTGATGGGAGACTGCTTGCAATAAATCTCACCACTGGCAATAGCTCGGGTAGCACTCCAACCCATCCTTCTTTTGCTCACAATGCCACCTCATTATGGACCCAGTTATATTTAAATCTGTCTTGATCCTGCTCCAATGGGAATAGTCATTCCTGAACCGAACACAAGCAACCCAGGGCCATACATTTTTTTTAATCAAGCAGATAAAGGAGAGGACAAAGGAATATGACAGGTCAGTTTATACCAAGTAATATGTAACTAGTGACAATGCCTAAAGCTGGAAGCAATATGTTGTATCGTCATATGACCTGACACAATGGCAGATCTCGGAAATGTTTTTATTGCTGTAAGTTTTAAGACTGCACCCCCGTTTATTGGGATGGAGTGGCACATATCTGGTTATTACACTTGTTATTGCATCTGAGATAAAATAATTTGACTCTCTTTAAGCGTTAACCAGAATATATGCTAAACATAACCTTACTTGGAGGTGTATAGTTTGGCATTGATGGGAATTTCTATGAATAATTCTTGATTTTATATGGAGTGCTGAAAATTGATTGTTTTTAGTTCTGTTCCTTAAAATAGTGTTTCTGCATAAAAATAGTGGAGACAGGAAACTGCATTGTGGTAGAACATTTTGTCAAGTGGATGTCCTGCGTTCAGTCATATCAGTGCCCCCTTGATTGTTAGTAGCTGAAGGACAGTCGTTATGAGGAAGAGATTGTAAACAGAGCATCTTGCTCTCACCACATAACCTTGCCACTCTATTGTCAGAGGAACTACTTTGTACAAGTTATTTCCTCTTTCTTAAGATTTCTCAGGGAGCACTGGTTCATGAGCATGGACAACAATCCACCAAAATGCCAGGGGTAGCAGAAAAGGTTGCATCACTCTACCTTGGCCCGGATGACATTGTAGGCATGACTCATTCTCCCTCCTAAACAACTTCTTGCTTGCTTCTGGTAAGCTGTGGAACCATTTCAAGGTAGCAAGTGCTACAGCCATAAATATCTATGTAATAAAAATGGAGATAAACTACCTGTTTCTGAACAAAACAGTAAAAAAATATGGTCTAGCAATAGAAAAGGGAGGAGCCTTTGTGGTCTGATGTCACGGGGATGTTTACACTCGGCCACTCCTGCATTTACTCCTGAAGATTTAAACTTTGATAAATCTAAGTTGTAATTCTAAGCCAATATGCTAGATGTGGGAGTAATGCACAGCATGTGAATCTCTATAACTAATAACTGTGAATCAAATCTTAGGAGGTCTATTAGGATGGCGAACAGATGTAGCAGCTGCTACTCGTAACTACTCCTAATTGATGGCTATGTTTAGGAGTAAACTTTATTTCAAATAGTATGAAAAGAACCACTGTGCAAACACAAACATGAAGGCCATAACACAGAGAAGCTGTAAGCCGAAGTACATGACACAAAGTCCTGTCACTAAAATATCTAAAAGATGTATTAGCTACCACATATCCAGTTAAATCCATTTCAGAAAAGTACAAGATAAAAAACAGCAAGTGAAGAATGCTTTAGTTATACAGTTTTACAATTTGGTTATATATTTGCAATGAACTCCCACCCAGACCCAATGCATTTAATTGCATCAGTTATGTGCTGGACGAGAGCTGAATAGTTTTAAATTAAATATCTGATTCTGAAACCTACTAACGCTGGACACCTGCAGATGATGCGTGCTAACCTTTGCGGTCAAGGATAATGTTCCTCAGTCCATTGCCTTGGTCATTGTAGTCTTCCCAGCATATCATCTTGTCAACTGTGATGAAGCCTAAACTGAATAAATTGTTTATAAAACACTGGCTATCGTTTTATTTTAGGTAGGATCACATTTTAGGACTATCATGGCTAAATGATAATGTTGACCCTATTTTAGAAGGCCAAATTGCAGCCAATTAAGGACGTAATGTCCTCCGCCACCCTGACTGACAGAATAAAGTCCGACACACTTTAAATCAAGATCATTATGCTTTTTGACCCTCTAATTTTGCATGCAGTGAAGAAAAGCAATTTAAAGAAATTGCATTTGCCATGTTTTCATAGTTGAATGGCCCAACTCCAGACAAAATGCCTCCTGTGAAATGTGTTTCCAAAATCTCAGTACTGTAGGGAGGAACTTTGCCTGAATTCCAACTAATGGTTTCTCTCCGGACACTATATATGTTATTGCACCATGCCATAGTATGGCATCAATTTCTGTATAGAATACTCTAATGACAATTCGATAGGAGTTTGACATCCATAGAGTGTATCCTTCCATTGCTGATAAAACCAGAGAGTATTTTAGTGCCAAAAATTAAAGCTGCAGTAGCCAAGACAATTTTGAGTTGAACTTTAAGGTTAAGTAACCATATTCTGCAAATCCTTTGATTATTGTCCCTTTCAGCTTCCAGGAAATATTATTTTTACAACATCTGGCAAAGATCATACGTTTTTTTTTTTTTCGTAAACCCACATTCATCGTTTTTGGATATCATACAAAGATATGAGGCTGGTAATATTTGTAGATCAATTATGGTATGATTATTTTCATTTAATATGTATTAAATATTGTTACAAAATATGTGTTGTATTAATTTACATTATTTATTAAAAATAACAAAGTTTAAAGGTTTAATTTACTTTTTTAAATTTATGTTTATTATTACATTTTACACAAGCAAGTGAGGAGATCTCTTCACAACCTATTTGAGGGGGAAATCACTGGTTTATTTAAGAAGCCCAAGCAGATCAAAATAAATTATAATGGTATGGTCATTAGCAGTGACAATTTTCTTTGAGTTCCGGTCTTTATTGTTTGAGTGTACCTCAACCAAAGTCTGCATATGCAGGCTCATAGTCAGCAATAGAAATAATAATGTATTCCTCCCCTGTTCCACAGGCAGGACCAAAACCATTATATCATCAATAGTGCCGCATCCCAGGCTAAACCAACTTTGGCTACAGTATAGTATACTGTAAGAAAAGCCCAGTTGTTTAAGAGCTGCAAGATATTTAGCAAAGAGTTTATCTTCTGCACCCAACAATGCAACAACATGAAAATTCTTTGGATATGTAGGATCATCATTTCTATGGATGGTTACTAACAAATTACCATGCAAACATTTTGGGGACTGGTCCTACTTTTAATAATGTGAGAATTACCTCAGCAGGAAGTTTTGTATCAATTTTTAAGATGAGACCAGAGACCCCATTGGTCCTGGACTGTTATACCTTCTTATCGGCTTGATCAATTTTGTTAAAGTTTCAACATTTGATACAGGCTCCCACATACTCCAATTGATTTAATTGCTGAATCATTTAATATATTAACCAAGAGCTCTTAAAAACTTATCTACTTGACGCACAAACATTTTGTATAATAGTTGTTCACTGATGCTAATGACTACCTGCCATCTAGGAATACCATTTCCTCTATATGTTAAAGCCAACCATATGGGGCATGTTTACAAAGGTGTCAGAGATCTCCTTGTGGAAAATATAGGAAAACTTATTACAGTTTAATATTTCTTAAAAACATTATCAAAAACTATTTACTATTAAATATAACTGCAAATACTTCAAAATATTTGATATTTACATAGAACAAATTAAATATAATGGTACATCACTTTAACCCATTTAATGAAATCGGTATTAAATAATTAATTTATTTAAGTATATTCAATTTAAAATGTATTTTTATTAAAGAATAATTAAACAAAACCCACCCACAGGAACATGTTAATTTTATTTAATTTGTATTAAAGTGAGTTAAAAGTTGTTTTGAAATAATTTACATTATTTAAATTTATAACAAAAGTTTGAAAGTTTAATTTACTTTTTTGATGTTAAGTTTATTTTTACATTTTAAAATACACCAAGTATTTACTAACTATAAAATTCACACATGCATATTAAAGTGAAATTCACTTTATTTATTTAATATCATTTCCTGAGGGGGATACATCAAGCCCCAGTCTCCAGTTTCTTCTATGCAAGTGTGTTACAGTACCTTTGAGTGACCATGTGTGGTGCTTGACTTAAGTCAGGGTTGGCTGGAGAATATTTACAACTATTTTGTCATATTTAGGGATGTAGAAACTTTTAGCAAGTAAGTAAGTAAGAAATTTCTAAAGTGCACAAATACCGAGGCATCTTAGTGCTAAAACAATGCGACCTCTGATCTAAGAGAGAAAACAGTTACCTAGACTTGAGGGCAAAGAGGCAGGTTTTGAGCAAGTTTCTAAAACAGAGTTTATTCGGTTGAGACCTAAGGGAGGAAGGCAAGGAATTCCATAGTTTACCCGCCAAGTAGGCGAGGCTTCTACCACCCCACTTGACCTTCCTCACCCTAAGGATGACAACCAGCCAAGCACTTGAAGATCTCAAATCGTGTCGAGGGACATACCAGACAAATATTTTCTGGAAACCCTGGGGTCTGAGTCCGTGCAATGCCTTGTGCACCATGCAGAAGGCCTTGAAGTGATCCTATTTTTAACGGGCAACCAATGAAGGCCCTTGATGCTGTTAGATATGGGGCTGAATGTGGGCATTCTGCAGTGACTGAAGTTTTGATTGAAGTCGTTTATCTATTCTAAAATTTGTGTAAGGTGGTTCATCCACTAGGACGGCTAAGTTAACAAATACAGCACTATGATCTGTCCAAATTAATGGAAGGGCTTTTACAAAACTAATTTCTGTCTTATTAGTAAAGATTCCATCCGAGGTATGACTGGCCTTATGCATGGGTTCAGCTACAATCTGCATAAAGCCAAAGCAGGTAAGGCTGTCAACCAGATGGTCCGTTTCGTTATTTACCTTGCGGTCAGATGAAAATTAAAATCACCTAACAGAGTAAAACTTCATGGGTCCATGCAGGACTCCAAAAAAGTTTGAACGGAAGTGTAGATTTTGAATGGCAATGAGTTTACTCTTTTGTGGGTGAATATTTCCACATAGAAAGTTTGGAGAGTCGGAGATGGATAACGTTACCTGAAACTAAAAGTGTGGATTCCTGTTCCTACCACATGCCATCAACATGTTGATATGAATGGAGCTTGTTTGCACTGTATCCCCTCTCACATGTGCCCTTTCCTGTGTGCTTCTTTGTACCTGTTAGGGTATACAAGTACTTTTTCGTGCCTGAAATCTGTATGTTCCTCCTCATCTGTTCGGTCACTCCATGCCTGACTCTTCCCATTCAGCACTTTTCTTGGTACCATTCTGCCTTCTCGTCTCCTTGGTTTTTGGCACATTTTTCTTGCCTCTCTTGTCACCCTCTTAATCTTGCATATTGTTTAATACAGCCCAGTGCTGCTTTTTAAGGAATACTCCACACGTTTTTGCACTCTGTATATTTTACAGAACAAGTGTAACTTTTCATGGTGGACAGCCCACTTGTTCAGAAGTGTGTGTGCCACTGAACTTCCACCAACCATACAGAAACCTGTTATCCACCTCCCTCACCCTGGCAGACTCCCCACATCCGCCATACCCACAGCGGAGGATGCTGCTTCTCCCACCTCGTCACCAAGTCCTAGGACCTACTCCACCTCCACCTCCGGACATCACCCACCCTGATGGACTTCAGGAAGAAACTCAAGACCTGGCTTTCCATCTAGCTCAGCAACCCAGCACCTGGATACCCTCACGGGTGATAAGCTGCGCTCTAGAAGTACCGACTAATTGATTGATTTATTGTACTGCACTATTGCACACTTCTGCTCTTGAAGTTTGCAATCCTTTCTCTGCTGCAGACACATATTTTGCTTGTTTGCAAGTACTGACAGTTTGTGTTTCTTGTATCAGATAAGTGCAGGATTTGCTGATAACTTCATTCAGGTCTCTAATAGTGGCTGCATCACAAGGATCCGGTATCAGGGGTTATTCAAAGCCAAACACTCTGAGCTCCACAATTTTCACTTTGGAGGTGCTTACTGCCTTTGTGCCTTGGGAGCGATGCACAGCAGTCTGAGCAGTGGGAGCTAGTGCCTTTTAGGTGTTGATGGAGGGAGGTGTGCCCCTCCAGAGAGTTGCTGAGCTGTAGGAACCTCCCCCCCCCCCTCCCGAGGAACCTTCAACTCTGCTAGATTTTGAGCCGCAGACATAAGTGTTTGGGCTAGGATCCCCTGCCAGCATTTGAAAGCAGTATGGGTGGGAAAGTTGGGTTTCTGCTATAAGTAGGTGCACAACTGATATGAGTTAATAGCACCAATATTTCTATCAATATCTGGTGAAAGGGTTTCAAAAAGCCTCATCTATTTTCTCCAGTCAATCTGCCCTCCCTGACCTGCCAGCAGTGCTTGTCCTCTAGACTGCACTCACCAAAGAGTTTAAAAAAATTGCAAATGTATTTGGCTGTTAATTATGTATGTTTGTTACATCATATGTTCATTACAACATCTTTTCTTTGTTGTCCCAAAGTTAATATGTGGTGTTCACCTAGTTCTCGAGGTGAGGTCACATGCCTGACGTCTGAGTTGAAACCCTCTAATTAAGTGCCATGGAGAGGTTGGGGACAGTTATAATGGAAAATGCTTTTTGTTCACTCCACACCATGGAGGTCCAGCACAAAACAGGTATATCTGAAATGTGTGTGCAGGGTGGCATGTGTCAGAACAGGATAATCTAGAGAATATAAAAAAGAGATGGCCAAACGGTTGGTAGCAAATTAAGTGGGGTCAGCACTGTTCTCATTCGCACTCGCACATTGTGTCTTTCACTCGGTATGTGAGATACCAATTACAATGGCACACAGTCATTGCATCTTTCACTGGCCTGCCTCTTTGTCTACCCACTCACCCCTGCTTCGTTGCACAATGGAGTAATGCTGCTTCCGTCAATACAAGAAGGTCTCTAATGACTGCATTTGTATGCAAGCAGAGAAGGCATTTCTTCCATAAAGTGCTTTACAATAACCCTTCGCAGGTGACCTAGATCTCTGTCAGAAGAAATATCAAAAAGTGGTAATGTTAGCTTCACAATGAAAAGAGTTATGAGATTTTCCATCGCAAATCTCCTATGCCGAAGTCGCCCAACTCATTCTCTCCATGATGGTCAAGACAACCACTACCATGACCAACTTCACCAATTGCATGATCTTGGTAGCAGACTGGATGTGGACCAACTGCCTGCAGCCCAACTCCAACACAACAGAAATACTGGTCTTTGGTACTCTGCCTGGTGGCCGTAGGAGCTATAACCAACACCCACACCTATAAATCACACATGAAATCTAGATCTAGATCACCCTAGACAACTACCTCAACATGAAAGCTCAAGTCAACGCAGCGAGAGCCTATTTTACCTGGGGGAGGCATGGCTAAACTCCGCGTTCTCAGCGGAGCACAGAGTAGGAAAAATTCTGCACACTCCGCAAAGTCAAAGTAACGTAACATCCCTAAGGTCTGACAATTTTATGTAAGTCCCGATCCCATCTTAGTCCATGGCAGCCTCCATGTTACCTTACTTAGACAATGGAAATCACAATGTTTCCTGATTTGAGCATTATGTTTACCTTTTAGGGCAGATGCCCTAGAACTTATCTTTCTAGGAACTGTGATATTGTCAAGTTCTTCGATTAATAACATAGGTACAAAATCTAGGGTGACACATATCTGGGTCAAGTATCTCCTCAACACCATGTCAAGGTTAAAGAACACATACAGACATATAAGCAAAATAAGGTAGACTGAATTGACGTCCTTTTATCTTATATGTTCATAGGGGAATGTTTACGATGCATACTTTGAGGCACATAGTCTATGTCAAACAATCCTAAACTTATGTCAGAGATTCCAATTTCTGATAAGATTTAGTATATAAGGACTGCCACTTGACTACTTGAGGTCCTTTGCCCAGATTATCATCAGAGATTCTGCAAGAGACAGTCTCAGCTGCTTCCAGCGTACTTCACACTTTGTGGCTGATGCTTCTCGCCTGAAGCCCGAAGCTGATGAATCCAAGTCCTGGAGGGAGACCGACCGACTGACTGCTACCACAGTGGTTGGTTGCCCTTCGTGGGTAACACCGTCTTCACGCCTCCGCTGATAAAGACAAAGACTGCTATTGCTGTCAACAAGTATGGAGTACGTCTCTTCTCCCTAAGAAACTCTAGAATGCAAATTGTTCTGACTTTCATGCTCTTAAAGTATAGCGCATAGAAATAGGCATCAGCGTGTTAAGTTTATATGGCCTTTTAAATTATATTTTAGCAATGCTGGAAATTATTATTCTGTTCTTGTTATTCATAACATATCTTTTTGCTGTTTTTAAGATATTCTGTGTAATTGTTTCAGATGCACTGAGAAACAGATTATTCCTGTAGTGATAAATACTTTTCAGTTAAAAGTGGTCATTCTTCATCCCTTTATAGGATTGTTAGTAACCCAAAAGAAATACTTCTATGTCAATTGTACATTGCATTGTGTCTTGAGGGGCTACAGTAACTTGTCTTCCACATGCATCGCTGGTGCATTGAACCAAGTTCACCAGTGTCACCAACTGGAGGGAAAGCACACTTTGTAGAGTTCTGCCAAAGTTGTAATTTATGCAACAAAAGGAGCTCTCAACTTTCCAGTGTTCTTTGTTTTGTTTTTTTGCAACAATTCTTTATTAGTATTTCAATGGGGCCATGCGCCCGGTACAATTTACAGTGAATAGTAGAACTAAAGCGCACATTTTAATAAGAGTATAGTGCATAACCTCATGCACTTGATCCTAAGAGCCACGAGCTAATCTAATAATGCAATAAACAAATGGCACCTTATGGGGCATTCCAACTGAGCAAGAGCAGGTCACGGCTGTCACCTATTCTACGGGGAATAAACAGTGATGTGGACAGGTTAATGGGCCAACATTCCTTTAAGAAGCAATGAACATCACTCCACGCCTTGAAGGAAGATGGCAACCGTGGGCCCCTTTTATGTAAATCCCAGGGAACCGGACCACCCCCTGTGCAGTGATGTGTAGCAGATGAGCAGGGTTCTGCCAGCATACTCTGCATTTCCTGTGGGCATAAGAAGGGTTTCCAGACGTGGGCATATGCATCTATATGGTCTTTCCTCTTGTATATAATATGTTTGCATTCCGCAATTTTAGCCAGTTTGGAGAGACAGTCAGTTCCACTGAGCAGCACCGGATTCCTCCAGTGGTGTAAGATGCACAGTTTGACCACAGCCAGACGTGTCGCCAGCCACCACTTCCCACGCTTTGTAGGGTTTTCACAGCCAGACATGATGTGTAAAAGAGCCAACCTGGTCTAGGGTATTAGAAGGACTATCCCTGCGTCATCAAGATTGGTCCAACCCGCCGACCAGTAGCCAGTGAGCCCTGGGAACAACCATAAGATGTTCACCATACCACATGCCCATTGTCCACATGGCCTTGCGGTGCAGCAGCAAACCGTCCCTGCGCAGTTGCACGAGGGACCAGTGCCTATTGTGCTAGAGTTTTGAGTGTTGAGAGTTTCAACCTGGCTTCCGAAAGGAATGAACCATGAGAATCAAGACGCGAAGCCTAGGCTTTCAAGGAGGAAGCATGATCTGAACCCCCTAAAAATAAAAGCAGAGACGTCTCCAGGGTGGGTTGTGAGAAGGTAACGTCGAACACATTCCAGTGTTCTAATGATGTATATCGCTCCGGGTACACCCTCATGGTCACATGTATGCTCCCCTTATCCCTCTGTTGGGAGAAACATTGCCAGTGTTATCCCCTCTATCAGAGCAGAATCTTAGCAGAAGACGAGGTTGAGCTACTTGCCCACGGGTGGCACTGTAGGATCTATATACTGCACACAACTATAGGCACCTTTCTATGCAGAAAAGGACTTCCTATGCATTATGGAGCAGCACAGTGAGAAACATTAAGATCATTATCAGGGGACACTAATGGACAATTTCGAGTTGCCATGCAACAGTGATGTCCATGGTAGGTGCTAGAGGGATGGATTCTTTCCGAATATCCACTTATGATACAATTGCATCATTTAATGCAATATCATTTGCCTAAGTTGAGTTATGATGAAAATATGACATGGAACACGCCTGCCAGAAAATAACATATGGATTGTGAAAATGACTTGTAGCCTGAAACTGTGACTGATCCATTCCACCTCATGCAAAGGTCTGCAGTAAAGTACTGTTCTGAGTATCTCGCTCAATATTAGTATTTTATGCCATTGAAACTCGGAGGCCTCTGCATTCAAATGGCTCACAATGCTCAGGTTTTGTCCTCACCACAATGAAACATTTTGCAATGGTGGAGATTAGATGCTTCATTCGACTCCAGTCTTGTGAAAAGAGACTGCTTCTTTCTGAGACTTCCACAAGTGGTCATTAGCTTGACCTTCAAAGTGACCGTCTTGTTATAATTTCTTTTGCATCTATTTTGAGCATATGATTGCTGTGTCATACAAAAGTCAGTGTTCTGTCTGTGTAAAGTCGTTTCAATGTAGACCTGGTGCTGATATAATCCCTTAAATACAAGCATTATTTCTGACAAAATGTTGGCAATCCTGCTTTCAAAAGAATGGATAGCCCTGCATTAGTTCCTGTTTGAATCACCATTGGACTGTTTCCATCGAGGGAGATTTTGAGTACAATGCAATCCTTAATTTGATCCGGTGAAAGGAAGCAGAGTCCACTGAAAACTGAATGGCACATTGTTGGATGCTAGCTGACTTTCTAAAGTCGCTCCTTCGCTCATTATTCTCTTTTTAGAGTAAATGTAGTCACGCTCTCTAAAGGGTTTATCATAGAACGCTGCAGAAATGTGGAGAGAAGTCCATTATAGCACCCAGTCCATTGAAAGGGATTGTTGCAAGCTTGGCCTGTAGTGTGAAGAGCCACAGCAGAAACAATTTTTTTTTTTTGTTTAAGAAGTTTTTATTGAATTTACAGAGAAAAAGAAAAAGAAAAAAACAAATGATACAATAAAACAATTATTACAATATAGCGCCATAAGAGATATTATATAAACGAAGTTAGTTTATAATGACTAGGTCAACAAAAGGAAAAAAGGATCAATAATAGGGTAAATTAAGGAAAATGGCACTGGAGAAGGGGATAGGAGGAAAAGAAGGGAGGAAGAGAGGAAAGACCAAAGAGGTGAGGGGGGGAGAGAAGAGAGAAAGCCAGAGAGAGAAGAGAATAAAAAGAAGAAGAATTACCGCAAGGGAAGGTGCGAGGAAAGATAAACAGTAAAAGGAAGCCAAAGAAGATCAGTTTTGATTTTTTGGGGGACAGAAGAGGAGGAAACTGAAGCAATCCTGTGTTCGTCACAAATAAAATTCCACCAAGTAATTGACGACAGTTTAGAATTATCTTTCCATGCAGACAGTATCACTTTAAAAGCTAATGCAATAAAAAGGTCAAATAACCTAGAACAAGGTAAAACAGTTTCCATATCAGGAGCTAAAGAGCCTAAAAAGATATTTACAAAAGATAAGGTTGCATTAAAGTTGAAAACTGACATGCATACATTCCAAATTGAATTCCAAAAAGATAGAACAGATGCACATTCATATAACTGATGGACTAATGTGCCAGTTTCGGTAGAGCAGGACCAGCAAAGGGGAGAGGATGTGGGGGAAAACTTACAAATAGTAACAGGAGTAATAATGGCTCTATGATACAGAAAAAACAGAGATTGGGTTATCCTGGCTGCAGCCGAAACTTTAAATAATTTCGACCATAGTTTGTCCCAACTTTCAATAGGAAGAGAAAAGGATAGGTCCATTTCCCATGCACTTTCAATGGTGGTTTTAGAACGAACATTGGCATTAGATAACAATAACTTATAGACAGTGGCAGCTTTGAGTTTATGCGCCGGGAATAGAGGATACAATGGTGAAGAGGGTGTTAAAGAAGGTGGGACTGATGGGAGAGAGTAGGTAGCCAATTGAATTTGTATAGCATTAGAGATAATAAGGTATTCCTTGTGGAAGGAGTCAGGGAGCTGATATCGTGTTTGTAATTCCTGGAATGAGATGATAGAGAACCCATTCAAAAACTGATGGACAAAAATGATCTCCTTTTCCTTCCAGTATTTGTAATAGAAAGATCTACCTTTGTATTTAAGAAATTTGTTATACCACAGGGTAGAGGCTAAAAAACATTGGATAGGGGATAGGTCCTTGAGAAATGTATTGCACAGCAATTCACGGGAGTATTTTAATACAGGGTGTTTAGACAAAAAGGTGCAGTTGGACATAAATGTAACATGCTGAAACTGGAATTCTTTTAGAAGCGATCGCTCAAAGATAATCCAACGAGGTATAGGCGTATCCCCAAAATCGAAGGCCAATGAGAAAGATTGTTTAATCAAAAAAGCAGAGTGGTATATTTTAAAATTAGGGAAACGCACACCCCCCTCTTCCTTGGGGCGAATAAGTTTGTTTAAGGCTATGCGGGAGCGTTTATTGTTCCATAAAAATTTAATACATAAAGAGTTTAATTGGGAGAAAAACGTGTTAGGGATTTTGACAGGGAGCATAGAAACCGTATAAAGAATATGAGGAGTGACCATCATCTTAATAGTATCTAGTCGACCCCACCATGACAAAAATAAGGGGGACCACACGAGGAGAAGGGATTTCAACTTATTCATTAGTGCGTTAAAGGTGAATTTAATAGTGTCCGCAATATTGGAGGCAAACCAAATGCCAAGGTATTTAATTTTGGAGGGACACCATGCAAAGGCTGTATCCGCAAACATGAATTGATAACAAATCGAATTTAAAGGAAGAACCTCCGTTTTGGTTAGATTGAGTTTGTACCCAGAAATGGAAGAGTAAAGATGGACTTCTTCTAAAAAGGGGGGAAGGGATTCACTGGGATTGGACATGTATACCAATATATCGTCCGCGTAGGCAGATATTTTAGTTTCAACAGAAGCAGAGGCAAAACCTTTAATATTGGGATTGGTTCGAATACGCTCAAGGAAGGGTTCCAAACACAGGATAAAAAGTAATGGGGAAAGAGGACAGCCTTGCCTGGTGCCTCTTGATAGGGGAAAAAATTGAGAGAATTGGTTATTAACAAAAATACTTGCCCTCGGACATGAGTATAACAATTTGATAAAGGAAATAAAATTAGGGCCAAAACCAAACCATTGTAAGGTGTGAAACATATACTGCCAATTTATACGATCAAATGCTTTTTCAGCGTCCAGAGACAAAGCAGCCAGAGGATTTTTATAATTTTTACCATGGGATAAGATATTCATGAACATTCTAGCATTATCGGAAGCCAGTCTACCTTTGACAAAACCCACCTGGTCCGTCTTGATCAGAAGGGGTATGAGAGAATCAAGTCGGGATGCAATAATCTTAGCAAAGATCTTGCAGTCGTAATTGATAAGGGAGATTGGGCGAAAATTTTTACATAAAGAATGGTCCTTGTCAGGCTTAGGGATAATGACGATCAGGGCATCCATAAAGGAGCCTGATGCTTTCGCATCAGCAATGAAGGAATTAAACAGCTGCAATAATTTAGGGGCAAACAAAGATTTGAAAGTACAATAAAACTCCACCGGTAATCCGTCCGGGCCGGGGGCTTTTGATTTCTTTAAAGCTAGAAGGGCGGTAATAATCTCTTGAAGGGTGATATCCGCCTCTAAGGCAGAAAACTCAGCATTCAGAGATGGGGGAGCAGGAAGTCCAGAAAAAAACTTCTCAAGATTATGAGAGGAGGGGAATGTATCATCTGAGTAAAGAGATCGGTAGTAGTCATGAAACACCGCTGCAATTTCTTCATCAGAGGACACCAGATTATTGGTGGATTCATCCAAGATAGGACCAATGGTCTTACGTTCAGAGCGAATTTTTAAATAATTCGCTAGCATTTTACCTGCTTTATTTTGCCCTCCGTGAAATTTAGACTTAATTCTAAGTAAAACATTGCAGGCGTCAACAGTGGCAATTTTGTTAAGGTTGGTTTTGGCTGTAATTAAACTCCTAAGTGAATCAGCATTTTTGGAAGAAAAATAGTCATGCTCTAATTTTTTCAACTGTTGTAATTGGTCTTTATACTTTTTCGCATTGGCCTTTTTCTTCCGGGACACAAAAGAAATAGTAAAAGCACGGAGCGCCGCTTTAAAAGCATCCCAGTTGTTAGAGGTGGAAGTGTCTGATGGGTTGTTAAAGGTGAAAAATTCATTAATAAAGGAGGTGACTTCTTTAATATAAGTTGTATCAGAAAGTAGGTGAGTGTTAAACTTCCAGCGATTATATTTGGTGGAGGTGAGTGAAAGGTCGAACATAGCATAGACAGGGGCATGATCTGAGATAAAAATAGAGCCAATTTCAGATTTTTGGATACAAGGAAGAAGGGATTTGCTAACCAAGATATAATCAATTCTGGATCGGGTTTGGTGTACATTAGAAAAGAACGTATATTCCAACAAATCAGGATTACAGGTTCTCCAGACATCATACATTGGACGAGAGGCAATGGCCGATTGAAAGGATTTATGGGTCTTATCCGGTTGAAATTTGTACTTAGATAAGCGATCCGAGAAAGGATCCAACCATTGATTAAAATCGCCTGCTACAATAATATTGGGACAGTCAGCTGTGGAGAGGAGAATTTTGATATCATTCCAAAATTTGGGATCAGGTTTCACAGGGCCATAAATGTTTAGCAAGATTAACGTTTTATTGTGTACAACAACCTTGGCCATTACCCATCGACCTGCGTCATCATTTTGAGAGGAAACAATTTGCACAGATAAAGTTTTGTGAAACAATATGGCAACCCCCCCCTTCTTGTCAACAGCAGGGGAAAAAACAACTTGGCCTACCCATTGCCTTTTTAATTTCAGTGACTCGACGTCATTGCAGTGAGTTTCTTGAAGAAAAGAAATTTGGGAATTAAGCTTAGATAAATGAGAAATTACCTTTTGTCTTTTAACCGGGTTTCCAAGACCACGAACGTTCCACGTAACAAAATTACACATACGCGAGGGTCAGGGGAATGTGATACACATGGTGTGGAAATACTTCGGAGACACAACGACACTGGAAGACAAAATGCGCATAAGGGTTACACAGGGGAACAACAAAACATAAAACCACCTTAATAAGAAGAATCAACAAGCCTTTGACAATGTAATAAATAAGAAGAAGTCCAAAAGCACCATATTCATGAAGAAATGAAGGGAAAAGAGCAAAGAGGAAACATGGAAAAACTCGAAAGAAGAAGAGAGAGACGCACCGACCAGAGGAAGACTGAAATAAGAAAGAGCGCGAAGGAGCAGGGAAGGGAAAGAAGGTGAGCAGAGGAAAAAAGCATAGGAAAGCAAAGACGGAAAACAGGTCAAGGAAAAGAGTCCAGACCTGAAAGACATCGATAGAAAAGTAAAGTTGGAGCGTGATGAGACCGGAGAGAAGACAGCGGTATAATTCACATGGGTACAATTGGAAGCAGGACATAACGTAGGAAATCATATAGCGGGAGCGAGATATGAGAAGGGGAAGAAAGAATTTGAACAGGAATAAGCAGCAACAAAGAGGGAGAAACGTGATTAACAAACGTACAATAAGCAATAAGCACTAAAACATAAGGAAAGCTATGTATGAGAGGAGTCTAAGGTAACCAGAAAAAAGCTGTTAATAGCTGTTAAGAGCACTACACTGAAGTAGCAAAAAAGAAGCGTTCAATGATTTGTGTCCATATTCCGAGAGGAGATGTTATTGAGAAACAGTTTCAATTTTCCCGGGTCATCAAAGGATCTCGTCTGGCCGTCGTGGGTGATCTTGCAGATGGAGGGATGAAGTATACCATACTGGACGTTCAAGAGCCTCATTTGTGGACGCAATGCAAGAAATTCTTTGCGACGAGCATTGGTCGCATTGGAGACATCTTGTGAGATATAAATATTGTGTCCAGACCACGATAGGTTACGTTTGAGTTTAGCTGCTTTAAGAACAGTCATGAGTTCTGTGAACTCCAAAAACAGCATAATAATACCACGAGGTTTGGTGGAATTCGGTTGAAGGCGACCTAAGCGGTGAGCTCTTTGTATATTCAAAGGTGTAGATGACTGAAGGCCCAAGAGGTCATGAAGGAATTTTCGAAGGAAAAGCAACATATCAGGACCCTCAATATTCTCTGGCAAGCCAAAAAGACGGAGGTTGTTCCTTCGATTACGATTCTCCAAGTCCTCAGTATGTAGCTTCAATTTATGAATCTCTTGTTCCAATAACGGAATTTTTGTGGTAACATCTTGAACGTCACTGACGCGTTGTTCTAACTCAGTCACCCTACCTTCCATGACAATCCATCGGTCCTCAATTTGTTGCAATTTTTCGTTTGTGGCGGCCATAAAGGGTTGAAGACCACGCACTTCCTCTAGTATGTTATCCAAAACTCGGCTTTGCGAAGAAAGAATAGGCGAGGGCGGATCATTCTTCAGCCTTTTAGGCTTGGCGCCAGAAGAGGACGGTTTATTTGGAGGATGGGAGTCATTAGACATCTTGGCAATTTGACGAGATGCTTTTTTGGCGGGAAAAAGTACACGGAATTCTCTCATACGCTGTACGGTTTGACAAAGATATTCATAAAGCCACTACAGCATCACCTTAGAACAAAAAGAGAAAGATACACAAAGCTGCAATGCATCCAGCCTGTGGCTCTGAAGATACCGGAACATAGGGGTTAATCACGGCTCCTCTGAAGAAAAGACAGAATTATGAGACCTTCTCCGGGGAGAGAAACGATATAGAACAAGCATGGCCAGGGGCTACTGGCGACTGTTGAAGATGGAGCAGACTCCCTCTCGAAGAGAAAGGGAGCAGTAAAGCATCAAAGCATGACTGGATCCAGGAAATACGTGCGCGGTGTTTCAGGAATAGAATGCCGGCGCCTCGATACAAAATGGCCGCCGTCGGGCATTACCTCAGGAACTCAAACCGCCACGTCTCCGAGGGATAGGAGTGGTAAAAACAGCCAACGAGGAGCAATTCAGAATCACGCCATGTTCCGCCGGTAAGTTCTTCTGGAGACAGTGCCCGTAGCTCGCTGGGAAGTCTTCCACACAGCTACATAGCACCGCGTCCGAGCGGAGCTAACGGAGATCCGCCATCTTCCCTCGGCGTCCAAACCACGCCCCCACAGCAGAAACAATTGATAGTACTTCTTGGAGCAAAAGCTCGAAGGCAGAACCTCCCAGGTCTGATGGAAAACCATGGGTACAACAACAGCGCTGATTCTGAGGACCGTAGCGGATGTGCGCATGCGGTTTTGTAAGCAGGGTATTGGGAACCTTTTGGACCCGAATAGGCACCTTTTAGTAATCTCAGTTAGGGAGATTCTGGTTCTGATTTATATTTTGGTTCATGGCCCTTCGTTCGCTAGGGTAACAGAGTAAGTTACTCCATCGCCTTGATGGAGGTGTCGGATGCCAAACTGTAAATAGTCCTCTGATCCAGTGGATATTTCAAGCGTTGACGTGAAATGCCGTCATGGCGGTTCATGCCAATGCATTGTCACTTTGCCATACGGCTACATCAATCATAATGGAGAAGTATGTCAAAGATTAAAAAAAAATTATTTAAAAAAAAAAGAAAAATCCCAATAGGGGACATTGAGCACTTTTTGGTGCCCTTTACCACTGCGTATTTCCTGGCAGTGACAGGCATTGAAAAATGGCTATATGTCCGCCCATCTAAATTAAGCGGGTGGACATACAGCCAAACCTCCATTGCAACTCTTTCACCGTTGCGACAGATTTTTCTCTCCACCGAGATATAAATCTGAAAGAGACACGTTAGTGATAGATTCCTTACCTTAGGATATCCCCAGGCGTCAGACTGGATCCGGAAAGTTTTCGTCAGCGGTACCCCTGCACGTCGGTAGGCATCGTCGTATGACTTCGCGTACATCGCAGGCGTCGTAGCCGCTGAGATGACGTCATCAGAGCTACTTCCATCAGGCCCGCTGCCTTGTTACTCAAAAATGTAGCTTCTCCTTTTGTCATGAATAGTTACCAGGAACCGGAAATGGAATCATGAGGAACACTGGAGTTGCAAAACCATGTTTATCAGGGCCCAGACTCTCCTTGAAAGCAGTTAACACTAGGCAAAATTCAGCAGGCAAGTGTGAAAATGTACGTGCACAGCCATATTTGAAGGGAATGTATTAAATTAACACAATTTCAAAAAGCCTCAGGGCAAAAAAAAAATAAGCTGAGGCTTTCATGTAATTCTAGAGACCAAGGTGGCCTCTCGGTGCTACTACGTATGGGAAATGGATGATTGCTGGACATGGAGATACTTTTCTGCTGCTGTTGTCTATGACTCTTGGCGAACTGGAGAGCACCTCTGAATCCTACAGTTTCCTCGGAGACATTACAAAGAGGCTCTCTGCCCCCCAATGATGGCTCTGTTTCTCCACCCAACTGGAGGGAGGTCTCATTCAGCATAAAGTTTAATGCATTCCTTGCTATCTCAATGCCCTCAGATGACCTCCCGCGTTATAAGCTTTGGCACACAAGACTCTTTTTTTACTAGGCGCGTCTGAATTCTGCAGTGTTTTTTTGCGTTTCCGGATTCCTGCAGTGCAAAAACACATTTTGATGGGGTTCCAAGGTGGCGAGAGAATGTAATATAAAACACCTAAAAAAGCAAAGAACAAAGCTCAAAGAGAAAAAAGGCTGAATCATAGGAAAGGCAAAAAAAAAACTAGGTGAGAAACTATTTTATTTATTTTTATTTGAAAAGTTTCATATAGAGCGAACGGGTATGGGAGCGCTCTACAAGTAAATGAGGCAATGACATACAGATCTTTAAGCATAGTAAAAGTACATATGAGATAGGAGAACAATAACCTCAAGAGGCAGAATTCTGATAATATATACCAAGAATTTGTTCTTTAACAGGAGTTTGACTTTTTAGTAAAGGAGGTAGTGGACAGTCTTATTTCTGGGGGAATTGAGTTTCAGATTCTGGGGGCGATGCCAGAGAAAGCTCTGTTGTAGGTTTTTTTTCGTGTGGAAACGTTGTGGCTTTACCAGAAAGGTGCTGGAGCCTCCAGACAGCTCTAGCTTGTTGGTGAAATAACTTGGGGTGTTGACATGCAGAGCTTTGTGCATCAGACATGCTATTTGTAGTTGAATTCTTGCTTCATAAGGGAGCCAGTTGAGGGATTTCAGGTCAGGGGAGATGTGATTGAACCTTTTTGACTCTGTGATGAGTCTTGCCGCCGAGTATAGTGAGGCCCTTAATGGGGCTTCCATAATTTAGTCTGGGGATCACAAATCACAAGTTCTTTTGGGGGAGGAAAGGTTTTAGTTTTCGTAGTATGCTAAGTTGTAGGTTTAGTCCTTTTGTGGTGGCACTAATATGCTCCTGTATGTTAAGGTTTTTCTCAAGGATTATTCCTAGCGATCTTGCTGACTCAATGATTTGTGGGGTGCAAATGAATGCTGTTAATTGCTTTATCCACTCGCTCATAGAGTGTATCTGGTTGGGTGGGGCGATTAGGAGGAATTACATTTTTTGAGTATTAAATTTGAGGTGGTTGTATGAGACCAATTATTTTTTTAAGAATAGGATTAAGGGACCGGATTTCTTCAGGGCATGAGATTTTCAAGTGCAATCGGATGTCATCTGCGTAAAGTTTATGGTGAATGTTGGATGCCTTTAGCATTTCTGTTAGTGGTTCCATTAACAGGTTGAAGATAGCGGGGGAAAGAGAGGAGCCTTGTGGGACCACAAGTGTGACCAGTGCAGTGTTAGAAAGGGGTTGATTTACCTTGACTATTTTGTGTTCTGTTTTGCAGAAATGAAGAGAAACCAATTTAAGAAAGACCCTGATATTCCCATCCTGTGCTCTAGTAAATTGCGTAAGTAATCATGCTTTACTCAGTCAAAGGCCGAAGAGAGGTCCAAGAGGATTTGTAGGCATGTTTCCTTCCGATCCAGTATTTTTAGAGCATCGTCCACTAAATGTGTCAGGTCCGATTCAGTGCTGTGCCCAGAGCAGAAACCTGATTGGTGTCTGTCAAAGAGGCTGAATTGTAAGATGTGGTTACAAAGTTGGACATGGACACATTTTTCAAGAACCTTAGCCAACGTCGAGATGTTTGAAATGGGGTGAAAATTGTTAAGGTTGGTTGGATCAACCATTGTCTTTTTTTAAACAGGGGTGACCTGTCCGGCTTTAAGGCAGTCTAGTATTTTACCCTGACTTAGTGAAGCATTTACAATCCTGGTCCAGAGTGGGAGTATAAACATTTTGATATCATTGAAGAGGGTGGAGGGAAGGGGATCACTAAAGTGATTTGAGGGTTTTATGTCTGTAAGCATTTTGAGAATTGTGTTTTGCTCAATTGTTTCAAACAAACTCTAGGATGCATTGTTTTTGAGGATGCATTCCGGAAGGTGCGTGAGATCACTTACTCCAGTAGGGGAGATTCTGGTGTTTAGTGATTGAAGACATTGATGTTGTGAAGTCTGAAGGTCAGCTTGCAGGTTATTCTTCTTTTCCAGGAAGAAGGAGGCACATTTTTCACTGTTGGGTAGTAGATTGGGTTCATTCGGGGTGAAATTGGCTAGGCCCTTAGATTGCTGCTTTACCAGATTGAATAGATTTTGGGGGGTGATTTTTGGCTTTGTCCAGTTAGTTTCTGAAGAAATGCACTTTGGCATTTATGATGCTTTGGTGATAGGTATTCCTGAGAGATCTTAACTGTATGAGGTGTTCCAGAGTTGTAGAGGCTCTCCACTTCTGCTCAGCTAATCTGAGGTTGTGTATGTCAGTATTGAGGCTATCGTTGTACCATGGTAGCAAATCTATTTTGTGGGTAGTCTTTTTAGTTGTAAGGGTGCAGTTGAATCAAGAATATTCTTCATGGAGTAAGTATAGTGGTCCTTAAGCTCTTGTACATATTTTCAGGGGGTATTAGGATGTTATCACTGAGTGATGTCAGTTCGTTGAGATCGATGTTTGTCATATTTCTTACCAATTTTCGGTTCGAGTACTTGTGTGGTAGTTGTTGTTGAAGAAACAGTAATGCAGAAGCTGACCTGATGATGGTCAGACCAATCACAAGGGATAATAGATTCCAATAATAGAGTTATCTTTTGGGATGATAAGCTCTAGGATCTTCCCCTTTTTCTGTGTGGGATCCGCTAGAAAAGAATTGAGACTATTGACTATAGGGTCATTCAGGTCCCTCCAGTTGAGATTAAAGTCCGCAAGGAAGATTTGAGTGACTTGCTGACCCGTGTTTCCTGTGAAGATATCCATGAATTGTTCCACAAAGGAGAGATTACCACCTGGCGGATGACAGAACATGTGCAATTTGCACAGGGGATTATTCTTGCAGACAATTTTGATACATAGATATTCACACAATGAAAGAGCAGGGGACTGTAACTGTTTAACTGCAAGGCTGCTGTCGGTGAATACAAGCACTGCCACCCCCTAATATGATAGGTCTATCTAGTCTGATGATATCGTAATTCGCATAATCAACAGTGAAAGAAATGAGTCCAATGTTTTAGTAAGGTTGGTACTTAGGCGTTGAAATAGAATCTGTAAGGAGAGGCCTGGAGATTGAACAACACCAACATGAGGCTTTAATGATCTCCTATGTAAGAATTAAACTAACATCTCTGTCTGGTATGCAGCTGTACCATGTGACTAGAAATAATAGAAAAGTAACGCCATATAGGCTGCCTGGAAAATGTGATAAATGGGTTGTAAAAATAGTGTCCCGCAGTCAACAGGTCCAGATTTTTGTAAGAAATGAGGTATTATATAACTGGAATGTGATAATTGCGACAGTACATCATAGGAAGCCGACAGCTCTTAAAGCAACAGAAGGTCTTTCTGACTTACTGAACAGCTTCTGTGACTCCCTCTGATTTGCATAAGTAGGGGGACATGAAACTGACATCACGTGTATCGATGGCTTATGACTGCAATCTTGATCACAAACCAGTGATCAGATACCAACACTTGATTTAGGGTGTTAGCTGGTGGCTGTTTGCAACCTTCCTGTTTGTAAATCAGGGTCTTTGAATTTATCTTCTGATATTTTGGGAGGCAATGTAATGGATTCAATATTATTCTACGTCAATAATAACAACAGGCCGAAAAGGCCTTATTTACAGTTTGGTGGGCAAAGTTTACTCCATTTGCATAGCGGAGAACAATACCTCTGCCATCTAAGTGCAGGCCGCCTGCCAAAGTAAGAGTTGCCCACTGGCCCTGTGTACAAATCTCTACACTGAAAGGAACTGCCGTCATGGTGATTCCCATCATTCAAGGACATGTTTGGCAGGCTGCACCATCAGTTATGATGGACAGCTGTCAAACTTTTCAAAAGTTTTACATTTTTTAAAACAAACTCTCAAAGTTGCAGTTTCTGTTTGCAAAACAAAAACACTAATCACCCCCACACCCTGTGGTTTCTCTCTTTCGGTGTGTGGACGATTATTGTTTATTCCTGACCTTTACTGTCGTGTTTTTGCTGCTGGAGACGGGCAGGGAAAAAAAGACTTTACACCATGCACTCTAAATAGGGTGGGTGTCGTAATGTCCCTCCTCTAATGGTCTCTACTCTGTTGGCCTGTAGAGGAAGTACTCTGCCAAAGGAGCCAACGGAGGCTCTGTCCTCAGAATACGTACAGTCCGCTTGCCTCCAAATGGATTAAAGGACTGAGGGTTTAGTGTTCACGGCAGAATACTCTGTCCTATAAATTCAAAAGTAAGTCCTTAGTGCCAATCCACGGGGGCTAATAAATGTGTTTTGACATGAAACTTTAAATCAAACTCAATATCCTCCATAAAAGATGGAGTTGGTTACTGTGAGCTCAAAACAAAATGCAACTGAGTAAAGCACCCTGATACCAAACATTGCAATACACCTTTGAAATACCCTTAAAAACTAAGCTGACATTGGACAGAATGCAATCATAGAGAGCAGAACATGGGATGAACGTAGACACAGGAATCAATCCTAAACTATTGCCAATCCTGAAGATAATTAGAAAATATGTTTTTATGAGACCTGGGTATGAAATTACGCTCTGCTCACAGTTTTTCCCACTCCGCACTCCACGCTACGCGCTGAGTTTTATCATTGTTCTCGCTCGCCAAGGGAGTTGAGGAAGATTTTTCTCCAGACCCCCTCCCACCGAGATTTCTCAACACGGGCAGTCTTGGATGGTTTCTACTGGTCACAATTAGAAATGTTCTATTTTATTTGAGGAAGCTGCCCCTCAAGTAGAACATCTGCATGACAATTTTATGAACATACAAAAAAATAGAAAATTAAAGGAAAGTTTTTAAAGAAAAGATCATTTCAAAGAGAAATTCAAAAATACAATAAACTTTGGTGAAGTTTATGACTTCTGTGGGGTTTTTGGGTTTAGGGATGGGTAGTGTTTAGAATATTGAAATTATTACATCAAGCTGCAGTTCCACTAGTCGTTACTAGGTGTCCCTTACGAGTCAAATGCAAAAACATTGAAACCCTTTCATGAAGCTGCAGTTCCGCTAGTCGTTACTAGTTGTCCCTCATGCATCAAATGCAAAAGCATCTGACTTGAGGGACACCTAGCAACGACTAGTTGAACTGCAGCTTGATGTAATAATTTCAATGCTTTTGCATTTGACTCGTGAGGGACACCTAGTAACGATTAATTGAACTGCATCTCTTTGTTGAATTTTGATATTGGATACTATAATATTCACTGCCCACTGCAAACCTCGTCCCATAATGCTTTGCAGGGCCTTAGATTGGGATTGCATTTTTGCCCATAACTTTGCTTAGGGTGGTCCTAGGAAGATGGGACCACCACTGAATCGTTCAGCATGATATGCTCTTTGTGTTCAAGCCATCTGCTTGGTCCTCTCCCTAGGTTCGGGGGACCCCAAAAGCATCACCTCTCTCACTGCCTGATATGTTTATTTTTGAAAGTTCACTTTTGTTAATTTGTTATATGCTTTTTAGCACGTAAAGCTGCTTTATCAAAGCATTTGTGGGTGCAGTTTAAAAGCTGACTCGTGTTATTAATGGAATGCGTAGTTTACTAATCTCCGCAGAGCCCATTGCCCAGGGTTAGCATTTACACTTAAAAAATATGTATTTAAAAGCTAATTTTGACTGACATTCTATTGATTTCTACAAAAAGGTAAATGCCATTCTTTTTGCAAATTTCCATTAAACAGTTTAAGTGAATTCGTTTCTGAGTAATGATAATCCATGAACTAGTTTTTCTATTGAATCACAGACAACCACCACACATATCTCTTCTTTCAACCATCACGCCATGGTTATGTTATCCATGCCGTCTGCAGACTGTTTTCATTGTTTGTTTGTTTTTTGGCTCAAAATAATGGCAAGTGGGCACTGCAGCACAATCTCACAACTTTACAACTGCTTTTTAGTACTGTCAATAGCAAGTGTTGATTGTGTCCAACATTCTGGTATGGTGGGTAAACCTCAGAATGATGATGGGTTAGGCACGCCATGCTAGGAATTTAACTTGCCACAGTAAGGCCACATCCAGATTTAAGAAGCGAGTGTTTAACTGGGTAACATATCTAACAAACTTAGGGCCCGATTACGATCTTGGCAGATGGGATACTTCGTCACAAACTTGATGGATATTCTGTCCCCCATATTACAAATTCCATAGCATATAAAGGAATTGTAATTTGACGGATATGATATTTGTCACGTTTGTGATGAAGTAACCATGTCCGCTAAGACCGTAATCAGGCCCTAAGACACCACAACTCCAAACCATAAGAGGGATCATGCATAGCTGAGCAGGTGAAAGAAGAAAATGATTTGCCAATAAAGAGATCATGTTCAGGAAACAACAGGATTACAGGATGAAGCCTGCAAGAGAGGCACTGTCTCTGTGCCTGATGGAAAAGTGAAAGTGTGGCATCAGGAGAGGGGCGAGGGAAGGAAGATGAAGATGGTGGTGGAGGCGGGTGGGAGGAAGTCGGGTCAAATTTTCTTATATTTGGGCATGGTTGTGTCGGTAAAGAAATGTGGTACTCGAAGGAGGACAGGATGCCTTTTTCAGCAGAGGTGTGATTTGACAATCTTTAGAGAGTTCGGGAAAATGCCTTGGATGAAGGTGTCATTGATCAATGCATAAATCAAGCCAAACTAAGTATTCTAAAAAACCTTCGAGTTGTGATAGACATAAAAGATTCCCAAGTACTGTTCTATTTTGGTGGGGCTATACATTACTTGATATCTGGGTTCAAATTATATCTTATGTCTTTGATTTTACCTATGAACTTCTTGAGAAATTGATCACATTTCATATAGCTGGGCCCGAGTAGTAGGTGTATTACTACTACTGCCTGCAATTTCAGCCATCCAGTCGAGAGTATCACATGCAATCGTAACAACTCATGTACAAGAATTGGCACTGTAATCGGGAAATGCACCCTGAAGGTATTGGTGTTTTTACAGCGTTTTCCTTTTAGTGAATTTTGGCTCTGGTTTGTATGGGTCATCCTGTATAAATAGGGTATTTCTGGGACAGGCAACCTGATATGTAGAATTGATCATTCTTGCTTCATGAATGTTAAGGATTGACCACTAGATCGTGCTCTTGACAATCTGGACTGCAAATGCTTTAGCAGCTTTAATCTAAAGGATGAAATGTGAGGGTGTTGTCAATTTGCAAGCACTAAAATACTTAGACTGAAACCGAAATCTTAGAAAGTGTGAATGTTGAACTCAAACAAACTTCAGCAGCAAGACATTCTTTGGTTCTACCTTTGGTTGGCAATGTGATCCTAGATTTGGTAGGCAACCTCTAGAGGTGAAGGAATTCCAGATGCCCTCTTTGCCCAATTTAAATTTCAACCACTGCAATACACATAATTTTTTCTAAAGTATCTTCTCTGGTAAACAATTGGACGGGCACTCTCTTGCTCTGGCTGACACCTCTAGTTTGTACTAATAATCTATATTTGAACATCATTTGGCCTAATTTAAGCCTATGTTGAGTGACCAGGTGCTGAAGTCTCTGCTGAAGTGCTATTGTTTGACCTCCAGTGTGGTCCAAGCATTTAGTCTACAAAATCAGTCTTGTGAGAACTTTAGTGGCACTTCTTGGAAGATGTGGGTGGAAGATATTATGGATGAATTTGCACTTGTGGCTGACTCTGTTTTCGTTGCTGAATTGCTTGATGTAAATTTACAGACTGACAATTATGGGAATGAAAGATGGATAAGAGACTGGGAAGAGATAAAAACATTGTCTTGTGACTTTTGTTTGAGCTCCAAGTCTCAGATGGCTTTACCTAGTTTCAAGAACATTAGCAAATAGGAAACACTAAGGACTCAATAAAGAGGGGACTCAGAGATGTTGCTGAGTTCTATGTGTAGGAAGAAGGGTAGTGAGTCAATATGAATAGCAATAGATTCCTCAAATTCAGTATTCAGGATAAACATTATTACATCACCTTTGCTAATTCTAGTACATTATTCTCACTGCAATGTACAGTTTAATAATAGGGGTCGGCGGAACTCGTGGAGGTTCACTCTGCGAATTCGGCAGATTACAGGAAAAGTCAGCGAGGTTCTGCAAAGTTCCACGAACGGGCAGAATTAGACATGTTGCGCTGCTAGTGCTGCTTTTTATCGCCTGGAACTCAGCAGCAATGGCACCATGCAGCACCAGACAGCGCTGCTTCTCGAGCTGATTTCGCTGCCACTCCGGTGCACAGAAAGAATAATTTGTGTTAGCCGATTGTACATCTCCAATTAGGACTACTGGAATTTTAGCTCCTAAGGTTCACTCACAGGTATGGAAAATGTGACTTTCATTGTATCAGTGATCCGAAAATCTAGATTTCTTTAGATAATACAATTTTTATTATATGCAAATGCTCATTTGGTATGAATTTACTTATGCATATCTAGGCACCAGGTACAATTAAGCATATGCAACTGCATTCATATTGTGAGTACTCTTGGAAGTCTCCAAATTACTCGAGTAGATTTACATCTTTGTCTGTGAATTGGGCCCTTTGTTATTCCTCACCACCACCTTAATGTTCATATTTTTGGAGGTCTTACTTTGTGAAATTCAGCTGACCTCATTGACCACACATGAACAAGAAGTTGGATTTGGTTTCCTTTCACAAGTTTAAAAGATAGAACACATGATATCTCAGCATTGCCTGCAATTTTCTAGATCTCTGATGATTTCTATTACAAAATCACCTGTGGTTTCCAAAGAGGGAGGAAATGCTGTGGGAGTGGGTTTGTTGGGAAAATCATTGCGTCTCACCACCTGCAATGCATTCAAAGGATTCTTGGAACCTATATTGAAGCTGCAAATTCTTCAGGTTCAAAACACTTGCACAATGTGAGACTCTTAAGCATGCATTTGGAACAACAAAATCAGAAGTATAATGCGCTGCCGGCCAATGCAGTAACACAATGTACTCTGTGAATGTGAGCTCCCACATAAAAGAGACAGAGAGCAACAACATTGGACCATGGATAAAAGCGTGATTCAACGTGGGGAATTCAATAGTGAGGGTTCACCTAGGCCTTAGAAAAAAACATATAGAATTCTGCAGCGCATGGTCTTCATTCAAGTCCTTCTTCACCCCATGTCTGTTGAATAAGGAGAGATGTTTTTGCTTTTATTGTTTTCACACTGTTGTTTGTATTCATAAATCTATAGTTTCTTGCCAGGCACTGCTTACTGACAGTGCTGTCTTGTTGTTCTACTCTGAACCAATGAAGGCTCTGGTCAGGAAGAATAGTGAAGAAAAGTAGAGCTGGAGAAAAGATTTCCATCATTTTTAGTTTGTCCTGCTCAGCAAAGTCCTTGTAACACAAAGGTCTTTCTCGCAGTGCACCTTTTTGTTGATCAGTCTTTAAAAATGTTTTCATTAATATATCCATCAAGATAGGAAAAAGTCTAATGAAACTATAAATTAAGCATCACTATGGTTATAATTCTTATCCCAGTTACGAGCCGTATTATTATTGCTATTTTTGTAGCACTTTGTAGATTAAGGCCTGATTTAGATTTCAGCAGATGGGCTACTCCGTCACCATGGTGATGGATATCCTGTCCGCAAAAATCTAAATCCCATAGGATATATTAGGATTTATATTTCAGTGGATAGGATATCCGTCACCATTGTAATGAAGTAACCCGTCCTCAGAAATCTACATCAGGCCCTAAGATAGTCAACACCAAGAAGAAAGAGTTGAGTAGTTTATACTGGAATGGCCAAATTCTTCGTGCTCTGCAAAAGGACAGAATAATGTGAATTTTCTCAAAGCCATGGTGGACAAAGGTAAGATATTTTTAAGGCCAGGATGACAATGGCAGGTCCATTCGGTCATGATCAGAGTAGGAGGATGCAAGAGAAGAGTTTGGAAGAGCAGCAGAGGTTTCTGGAAGGATTGCAGTTGGGGGGGTTTGACCATGATGTAAGGTGGTCTTCGTAGATAGTTTAATAAGTAATGCACACTGACGTGATTTGATTATGCTTTGTTACCTTTAGCCAGTGGAAAGAAGGGAGAGCGGATGTAGTGTGGTTGCTTCTCTTCCAAGATATCAGGAGCTAGGTTGTAGTGTGATGAACTCTTTGTGGACTGCGGTGAAGGCTTGATGGTAGACTGAGGTCAATGATATTGCCATAGCCAAGACTCAACACATATTTAGAAAATGTTTTTGAGGATGCCTTGGTGGAAGAAGGAAGCTCTGACTACGTACTTATCATAGGTTTCCAAAGTTAGCTCAGCTTCATAGGAAATGCTAAGGATTTGGAGTGAAGAGGATGGAGAAAAGGTTGATGGCCTGTTAGAAGCCGGCCAGTGTTGATGGGTGGAATCATGACTAGAACCCCTCTTTACCTCCATTCAGCTTTCACCAATTGTCATGTGTTCCGGTGCAGTTTGGGAACTGTCAGAGCTGACCAAAATGTTGTGTAATTGGCATAGGAGTAGATAGTGAAAACAAACAAGTGAATACAATGGGCATGTAGACCTCTTCTAGAAAGTGGCAGTGGGGCAGGTGCCTTCCTGCATATCGTAAAAACTATGTGGTGGTTGAACTCCTACAGAGGAAAATCAGTGATCTGGGAGGCAGGATCAGATATACACGGAACACGGAGCTGGGCCTGCAGTTCCATGTATATCACGCTTGCATGAGCGGTAGCTAAGTGTACTGTGACATTTACTATATTGTACATATTAGGCTTTTGAGCAAATTACTCTATTGTTTTATTCTTATTTTATTTTATGCTTTTCTTTCCATAAATTGAGTGTTAGCATATTTCACAACAGAGAATTGTAGAGTTTGAGGTCTATGATTAGAGAGAGCAAAGAAACAGTCATTGGAACGCTTGTCCACAGAATAGGCCATGTTACAACGCATGCAATACAACGTGGTTTTTACAGTGACTGCGTTGTTACATCGCATACCATTACAACGCAAGTCATTACAATGATTTGCTGTAGGGGGCGCTGGATGTTAGAATAGTATAATTTACTATTCCAACTCCAGTCGGTGCAACAGTAGGGAAGGTGTTGGATTTAAAATCTAACACCTTTTGCCCCCTACAGCAAGTCGACTTGCGTTGTACTGGTTAGCGATGTAACAACGCAGTCGTTGTAACGACCTCATTGTAATGGCATGCGATGTATCGCATGCGATGTAAAGGATGTTTCCCTTGTCCACACATCTCCTAGTTAGATTTTGAGTCAGCTGGGAGGGAGGGAGGAGAAAAATATTGAGGAAAACTGGTGTCAAACGAAAGGAGGGGGATGATGCTAAGGAGGTGTAGGGAAATAGAGTGGGGTGTTAGGAGCAGAGAAGTTACATGATCAGGTAGCTATTGAATAAGTGTGTTGAGTTTTTCCTAATTTAAGAGTATCCTTTTCAAGCTAAGGTCTTCTGGTAATAAGTTCCATATGGGTTGTGCGAGCCTTGCAAAAGATTCAGATGCATCCAAGGAAGAGTTAAATTTCCTTGCCTCAGGTATAAAGTTGCTTTTATTCCTGAAATATGTTTGGGATCGGGGGAAATTCAAGAGGGGGATTTGTAGGTAGGTTGTTGGTGACAACCTGCAAAGATTTAGAAGGGTAGTTTGAATGCAATAGTTGCTTGGAGTGGAAGCCAGTAGAGCTGTCTTGGAACAGGTCTGATATGATCAAACCGTTTCTTTCTCGACAGGAGCCATATGGCGGAAAGCATCCAGTCTTAGACGCTGGTTAGGGCGGCATGGCACAATCCGATGTGTGAACTCTCTAGAGTGTGCTCAAGTTGTGCCTTGTAAAGGTGGAGTGGTTTCAATCACTTGATACAATATATACTGCATATGCCATAAAGCACCTAGAAGTACAGTCATAATCAAAATCCCACTTTTGAGTTAAAAAGAGGTCGAATTATAATGGGCAAAAGAGAACGCAATTTCAGATATTGTTCAAAACAGTTTCAGATCTTGTTCAAAACTTTCTTTAAAAGAGGTATGTGTACATTTTACATTTACATATGCATAAATGCCTAGAAAAGAACCATATGCGCTTTTTGTATTTTTTGCTCTGTGGAGAAACACTTTCCCCTATGCCTCACCAATGTTTGGTGTGTTCGCTCGCCATATCCACCTCATTGCAGAGAATTAGGGGGGTCATTTACGGGTGGCAGTCTGACGGGTGGAAGAGGCGCTGTGCTTTGGCCCTATGATGGAGGACTGTCCACCCTACTTAGAACCCACCGCCTGCCTAGTGGGGGTCTCTGTGCTGTGAATAATGCCACCGCTGCAACACCGTCTCTCAGTTGCCACAGGTTTTCTAAGTAGTTGCCATGTGTAAAGCAGAAAGACTGAAAACCTGTAGTTTAGACATTTGGGGGCATATTTACAAGGCGGTGATATAAAATTATCGCCGTTTTTGCGGCCGTTTTCGGCCAAAAAGCGGCGATAATTTTATCTCCAATTAGCAAGGTCACGCTAACGTGTGAAACCTTGCATTAGCGCCCAAATTATAAACGCCCAGCTTTGCATCTCTAATGAGGTGCAAAGTGGGCATTCCTGACCTGACATGACAGGAGAAATGTCGCTGAGCGACATTTCTCCTATCATCAAGCCCCACGCTATGAAGCATAGCGGCTGGAAAAGTAGCGATAACTCCTGTTATCACTACTTTCCTTACGCCTGCTTCAGGACTGACTTAGCCATGATATACCTATGGAAGGTGGATATCATGGCTAAGTTTGTGGGGCCCTATAAACAAGCTAACGCCACATTTCGTGAGATTATCGCTGGGTTTCCAGCGATAATATCACGTTAGGCAGTTAGCGCTAGGATTTTTATTGCTTTTGAGATAAGCGTTGCTAATAGCACGCTCTCTCAGCGATAAAAATCCACGCTAGCTGGTGATAATTATCCTAGCGCTAAGTGCGCTTAGCGATAATTATCGCCGGTTGTTGCTGATATGCCCCTAAGAAACTCCCAAAGCAGGGCTTTGCTTTCTGTAAACAGAATCAAATGACCTGAGGTGGAAGGAACTTTCTCTCTTTGTCGGGGCCACTCTACATGCTCTCTCTCCATGTCTGTCGTGCATCACGCGATGCCAGTGCCACCAGAGCATGGCACTAGTAGTTCCAGAAGATGCTTCAATGGTGTTAGCCAAGGAGGTCCCCCATCTCTTCACAGCGCGAGGAAACTAAGAGGTTTCCAGGCCGTGAGCACTGCTGATTTAGGGCAGTTAGGGTATAATGTAGGCCCCACACAAACCCTGCAGTGCGGGCCCCCCAGGATTTCTGGTTTTGAAGGGAACCCTCTGGTCTAAGCCATGCCATTGCATGGCTTGCAGAAGGGGTGCAAGCCACGCAATGGCATGGAATAAGAACTAGTTAAACGCTCTAGAAAGCCTCTCTGTGTTACAGAGCAGGCCCCTGCAGGGTAGCGGGATACGACTGTTCAGAGGGCCCCCGCTAAGCCCAATCTGCAGGGAGACCCCTATCCTTTTGCATTACGACACCGAGGGCCCTCTGCCTATTCTGCTAAAATCAGTGGCGTAATCGAACTTGAGGGCCCCCCCTGCAAAGTTCACAGAGGGCCCCCCCACGCTCTGAATCCAGGCAGGAGCTCTCAGACTAGCCACCAGTTCACAGTGTCAGAGGGGACCCCCCCAGAGCTCAACTCCCCCCACCCCCCTTTGCACGGGCAAAATCTAAATGAGCCCTTAGTCCTGTCATTCACAAGAGTCACTCATCCAGGGTGGGAAAGAGCCTTAAAACAGTCAAGACCCACAAACTCGAAGTTTTTGGGAGTCCACCAACAGTTCAATTCATCCATGCTGGGGTTCGCCCACTCCTCACCCCAGGGAGGAAATATGCGGACATATATAAGTAAAACAAATAGGTGTAATCTTATGTGATTTTATGTGTGAAGAAATCCAATTGAGAGTGGAAATTCGTGTTTTACAAATACACAACATGAATTTACTCCCATTTGCTCAGCTATCTTCAAGGTGCACAAATGGTCGAATAAATCAGCCCCACAGATGTGATATATGGCTGCACCCTAGTTTTCTAGTGCTAACACTAAGATTCTTTGGAGTCGGTCGATTCACGTGCAGTTATGCAACTCAATGTCTTCGGCACTAGGATGGGAGACGAGTAACCCCAGGTGGAGCTCCACGGAGTTGGAGGTAAACTGCGTGGAACTCCGCTCCGCTCTGCTCCGCCACCTGACTCCACCCCGCAGAGATTAAAATACTAGTACAACATAATTTAAAAAGAATAAAAGTTACTTACCTTATTGCGGCATCCCCGGGCTGCCCTCCTCCTCCTTGCGTACATCTTGCACAAACTGCGCATGCCCGGACATGCGCATTTCTTTGTGAGAAATGTGCATGCAAATTTCTTTGTGAGACATGCGCATGCGCAGTTTGAGCATGATGTACGCGGGCAGGAGGAGGGCAGCCCGGAGATGCCCCAATAAGGTAAGTTACTTTTATTCTTTTTAAATTATGTTGTACTCGTATTTTAATTTATGCGGGGTGGAGACGG
This sequence comes from Triturus cristatus, assembly GCF_964204655.1. Lineage (NCBI taxonomy): Eukaryota > Metazoa > Chordata > Amphibia > Caudata > Salamandridae > Triturus > Triturus cristatus. The sequence continues at coordinate 1,112,352,431 of NC_140580.1, read as the reverse complement.
GGACCCAATTTAGCGGGGGGCTGGCTAACTCCACTCCGCTGCAGAGTCTGAGTTTTTTTTCCTACTCCGCGTTCTCAGTGGAGCAGGGAAATCTCCGCAGACTCTGCTGGCGGAGCAGAGTTTTCCATCCGTGCCTAGAGGGGAGTGGACAGCATTACAGCCTTACAGACAACGGCGCTGCTGGAAACACAACACAGAGAAGAACAAGCATTGGCATAGCCAATAGGTCTCGCCTTTGGGACCTTATAAGTGTTTAGCCGTGCAACAGTTGCATAACTAACTACTTATAAAGTCCCAAAAGCGAGACCTATTGGCTATGCAAAGCGGCCGCGAAAGTGAAAGTGATCGCGATCGCAATCACGATCAAACATCGAAGCGGCCGCGCGGCCGCGAAAGTGAAAGTAATCTCGGTAAAGCGAGACGCGCGTGCCCGCGCACATGCACTGTAGCTCTAGGCTGGCCTGGTAGCCCTTTTTGGAGCCCTCTCAATAAGTCTCGCCAGACCAGCGCATGTGCTGGGTCAGGCGAGACCTAAAAATAGACATTTATCTCCCCACTGAATAAATCAGTGCAGGACACTGCTTCTCAGGAGGCACGGTGAAAACAGGACCCCTAACCTAAAATAAGTAAAAACATTTGACAAAGCAAATACAATAGGCAGGACGAAAACAGAAAAGATAAAATAGATAAACAAAGGCAAAAAACTATAACTTGATGTTACACATTTTTAAGAGCAGAATTCACATAATGTCTTGAGTTCCCATAAATACACAGGGTGTATCACTGCACTTAAAGTGGCCAGTGTAGGTGGAAAAACACAGCACAGCGCTTCCTGTTATGTGAAATGTTGTTTTTTTGTTACTTCCTGTCATGTGACGTTCTTTTTCTAGGAGGTCCTTTTCAGGCCTTGACTAGCGACAGTTTAGCTGTCTCGGGAGGCTCATGTTGTCCCAGAAAAACAATAAAATATTTATTTTATTTCTATTTATTATCAAATATGTCTGATAATAAACATCTGCCAGTCTGTTGAGGTGCTACAGCCCACAGCATGGGGCAATGGGTCAGCCCACTTCAGGTATTGGCGGATTGGTAGGTTTAGTGTGAGTCATGTCATTCCATTTTACCTTTGTTCATGTGCAGTTCCTCCTAAAAAGTAGTCCACTTCAGTGCTACTCTTTTTTCAAAACATGCGTGCCACATTTAGACAGCAGTATTTCATTTTTATTTTTTATTTTTACACTTTCAATGTCTATTGCATATGTTTGCAAAAAAAAGGTAAATAAAGAGACACACAGGTTTGCTACAGCCAGACCCATCTGGCTTTCCCAATGCTTGTTAGTTGCATTTCCATTATATTGCGTGAGGGAGGCAGCACTCTTTCTTGCCAGACCTAAACAGTAGAGGAAGGGGGATGTAGGAACACCATGGAAAAGCAAGCGCTATACAGGAGGCCAAGTAGCATCTTCAGAGACATATAATCAGCCAGGACTGGCCGGCAGGTGATAGCACCAAAGTCCGAGTTCGCCCATCTGTGCGGACACAATTCTAGATCTATACGTTTTGTGTTTCAGAGTTTGCCTCCTTTCCCCTGGATGATAGTTTGTGACATTTAGTCCAGAGTGCTTTGGGATTTGATGCTGGTCATTACTGCATCCCTGGTTACAGCCAGGTGGCGCCTTGAGGGAAGAGTTATGGAGGGGCCCTGACACCGCGGCCCACCTTCTTTAATCACAACTGAGAGAGTAATCATGGTTAAAAGCACAACTGGACCCTCCGAAATGAAGAGCTGGTTTGCTCCATGTCCGGTGTAATCACAAAAAAGGACAGGGCAGCAGTGCGAAGCGTAACGAGGACGGGCTTCCGTGGAGTAAATTTCGCATTTAGGAACAAATTTGATTTTATGGGTGCTTGTAAAGACCTTTTAGCACTCAAACCTTTTTCATACTATCCACCCACTCCCATTTTTCCCACTCTTCACTAGTCCTTATGTAAATTAAGTAAATATTTACTTATGTATTTGCTAGAATAAATAAAAACTCAGTAAGCTTTTCTTTTCTATTTGCTAGAATCACTTCAGTAAGTTGTTCTTTTCTTGAAGGTTCTTTTTTCACTTGGAATGTGCACCCTTCTGGTTTCTTTTCTATTAATTGTCTTGAAACATTGAAATCTCCTGGGCCCCTATGATAGTGCCAAAAGAGAGCAGGTTACTTTGCGCCATTTTTCATGCTTGAGTTCTACAGAGTGGAGTAAACGGTAAACTAGCCAAACTCAACCCTTGCAAACAGGAAGCCAGCTGCTTTCCCAAGTTTGTGCTGTGCTTAAATATAAATAATATGAAATGGAGAAATGTGGTAGATGGGCCTGTGTTTGGGGCAACATAGGATTTAAAAACATTTTATTTCGTCAACATAGGATTTTTACATTTTTAATTACTTCAACATACGATTTAATTTTTTTTTAATTATGTAGGCCGCAAACTTGTCTGCTGGATTATTTAATGAAGATTATTTAAAGTCTACAATTTCATTTGTAATACACTTATTAGGGATTAGAAATTATTTATGCGCAGTACATGTGTTAGACATATTTAACAATCGCTTTGCAAGTCACGTGCTCCACTTTTGCCATGGTACAGAAATCCGACTTTGTCCATATGGATTGGATGATAATCTGTTTGCTCAATTTTATATCACACAAGAATGGTGAAAATTGATTTTTCCTGGCTTTTGTTTGCAGAAGTAAAACATTTCTGTGATATAGCCTCTGCACTTTGTAGATCTCATTAGTAAGAAACAAGACAGCCTTGAAGTTTTCCAGAACTTTCTATTGGCTCTGCAATGTCCAGGCAGACAAATGCTGATCTGCGCATCACAAATTTGGTTGTAGCAGGTCTTGGGCTCAGAGGGACAAGTTAGCTGGGTGGAGTCAGTCACATATCAGGTATTTAGTGGCATGACCTGGCCCTGGCTTCTTCTTAAAAGAAACCATGTATGTCATGTGTACCTCCCACTTCGCTAAAGTAAGAAATAAAATTGAGCTGGACGCCCAAAAAGTAAGTTCAACTCATACCTATATGCATATATGCTTTTCTAGATTTACTTTCAATTCACTGAAAAAAAACCAAAATATATATATTACATTGTATCTCATTGATTCAGCTTTTTTTTTGTGAGATAATGGTAAATCAACTAATGGCCTTTTCACAAACTGTCATTTGCAGCATGCAAAGTAGTTTAACAATGGAAGAACGCATGTACTACAAACTGCTAATCACAAATCTGCAGGTGAATACATTCAGCTTTTCCTCTACTATCATATATGTGCACAAATCTCTACACATGTAGATATACATTTTGGTAGTAAATGTGGAAGAGACAATAAGAAGTGACTAGAAATGGGGAACACTTACTCCTAAGTAGAAGGGGTCTAAGGTAATTTAAGGAGGAGTGTAGGAAGGGTTATTCAAATACAAACGCAGGCCCACAAAACAGTAGGATCATTGCTAGTCACAAGCTAGCTACACTGCTCAAGTTACCACAGCTCTAAATGTGTCAAAACAGGTGTAAATGTATTCCAGCCCATCTTAGACTATGTCAAGCACAACACATGGCCACTCACAGGTACTGCAATACGCTCCTACATAAGTCACTGGAGGGTGGGGGAAATAAAATAACACCTCATAGAAGCTACTGTTAAAGAAATTAAATAATTTCAACCATTAAATCTGTCTGTCTGTTTGAGTTACTTTTTCGTGCTATTGCCTGGATGAAAACTCATCCCCAGGGTAGTAGGATCCTTGCTCTATGCAAACTGAAATAAGTAAATTGCAGCATGAGTGGTTTTAATGGAAAACTTTGCCTGCATAAAATGGATGAACGGGAAATATTTTAGGGTAACCTTTTTTTGTGGAAATCTTTTCCCCCAGTTAAAATCTTTAAAATCCACAAACTTTGCAGCTTCAGAGAGTTATTGTTAGACCTGTCATCCTTAGAGTGGTCTTTTCCCCAACTTTTTACCCTTTACCTCCCACTTTTGCTTATTCTTTTTGTTGGCCATGGGACCTAGCTAACCAGTGCTAAAGTGCATGTTTGTGTCCCTAAAAATGATGACACTGGTGTATACATGATTGGCATATGTTTTGTACTGGTAAGTCCCTTATAAAGTGGTACACCATAGACACAGGGCCTGTACGTCAAATTCTACCAGTGGGCTGCAGCACTGATTGTGCCACTCACAGAAGTAGCCTTTCAAATCTGTCTCGTACCTCCACTGCTGTGCCTGTGTTCAGTTTGCTGCCAGTTCGACATGGCATTTAAAACTACTTGCCTAGCTTTAAACTCCCCTTTTATTACGTATAAGTCACCCCTAAGGTAGGTCCTAAGAAACCCTAAGGGCAGGGTGCTATGTAAGTAAGAGGTAGGATATGTACCTTCATGTTTTGCATATCCTGGTAGTGACAAACAGTCTATTTCGTTTTTCACTATTGTGAGGCTTACACCTCTCATAGGCCAGCATTTGGAATTTCTTAATACACGTTTAAGCTGTAATTCCTAATCAGAGAGGAGTAGCCTTTTCATGTTTGATATGTTTGGAATGGTAATGATAAATCCTTCCTATTGGTGAAGTTGAATTTAACCTTACTGTTTTAGAAATGCCACTTTTAGAAAATGATAAAGTAATTGATGTAGAGTGCCCACAAAGGATTGGTTAATAAAGTTATTTGATAATTTTAAGCAAATTCAGTGTGTCAACTTATGACATCAATAACGTATTTCACAGTAATTCAGAAAAACTGACTCACAAATAAATATTAATTTCAAAAGAAAATAATTCAATGGCAGGTGTTATACTTAAATATTTGATATTCAAAAAACAATTTTTACTATAAAATCGGTACAAAGGGGATTATATAGGGTCAGTCAAAGAAAAACACATAATGACAATGGCTACACATTCACTTTCCTAATTTGACAAAACCATACGTCAGTGTGTTCAAACATCTAAATCCTATACAAAGTTTGAAAATGGCTCAAAAATAGAACTCAGATTCAAATATCACATATGCCAGCGAAATTCAAAGGAGATTGGACACTACGTCAACGTTTCAGTCTCTGTAGCAAGAAATCAGCGAGACAATCATCAGGATTGTAGATTGTTCAAGAGGATGGAAAATAAACCTCTTAGTTCTTCTAGAAATGGACAGTAGAGAAGTAATGAAAAAAACTCCCATACGAATAACTAGTATATAGTACAAGACAAATCATTAAGTCTGGAGTTAGCATTAAAAGAAGCTCATACTATGAAATTAAAGAGTACACTCTTCTTATAATAATTAAAGAGTACACGAGGGATTTCAATCATTTAGGGAAATATCCTATGTTGACTTGTGTTTAATATCCGATGGTCAAAGTTAATTTGGACACAACTGTATCCTTCCTTACAGCGTCCACGATGAAAGTGGACATTTCTCTGTTCTTACTGCCCTTTGTGCCCGACAGCCAGTCTCCAGTACACGTCTTGGTTGGGTGACAGCTACACTTAGAGCAAAGTGTCGAAAGGGAGAGAACCCATAGACTACAGTGCCTTATCTGTTAGGAGACACAGTCTCTTGGGAGAAAGTCTGAGGAGTAAAGTGTCTCAAGGCATATAAGTCATAGCCTACAATGCCTCTTGTATTAGGGTACACAGTTTCTTGGGAGAAAGCCTGTGGAGTAAAGTGTTTAAAGGGAGAGACGTCATAGACCAGAGTGTCTCTTGTGTTTGGGGGCGCAGTGTCTTAAAGAGTGAGGCTATGCAGTAAAGTGTCTTAAGGTAGAAAGACAATGGAGTAAAGTGTCTCAAGGAAAAGATATTGTGGACTACAATGTCTCTTGTGTTAGGGTATTAAGAATTCAGTGTCTTGCAGAGCAATGATATACAGTACTGTGTCTCAAGGAAGAAAGGCTGTAGAGTACAGTGTCTCAAGCTTGAGATGCTGTAAACTACACTGTCTCATGTGTTAGGAAATGCAGAGTAAATGTCTCTAGGACCGAGGTTATGGAGCACAGTGTCTCAAGGCCATCTCACAGGGGAGAGGCTGTAGAATATAGTGTCTTCACAGGGGAAGATGTGGAGTACAGTGTCGCAAAGGAGAGCAGCTTAGAATACAGTATCTTGAGGGGGAGAGAATGCAGAGCATAGCATCTTTAGAGAGGGCTGAAGCATATAGTGTCTCAAAGGAGAGGGTATACCACGTACAATGTCTAGAGGGCAAGAGGTGTGTAGTATGGACTCACTAGTGTAATCAATGTCTCAAGGAAGGGAGGCTTGTAGGAGAGTGGATTCAGAGTGTGGTGTCAAGAGGAAGAACGGATGCATGGTACAGCGGCTTGAAAAGATGCAGAGTTCAGTGTCTCAAACGAAAGAGGATGCAAAGTACAGTGTCTCAAGGGAGAGAGACTGTAACATCTTGAGGGAATGAACATGAAAAGTGCAGTATCTTGAGGGTGAGAGACTTGTAGTTAAGTGTCTCAAAGGGGATTTAGACTCGTCACTAGAGGTAGAACGTTTGGATGGAGAGTGAATGCAGTGTACAGTGTCTTGACGAAGAGAAGCATTGAGTATAGTCTCTTTAGGAGTCAAGAGGCTGCAAATGAGAATGTTATGAGGGGGAGAGTCTGCTCAGTACAGGGTCCCAAGAGAGGCATTGGTACTAAAGAGTTTGAGGTAGAGAGAGAATTTAGAGTTGTGCTTCCAGGGAGAGATGATGCAGAGTAGAGTGACTCCAAGGAGAGAGGGTGCAGAGCTCAATGCTTCCAGGGAGAGAGGATGAAGAGTACATAGGATGCAGAGCATAACATCTCTGGGGTAAACGATACAGATTACAGTGCGTCCAAGGAGAGAAGGTGCAGGGTTGCAGTGCCTCCAGTGAGAGAGGATGAAGAGTATACGGGATGCAGAGTAGAGCATCTTTGGGATACAAGATGCTGAGTACAGTGAGTCCAAGGAGAGCGGTGCAGGGTGCAGTGCCTCCAGGGAGAGAGGATGGAGTACATAGGATACAGAGCAGAGCATCTCAGGGATAAAAGATGCTGAGTACAGTGACTCAAAGGAGAGTGGATGCAGAATGCAATGCCTCCAGGGAGAGAGGATGATGAGTACAGTATCTCCAGAGAGAAAGATCCTTCTGTGTATGGTGTTTCCAGGAAGAGAGGGTGATGAATGCAGTGGGATTGACTCACAGAGGTAAACTTACACTTTAGTGTAAGTTTACGGTTTGTATGCGATTCACAAACACATTTTATGAGCAGTATCTTTAGGATTGCGAGTCTCTGCACTCGTGGCAGAGACTCCGCGCATAAACAGATAGGCCTGTCCCATGTTTTTATGTGCTGAGTATCCGTCTTGAGTGCGTAAAGATACTACTCGTAAAATGTGTTTGCAAATAGCAAATAATACTTTACTCAAAGCTGCTCTCCTGTTGCCTGTGTGTGGCAGAGGTTGTTGTGTTTCAGAGCTTCACATGCCTAGGTAAACATGATGCTGGGTTCGTCTGCTTTACTTCCACACCCAGGGCTGGCATTTCCATGAAGTATGAAAGCAGAAAGAGTGGCAAAACCTCAAGAAAAGGCCTTACAATCTTCCTCTTGTCTTTGGAAGAAAGGAAGGTCTAATAGAAAAATACTGTTTTTGTTTGAGTGGCAATTTCCTTGCACTTTCCACATTATGCCGGTCATTAGAATCTTAAATGCATTGTACAATGTCCAAAAAGCCACAATAAAAGAATTGGGGTGGATATAGATGTAAAGTGTGATTACATATTTGAGGTGGTGAAATCCATTCCCTGGCCTCCAGTGAGATCAGATCAGTGATTAAAAGTGCCACCTTTTGTTTACAAAGCTCTGCATTATGATCTCGCCACTAACTATCTAGAAAAGGCAGCAGGTCCTACCTGTGCTTCATCAAGCTAGAGTCAAGCCTCACATCCCACTGTTCAACTTGAGGTGCGATGGGATGGGAGGCTGCTCAGTGAGAATTGATTTACAGTCTATGGAGCCAGCTCCTCTTGATTTATAGTCAGGCACCAGCATCCAATTTCTTCTTCCACCTTATGCAAAATGGCTATTTCTGACCCCTTCCGGGTCAGTTCCACCATCTAGAAACTAGTAAAATATAGAGACCTACATACGTTTTTTTTACATCACACACATACCACATTTGCCTTTCATGGTACATGTATCACTTAAGTTATTGAAAGTATCATGTCTCCTTTGTTGTATCACAAAACAAACCTTTGTGACATTTGCTCATAGTCTTTATGAATTTTACACACAGTGCAAGTCTGGACATAGAAGAAGGACTAGTCTCTAGGCCACATGTAAATTGAAAGAGACTGTGGCCCCTAGGAGACACTGACCGTCTCTTTGAAAAACACAAGTGAATTTCCTGCTCTCTCCCGTTCAGGACTTAATTCCTCGATGGTAAAATATATCACGTCTGGATAAAGCAGTATCCAACTGTGCACAGGGAAATGCAACAAAGGCCCGGATATATGTCATTGATGATAAGTTTTTTATGTCCCTATTGTTGCTTCAGGTGCTAGTGCCACACCATTTGAGGTTTTATAGTAGAACTTAAGGCAAGCGTTGTGTAGCGACCAGTTGTTGTGCCAGAGTCCTTCGAAGAGGGTTCTTACTTTGAGTGTGTTACTTCAGTTCTGGCAAAGAAGTTTTTTCAGTGACCACTATGCAAATGAGGTCCACTTATATTTGTTTTCTTAAATATATCTAAATTGTATATATTGAAAATCAGCCCTGGATCCAGTTCTCCTGGGACTGCACTGCACACTCCTGCTCTGTGGAGCCAGCACGAACATATTGCCAGATCCTGAAGGTGTGCAGACTAGTGCAACCCAGACCATAAACCATATCTCATGGCCATAAACCCATAAATGAAGAATTGGTACTGCAATGTTTGAAAACAGTAGTTTTCACGGGATCTTATCTTTCTAATACTCGGTGTGGAAGCTCCCAGGGGTGGGGGCAGGAACACGAGCAGAGAGATCCCCCACTTGGCAGCCAATCAGCAGAAACGAAGCGAAGCCACTGCCGTGCAAGAGACGGAACAGAAGGAGATAAAAGTTACAACTTGTATCAGCACCAAAGAAGGCAGAGCTGGAAGGAGCTCCTGGGTCTCAGGGGCGCGAACAGAGGCCCGTGGAACAGGTCCATGTGAAAGGAGCAGCTCTAGGGAAAAGTCAAAAGTTGCAACACAATTTAAAGTTCTACTGAAATGCAACAGTAGTGGGAGCCGATAAGCCACTGCACGGGTTGCATCAGGCCGCGTTTTTACTAAGTCTCTCAGTGCCCCTCTTTGTGAAAAGACAAGCAACACACACTCCTTGTGTCTCATTCTCTGAAGCAAAATTCCAGTAAAAGAGACTTTTGGAAATAGTTTTCTAACCGGGATGTGGGCAGTCAGCAGCAGTCTAATGCAGTCTAATATGACTTCGGAGAGTATTAGAGTGAAATATGATGGTTCCAGGACACTGACACTTGCTCTCAATACAGAATAGAAAACACTTCGACTACATAAGGTATAGAAACAACTTCCTCTGGTAACTTTGATCAAAGTGTAGAAGAAAGGCCCTGACTCTGTCTGATTGTGGCATTTAAAGCTCTTACTTTGATGGAAACACAGAGGATTTGAAATCCATTCAGATCCCAGAAAAGCTTTATTGTGGTCCTCGAAAACCAACTACTTCCTTAACACAAATGAGAAAAGTGAAAACTCCTATGCCTGCCTGACTACTGCAAGCCATTTTTCTGTGTGACTACATAGCAACTTTCTTTCAGCTATAGGAATGTCTTTCTAGAAACTCAGTGCAGGGGATTATTTTTGCATCAGAATAAATGGAATACCTGTCCATTATTATGATCAATATAATGAAATGTCTTATTTCCAATAAATTACTTATTTATCTGGTCATACTTACCAGCGCCGTCTGTAAATGAACTCGAACAGTAAAATGAGTGAAGAAAGACCCCGAGCAGAAAGACCGTTTTGCAGAAGAATTTCAGTAATAAAAAAGTGTTGTACATAGGAATGGGGAGGAGAGGGAAAGAGGAGTGTCTTCAGTTTTAAACAAGCATTGGCATAGCCAATAGGTCTCGCCTTTTGGACCTTATAAGTGTTTAGCCCTGCAACAGTTGCACAACTAAATACTTATAAGGTTCCAAAAGCGAGACCTATTGGCTACGCAAAGCGGCCGTGCGGCCGCGAAAGTGAAAGTAATCGCGGTCAAGCGTGGCACGTGCGCCCGCGCTCATGCACTGTAGCTCTAGGCTGGCCTGGTAGCACTTTTTGGAGCCCTCTCAATAAGTCTCGCCAGACCAGCGCATGCGCTGGGTCAGGCGAGACCTAAAAAAGATTCAAAGTGAAGGCAAGCCAAAAAGAAAAGGCAAAAGGTCTGAAAGGCAGTGAAGTTGTGAGGAGTAAAAGGAACAGAGAGAGAAGTTAAAGATGAGTGAAAAGTAAGAATCCTTGAGTAGTTGGAGACAGAAAGTAACATTTGCCCAGGGATCTAAGAAGGTTCTAGACTATGCAGAGCAGCAAGAGAACAGAAAAGCTACAAGAGTGTAGGAAATAAGCATTATGCACATGTTGCACACACTTAAGGCAGCACACTTTGAAGAAACTTGAAGCTGGTAGAGCGAATTGAGAAAAAAAGCCATAAATTGTGAGATAATAAATTAAAATAAAATAACGTAAGAGTTAAGACATTTACTGCAACAGAGGGTAGAAAAAAGGGACAGCTTTACAAAGTGTTAGGATGGAAACCACAAGGTACTACCAGAGTGAAATAATAAGGAGCATATTTTCAGGCAAATTCAAGATTAGGACAGGATAGAAATAGAGGGATGGGGAGCAGTAAATGTAGACAAGAATGGTATGGTTTGACATGAGCCTGAAAAGCCCTTGCCCTGATTACTGTAGAGACAATTCCTGACCATAAAAAAAATATGTAAAGCCCCTTCTTTGACCTAGCTGGTCTTGGAATGTAATTATTTCTTATCCTGATCGTATCATAGAAATAATATTCTAATTATTGTATAATACTTTTTAACATTACAATCTGAACAGTAGTTACTCTAATCAATGACTAGAATGCTTTTAATATGATGGGAGTATAGTGAGCCTTTAACTTGTGCGCAAATGCCCAAAAGACACTTATGGCCAGATGCACTAAGTGACGGGTTGCAAAAAGTGGTCATAAATTGCTCACTTTTTTTGTGTCCTGTCTCTAATTTTATGTAGGGTCCTATTGACTAATAACGCACGTCACTAAACCTCAAGTCACAAAGGTGTCGTAGAACGAGCTGCCTAACAAATATCAACTAGTTAGGTCAGTATTTTGACCCTCTCTGGTGGGTTACTAACACACGGATGATGCCTTCAAGGAACTGCAGACCACACTCCCTGTATTTTCTTTCGCAATGGGAAACCTCCTTATTTTAACGCACCTGTGTTCCTTAAAAGAAGGGGTGCTTTGTTTTGTTTTTAAAGAAAAAGGTTTCCTATCTAGCAATACATTAGGAGCTGTAGTCAGTGGTTTCCTGGACCACTACGTGTTCCTGCTATTCTCACCCAACAGGATATACAAAGGGAATGTTCTCCGAAGTGTGTCCCACTGATAAGGTTCTGACACCCACCTCCCAGCCCCACCAATTACATGATGAGGTAGAATAAGGGATTCCACCAATGGAAAGGAGGCTCCCAGTCAATGCCTTCACCTGTGTAAGTATCAGGTGGCATTATTTGAGGTCCAGTTTTTACAACTCATGGCATACAAGGATTTTTGGTGGATTGATGTTGGGGCCTCCAGGCCAGAAATAGCGTGAGCCCTCCCATACTTTCTCTTCGTGGAACTCGGTGTATCCCTGGGTATCCTGTCCCAATTTTAATCATTCTCTGCAGACTGATGTGTCCAGAGGATTACCCAAGCTCAAAGTATGGCAGAGGACTGCTTGCACCTCTATGCCGCGAGGCACAACAATACAACTGAAGATTACCACCATCCTAGTGCTGAGTACAGATGTGCTACTGGCTAGAGAACCCAATTTCCTCTTTTGGTGGTAGAAAATCTGTTGCAGGGTGTGAAATAGGAGGATACCTTTATAAGGATTCTAGTGGGATAGGAGTAGAGTTTCCTCCACATGGAAATATATATTCTTCCTTTACAGTTAGCAAAAACTGAAAAAGATAATGTAAAAGCACTAGTAAATTAAATGTTTCCTTCTTGGAAATACACAGTAATGCTCATGAAACTGCAGGAATACTTTGTGGATCCCAAATGAGGACAAATGTCCTGCTTTGTTTATGAATTGACCCACACATACTGATGTAGACTGTTGTTTCAATCAAACACTTAACTACTATGATGTCACTACTGTCCAATGGTTCCAGCAGGCTCATAAAATATGATTTTAAGTCTAAATAAATCTAGTATAGTGGATAAAAACTCTAGTAAGATAAGCCTTACCCAGACTCGCTCAAGGAGCCCAGTTTCATGACCAACAGAGATGTGACCGCACTGGCTACAGGCACATTTTATTAGTAATCATGGCAAATAACATAGGTGCGTGGATTACGATTCTGCCTAGTCCACGCTAATATGCTGCGGTACACCAATAATGTACATTTCTGACATACAACTTATCTAGACACATCTACCACAAGTCCAAGAGATACATTATTAATCAAAAAGGGCCTGATTGAGAAAGATAAACTTACAGTGTTGCGTACATTTTTACATTTGTTTCGGAATTCACAAACTCTGATTTCATATCAAGTTTATGACTGTGGAGATTCGGCAGCCGGGGTGGAAATCTCTGCACCTATAAATATATGGCATGCCTATCTTTTTTATGTGCGGAGTTCTCTTCCCCGACTGCGAAGCCTCCGCAGTCGTACACTTACATTTAAATCGGGGATCGTGAATTCCAAAACTAACGAATACTTACGCAACAGTGTAGGTTTACCTTTGTAAATCAGGCCTTTAGTATGATCTCTCTCCATTCTCTAATTTCCGGTATAAAAGTTATATAGCATTGATACACTTTTTCCAGTAAACTTCCCTTGTAAGGAGTACGTTTATGAATGGCATCCTCAAAACATGGATGCGTTAAAAATATTTGCCCACAAAAGGTACGTGTAGTGGAACTTTGTTACAGCGTCAGATTTGCCCAATTTTGTTCAGCTGAAGGTCAGGTCTCTGAGACCCTTCAGCCAGATGTCTCCTCTTGGAGATGCAGGAGAGGCAGCGGCAGCAATATGCTGTCAATGGCTGGTGGGAGCGAGTTAGTTCTTGCCTTCAGGGCTGTCCTGAGCCGTGAGCAGCAGCTATAAGACCCATCAGTATTGATCCCTATCTATGCAGAAGCGAACAAGGTTACTAATGAGTTGGAAATTTTGTATAAATTTTGTAAGCAATTTTTGATCTTTTCATGAAATAATGTTTTAACTGTAATTGAATTTTTAACAAATTTTAGTAGTATGCTTTATGGTTGTGAAAAACCAAATAAAGAAATTGTTGACTGACTGGTCGTCCCTATCTATGCATTGGAGGTGGTAGATTATATTTTAAGCCCTAATGATGCATGATGAGGAGCTCTTATAAAAAGAAAGGAGAGACTTTAGATCTTTTCTACAGTGAAGGGTATGTTGCAAGCCTATGCGTCAAGGAAATGTTATTCGATTCTCTGGGAGCATATATGAAAAAGACTTAGGGCCATATGTAGGAAGCCAAATTGCGATCGCAAATGCTGAAATTCGCTGAATTTCAGCGTTTGCGGTCGCAATTTGGGCAGTGTGCTATGTAGCACACAAAAACCCACACGCAAAATAAGGAATCGCAAAATTTGCGATTCCTTATTTTGCTAATGCATTTAAGGAATCCCAAATTGCGATTCCTTAAATGCAATGTAGGAAGCACCCAAGTTGTGCGATTTTGGCTTAAGGAATCGCATATTACCACCAACTTCAGGTTGGTGGTAATTTGCGATTTCTTTGAAAAATGCACTTTTTTGCATTTTTCAAAGTGCCATGTGGCGCACATACATGCCCTTAGCGCATGTATGTGCGCCACATGTGCACACATGTTTATTTCAGGGGTGCAAAAGGGTGTCCTATTGACACCCTTGCAACCTTGAAATTGCATTCTCAATTTGCGATTCTCTAATTGAGAATCGCAAATTGAGAATGTCTTCTTATTCATCCCTATGGGCCTTCTAGCCCATAGGAATGAATGGCAAGGTATTCCTTATTTGCGAATCTCAATTTGGGATTCGCAAATAAGGAATAGGTGGGAATCGCAAAATATTTTGCTAATCCTACCTACATTGCGTTTTGCAATTCTCTAATTGCGATTCCCTAAAAATTGCAATTAGAGAATCGCAAGACACGTTTTACCTACATATGGCCCTTGGTTTTTGGAAATTCATATTTTTACTCCTGTCAATGTCACGTCTTCTTGTTTTGTGTTGTCCAATAGAGGCAGTGAGGTTGTTGGCCGGGTATGGTTGTGTGTTCATTCCCTGTCTTGTATTGGACACAGAACATCTCAAAGATGATGTTGGTCTGTAGCAGAGGCCTCCGCTGGGCCATGAAGGTTGGGATGGTCTTCCTGTTTCCTATTACTTGGATGCCAGCCCACAGAACCCTCTTTATATTAACAAAACTACACTTTACGTTATTATTTTAGGATGTATTAAGCACTATCAAGATGATAATGCTCAGATTTAAATAGTCTAAACTATGCTAATAAATGTGAACATATTTTAATTGAAAATTATATGGTCAATGCATAAGTGTATTATTTTTGTACTGGACTCATCCAATATCTTTTATCGCCATATTTATAATTTCAAAGAAATCTAATACATGTTCCACATAAAGATACAGATGATAAACCTCAAGATAAAATCGAAATTAAAAGTTTAAATTAAAATTACAAAAACGATGTACACTATAGTATTACATCACATACCTAGCCACTGCAGGCAGATGCCTTAAGGCTCCACCACAAATAGCCATAAGAGGGTCGTCGCTTGAATTAGATGGTCAAAATACCTACCTTGGTCATAGGGTAAGTGAGCATCATGAGAAAATACTTAAACAACAAAGGGGCATATTCACAAGGAACTATCGTCGAGTCAACGGCACTTTATCGCAGCCAAAGTTGTGATAAATCTATCGCCCCATTCACTAACTAGTGTCAACAGCCCACAGCACCAGTTCACTCACTCATCATGCAGCCCGGACACCCAAGAGGGCAACAACACCCACCAACACCACCCCAGGACCACAGCCCATTCCCGGAACACCGCCCCTGGACCACCACAGACGCAGCGCAGACAAAGACAGCGGACCCCCAGGAAGCGTACCAACCGCACAGACCCAACCTCTGTCAATGTCATCGTCCACCACAGGCTGAAAGGGACAACCATCCCACACATCCCGACCATCATCGCCCAACAGGCCTACGGCACCAACACAGTGGACAATAAACATCCCACCCCACACCAAGCTGCTGGTTTGGCTGCACCTGTTGGCCCCTGGCACCCCCCAACCAACACCCACCAGAGTCGGAAGAGTCTCACTGCCAGCCACATCCAAGTCCCTCACACCTGTCCTGGACATCACCATCACCCTGGTACCCCAGTCCCCATACGTCCAACACAATGTGCAGGTCATGCTGGAGACCAAACAAGGACCACACGCCATAGCAGGATGCAAGCACGTGTTGGGGGCAATCCACAGCACACATGTCCCACCTGTGCCCCCTGGTGACACAGCACACTATCACCACAACAGAAGGCACACGTCCCACCCCAATGTGCAGGCAACAACAGAACACCTTGGGACCTCCAACAATGTCGCCTTCAAATACACAGCCAGTGTTCATGATTCCTCCATCTTCCGACAGTCCATCAGCAACCAGCGTACCCAGGATGGCAATAAGGGAAATGCACAGCCCCTTGGCAAGTTCCAAATGAACACCCCACTCACCTCAACTCCTCAACCATGCAAATCACAACTCTGGCAATGCACACATCACAAAATCACAACCAACATGCACAACAACATGCCCGCCCACCAGACACGACAGAACAACTCACAGTGGTTACCTGGCCATGCCGTGAACATGAGCCATCAACGGCATGGCACCTCAGCCACACAACAGCCAAATGTGGGGAGAGGTGGCAAACAGGGATGTGTGAAGGATGCAGTAGTACAATGATTGGGAAAGTGCACAATGCCAAGAGCGGCTGAGATGTGCTGGACAGACCGCAGTATGTAGCACGCACCCATATCCATGGTGACATTCACTTCTGGTCGATGGAGTGTAGTGGACAGTGGACGCAACCATGTCACCTCAGCCAGTGGGGGACCTAGCGGAAATCTTGTCTGTTACGCCCCCCCAAGCGTGACCGGAGTGGGATGGCCCGGCGTACGCCACACCAGCGTAGGGATGTGAATAAGAGGCACGTAGCCCTGGGTGTGGTCCTCTTCCGAAAAGCCCAACGTCTCTGCCAGGACGGCACCTTTCACCTGCCCCGAGGCCGACGGCGTCCTCATAAGCGGAGTTGCCTGCGACACTGTGTGGCTGCCGGACCCCGGCACGCTGGACCACGAACCCGTCAGGCCCAGTGCAGACAGGCCTCACTGATCACCTGCCGACACCGGCGTGTGTCAAGGAGGGCCCACCACGTTCCTGCGCAAGCTCCAGGCCCGACTCCCGCGACCTTGGCAGCCTCCTCAGACCATCACGGCCTCCACGACATGGGCCCTCTTTAATCCTTTTTCGTTGACGTACTCTACTGCCGCCTCAGGCCTACTCCTCGGCCCAGTAGGTCCCATGTGTGAAACTGTGTCCTGAGTCATGAATGGCAGTGACCCCAAATCCGGCCAGTGGCAACAGCACCAGACCCCACCCAATCAGTGAGGCATAGTTCCATATGGGCTTCTTGCGACACGTGGTGCCACTAACCCTGTTCAAGGCCAGCCGGCGACACCTGGTGCCACTAACCCTGTTCAAAGCCAGCCTCCGACACGTGGTGCCACTTACCCTGTTCAACGCCTGCCGGCGACACCTGGTGCCACTGACCCTGTTAAACGCCAGCCTGCGACATGTGGTGCCAATAACCCTGTCCAACACCAGCCGGCGATACGTGGATGAGGGACCAGGACTACCCTGGGGACCAGTAGGTCCCACATCCAGCACCTAGGCGCAAATCACCAGTGGTTGCACAGAGAGGAGTAAGAGGAAGATGCGGCTCAGTCCGGATGAAACCCGGGTCACATACACGGAGGTGGCCGAACACGTGGTGCCACTGCACCTGAACTACGCAGGCCGGTGGGGCCATCCAACCTATGCCGGCGACACTCGGTGAATGGCCCATGCTGACCGCTGCCTCAGGCCTACACCACGGTCAGGTAGGTCACACATTTGGAACTGAGTCTTGATTACACCATGGCAGTGAACACCATTTAAGGCACAGGACAAGTCACTATACTCACTTCGATGTGGTGCAAACAAGTCTGTGCATGGCATCTCAACCACAAGTGTCTGTGGACCTACGCGGACTACTGCCCTCGGCCTACGCTGCGCACGAGTGTGTCACAGATTTGGAACTGAACATCGGTTATTCAAAAGGCAGAATACATGTCATTGCACGCACGGAGAGGAGTAAGAGGATGACGCATTGCAGTCCGAAGGGAAAAAGATCATCGTTACGGAGGCGATCGAACACTACCGACAACTGCCCTTGTGTCACTAACTCTGTGCCTCGCCAGCCAACAACACGTGGCTGTGGGCCACTGCTGACCGCTGCTTTCGGCCTACACTGCATTCCAGTAGGTCACAGAGACTTCATTTTGCAATGGCTGAGTTCATATCAGCGTACCGGCATCATCGCAGACAGCATCCCCTCTCAGCCCCGGTGCCACTAAGTCTGTTCCCCGACAATCATGGACACTCTCTGGTCGAACTTTGGTGGCGTCTGAGTCTATGGACTAGGGGGCTGTTTTCATCCTCATGTAGCTGATACCGAATTGGTGGTGGTAACAAGGCTGTCGCATTCCACTCCTCCATTTGCTGCTTCCGGATAAAATCAAACCTTTTGGCGTCATGCCCTGGAGCACACCTTCCACTGTCTCCCGAAACCCTCCGCAACATACACCTCGGACATTGATGGCGACCCACTAAGGTCGCATGGCCCATCTGACTGCACCGCAAGTCACCGTCATGTGGTTGGGTGCCTGTGCCGGCCGCTGTGCATCCAGGGCCACTAACTCTGTACTTGTCAGGTCCGGGACCCCTTCTTCTGAGATATTGGATGGCCCCTGAAGCGTTGGCCTTGGGGTCATCAACGCCATTTCTCTTTGGCCCTATGCTGTACTCAGCCTCCGGGCCCAACAGTGTCCCACCAGGGCTCACACACCAAATCGAGTCCTGAATGGCCCAGATGTGGCATCACCGCAGGAGGCACATGCCACCACCGCAAGGACAACCTCCAACAGCCATCTGCCACAGTCGACACGGTGGTCCTGACAGACTTACGGAGTTGCTCGGACCTGTCATGGATGCCATCATCGGCCTGATGCCCTACTCAGCACTCCAGGGGCCAGTGACTCAGTGCACCGCAAGCCATTGCCCGTTACTGATTGAGTTTTGAGCTGTGGAGAGGTTGCGCAGCTATGTCACCTCAAACAGTGTGGGGGCCCTGAGAAGTTGATGGGGAAGATGATGCAGGTATGACACACCCCACGGCATCTGCATCAGGTATCTGTCAGAGGGACACAATCCGAGACTTTTTCTTCAAATGGACGCGCTCATCTCTAGTGTCCCATTCCCAGGGCACTGCAACTCACAGACACTTCTGTTTGCATGTTGGCTGTCCTCTGGATTTTCTCCGGCTCCCTCCATGTTCCTCAGCAGTTGACTCTTTTATGCATGTGTTTTCAGTTTCCGTTGCACTGGTGTCTAATGTTCAAGTGGTTGCCAGCACCAGACATTCTGTGCGGAATGGCTTACACTCACCCCACACACATCCAGCACAGGCGTCACTGTACATGTGGCTCTGCCAATAAAGGGGCCGGGCGCATGCGCCCGTAGCCAGTTCAACGTGATATCTGCGTGTGTCCCTCTGGTCTTGTTGTCTGCATGAGGGCTCTGGTCCCCATGCCATTACGTTGTGCTGTGTACATCGGATGCAGACGTGTCACCGCAGGCTGCGGGTTGGAGCTTGGACATGTAGCTTTGTCGTCACCCACTCAATTCGTAAGGGGAGTGGCCAGGGCCAACATGGGTGTGTGACTGCTAATTGAGCACCCCTGACTGTGGTTCTGTACTGTGAATGTGCATATGCATGTGTCTCTATGGCAGTGTGGGTCTCCTTAGTGGGGTGTTGGTGACTCCTGAAGAGTGATAGACACCTACGTATGTGTCCTGGTTCGCATTCCATATGTTCAGCTCCCACCCACACCTGTTGGGCCACCTCCTTTTGGCATGCAGGAACATGGCATTGGGGTGCGATGTGTGGGTGGGTGAAGTGTCGTGAGCCAGCAGTGCTTGCGGGTGCTTCCTGGTGTGTGGTCTGTTGCAGGCTCAGTGTTCTCCTCTGGGTAGCTTGACTGTTCGGGTCCTGGTGGGGAGTTGCGTGGGATATCCATGTGCTGTTGTAGCGCGTAAGTGTCGACGGTGTGGTGGTCCTCTCCGGCATCACTGATGTGTTGTATTCTGTGCTCTGCTGAAGGTGTCGTGTGCCCCTCTGCGATGTGAAGGGGAGGTGCGTACTGACTTTGTGTTGACATATACGTTGTGCAGGTTTGCATGCAGACTGTATGGAAATGTACATTGTGACTGTTTGGGGGTGCTGGATTCTTCTGCTGGACAGTGTACATTTGGTCTACATGACGGATGTGGGGTCGTATACGTACATTTCCATTTCACTGTTTCTGGCTCTGTCAGATTTAGTAAGCTTGTTTCTGTGCATGTGCGGAGCCAGTTGTGTCCTCTGTTCTACAGTGTCGGCTATGCGCGTTGTACCTCGTTGTCGTCAATGTGGGTGTGCTGTTCGTGCTATGTGTGTGTACTGCAGTGTGCCAAGGGGATCGGGCCCATGGACCTGGGTGATTGTGGGTGTGCACTTGCAGTGTGCTACACCTCATTGTGTATGTATGCCATTGTGCCCACTCCCCCGTCCCCCCAGTCCCTGTTCGTTGCACTCCCTGTTGATGTTGTGTCAGGTTCTCTCGAGCTGTGTCCGTACTCCCTACTCCTTGCATCGTCTCCACACTGATGACTGTGGCCTGGGTTTCCTTCAGCTCCTCCGGTGGTGCTGGACTGCCACCTCCTGTCGCCGTTGCTGCCTTCCTGTTGGCAGCGGGTTTGTGCCTGCTTTAGGTAGTCACGTCATGCCGGCGCCTATTGAACTCCTGGATTGGCCTCCTCGGCGCTTCGACTGCAATCCAGGTGCTCCGCTAGTGGGTCAGTTGCTGCTAGTGTTCTTTCACCTCCGTGACGCTGGTCTTGTTTTCCTGTGGTCTGCAACCCGTCTTCCTCTCCCTCTTCTCCTTGTCCTTCCCAGACCCCGTTGTTCCTTGCTGGTAGTCTGTGGGGGTTGTGAGGTTCGAGTTGGCCCCTGCGCTGTGTCAGGGTGCATCCATGTTGTTTTTGGTGTATTTTTTCTGTGGTTTTTATGGCACATTGTTCCGCCAGACGTGTGGGATTTGCCGGCCTGTGGCTGGTTTTCGCTACTTTTTGCACGGCATCGCATGTTTTTTTGCGTTCGCGTATCGAATTTATGCGGCGTGGCATCGATTTTCACGCAGAGATTTGGTGCGTTATCTGGTGACTATCGCATGCTACCGCCTTGTTGTGAATTCCACGTTGACATGGGGTTATTTTCCCGCTATAGGCTGCGATATTGAAAGTTGCATTACGCTACTCTTGCGGTAGTTATCACACATTCTTGTGAATATACCCCAAAGTGTAATTTGGTTGAGGCACCAAATATCCTTTGACTTTTAAAAAATATATGATAACGGAAAATGTGGTCAATAAGCATTGCTTAATTTAAGCTGGTGGCTACAGGAGGGGCACACTAGCTGTCATTTTTGGAAGGGGTGGGCAGAACTCACAGAGTTACAGAAAAACTCAGTGAAATTCCACAGAATTCTGCCAACAGGCATAAAATATGCAGCTCCCACTGCTTGTACTACAATTAAGCACCGGTAGTGCAAACAGCGAAGAAATCAACATGAACAGCACCATGTGTTGCGCAAGAGCGCACAGCCATTCGAGTTGAGTTTGCTGCCGCTTGAGTAGAAAATCTACTCGAGCTGCAGCAAATCTACTTGAACGTCTCCCCTCTGACTGGTACCGCTCGTGAAGGCCGGTGACCACCCGCGTTAGAAAATCACACTATGGGACGCCAAATCTCACTTTATTCTGCAGCCTCCTGGTAGAAATATTCTGTCATGCAAAAATTTGCAGAATTTGGCCAGAGAAACAGAGTGGCCAAAATTCCACCAATTCCATAAACCGGCAGAACATCCCGGATGGAACATTTCATCTTCCCCTAAGTTTTGGGGACCGGCACTTATTTTTTATATAATCACGCTTTGGCCCAGAGCAAAACAGACACAAACAAACAAGTGGCTAATGAGGAGGAAGAGAAAGGTGGACAAAACACAGCACAGGGTGAGAGTAGGACCCTGCAAGAATCAGATAAAGGAGCATAGAGTGTCTGGTGGTGGATGAAAGAGTTATGAGGTGGAATCAAGACTACCCAGCCTTGGTATTCGACAGGCCGACATTCAATAACTCCGGCAGTGGGCTTCTGAGTAAAACATCGATTATTTTGCAAATTAAGTACTATTAATAAGTAATTGTTTACTGAAAGGTAGTTCCTTGATTTTATTTTCCATAAATGTGGTCTATTTGTTGTTTTACTGCATGTAATTTTAAGAGAAATTTTGGTGCAGTGAGAATGGGAGCTGTTCAATCTGCTGCTCTTTTTATGAGACAAACTGATTTAAGTGTTCTTAGAAGAAGAAGACATTTATGGGTTTCTAGGCTGTGGGAGCAGGAATGAAGCAGGAAGGGTTCACTCTTGCACACTCCAGGGCACTCCCTAACATGTTAGGCACCTTTACTCCACGCCCTAGTCATTCGCTGAAGGCTAAGGGGAAGTATGGGTGAGATAGCTCAAATTACTTGTTTCTGTGAGCTTGCACAAAGAACAGGGCTGTGAGAGGAGAAGTCTGACATTCTTTAGACAGCAATGGTATGGCATTGCTTGTATAGCAGAGGTCTGACTCTGCTTGGATAGTGGAAGTCTTACATTGCTTCGAAAGGAGGGGTCTGACCCCGCTTCCCTCGGTCTCTTCTTAGTGGAAAATTCCAATTTCTATGCAGTGCTTCATTCTGGCAGCTTAGCTATCATAGCTCCTAAGCTATCATAGCAGGAGGAGAAAAGAGCGTTTAGAGACAGCCTATTGCCTTCTCTAACCTATCGGAAAGGAACCATTCCTACCTCAACCCTGTTCTGTTATGGCACAGAGCTCCACAATTTGGAGCCCACTCCACAACTTGACTAAATACCCACTTGTTTTAGGATTTAGTATTTAGGGATCTGACAGGTATTGCAAGGTAGAACGTTGGGCAGTTTTGTTATATCTAATGCAGCTGCACAGTTACATGAAGCACTATGCTTTCATGATTTATTTAAAATATATATATCTTTATTAACCATTTTTACACTTTATAG
The DNA here is from genome assembly GCF_964204655.1 of Triturus cristatus. NCBI lineage: Eukaryota > Metazoa > Chordata > Amphibia > Caudata > Salamandridae > Triturus > Triturus cristatus. The sequence goes on along the minus strand of NC_140580.1, from coordinate 1,112,329,617 downwards.
AATTTATCATAGGTGTAGAACGTTCTACTCCACAAACTCTTAATGCTTCTCATTGTGGTCTTTAATAGAAATTGGGTCTCTAGTTGGCAGAGATTTCCACCCTATCCAAGTAGGAACCACAAACATCAAATAAGTAGAAGTCTAAAAATGAATTGTAAAAGATTACATTCAAAAACAGTGCTTATAAGTCAATAGCAATAAAATGTTACTTAAGGTTGCTCTACACCGTGGAAAATCCAAAGTTTCATGCCGACCGCAATAAAGGGCAGGTGGGCTTCAGAACTCACACAGGGCCCACGGAAAAATTTCCTTTGACTGGAGCAAGCGTCAGCATGGAAGACTCGATGAGTCAGTTCCGATTCACGCAGTAGATCAATGCATCAAAGTCGAGCCTATTCTATTCTATTCACCACTTTTATAAAGCGCATGGCTACTCGAGGATCAGGCTTCCCAGTGCTAGCACAGAGGTTGGAGTGAAGGCATAAGGATTACAAAATTAAGAAAACAAATCTGTTTTATATTGTTTCCTAAAAATCATGAACTTGTCCTCCATTCTGAGGCTAGTGGGCAGAGCATTCCAAAGCTTGGGTGCAAGGTAGGTTAAAGACCAACCTCCAATCCTGGCTCTCTTGATCCTTGGGGCAAGAAGCAATTCATGATTATTTGCCCTCAAGTCCCTTTTGGCCTGGTAAATAGTGGCCAGTTGCCGAAGGACTAGAGGCCCTGTATTATGCTATGCACAATAAATAATGAATACACCCTTAAATTGTAGGCAGCCAGCGAAGAGTTTTGAGCACAACATCTACTGAATACATTTTCAGGAAACTCAACAATATCCGGGCAGCAGCATTCTGAATTATCTGAAGTTTTATAATCACAGATTGTGGACTACCTAAATAAAGCAAATTGCCATAATCAAGGTGCAACAGAATCAGTCCTGGAATCACAGTTCGGCGCGCCTCTGTCGGGATCCATTTCAGCACCTTTCTCAGGCTTTTAAGAGACCAAAACAGCTCCCTGTCTAGGTCTCGCCTAGCAGCGCGCATGCGCGCTCTACGAGACTTATTGTAAGGGGCTTTCAAAAGCTCACCACACACGGGTAACCGCAAGCAATAGGCCACACACGCACGAGCGTGGCCTATTGCTTGCGGTTACCCGCACAGGCGCCATATGTTTTGGATTATCGTTCACAGACACAGGTGCGATAATTCAAAACATATGGCTTGGTGCTCGCTCTCGCGGGCGCGCCACTTGCGGGACGCTGCATTTCTTTTTTTTTCTTTGATTTTCTTAGAGAAGGGTTATATGCTGTTTATTTTACTTTGTAGCGTAAGCTTACTCCTTTCTTAGGGATTGTTGTTAACTATCAGAAATGCATTTTTTCTTTTTGATGCCGAACTGAAGCAATTTTTGCATTAGCATGACACTCGGGACTTTCTAGTTCGTTACTGTGCTGGGTGAGCTTTGTTGCATGGTCACACGTATTTCACCATCATTTTGTAAGCCCTCAATATCTGCATTTTTAGCAGAGAGCAGTGTCTTCTCAGGACAATTTTTTGCTGCCGCATTCATCCCTTGGCTATTCATTGCTTCCAAAGTCGGTATCGTCATGCATGCGCGATGTTCCCCCCCAGCATTTCGCATCCTTTTCTCCCGCCTCTCTAACTTAGGAGACGGTAACTGTCCACACGCACAACAGGTAAACAAACAGGTCTTTGAGACGGCTGCGCGCCCTGTGCAGCGAGCCACAGAAGATGCTGCTTCAATTGTTGGCCTCATTAGCATACAAAAGACAGACTACTATTTCAGCAGGGATGGCCACTCCTCTTGTCAGACTCGTCTATGTTTCAATAACTGCGAAGCCTCACTTCAAAATAAAAGGCAGACACACAACTCCCTGACGGCTCGGCCACAATATTACTGCTCCATCAGCCAAGGGAACTGAGGTTCCATTTAACCAGGGGCCTTAATGAGGCTTTACGACAGAAACGTGGCAAGCACAACTAAGGTTACAAAGAAGAGATGTGCAATTTAGTCCCCTCCCCCACGCCCATAGTCTGGAATACAAAAATGTATACTTTTATAAAAATAGCAGCACCGTTTTCCACCAATCCATCAATAAATAATAACTATCTGTTTTTTCACATAATCTACGATTCTCTTCCCCAGAGCCATAGTTTAATGCGCTCAGTCATGAAAAAAACCTGTTACCAACAGTTTAGAATCGAACAGCAAAAAGATATACAATCTTTTCCAGCAACTAATGCATGCCTACAACAGAAAATATGCAGCTAATACTGTATATGCATTGATTGAATTTAAATTACGACATTATGCATTATATAAACGTGAAAAGCATTAGGTTCTGCAAAAGAGCTCCAAGTGGGCAGGAAATGAGCTCTACTAGATTGTTCCGAGCTGGATCAAATATTAAAGCAACTGTTAAACTAAAACCATGTGTGTTTACACTAATCTCATTAAAAACAAGCATTGGCATAGCCAATAGGTCTCGCCTTTGGGACCTTATAAATGTTTAGCCATGCAACAGTTGATGTTGCTGCACCAAGGATATTGTGCTGGATAACTAAACACTTATAAGGTCCCAAAGGCGAGACCTATTGGCTATGCCAATGCTTGTTTGCTTGGGGGGGGCACAGTTAGCTGATTGTCAAGAACCATTCTCTAGACCTTTTACTTCTGACTTGGGGACTGGGGACTGGTCGTTTCCCAGGCAGCGGTATCTTTGGATCGGCAAACCTCATAGTCAGGTTGATGCATCGTCGTCAGGCTGCGCAGGAATGTCCTCGGATCGGCACTGCATCAGTGTCAGAGAGCACTGCATTAGTTCCAATAGGCGCAGTGGAGACGATGCATCAGTTTTTGCAGAACCAGCTGCAGAACCCACGTCTGAGGTCCAGGACTAGAGGGGGTACCTCAGGCAAGGGTAGGACTCACAGATGGCAGCAAAAGCAGAATTGCAAGAAGTATTTTATGACCCTGAGGCTTCAGAAAACAGAAGGCAAGTCAGCAAACCCTTGGAGAAACCTTGGTTCAAGGATGAAGAGAGCAGGCTCAGACCCTCTCATACCTAGGCAAGAAGCAGCAGGCAGCAGACAACCACAGCAAAGCAGTCAGCAAAGTGGCAGTCACTCCTGCAGCACAGCAGCTCTTCTTCCAGAATGTCCTTGGTTCCAGAAAGGTTTTGATTTGGTGGTGTCAGGGGTCCAATTATTATACCCAAATGTGCCCTTGAAGTAGGGGAGACTCCAAAGAGGCCTTTGAAAATCAAAAGGTCCCTGACTGTCCTGCACTGGTTCCAGACTCACTACAGGGGGCTATACAGCTTTTTGTGTGTGGCCAGGCACAACCCTATTCAGATGCAAGTGTCTGCTCCTCCCTCCCAATCTACCTCAGGAAGGCCCATCAGCCTGGTGTTGGGCCATCAGGATGCAAATGTCACACCCCTTCTCCCTTTTTGTGACAGTCTAGAGGGAATGCACAAAGACCAGCTGTCACTCAACCCAGACGTGTGTTTAGAGATAGACAGGGGGACAGAATGGTTAAAGTAAGAAAATGGCAACTTTCTAAAAGTGGCATTTTCAGACTTCAAATTTTAATCCGGCTTCAGCATAAGTTGTGATTTTAAATTGTGAGTCCGGAGACACCAAACTCCAAATCTCTGTCTTTTCCCAATTGGAAATTCCCCTTAAAAGATGTTTCAATGCAATCCCAGTGTTAACCTTTTTAGAGATAGGTCTTGCAGTAGTGAAAAACGCATTTAGCAGTTCACTACCACTGTGTAAAACTTGAAAGTACATGTCCTACCTTTTAAATATCAATCAATCAGGGAATTTTTAAGCGCGCTACTCACCCGTGAGGGTCTCAAGGCGCTGGGGGAGAGGGGGAGCAGCTACGGTAGTTGAAGAGCCAGGTCTTGAGGGTCTTCCTGAAGATGTGCAGGGTGGGGGCGCGTCTGATGTTGATCGCTAGCTCGTTCCAGGTCTTGGCTGCGATGTAGGAGAAGGTTCTTCCACCTGTTCGTGCTCTGCGGATGTGCAGGGGTTCGGCGAGGGTAAAGTCGGAGGATCGGAGGTTTGTCTTGGGTACGTGGAAGGAGATTCTGTTGTTGAGATATTGAGGTCCGGTGTTGTCGAGGCATTTGTAGGCATGGGTGAGTATTTTGAAGGTTTCTCGCTTTTCAACGGGAAGCCAGTGGAGGTTATTCAGGTGTTGGGTGATGTGTTCATGTCGCGGGATGCCGAGGATAAGTCTGGCTGCGGTGTTCTGTATGGTCTGGAGTTTGCTGAGCAGAGACTTGTGGATCCCTGTGTAGAGGGCATTTCCGTAGTCCAGTCTGCTGGTTCTGAGTGTGTGGGTGAAGGTCTTCCTTGATTCGGGGGGGATCCATTTAAAGGTCATGTAGAGGGTGTTGAAGCAGGTGGAGGTGACGGCGTTGAGCTGTCAAGCCATGTAGAGGGAGGAGTAGAGTAAGATGCCGAAGTTTCGGTCGTGGGCCACCAGGTGCTGTCCCATGCAGACGGGGAGGGTCCGAGTACGAGGACCTCTGTCTTCTCCGAGTTGAGCTTCAGGCAGCTGCTGCTCATCCAGGATGCAACGTCTTTTGTTCCTTCCTGGAAGTTTAGTCTGGTGGTGATAGGGTCCTTGGTGAGGGAGAGGGTGAGGTGGGTGTCGTCGGTGTAGGATACAATGCTGAGTCTGTGCTGTCTGATGATGGAGGCGAGGGGGCCCATGTAGATGTTGAAGAGCGTAGGGCTGAGCAAGTATCCTTGAGGTACTCCGCAGTTGATTTCCGTGGGTTTGAAGAGGAAGGGCGTCGGGTTGATTCTTTGGGTTCTGCCGGTACGGAAGGAAGGGAACCAGTTGAGGGCGGTTCCCTGTATGCCGCCGTCGTGGAGTCTTGTGGTGAGTGTGTGGTGGGAGATGCTGTTGAATGCTGCAGAGAGGTCGAGTAGCATCAGGGCAGCGGTGTGTCCTTGGTCGAGAAGGGTGTGGATGTTATCTGTGGCGGCGAGTAGAGTGGTCTTGGTGCTGTGGTTGCTGCGGAAACTGGATCGGGAGGGTCGAGGATGGAGTTTTCTTCGATGAATTATGTTAGTTAGGTGTTACCGGTCTTCTCTGTGACTTTGGCCGTGAAGGGGAGAAGAGAGATGGGCCGGTAGTTCCTGAGGTCCGTGGGATCTGCTGAGGGCTTCTCGAGTAGGGGTCTGACTTCTGTTTATTTCCAATCATCGGGAAAGATGCCAGTTTCAAATGTGGAATTGATGGTGCGTCGCAGTTCCGAAGCGATGGCAGCGGTGGATCTGTGGAAGATGTGCAGGAGGCAGGGGTCCATGGGGGCTCCTGAGTGGATGCCTTTCATTGTCGATGTGGTGTCTATGGTGGTGAGTGGGTCCAGTAGGAGATGGTGGGCTGGCCAGCATTGCTGGAGGAGGGAGTGGTTTTGGAGTCAGGTGCCTGGTCATTGAAGTTGTCTTAGAGGGGCTTGATTTTCAGATTGAAGTAGGAGCCAAGCTATTTGTAGAGGTCCTGGGTGTAGGTGATGTCTGTAGATTCACTGGGGGGCTTGGTGAATTCCTGGATCATGCTGAAGAGTGCTTTGGAGTTACTGGAGTTGGCGAGGATCCTGTTCTGGATGAAGGTCCTTTTGGTGGATCTGATGCACTGGTGGTATTCCGTCATGGCGTCTTGTAGGCGGTGCGATCTTACGAAGTTTTGCTGTTTCTCCAGTACTTCTCGAGACGTCTGCAGGTGCGTCTGGATTTTTGAAGGTCAGCGGTGAACCAGGTGGCCTTCCTGGGGTGCTGTTTGTCGGGGTTGCACAGGGGTGCATGCTCATCTGCGCTTTTGGTGATCCATCTGTGGAGTTCTTTGGCTGAAAGGTTGGCGTAGGTAGAGGTGGTGGGGGCACCGCGGTTGAGAGCAGAGTTGAGTTGCTCCTCAGGGACTTTGCTTCAGTTTCTTTGTAGAGGTCAGGGTGCAGGTTTGGGCGGCGTGGGTTGATTGACGAGGAAGTGTATGCAGTGGTGGTCTGTCCATGGTGGTTGCGTGGTGTGGCTGAAGCGGATGTTGTTCCCACTTGCGAAAATGGGGTCGAAGGTGTGTCCTGCCTTGTAGGTGGGGGCGGTGACGAGTTGTTTCAGTCCGATGTTGGTGAGATTTTCCAGGAGGGCAAGAGTTGGGGTCGCTGGGGTTGTCGTACGCTGCACCCTGCCCATAGGGCTGCCCAGTGCCTAACTTAGGGGTGACTTATCTGTAATTAAAGGGACGGTTTAGGCCTGGAAAGTAGGTGAACTTGCTAGGTTGAACTGGCAGTGTAAAGTGCACACACAGGCTCTGCAGTGGCAGGTCTGAGCCATGCTTACAGAGTTACTGACGTGGGTGGCACAATCAGTGCTGCAGGCCCACTAGCAGAATTTAATTTACAGGCCTTGGGCACATATAGAGTTCACTTAACTAGAGTCTTATAAGTAAATTAAATATGCCAATTGTGGATAAACCGATGTTACCATGTTTTGAGTTCAGAGCATATGCACTGTAGCACTGGTTGGCAAAGGTAAAGGGCTCAGAATACTAAAGTGAAAAAAGAGGAGGTAGGCAAAATATTTTAGGGTAACCCTGCAAAAAGGGCCATTTCTAACAGTGTAAGTTAACATGAACTCTGAGAACAAAATAGCATGAGTACTCGGACCCTCGGTGGAATATGCATGTCAATGCCATGCAGCTTGGGACAAATGTCCCAAGGGTCGTGAGACAGACCACGCACGCATGGCAGTAAATCATTTGTGCCACGCGTAGTGCAAATCAGCATGTGGGCATTGTGCAGGTTTAATATGTTGTTGTCCCCACCCCCCTGGGAAGGACTAGGAGGGCGAGTCGACGCCCACGAGAGAGGTGTCAGGGTAATAACAGATCATCATATGCATATTACTTATGGGGACAAAGCTTTCATAATTCATAGCATATTTATCAAGATTTGTTGATGCAGACAAAGGGAAGAAGTCATTTCAGGCCACGCTGGCTATGTAAAAGAAATTTCTTAAAAGGGTTCAGCTATGCCATTTGGGCACATTAGTTGCTGCAATTAAGGAACAGAAGTACCATTTTCATGATGACCCCAGAGACTAAGAAGTTACTTTATGTAAGCACAACAGAACACAGTAGATCAACAAACATCTTGAAATCTTCACATATTGTTTTCTTTTGAATAATTGTCCATTCAACTAAAATCACTCTCCGAGACAGGTGGCGCTGAGTTTTTGCACACGCTCCAATAAGCACAATGGCTATCATCTATTAGGTGCAAGATGCACTTCTAAAATACCAGCGTGTCACAGAAGCTGAACCTATTCGTTCGTAATCTCATTTGCAGACAGGCAAATTCTTGAAAATAGATTTTAAGCAAATTGTAAGCAAATCGACATGCATAACGGTGAATAATTGATACATCCCAGAATGCATTTGTGATTGTTGTAAACTCAGTATAAATAAACATGTAATTTATTTTTGATTATTTACAGATGTTCAGGGATTTTTAGGGGGAATTAAATCCATCTGAAGTGAGTTGATGGCTCTCCCATTTCTCCAGACCCTAAATGATCCCACCATAAATATAAAGCCCAAACTTCATAATAAATTGACCAAAAGCTGGACGTTTTGCAATCTGCTTTCATTAGAAACTCGTGAAATGTCCCAAGCTTCCTATTCTAGCACAGTACTCAGGAGCATTATTTCTCTGCAGCAGCAAATCATCTATGCCCTTGTCAGAAATGTTTGCTTTTTCCCCTCAAGCGATCTTTTTCAGCATGATGTATAGCGGGTCACTGGGCCTTCTGTGTCTGGAAGGCACTAGGATCGCCACAACCTACTGGGGGGTTTCTGGTGTCCTACGTATGGCCTCTACAGCCCTTCTTGAAAGAATGATGTAGATGTACCTCAAACACATCCCTTCAGGAGATGCTGCAATGAGGTAACATCTCTTGTGTACGGCGAAGAAAAGCAAGGAGGCTTCAGATAGAGACTTCTTCAGGTACATCACCTTGCAGGTCTCTATCTCTTGCAATGAACACATGCCTCAAACCCTCACTCCGCTCTACCTTTACAATTGATGTCCTTGTCACACCAGCCAGAAGGGACAGTGGCGACCAGCATTTTGGACTTCTATCCACTTTTCTTGGGTGGCCAACCCATGGAGAAATTTAGGAACATGATGTTGTTCATATTCATATGTAAGTCACGGATATAAAAGATCACTAACAATAGACACCGAGCATGAGGGGTAAGATAACAGTTTATTAATGAAACACACCAATAGGAATTGATTTTTGAATCCTGGATAAATATCTGTTATTGAAACACACTTCCCGCATTTTTACTGCAAGATAAAAGTTTAATACATATATGCATGTAGACGTTGATGTTGTGCCCACAAATCCAACTCTTTCCTTTTGTTTGATAAGAAATACTATCAAGATGTTACCAAACATAAGATAAGAAATTCATAGCATGCATTGCCTTTCTAAACCCATAACGGCTAATGCAGAACTAGGAAACCACTCTGAGAGAGGCTGAAATGAAGCGTAACCTCTTGAGATTGCTTCGCCTCCAAAGAAGATGTGGTAGGAACACTGAACAGAAATAATACCCCAAATCAGAGCAATGCAGGGAAGGTAGAATGCTGAAGGGAGAGTTGTTTATCAAGGTTGGAGGGGCTGTTCCCTTTCACACCTTAAAGAATGTATTCCCTGAAGGTTGTGTCTGTCTAGAAATCACATTGAATTCAATTTACTTTCTGGTAAAGTTGATCTTTCAGGAGGATTGCAGAGCAGCTGCAAGGAAAGAAAGCCTGGACTATTCATGCCATTTCATTGGCATAGTGCCCTTTTAAGATGTATATATGTATCTGTACCAAATCAACCTATCTAGGGACCATCAGAGTACTCAACATGGGTGGGTGTACAGGAATACAACTTAAGATTGGGTATCTTGGGGGAGATCTTTATTACTTAGCAGTGTGGTCATCTGGTTTTCTCTACCATAATATCACAGGTTTGGAGTAGTCTAAGTCACTGGCGTAACGAAACTTGAGGGGGCCCCCCTGCAGGGCACGTGGAGGGGCCCCCTCCGGTTTCAATCAGGAGCTCTCCAGCCAGAGTACTGTGCTGAGGGGGCCCCCTGGAGCTTGGGGGCCCCCCGCACCGCGGGCCTGCAGGGGTCTGTGTTACGCCCCTGGTCCAAGTCAAAAGCATATTTGAAGTAGTGGACAAACTTTAGCATGGATTCTGCATCCATCTTCCAGATCAGTGATTTTACACAGAATTTAGCTCATGGCGTATATAAGTCATCATATGCCAATATTAGGATGAACAGCCAGGTGGGGAAGGAAGTCTACCAGTAAAGCCGGATCGACAGGGGTGATACAAATACAGGTCGTTCTTTCAATCCACCAAGTAAAATCCTTCATCACCTCTGCTGTGGAGGACAGATACACAGCCACCATTTTTCTTTAAAACAGACTTCAATCAACTTTGGATCATGCAGCCCTCAAAACTCAGCCCATGCTCAAGAGGGTGCGACCACAGTCACTGGCCTTGTTCTCCTCCTTGATGCTCCACTATTCACTTCCCCACTACTGAATTCTGAGGCGAATTCTTGTTTTTATTGACTAATGATTCACAGAAGAGTACTCACTTTAGTTACATTTGTTCATTCAGTAACGATGGGTAACCCCTCCGCCTCCGTCAACAGTACTGAAGATTTGTCAAGTCGGTGCCATGCCCACTGCAAGCTTTTCTGTATTGAGAAAATAAACTCCCACAGAGGGCAGAGTAACCATTGTGCTGGCGACCCCTTGGCGACTGGGCCGCCAGATTAGACCTTTACAAGGGAGGAGCCAGCAGAGGCTACACCATGGCAAGCCTGGCACCGCCACGACCCAAAGAAGCACCTGGGTACCCTCGTGGGTGATTAGCCGCACTCTAGAAATCCGAATTGATTAATTGATTAAAACTCCAGTTTGGTGGGGCGGGAGCACCGCCAATTTATGGCCATGCTCCTGCACGGCCAAACTCCACATTAGGCCCCTTCAGTGCTAGAGCAATTGCTCCAATCTCACCTGAGTTGCTTCCTTCTGCATGGAGAGTGTATCTTAGCACTGCTGCATGTGTGCCCAGTGCTTAATTTGTGCCGGTGCTTTCCGGTGCTAAGCACCGGCACTTAATATTTTACAAATTAAGCACTTTGTGTGCCCCAACGCTGAATTATCTTTTATGCTTAGTCAATGGCAGGCCTGTAATTCAATTACCAGGTCCATACACATCCATGTGCGTCTGATTGCACAGTCTATTTGCTAATATGTTTGCAAGTGTCTCTACCTTACTTTGAAGCGAGGGCGTGGCTTGCCTGCTAAGTAAACAAAGCACTTGACCTTCCTGCTGTGACTTGTAATTAATATTATTTGTTACCATAAGTACCAGAATCCCTTCTTGACATAAAATCGTTATTGTGCGAACCAGTGGGGATAAGTTGCTGTTTGTATACTATGGATGCAACAAGTTAGCTCATGATAAAGAGTCTATTATTTGCCAATAAATTACTTGACAGTGTTTACCTTATGATGAGTGCTTCTAAAATCCTGCAGTGCTATTTAAATAAGTAACATATACATAACACGTTTTCACTTAATTGTGTCTATTTTATATAGCTTTAATGTAATTCAAGTCGTTTTTGAATAATAGACTAACCTTCCTGCAGGAAACCAACAACTTAACAAAGCAATAGAAGAAAAGAGGAGGGAAGTCACACAGATTGAATTTACCTAATGTTTTGTGAAGTGCTGGCTTGTGACAGAAGCCACTACATAACCTTGTTGAAGACAAGCGCAGTAACTCACCAGAAATCCAAACCCCATTGTGCAGAAGCAAAACATGATTGCCAGCCATACATCAAATGCAGAAGTGCAGAATGGCTTCTTTATACTCGCTGTGGCCCTTTCTCGTAGGCAAAGGGTGGTACTCCCAGGAGCTTTGAGAAGTCTGGGAGGTGCGCAAGGAATGCCTTCCAGAGTAAAGCGGTGCAAGATGCACCTCAGTTGCTTGTGCAAAACGTTGGCAAAATTTGGCTAAATTACATGAATTGCAAATCTGTGATTTAGTGTTATTTTTAATCCAAAATGGGCACTTGAGTCAAATTTTGACTCAAGGAGGCATTTCACGCTAAATAATAGTGCATCAAAGCAAAACCAATGCATACAGCAGCTCAGGTTCTGTTGCTCCCATGCGCTTGTGGTAAAATGTTACTGCCACTGGACTGACGCATTTGCAGTACATTTTTACTGCGAATGGTATGTAAGTACGCATTCTGGAATGTATTAGGGAATTTAGCGTACCAAGAATAAGGCGAAATCCCCGAAATTGTGCAAATTATGCCATCATAACTTTAACATTGCCCAGGCCTATTGCAGAGTTTAGGACTCGGTGTTAAGATCCATTGTATGCCATGGCTCTTGCAGGTGAAACTGGTGCATGTGCAGAGGTGTGCCTTGCTTCAGCTCAGGACATGGGTGAGGGAGGTGGAAAGAAGCCTGTAAATATATGAGATCGAGCCCCCCCCACCCATCATTGAAGGTGGTCATGCCGTGTCTACTCTGGGCAGGTTTCTGGACAATACAGATATAATTCTGAAAACAGTAACCCACTGTTATCAGGGCTTTTTCCTCATTGCACTCCAAGGTCACACAGATACCAGTATACATATAAAAGAACAAATATGAAGGTGTCCGGGTGTGAGACAATCGTGGTACCCAAATCTGCAGTACTGATACTAATATTTGTGAACAATGTAATAAACTCTGATGAAACTGAATGTAGTTTTAATTCGCTTAAAGAAGTTGCTAGGATAGTGACAAAAAACAAATGTTTGGCAAACAGAGTAGCTTTTACTTTACATTCTAAAATCCATTATTTTAATACAAATCCAAAACTCTTTCTACATTATAGATACATAGATATAAATTGCATGCAATTTTAATGCATGCTTCACTGTGTACACGCTGAGATTCAACCTAGGACAAACCCATCAACCTGCCTTGATCTTTCTATTTGACTTGCCTTTTTATAACGCGTCGTAAGGAAGGGTCTGCTTTAATGCACATTATTGTGCATACTAAGGGCCAGATGCACAAAGCATTTTTGCAGTTGGAAAGTTCTGTGAATCGGGCCATTTGCAACCCCAATAATGCTTTTTCAAATCTACAAAAGCACAAATTGTGATTCGGTAACATGTTACCAACTTGCAATTTTTAGCTAGCAATACGGTAATTGGACGGGGTCTGTTTAGGGCATCTCTTCCAAATACCAAATCGGTACTGTATGTATTATTGTTTTGTGACCGAATTCCAGTCGAAAAAACATACCACCAGTTTAAAACTGGTGGCAACCCACTATTAAAAAATGAAACTTCAAAGTTTCAGTTTCATATTTTTCTTTTTAAATGCATCGCATTTTCTTTATGGAAAATGGCCTGCATTTACAAAACATGGTTTTCTTTATTAAAAAGCAATCACAGACATGATGGTCTGCTGACCTCAGCAGATGACTAACCCTGTGATGGCTGCTATTTCTGATGGGTCGCAAATTCCTATGTCCTACCTCATTAATATCCATGAGGTAGGTCGATTTGCGACCCACTAGATATCGCTATTTTAAAGATGTATGTTTTCTTACATCAGGAATTGCGAATTCTTTATTCTGATTCACTAAGAATTGCAATTTGGAAATCACAATTCTAGATTTTGGTACTACTGGCCCTAAATGTATTTTATGTTTTTTTTCGTTAGTACAAAATGTACCCTGATTCGTGAGTGGGGCTACTTAGCGGTTACACGCATGCCGAAACTCTTGTATTGTGAAAAAAGTTTTTAATAAGCTTCATTAAAACTCAACAAAGTCATATCATTGGCAGCAGTGCAAGCTTCCCTAAAGCAAAGATCAGGGCGGGTGGGAGCAGCAGGCACACACCCCTTCACATGGACACAGAAATGTAAGGCACAATACAAGTAGCTAGAATTCATGCCCATGTTCTTCCTTATGCCACAGTATCTGAAGTAACCGTTGGCGGAGAACTCCACTCCGCCCATGGAGTAGGCAAAACCCCGCACACTCCGCAGCGGAGCGGTGTTGGCCTGCCGCCCGCCTCCACCCCCCTAATAAGATATATACGTTAGCAGCAATTTAAAACAATTAAAAACCACTTACCTCTTTACTGTGGCGTCCCCGAGCTGCCCTCCTCCTCTTTCTTGCCATTCGGATACTGCTTAAGAAAACTGCGCATGCGCGCACACCCGCGCATTTCTTGCAAGAAATGCGCATGCGTGGGCATGCGCGCATGCGTGCATGTGCAGTTTTCTTAAGCAGTATCCGAATAGCGAGGAAGAGGAGGAGGAGGGAAGCCCGGGGACGCCGCGGTAATTACTGCTAGCGCAAGTCTTAAATAGGGGGTGGAGGCAGGTGGCGTAGCGGAGCTACGCAGAGTGTCACGGAGTTTGTTGCCAACTCCATGGCACTTCGCGTAGCTCCGCTACGCACACTATACCCAGTGTTAATCTGGAGTAACAAGGCTTGGTGCCTTGGGAAGTGAAGCAGACCATCTTACACTCTCTTTATCTTTCTAGTACAGGAAGGAAAAAATACATTTTGAAATATATTCGGGTGTTAAGGTACCGCTGCAAAGATATATGGAATTCCATTACGTTCTATGCTAGATAGGTCAGGTGGTTAATGTATATTCTGTGGAGAGTTATGTGCACTCTGCCAATCACAGGTTTATGATGTCAGATAAAAGCTAGAAGATTGATGTACCTGCCACAAAGCATTGAGTAGAACCCACATGCCACACATCCATGTCCTAGTAAGATAGTTCAATGCATTATAAGTCCATTGCAAACAGCTGTGAGTAACCTGCAAGTTATACATTGAATTCATCCAGTATTTCATTCAAGGTAGGTAAAATGACCACGATGAGTGGTAACAAACACCTTTGTTATGCAATCAGGTGCTTGACCTCAGTGCAAATAAAAGGTGATGGATTGAAAGTGGTTGTGGAAGTAAAGGTCTCTTTGCCACTGCAAGTTCCTTAGATAATTTATCTTAAGCCTTCAACAGGAATGGTTCCAAGCAGTGCTGTGGTGCAGGTGTAGTGGTTTGCACAGTTTTATATAGCGCAAACTTAACCCGAAGGTATCAGAGTGCCTTACATGAGCACCAGTTGCGTTACATAAGGACACATTCATTTTTGTTAGGCACGGGGAGATTGAGGGATTTGCCCAGAATAACAGGATGTTGAGCGTCAATGCTGAGACTCGAACCCAGTTCCCCAGCTTTGAAGTCGACCACTCTAGCCGTAAGGCTACATCCTCTCCCCTTTTAGGCCTGAGACCTGGGTGCTAAAATAAGTTATAGAACTTGACGAAAAACAAAATGCGTGATTTAGGGAAACAAGTTCTCACTCACTTGGCCTTAAACTGTAAATATTTAAAATTTGGGTGATATAAAAAAAATGTATTGTGCTTCGAAGTAATGTGACAAATGTACGTTAGATCCCACCTTCTTGTCAAATTCTGGTTTCTATAACCTGGTGTCTGCTGGATTCCAACCAGACAGTACTGTGGTGTGGGGGCATGGTACCCGAATATCACAGTCTAACTATCGTTAAAGAACATTTTTGATTCCTAAACACTGTGAACAAAAGTATCACCTCATTGGGATTCATAATAGAAAATCTACACTCAGTGGGAAGATGTTTTAGTGAAGGTTTTTCAGGACACAATATTTATGTCTGCCAATATTTTTGTCAATGGTGTTCAGAATTGCTACCACTGTGTGCAGTGTCTTTGTGTTTGGGATGTTGCTTCTGCTCAAAGTGTAAGAAGCTTATGAAAAGGCAGTCTTTGTCCTCATCTGGTACATTACTCAGACAGGACATTCTGGGGACAACAGAGGTGATTTTTCTTTGAGTCCAGTTTGAATACATTATGAACAAGCTTTTCAACATTATGTTAAAATGCTTTAAATTGCATATGTTTGAATTGTGTGCTTTGCAGTCCTTGGAGCTCTGGAGTCCTGTAAAATGTGCTCTGGTGCCTTGGAGCTCAGTGTGGGCTTTTGGTCCATACATTGAAGCAGGGCCCCTACACTTGTCCTCATCGCGAATATAGAAATACATAACAAGCTAACCACCTTGAAGTTCCCGATCGAAGGTTTCACAGTTTGGAAGATACGCGACGAATGGGAAAGCGCGATCGAAGACAATACCGTCAAGGGTAGAGGATTGCGCATCGAAGGGGTTCGAGAACGGTACCGGAGCGCAGCAATACACATCCGAACCCAATGGCGGAAAAAAACATTCTCGGGATGGAGTCGATGCCCATGCGCACTATCACCAAAGGGAGAAGTCACCTACCTCGTGACTACAAAGACTTCGCTGAAGAAAAACAAAGTGCAAACATCCGAGCCCAACACCAGATGGCGATCTATGCTAACGCATATGAATCTACAGCTTTATATGCCAAGAACAGATGCATACTGGGTAAGTAGCATTTTCCTTACAGACTCAAGTGGGGCACAATAAAGCAACCAAGAGGCTCCTCGGCCCATGTTATGCTGGCTTTAAGGGCCTTACAATGGCTCCTGGCACCACGTCTTGCTAGACTACCTGTTGTGGAGTGGGTTCTCACAACCAAAGAGGGTAACAATCCACCAGCATGATCACCTGGATCTGGGTCACCATCTCTCACACCTGAGGGTCAGGAATCGTTCACATGGAATGTTCTTCCAAACCACCAGCAGAAGATTCAAGAGGACATCAAGTTCCGAAACGCTCTGAAAGCATCACAGTTTCAAGAAACACCTGTTTGATGTATGTGCACAGAACATGTAAGACCTCACTGTTTTGCACTCATCTCAGTGATTATTTTCCCATTCCATATACATTCCATAGAGGCCATGGTCTGATTGTCTCTAGTTGGTTCTACCCAGTTGGTGACACAGACCAACTGGGGTTATAATTCAACCCCAGCCATGTCTGCTGCCCATCATCTCCATTCCAATGGGTCATACATAAAAAAACAAAGAACATTTCATAGGAGCACTCAAAACTGCACGAAGCTAGAATCTGCCCTCTGCACCCCAACTGAGACGTGGGGCACATTTATCAAGACTTTGTGCTGGTGAAAAATTAATGCGAAGTATTGCAAACTGGTGCAGCGTTTTGCTGGAGTGTCTACTTTCCAGTGCATAACATCTTGCTCTGGACAGTAGCACCTAAAGGTAGCACAAATAGCCCTTTGTGCTGCTTTACATTACTTTCCATGAAGGGAAATCCCATGGGTGTTACTTGAGCATTTACAGTAACTCACCCCAAAGAACGCTTTGGACTGAAATGCAATGGTGACTACATCTCCATATGTTTCATAAAGGACACTATTGATAAGTGATTTATTTAGCTTGGACAAGCAGTTAGAAATACCTGTATGAAATCAATGAATAATAAAAATACACTATTTATATTTTTTGAAAACTTTTCAAGTAAAAAGCTGACAAACGTTATTCCTCAGAGGGGCCTTGCTGGATGCTCTGGATTATTGATGCTCCTCTAATACTGTATTATTATCCAGTGTAGACATAATAGTGCGGACACTCCTATCACACTTTACAACATTTTTCAAAATGTGTCTCTAATACATAACAATATACGTAACATAAAGTAACTTAAGGCAGTGTTTCCCAAACTGTGGGTCATGACCCACTGGTAGGCTGTGAGACGATTTTTTGTGGGTCAAGAAAAAGTCCAAGCAATAAATAACTAAAGATTTTGGGTCATATTTATGCCCTGGTTTGTGTTGCTCTTGCACCATGCGGAGCGACGCGAACCTAAAGTCAGATTTTTGAAGCCACACAGGTCCTCTTTGCATGGCTTTGAATGGCTTCAAAAATCTAGAGTAATGCAGTGCTTTGCAAATCGCTGTGTCGCATTGCTCTGTGCAAGGGAGGCATTCTAAGGGCGTTGCATGGATGTTCCCATGCAACTCCCATGGTTCTTTACACATTCCCGTATTTATCAAACCTGGTAAAACCTGGGAATGCACCTTAAAAGATATGTCTCCCAGGGAGAGGTGTAACAAGATATCTTTATTTAGCCTCATCTTTCCACTTTCTTTGTGTATTGCATTTTACAGCATGCATAGAGAGAGGAAAATGCACCTCTGAATTGTTTTTGAGCAGGAAGGTGGCTCTTCCTGCACAAAACAGTCCTGCCTACAACACAGTCATGCTGGCAGCATTGTGCAAGGGTGCCTACGTTGGCACTAGGCAGCCAAAATGCCACCATCACAAGGGAAAAGGGCAGAATGTGCTGCATTGAATAAATACGGTGCCTTCCTGCCCTGTCCTTGTGACGTAGGCCAACGCAGCAAGGTGCCTTGCTGTGCTGCTCTGCAGCACAATGTTTACAAGTATGTCCCGCTGTATTTATCTTGTCACGTTTGCTGTGCTGCAAAAACAGAGGTCAAATGTCTGGCATTGTTTTCTGACAAATTGCTGCTTAGTTTTTCAACACGGGGATTAATGTTTACAAATTCCTCTCACTTTACAGTAAGAGAAAGAAAAGTAAAGTGAATTATGTGAACATCTTGCAGGGTACAGGTAGTGTTAAAGGGAAGGCTGCCGGATGTACTTTTTTATAACATACAACAAAAATGCCTGTAAATGAGCTGTGCAAATTCAGAAGTTAGGGAAGCAACAATGAGGCATGTTTTGTAATTTTGAAGAGTGATGGACACAAAGGTTTTAATTGGATCAAAACAAACCCAGAAACTTTACTTGGTGATGCACAAATGATAAATATTCACTGAAACCTGATTTTCACACATTATCATTTATGTGTAATACAGCTTCATTAATAAAATTGTATGTCTGTGCAAATTAAGTGGTCATTTAAATCTAAAATGTGCTGTCTATAAACGGCAGTGAGCTGCCAAATGATGCGTTAGTTACATTAAAAAATCGCCCGCCACATGTCCATCTAAAGCTAGTTGAGTCACAAATGTTTGTTGTTCTAAAATGTGGTTATGGTTCTAAAATGTTTGGAAAGCATTGACATAGGGTATTCCCTGTTCTCCTTTGGTACACGGGCATTGCCACACTCCCACCTATGGCGTTTGATGCTAAAGCCCTAGGTACCATCATTGGTAGATAGGACTTTGCACCAAAAGATAATGCTCCTTTGGACAAAGGTTTACAAGGAGAAATGTTTTAATTTGTCCTAATATTCTTTACAAATCGCATGCATGCAACATCATACACCACACAACCAATGTGTGAACATTTTAAAGTTAGTCTAAGCAAAGTATTTTATACTGAAATGGTACACTTCCAGTAAAAGATCCTATGCTAGACATCACACACCTATGCACTATACTTTAAGGGACTTATTTACAAGCCCCTTGCTTCACCAGTGCATCACTTTTTTTGATGCACCGGTGGAGCAGTGTGCTGCTCCCTGTTTACAAGGACATGTAAAGCCACCCTGCATGGATTTTCGTAGCCTTGTAAATACACCCCCTTTTCACGCAGCACTTTGTGCGAAAGGGGCATGCCTTGGGTGTTGCTGTGGGTGTTCCCATGCAACACCTATGGATTTTGCCACAATGCCAGAATTACAAGTTTACTTAAACTTGGGAATGCATCAGAGTCCAATGCCACCCAGGGGAGGCGTAAGGAGGTAAAATGGAGAAATACTTGTATTTCTCCTCGTTGTTTCCTCTTTCTATGTATGCTGCACCTTGCATGATTGTTTTTGTGCAGGAAGATTTCACTTCCTGCACAAAAACAATCATCCCTGCAACGCAGGCACCCTTTCACCTTTGTGCAAGGGTGCCTGCGTTGGCATGGTAGCCAATTCTGCAGTAGCGCTGGGGAGAGCTCAGGGATATGTCATATTGTTGTAAATATGACGCATCCAAATGACTTGCAGCACTGCGCTATGTTATCTTCTTGTAAATAAGGCCCTAAATGTGCACGGTGCTTGGCAGCCTGTTTGTGTACCAGCACTGGGGAAGAGAGGAGCTGTGACGTATCTTAGAAGATACGGTCCTGCAAGTTGCTTAGTGCACTGCGTTGTGCTAAAAAATCTGCCGAATGGAGTCGTTATTGAATTACCTCTTCTACGTATTGTGCATGCTCCGTGCTCCATGCTCCATTGTATTACATTATATGCATATGTTTATTTTTGTACATCCAAGTACAATCCATTGTGACTTAACTTCATGAGTAGAAAGCACCTAAGCCAAATGCAGTGAAAACCAGAAAGCATATATATATATATATATATATATATATATATATATATATATATATGCCGCTCCTCGTGCAACCAAGCACGCGTGCACTCCTCTCATAAATAACGCCAACTCCAGACTGCTCCAAAGAGTTTTTTAATTCATTAAGCCAAACATGTACACCCTACGCGTTTCGGCGATGCCGCCTTGCTCATTGGTAAGTTTGTTTCTGTTACAAACCGCCAATAAATCCAAACATTACACGTATTCATGACGTAAGACATATTGACAATAAAAGAGGACTAATGCTCAAAAGGAATTCAGAACAAAGAAAAGCTGTCGGCCATCTTATAGTGGCTTTTGAAATCATTATTTTGTATATAAAAATAAAGTATATATTAGCACATATTTCCTTCTGTATACCAATTTTTAAAGCACAGAGACCAATATGTCTTATCTTCATCCCTCAATAACAAAAAAATTATTATTATTATAAGTAAAATGGGAGATTAGCGTTCTGTGTATGTGCAGTGAGCTGGGGATGGAGATAAGGAAGTGTTTTTGCTCTCTGCTCAGGGGGACTCAAACAGTTACAATTGAGCGGGAATGTAACAAAAACATACATAATGGTGGGAAGAACAATTACAGTTGTTACCACCATACTTGCAATAGGTTATTAGCACCTGCCCCACCAATCTCACCCACCACAAGAAATGCAAATGCCCATGCACGCTGTCTCCTTTTACTTTTTGTCTGGGTCACTGGTGCTAGAACAACTACAAGAGCTAGCATTCTAATTGGCTGAGCCAACCTCACCATCCATGCACAGCACTGGTAGAGGGTAGCATAGCATAATCAGACAGCAGGTAATAACAACAATTTAACGGTTTAGCTTTGGACCAGTCCTGTGCTGTTTTCATGCAGTCCTGGAAAAGATCTGTCTTTTTCCCTGCATCTCTGCTTAATAAGTGCCAGTGAGCTCCACCGACCTTATATATGGGCACTGTGACTCTTCCGTTTGTCCCACAGGCAGCTGTCTCAACTCATGCTTAAATTAATAACACTGCCTCTCCTTTCTGCGTACCACCTTATCCAACCCAGGTATATTGAGGCATCACTACAGCCTATTATTAGTTTAAAAATGCTTAGCTGATTGGCCAGGACCATGTGCAGTACAGACTTTAGGGCATTTCCACATGCACCAGTATTTCTCTGCCAGCCTGCTGCCCTGGCCATGAATTTGTCCTACCCAGGGCTCCTCTAGGCCGAGAAACATGGATGCCCATTGTCCAGTAGCAGCCGCCAACCACTCAACCTGCGCTCGTCCTATGGAGCCTGAGTCCCAAATGCCTTTAATTGGTGCTACCAGCTGCCTGAATTCAGAACTTTACAACCCTTGCCCTCAGGGGTAAAAAGAACATTACAGTGGGTGAGCAGGAAAACCTTGCAGGCTGCCATCTAAGACCCTCTTGAAAGAAGGCATCTGGATGACGAGTGTAGGTTGTGCGCCAAAAGGATTGTACTCTGGAATATTGAGTACCAGAATTATATGTTCCTGTTGTAATAGGAACTAAATATCAAGGGACTATCTGGCGCATGCATCAACAATGTCATTGGCGATTCCTTATTAGCGAAAAATAAGGATTCGCTAATAAGGAATAGCAAAAGGCTATGCATGGAGAAATCGCTTAAAAAATAGCGATTTCTAAACATTCCTTAATTGCGACTCACAAATTGCGAGTCGCAATTAAGGAATACCTCCCCATTCATTCCTATGGGCCTAGAGGCCCATAGGAATGAATTGGAAGACATTCTCAATTTGAGATTCTCAATTAGAGAATCGCAAACTGAGAATGCAATTTCAAGGGTGCCAGGGTGTCAAAAGGACACCCTGTTGCATCCCTGAAATCTGCATATGAGTACATATTGCACACACACATGCCACAAGGGCATGTGTGTGTAAAATGAAACCTTTGAAAAATGCACTTTAGTGCATTTTTCAAAGTTTTTGCAAATTACCATGAAGTTCAACAAATTTGCTCCCCCTATTAGCGAAATCTCTATTTTTTTTACTTTAATGCATTGCATTTAAGGAATCTCAATTTGAGATTCCTTAAATGCAATCGCAATTTAAGTAATCGCAATTTAGAGATTACTTAAAATGCGATTTTTGCATTTGGGATGATGCATCCCAAATGCAAAAATACCGGTTGCGAAGGGGCAGATTCTGCGAATCTGCCCGTTTGCGACCGGATTTTGCTTTGATGCATGTGGGCCAAAATGTCAAAATGTAAGTGCATATAAGGAAGTATAGATTTACTATCCCTAACTCCACGTCTATGTACCCTGGGGCCTGATTTAGATTTTGGTGGAGAGGTATTGCATCGCAACTGCGACCGAGTACACTTTCTGCCAACCTGAAGGTCCCACTCTAAGTGAGCGGGGTGGACCTTCAGTGTATTGGCTGAGGAGAGTAATCCATCTTTCTGCCTACATACACCTTCGACGGATTGATGGAGTAAGGACCATTGGCGGTTTGGCCATGTGCCCGCCTGCCCTATTTAAAGTGGGTGAACACATAGCCAGTTTCACTGTCCCTCACTCCCAGGTAAAGTTTCTCTAAAGATTCTAAACCTAAAATCAGCATCTGAGTTCTTAGATGTTCTGCCCCTTATTCATCTTTAGCTTCACACGCCCCTTGGAGGGCCTCATTCATCTGTTGAGATAACCAGTGCTGGGAGAAGTTGCATACTTCATTATGCTGAATACATGTGGTTCACACAAGAACTACAATTATTATGAGTTTTTCCTGTAAATATTGTCCTCGTTCAAAAATCTGTACTTTGCAATGTTTTTATTAGCAAAATTTGGGTTTTGACCATCTGTTCGCACTTGGCCTTCTTGTACAATGTAAAATTGTTTGACTATTTTGTTGGCACCCAGCCACAAGCTCTGGATGTGTAGTGTATGTATGTGAAAAATGTGCAGTAAGATTTAATGTTTGGCACTGTTTCTTTTATTGAATTTTCTGTGAGGGAGCATAACCCCAAAATCTTCTTGATGAATGCTTAACTCTCTTGCTGAAATCCATGTGTTATCTCCCACCATTTTAACCGCAGCCAGTGATCTGGAAGGCTAGATTTTGCATAGTTTACTTTTTTCTGTTCAATTTTGTACCCCTGTGGTAAATTTGTGTCACGTACAAGCTAAAAATGAAATCACCCTTTCACATACATCCTCTGCGCTGCCTCCCCCAATAAACTGCAGCTGGAAGAACACTAAAGACTTTTGGGAGCTCCATGAGGGCACTGGGCCTTGACAATGGAGGACGTGGGCCACGCCAGTCGTGGAAGGTGGACACTGCTAACCAGTGGTAAAATGCTTGTCCCCTCCCTTTCCAAACTACAATTATTATTGTCATACACCTGATTGTGGCATTTAATTTACTTATACACCCCTAGCATATGGTACCACCTGTAGCCTGGGCCTGCAAATTAAATGCTAGTAGTGGTGTGCAGCACTCATTGTGCCACCCACTACAGTAAGACAGTAAAACACACCTCCAGGCCTGCCACTGCAGCCTGGGTGTGTAGTTTTTATAGTGCCATTTCAACCTTGCTAGACCTAAACCTTCAATTTTAATACTTATAAATCACCTCTCAGGAAAGTCTTCCCATAGGGCAGGGTGCATGGTATTCAAAGGGTAGGGCATGCATATTTAATGTTTCACATGTCCTTGCAGTGACAATCCTCAAGTCATTTTTCACTGTGGCAAGGCTGGCTCGCCCATAGGTTAATACTGGTCTTCATCATTACCTTTTGTACGTGCTACGTTCAGTTTGGGAAGAGCTAGAAAAATGGATCAAGAACTCCTTTTAATAGTAATTTGAAGTGTATCTTAGTG
This sequence comes from Triturus cristatus, assembly GCF_964204655.1. Classification (NCBI taxonomy): domain Eukaryota; kingdom Metazoa; phylum Chordata; class Amphibia; order Caudata; family Salamandridae; genus Triturus; species Triturus cristatus. The sequence continues at coordinate 1,112,306,365 of NC_140580.1, read as the reverse complement.
GTCAAGTCGGAGTTTATATTACTATTTTGAAGATGACACTTTTAGAAAGCTGTAATTTTCCTTCCTAAAACCAAAAGGCTTTCCAACCAGTGTCCAGCTGTCACCGGACCTCTAATGGCTCCCACCTGGTGAGATATGCAATACTCCCAGACGGTGGACCAAGGATTCTGGGTGTTAGGAATGAGACTCCTAACTTGGCAGGGTGGCCTGGGGGCTCTGCCCAACCCCTTTCTGAGCTTTACAACCTTGTCACTGGAGGATGAAGCTCACGCTATGACCTGCTTCTTTTTTGTCTCTCTAGTAATGATGGCTCCAAACCCAGTGGGAGGGGAGAAACTGACTAGAACTGATTTAAGGGGTGGACAACGTCTTTTCCTCCAGCTGACACTGGTCATAAGAGTGTACCCCACAGATTTATCCTCAGAACACCCCTGAACTTGTGAAGAATGAGAATGACTGCCCTGCCATCTGAATAACTTGAAGGAAGGCTTGGCCTGCTTGCCTTGAATCCAGGACCCCAGCTGGAAATCTTAGGGTCAGTTGATTAATCTCCTGTTTAAACTACAGGGACACACTAGGTTTCTAGAGGCTCCTCTTACTGCAAGTGACCAGTGGACCAGTTCCATCTGGACTCGGCCTGGACCCTGCTGCTGGCCTCTGTTTGAGCGAGTCCTAGCCCCCAAATCATGCCCCCTGGTCTGGGACCCTTTGCTGACATTAGAATGTACTCCTCCTGTCCTCAAACTGCAAGAAGTGGATCTTTTTGCCAACTGTCTGTATAGAGAACCTAGAGAAACGGGGATCACCGTAGAAGCCACAGCAGTGGACGCTGAAATGCTGGGTCGGTGTCAACCTGCTGATTGGCTCCACAGGTCCAACTTCTAGAAAAGCTTCTAAATCCAACTGAGGAGGGCTTTACCACGATTGACGCTGATCAGTATTTGATCAACGGCGAAACCTTTCAAGGCATGGACATCAGACTCTCCCACTCGGAGCTTCCCCAACTTCCTCAACGACTGCACCAAGACCCACTCTTCAGCAACACCCCTGTCATCGAGCCCTGATTCAGATCCAGCTTGCTTCTTGACACGCTGACAACTTGTCAACAATCCCTTTTTCTCCATAATTGTTTCTGAGTCAAAGGTAAACTTTACACCAAGACCAATTTAGTTCCTGTGTCCGAGACGCGGTCCATCAAGGCTGGCCTTAACTTTTGACTTTGACTCTTTCTAGTGTAAACAGATACCCACAGTTGCCGCTTTGTGCTTTTTGGCATTATTTCAATTTAAACTTTAAAAATGTGTATCTCCAGTTCTGCTTACTGGCTTTTTGTCATTGTGGTTTAATTTTATTTATTAAAATATTCTATATTGTTGTAAGATTTTTCTTGTGTTGTGTTTTCACTTTATTATTGTTTGAAGTGTTGCATAAATACTTTACACGTTGCCTCTCAGTTAACCCTGACTGCTTCGTGTCAAGTTATACGAGGGTTAAGCACAGGTTTATTTGGTGACTTCAGTGCTCCACCCTGACAAGGATTGTGATTATTATTTCAGGCGGGTTCTCCAATTTCTTATGCATTGTATAAAATGGATGCAAGTGAAAGGGCTTTTTCGGCAAGTCAAGCGAAATACATTTCATTCATATTGATGAACAGGTAGAGCTGTGTTACTAACTGCACATTTCTGTCCCAAAAAGTTCTATTGACAAATTTATTGTCAAAAATGTAGTGGTGAATAAAGTTATTGTTAGCATTTATTTCAGCATGATGTAAAAAACTGTACTTTCAAAATAGTCTAATTTTACTAACAAAATGAAATACTTAAACTTATGCCTAACCATAATACCAGTATTGACCCCAATCTTAACCTTTTTACCTCATCACCGTTCATTTCCCCACACTCAAATGAATCCTATTCTCATCCAAATCCTAAATCTTACATGCTTTGTTACTCAACTCAAATTTTGCCTCACCCCTAAACCTAACCATAAACCCCATTTCAACCCTTCCCTAACCCTAAACCAATGTCTTACCTTAAAATGTACCCATATCCTAAGCCTACCCTAGGCTTTTACCCATCCTGTACCTTAACCATAACTCCATGCCTATATTAATCCTAACACCAACCCCTTTAACCTTTGGACTAGCTCTTAACCCTAACCCTTAAGTCTACCCATTAATCTAACCCATACCTTAGCCCCATCCCTTACATTAATCATAACCCCATACCTTACTTTCACCATAATCCCAACTATTACCTTTATTCTAACCTTTTAACTAACCTTTAAACCTAGCACTTAATTCTACCCATTACTATAGCCCTCATTTTAACCCCAATCCTTAACCATAACCCTACGGCTTATGTTAACCTTAACATTAATCTCTACCCTAAATTTAGCCCTACCCCATAACTTTGCTTATTACTATAACCCTTATCTGAACCCCAATCCTCTAGTTTAACCTTTATCCCTTACCTAAATTTAACCTTATTGTGCTTAATTTCAGCCGGTGGTTGCCGTTGGAGGGCACCAGCACTTATTAATGGGGACATGCACTTATTTTTCTCTATTAGATATTCCCAAGAGCAGAAAGGGGATAAACACACAAATCAGAAAGACAGAGGAAGATGAAGATTGACAACTGTCACAAAGGACGAAACGAAAGCAGGAACGTGCAAGAGTCAGATACGCGGCAGGGTGTGTCTGGTAGTGGATAAAAAAGGCCGACCTTTAATTGCACTTGCCATGGACTGCTGAGTAGGAGCTTCGGGCACCGTCACTCTTTCATTTTATAAATTAAGCACTGTAACCTTAACATGATCCCCTACCCTAAGCTAAGCCCTAAAACTTAACCCTAGTCCGTAACATTGCCCATTAATGTAACTCCATGCGGTATTTTAACCTTAGCCCCGAGGCCTGCTTTCACCGTAATGCCAGCAGTTACACTTACTCTACTCTTAGCCCTAACCCTTGAACTCTCAACTCTGACATTAACATACAATTTGCCATACTCCCATCCTTTACCATGGCCCAATGTTTTCCCTAACTCTTACCATAACCCTTACCGTAATCCTGAAAAGGGGCTCTATTAAACATTATAATGCATATGTATATATTCTTAACATACAAAAGCATTTTTACAATTTTGTTAAAACTTGAAAACACCTATTTTATTAACTACACTGTAAATATTCTACTTTAATTTTTTTTACAATAAACACTTATTGCTAACCATAAAGATGCTCCTTTTTTAGTGCTAAATTTTTTTTTAATGGCTGGTTAAGGTTTAGGGCACTCGTGAGTAAACTCAGGGCTAGAAGTTAGGCTTGCAGGCAAAATAATATGTCCAAGGTACAAGGGGTCACCAATATCACACTATGTAATATTGTGAAAATGGACATAAGTAGGAGCCTGGAAGGGGGGTCATGGTTAACCCTGGGCAGACAACTAGGCTACGCTCGCGAAGTTTGCGTAGTTTGTGGTACTTGGCTCTAAATGAATTGCATGTAGCACAATGCAAAATCGCGTAGCATAGCGTAGTTGCCATTTTTTGCTCGCTCACTGTCCTCAACGTCAAGTTGGCGACCGCGAATGAGCAAAATTACATCCCGGCGAGACTTTCTCCTCGTTTGCGATCAGCAACATCAAGATGCCGATTGCGAGCTTGCGTATCCTTGCGACCGCTCGCGATGAGAAACTACCAGTCCGCGTTGAGAAAGCTGGCACTCGAGTAAAAATCTACTTGAGCAGCAGAAAACGACCGCTTGCACTGTGCAAGATGCCGTTTGCAATGATTGCACAGTGTGCGTACAAGCATCCGGCACTGTGCAACCATCGCGAACAGCGTACTACGCAGTTCGCGTAGTGCAACGTGTATCTCGCGTAGTGCGAAGTGCACTTCGCGTAGCTACGCATAGCGCTACTACGCGAACTACGCCCAGGGTTTGTCATGGTTGCCTGCCTCCCCAAGGCATGGCGACCTTCCACCTGCCCGAAGGGGTAAGCATTCTTTGTGGCTCTTTGAGCCACTGAAAAATATCATTGTATGTTGGAATGGGATAAATTTGCATTATTCCGTGTAGTGTAATCACGTAGAATTACCTAAGAATTATAAGAGATTACCCAGAATTATACAAGAAGAGTATTTTCTGCATTTAGTGCTATTTCTTAGTGTATAAATGCCACCTCACCTGCAAAATGCTAAGAAATAGAGCAAAAATGCAACAAAACACGAAGAGTGAGTGCACGCGGCTGCTCGCGCTTGCTAAAATGGGCAATTGGGATAGAATGCTCCCCCAACCTACTGTCGGCATCAGGACTATTTTATTATTGAAAAATGTGCCCTTGTGTCCAAAATAGATGCACGGATGTATTTTGCCCTAAGAGATGCGCTAAATACAGCAGAACTCGAATAGCAAGTGTGAGCGAGCACTCGTTAATTGTATTCTTGCTGTAGGCTTTTTCACCCAAATTACTCTTAATTATGCAAGCAGGCGTAATCGCATTATTTTCTGTAATTATGTGCAAAAGAGTAATGTGGAATTTCTCCGATTACTTTGGTGTAAATGTCTAATTGGAAGTCGGGAATCTATTCCCCTTTCCTCCTTGAATTGCTAAGGAGTTTAATTGTGGCCTTTGCTGTCTTCAATAGTAACTCGGCGTCATAGAGCCTCTGTTGTGTATTGACATTTGAAATTTTACGTTTTACATTCTCAAATCGTTTTGCGTCTCCGGCCTTGCGCTGTAAATTCTTTTGCCTCGAGCTCAGTGCGTGCATCTGTGCCCTGTCAGACGTTTAATCTCTGGTACCTCTGCGCCTTGTCAAAGCCTTAACTTTGGCCCTTTACCTTCATGACATCTGCAGTAGCGGAGAAGGCTTTTGACAAATCTCCGCCGGCCACGCGCCCATGTTGTCGCCCAAAGACATGGAAGCAAGCATTGGCTTAACGAAGCGCGCGACGTCCGCGCGCCTGGCCCATGTCCGGCGTAGAGCTCAGAGCCCTCGGATTGGAAACCCATCTCTCTCCACAGATATATGGTCTCATTTAAGGGCCAGTAATTCTGTCAGTCTGGCCACTGACAAACGAGGGCACCCCGCTGCCAATCCGCCGCCGAGAGCGATGCGCGCGCTCATCCCGTGCCATCAGGCCGGGGAATTACGGGCGACGCTGGCCTTCGCTTGCAAGACTCATAATAACAAGTCCTGCCACAAAAGAGGCTTTGGGACCCGTTAGTTTATGGTGGGCTTGCGAGGGTGACACCGAACACTTGCGCGGAAACTGGGGGCGCCGGGGTCAGCGATGACACTCGTAAATACACACTATTACCGACATGAAATGAGATGTGTCAAGCGCAGATTGGCAACATCCCTGGGCACCGACGGAGGATACAGACCGGGCCCTGACAGATGCGCCCCGCCAAGCCCTGAAGCTTCAGCAACTGTTGCTTTGTTTCATTTATATCTGGAAATATCCGTGGAACAATACACCGGCTTGGACACAGGTAACCGAGGGCGCGAAACAGAGAGTCGCCATGATGCATTACAGCTCCGGTGAAATGAGATAATGACCAAAACACAGCGCACAGCCAGCGGTCGGAAAATAAGCAGACATCTCCACGGGCATCAGTAAATAACGATAGAAGGGCCGAAATCACAATTTCGAAACTTTAAACAAGTTTAGTGAGTAGATGTATGCAGACATGCAAGCTGTGGTGACGTGTGCACACCCTGCGAATGGCAAGTTTGTGCAAACTGGGCAGAATCGTCTTTAATTTAGATGAGAAGACAAATAAGGAGTGGGAATCACAAACCAGGTGTTGACCCGTCCGTGTCGAAAATAAAATAAACAATGCAAGACGAGGTAAAAGTGGCTCCATTTCATGGATTGTGGGACCCTCCTCAGATACGGGGATCCATGCATGGAGTGGACACATAACTTGGGGGACACATTGTTATCTGTACATGATGAATATATGAGCAAACTTCAGCAAACTTGCATTAACTAACTTTCTGCCAGCCGTCACAAATCGAACCGATTATTGGAACCATGCTAAGAAATTATTATCCAGATCAATAGTTCTGAATTTAGGAGCACCAGAAACATAAAAAGAGCAAGTTGGTTGTGCCAGGATTGTCCACTGGCAAGGGAGGCCTCACAGGGCCAGTCGGGTTCGGTTCCTCTCGCCCTTATTTTGAGGGTTGCTCGGAGACCAGAATCCGGTGATGTTCTTGTATTGTACTAATGAATAAATAAGTAATAATCAGTTTGAGGTTGTTTGGTTGATCAGCGGGGGCGTTATAAGTCTGCTGGGTGTGGCCTACGGGCTCGCCAAGATGCATAGAGGCTAACTGCATGGTTTTAAGTGGGCCGGGTCCCTGTCCCTCTCAGACCAATATTAGTTTTAAAAAAAACACAGACCTTGAAACGGGTTCCTATTGTGCCCTATATTCATGTCCTCAACTTTAATGGCAAACAACACTGATTGATTTCTGACCATTGAATGTAAATTTCCTTAAGGTAATCCATACCAGTGATTTAGTTCCGGTTTATCATTCACATGTTTTATTTAAACGTGCACCGCAATACAAGTCCTGTGGCACGCTCTACGGATCACAGAAATTACGTTTATGTATTTAAGCCACACCCTTAATTACATGGGCCACGCCCCTCACTTTTTGCATCCCATTTAAAGCTCTGGGTTGTTACTCTCGTGCATTGTGTGCATGTGTTGGTATGTGTGTGAATTTACTCCAGGTATTGGGTTGTTCTCGGGGGTCCACATATCCACCTTCTGGCTTATCCAGAAAGTGATGAGCGTGTGTTATGAGTTACTTTTAGACATACACTAGTGGCACAAAACTACGTTCTTAACAGCTATTTACACATGTGCTTATTATTTTTATATTTTGCATTCCAGACACATATTTGACATTGTTGTGTCTTACTCCATCCAACACAGCCTCTAAATTATTGCCAATTGGAATAAGAGATGGCGGTTGCTCCTTCTTCTACTTTCATTTATTTTTAGGTCTCGCCTGACCCAGCGCATGCGCTGGTCTGGCGAGACTTATTGAGAGGGCTCCAAAAGTGCTACCAGGCCAGCCTAGAGCTACAGTGCATGTGCGCGCGCGCCACGCTTTACCGCGATTACTTTCACTTTTGCGGCCGCACGGCCGCTTGGCATAGCCAATAGGTTTCGCTTTTGGGAACTTATAAGTATTTAGTTATGCAACTGTTGCATGGCTAAACACTTATAAGGTCCCAAAGGCGAGACCTATTGGCTATGCCAATTCTTGTTTTATTTGCCTCTCAGGTCTTCCAAAAACAGCCAAATGCTCAAATAATAACAGGTGACAAACTGTTATTTTTCACTTAACGTAAACTTTGCCAGACAAAAACGAAGTTTGGGGGGAGGGGGGGATGGTTCATATTAACATTTTAGAGCATCCCTACACTACTTGTGTGTGCTGTAAATGTACTTGGCAAGCACTAGTCCATATCACATCTCTTCATCATTCCACACATTCTAAGATTTACATCAGGTGTGCAGTAGTTTCTTTTACGGGCAGAGGGCATGTAATCACTGACCATAGCACGCACCCTACAGCCTGCAAAGCAGGGTTCGGTCCAGGCCCTGGATGGATTTCTGGCGCTGGCAGACCCTTGTGCATAGGGTCTGGCTCATCAAGCTGGCATCCCAAACATTGCCTCTTTATTACACGAGTGCAGCATTCATAAGGGGTAGATGTAGCTCCCATAACTTTTAACTCACAGAATTTACTGTAGCATAATTATGCAAAATTACAGCAATATCGCATGGGATTATGCAGATTTACATGAGGAGTTTACCCAGCATTTAGCGCTATTTTCTTAGTGCAAAATGTACCCTTGTGTCCAAAAATGACCACGGGATGCATTTTCCACAAAGAAAAAATAAGTAATTGAAAGCAATCATGAACAGCAGCCACATGCGCTCTGGTCCAGTGGTTGTACAGAAGGCATTATGGCCCCAAATTATTCCAAATTACACTAGCAGGCGCATAACAAATCTCTCACTAATTTTGTGTCGCAAGAATATCATGAAATTACAAAGGTTACTCCGATAACTCCGGCGCAATTAAAATTTCACCCAGGCCTATGGTTTTTAATTAAAAAACACTTCGTTTGTGACAGATGAGCACAAACACAATATCCAAAAGGCCTGTTTTTTAATGTTGTATTTTTTTTTGCTGTTCAAATACATAACATTTATCTGAAGCTGGGTCTGCTCTCTGCAGCCGAGCTCTGCCCTTCCATGTTATAAGTGAAGACTTGTAGTAATCGGAGAGCCAACGCTGTGAGATCTATGCCACCTCTTTGTTTTGCAAATGGGTGTAGTTGCCTTTACTAAGGAGTTGCGTGACTAGCGAAATCTTCTGTCTCATATGTCAGGTGGAGACCGTGATGTTAAAACATGAATACTGCCCTCAGTCTTCTGGACATCACACTTTTAAAAATGTTTTTTTAGGAAAGAAATGTTTTCAGTGAAATCAATGATCACCCATATTTAGAAACATATGATCTCTGTATTTATTTATCACTGAGTTTTATTTAGATCCTGATAGATTTAAGAAGAAGATAGGAATTTAGTAAATTAACTATACAATGATTCACTGTTAGAAATGGGAGTCTCTAGTTGACTGTGGTATGCACCCTGTCCAAGTAGGGACCCTTCCTACTAGTCAGGGCAAGGGAGTTACACACCCAAGATAACCCCTACTCGCCCCCTGGTAGCATGGCAAGAGCAGTCAGGCTTATCTCAGAGGCAGTGTATAAAGTATTTGTACAAAACACACAGTAACAGTGAAAATACTACAAATGGACACCACACCAGTTTAGAAAAATAAAGTAACTTTACCTAAACCAAACAAGACCAAACCAATAAAAATCCAACATACACAACTCAAAATATGACTTTTAAATTTTTTTTGCGATTCTGTCCATAGAAAACTATACAGTGATTTTACACAAAGTACCTTCAAATGTGTCAAAATTCAGAAGCCCACAGACAAAAGAAGCATCAGAAGACACAGCGATGCATCGGTTCCTGAGTCCTTGCGGAGGCAATGCGTCAGTTCTGCTGCACGCAGTAGAAGTGTTGTGTCGACTCTGTACTGTAGGGGGAAAGTGTTGCGTCGATTCCGAGACGGTTCTGGTATGCAGGTGCTGCATTGGAGAAACGTGGCACACAGGTGCTATGCATGGAAATCCAGATGCGCTGGAGGTCGATGCGACAGCAGCAAACAGGCACTGCATTGATTTCTTTAGGCGCGGTCCAACGAAGCGTCAATTCTTTCAGCCCTACAGCAGGGTTTGCGTCTGAGTCAGTGTGGTGGTCTTGGACTTCGGAGGCTGGTGCACTGAACTTGTGCTGCAGTAGTTTCTTCGGCCACTGGCAGGCACTGCATCAATTTCTTAAGTGGCACAGCGGCTGCGCGTGGAAATTCTTCCTCCACTGCGGTGCTGCATTGGAAAAACAGGTGCTAGAAAGGGCGATGCATTGATTTTCAACACTTCTTGATGCTTTTAGCAGCAGGAACAACCTTCAAGGGCCCAGAACTGGAATTGTCACCACAAGACAGGTCAGAACTCCCAGCAGTGAGGTTTAGGGATGCTGCAGGTGAAGTCTTTGTGTCCCTAAGACTACTTAACAGGAGGCAAGCTCTACACCAAGCCCTTGAAGAATCTTCTCCAGAATGATACAGCAAAGGAAAAATCTAATCCTTTCCACCGCTCACAGAGAGAAGCATTAACTGCAGGCTACCGTAACAAAGCAACACACAGCTAAGGGGCAGTACAGCTCCGGAGAGCTCTTCAGCTCTTCTTCTTGTCTGGATCCTCTTGACCCAGAAGTGTTCTAAAAGTCTAGGGTTATAGGTCCAATACTCGTACCCCTTTTGCCCTTTGAAGTTGGCAAACCTCAAAAAATGTCTTTGTTGTTCACAAGTGCTTGCTTTACCCAGTCTTGGCTCCAGACACACTGCAGGGGGTGGAGACGGCCTTGTGAGAGGACAGGCACAGCCCTCTTCAGGTGTCAGTGGCATCTACTCCCACCAGTCTAGCCCAGATAGGCCCATCAGCCTGCTGGTGGCTCATCAGGATATGCAGGACACGCCTCAGCTCCTTTGTGTGACTGGCTAGAGTGAATTCACAAACAGCCACTGTCAGTCTAAAGCAGACGTTGATTCCACAGACAGGCAGAGACATACGATGGATAAACACAGAGGCGGCTCCTATACCAAGGAAGCTTTTCAAAAGTGCAAAAAAAAGGAAAAATAAAATGATAATAAAACAATGTTTTTATCATTTTATTTTTTTGTGTTGACGCCATTTTTGTGTTGGGAGTGGCTTCACTGTTGTTACTATATGCAAATCAATCTTGACCCAGTTCCTTATGGGAACATTCCTGCCTGAACTGCCAAGCCATGTCTTCCCTGGACCGGAAACAAGCATCCTGGGACCGGTTTTGGGCTAACAGCCCTCATCAACCAGGCTAGCTTGAATCCAGTGGCAAAGTGAACAAGGGACCCACGTCTGGGCATATCCTTCCAACTTAGGGCGAACAAAGCAAACACAAGGAAATGATGGGCAGAGCAAAAAATCTATGGATTTAGGCCCAGATCTCTGTACTGGGGTGAATGTATGACATTGTTATGCATTCTGTCCATCAATTGTTCTTTTTGCATTTGTCACCCCGAGTGGGACGGGTATGGCCAGACGTGGGTCCCGTGCTCTCCATGCCACTGGAGTCAAGCTATCCTGGCTGATGAGGGCTGAAAGCCCGAAACCAGTCCTAGGATGCTTGTTTCCAGTCCAGGGAGGACCTGGCCTGGCAGTTCGGGCTGGACTGTTCCCATTCGGCAGAGGGTCAAGACTGATTTGCATATGGCTGGGTCCAAACTGGAATGGCATGGTGAGAAAAAAAACGATGGATTTAGGCCCAGATCACTGTACTGGGGTGAATGTATGACATTGTTATGCATTCTGTCCATCAATTGTTCTTTTTGCACTTTCTAAAAGTGGCATTTTCAATCACACAATTCGAAAACCACCTTCACTAAAATATGAATTTTTAGATTTTGAGCTCAGAGAGCCCAAACTTTAAATCTCTTTCTCCCCCAATTAAAAGTTACACTTGTAGAATGTTACAAGGCAGCGCCAATGATAACCTGTGGGAAAGAAAGACCTTGCAATAGTGAAAAAAATGAAATTGGCAGTATTTCACTATCAGGACATGTAAAACACACCAGCACATGTCCTATCATTTACGTACACTCCCCCCTGCCCATGGGGGTACCTTGAGCCTACCTTAGGGGTGCTTACATGTATAAAAAGGGAAGGATAGGGCATGTAAAGTGTGTGCACTTGCCAGGTCAACATGGCAGTTTAAAAGTGCACTCACAGACACTGCACTGTCAGGCCTGAGACACGTCTACCGGGCTACTCATGAATGGCATAATCTGTGCTGCAGGCCCACTACTAGCATTTGATTTACAGGCCCTGATCACATACAGTACACTTTACTAGGGACTTATCAGTAAATCAAGTATGTCAATCATGGATTACCAATCTGAATCCCAATTTAACAGGGAACACTTGCACTTTAACACTGAGCAGCATTGTTAAAATGCTCAGAGTGTCTAAACCAGCAAAACAAAGTCCAGCACACTGTTAAAAATACAAGAGGTAGAGGCAAAAAGATAGGGAAACCACGCCAAAGATGCCAGGTCTAAAAATAATTAGGGAACATGGGTACAAATCACACCTTCTCTGTTTGATGAAGCTGTGTGATATCTGTCAAATCACTGTACTTCAATGTTTCTTATATTCCTTGATGGTTACATTGGAGTGCAAATTCAAATAATTAATTTCAGGATAGGGTCTACTGAAAAAAATCCCAGGTTTGCATTTTATTAGACTTCAATGTAGCTTCATCTATAAATAAAAAGGAAAGGCCCACATGTGAGGGGCACCTGACTGACTTGTCTGGTTTATTTTTTACTAATTGCATTCTGGTAAGAAAGGACATGCGCTCATTAATGTTTCTAAGTGTAAATCTACGAACGTTTACTTTTAGTACGTGTTCTACAATGCAACATTGAAATCTAATGCACTAAATCAAAGCTTCCAAATGCTAACGCCCCCCTCAATTTTAGGACTGGTTTGGTAGCTGAGTTGTCTCTCATCCTTATGGTACCAAAAGAAAAAAAAACAGCTTGCAGAAGTACTACTAAGAGATGGGCCTCAGTTATGCTCACTTGTTGGGTTCCTTGTATTTCATTGGGCAGACCCATGTGTTTCCACTGAAAAGGAGTGCCAATATTATAGATTTTTCCTTGTGGGAAAGTTTATGCACAATACAGCAGAACCGCATTGGTTATGGTGAAAAGTCATTGATCAAAGCTATTTGCCTCATCTATTTATTATGAAAAGTTGCAATAAAGGTAGTAAACCTGACATATTTAATATATAAAGCATATGTTAAACTTAATATGTATTTACTCTATTTTAAAGCCTGCAGAGATGTAGTGGTGGGCACCCTAAATATTGACCCCAGAATATTGATGAAAACAATATCGAGAACAGAATATTAAAACAAATATAGACAACTAAGTAAGTCTAGATTTTGTGACAAGACCCGAGGCTAATATTATTGCAGCCTCCTTTAATGCCACCACAATCAGCAGCCGCTTTCATACCATGGAACACAACAAAGTTCCAACAATCTAAAACAGTAGAACACTCAACCATCATCCGTCTTTTTTGCTGCTGCATTAACAGATAAGTACTCATCTAGCAGCTCTCAGTGTTTGAGTGTTTTGTTTGTTAAATTCTGTTTAAGCTGCGTGGAATGTATGGATAAGTACATTTTCTGGGGATCGGTGCAAAGTTGCAATTTAAAATGTAATTGTTTCTGGGGCGATGACCGTTTACAATTTGTATTTCACCTGTGCTGTTTGCTTTTAACTATCTTTTGTAAAAAGAAACACTTTTAAGAGTAATAGAAAGTATTAAGTACTATGCAGCTTTTAAATTGAGGCCTTTGGTTGCTGGTGAGGTTTGTCAGCACATCTCGATTATTGTTGAATTTGAGACAGGCCGGTGTGGTAACCTCAGTAATAAGAGATCATCGGTATTATTGACACTTTGGGAGAGTGCCAGAAGTGAGTTTGAGCCATGATGTGATTGGCAAGTAGGAAAGATGAACATGAAGAAAGGACTCAGCGTGACCACTTCATGTACTACTCGACATGAAAGCGTACATTTGAGATGATTGGGATAATTAATTTGGTGGTTTTCAATGTAATTTCCTGAGTGAGAGGTTGGACAATTAGACTGTTTCACCAATTTGTGTCTTCTAACAGTTGACAGACATCTATAGTGGTGCAGAGTGGAGTCGGGTTTAGTTCTGGAGAGGTTAGTTTAATTTGGTGATTTTTTGGGGTAAGTTTAATAGATTTTGAGTATTTTAAAAAGATTATAGAGATGAGTGAACCAAGGACTTTGGGCAGTGTTGAGAGTTCTATGGAAGAGAGAATTATGAACATGCTGTCGCAGTTATCCATGGATTTTAATAATAAGATGGAGAGAAAGTTGGCTCACTTAACTCAGAGTAAAGGGTTTGCCACCAAAGATGAGAGGTTTTATTCAGCCTCTGAGGGGCGGCAGAGAGAAACCGTGGAAAAGTGAGTAGAAAGAAAAAACACCTTATAGAGGTGTGGCTCAGGCAAACAAATGTGCTGGCTCAGAACAAGGAAATTGTGGATGGCGAAACATGATGGTGTCTCAGACACACAAAGGGACCAAAGAAAGGGAACTCAGTATGGACGCCCACTGAGACTCGTAAACATTCTGCAGTGTTATGTGATGAGTCCTCTGGCAATGCGGGGATAGAGTTAAGTTGTTTCTCTGATTTAGAAGGGGAGAACAGAGGAAGTGCGGCCGTTTGGCGTAGTGGGCAGGACCGCGTCAGCCAACGGACATGCACAGCACTACGGAGGTGGTGCTCGCTACAGCCGTTGGCCGACGAACGCTAGCAACGGGTTAAAACATCCAACTTCGCCTGAGTGGTCTCTGGCAGCCCAAGTGGCTGAGTATGTTGAGACCTGGATAAGGAGGCAGATACCTAAGGATGTTAGACTTCCTCTTAGTGCCCAAGACCTAGTCTGGCAAATAAGGTTGACTTCTGACCTTGATGCCAAAATAATGGAAGCATATGTTTCAAAGAAATCTTTAAATATGGAAGAACTGAGGCAGTGGATACAAGGGCAGTGTGCCTGTTAGGATATGCAAACGCTGCATTATCAGTGGAAAGAAGGAATAGTATTTTACTCAAGATAGACCCGAAGTTGGTTGAGTTGGCTAACAACCAAGCAGATCAGGCAGCAAATGGTTTACTGTTCGAGAATGATTTCAATAACGGAGATGTCCAAGTACATAGGCGAATTTAGTTTGTTGCAGTAAGTGTTTGATAATTGTGTTTTTGGAGGGGTTGGGAGAACGATGGGTCAGATCCCCGGGCTAGGTCAGGACATTACAAGAGCATCTTTTAGACCCAGTTCTTACCAGACCTCATATCAGACAGGGGGATTTTACAACTGGAGACAAAGAAACAAAAGCAGAGGAGAACGTGCTGACTGGCGAACCCGGGGATCAGGTAAGGCAAGACTCTACTGTTATCCCATTAAAGTCGGGCAGCAGACATGCTCAATTATATGGCAATTGGACCTGGGCAACAGGCCGTCCACGGGTCTTGGCACGAGGTTACGATATAGATTTCTTAGAAGAGACAATTCAGTATAATTATCCAGGGATGATAAGGTTCAAACATTTGGCTTCAGTAAGCAAAGAAGTTCAGGAATTAGAGGCGAAGGAAGGGAGCAATTGTGTAGGCAAGGAAACATGTAAAGGGGTGCAGAGAAATATTTACCTAGTAGAGACAAAGGACAAAGGGATGAGGCCTGTGATTAATTTGAGAGGCCTGAATGGATGGGTGGAGTTCCATCACTTCAAATTGGAGGGAATACACTTGATGAGAGCTGAAGGAAATATACATTTTCTATACCTAATTACACATATTTGTCCCTATGTGGTAAATACAACTTCAAGGTAGATTGATGTGGAGTTAGAAATAGTAAATCTACAGTTACCTATGTGCACTTCCATTTCAATATGTTGTTCCTTGATATTCTGTCCTCGATATTCTTCACTCTCAATATTCTGGGGGTCAATATTCAGTAGTATAATCAGATGTAGTTTGCTACACTGAAGTTAACATACTACCATTGTAGACAGTTTTTTTGGTGTTCAATATTTTATATTGCTTCTGACAAACCCCGTGGATAGAAGATATCCACTGTGATAATCATTGATATGCCCTCGAATGAGAAATTGTATTTTGCTTAGCCAAATGTAATCTTGTATATATTTGCTATTGTATAATTCTATGCCTGATGGTTGCTTTGTGGAAGAGCTCATACTCATTTAAGAAGGTCTGAGTTGGTTAATGTGATTTAGGGCCATAATAAAGGATCTAATTCCCAAAGGGAAACTGAGAGGAAAGTCGAACTTTACAACTTTTGTTATTCACAAAAGGCATTTACTACTCCTAAATGCCCTTTGTGAATACCAAAGTTGTAAAGGTTGACTTTCTTCTCTGTTTACCTTTGTGGATCAGGGCCAAAGACTATAGGCCTGATAGGTTTCAGCAGAAAAAGCTATGTCTGAAGCCATAGGTCTGATTCGTATATTCTAAAATATGATGACAAAGACTGCAAGCTGGGCGAATTTATTGCTAAAAGTGTTTGTTAAAGCCATAAGGCCTTTAATGGTAGATTAGTGTTACTGTGTTACAGACTGTAAACAGGTATTTCGTTACATGACATCTCAGAGATTACTCTAGTAGCCAAGGTTTTTGGTGCTCCCTCTAACAAAGCCCTAGGGTAGAATATTTTCATTCTGATAATCCTTTTTTAGGGACTTTTGAGAGACTTGTTAAATTGGCTTACACTGAATTGGAACATTGAATTTACTTATAAGTCCCTCGTAAAGCAGCACTACATGTACCCAGGGCCTGTAAATCAATGCTACCAGTGGGCCTGCAGCACTTATTGTGCCACCCACCTAAGACATGTCTCAGACCTGCCATTGCAGCCTGTGTGTGTGCAGTTTTTAACTGCCATTTAGACCGGGCACAGTAAACCTCTTACCAGGCCCAAGCCTACCATTTTAATACATATAAGCACCCCTAAGGAAGGCCCTAAACAGCCCAAAGGGCAGGATGCAGTATATTTAAAAAGTTGGACATGTACTTTTAAGTTTCACATGTACTGGTATTGAATAACTCCTAAAATTGTTTTTCACTACTATGAGGCCTACCTCTCCGATAGGATAACATTGGGTTACCTTATTATATATAAAAAGTGATAACTTTCAATTGAGAGCAGGTAGACAGGCCGATTTGGTGTCTATGGAATTGTGAATAAAAGCCCTCTTTAATGGTAAAGTCCGATTTCTAGTCACAATTCTGAAAATGCCACTTTTAGAAAGCTGCGGGACACATCTCGTTGCTGGCCTTCGCATTGCAAGCCTCTGATCAAAGGCATCTTCGATGACGATGCAAGGGGCACATCGGAAGACATGCACCCTCTCGGAACCAGCGGGTGCATGATGCAGAACTTCGCATCACAAGCCCCTCGTTGTTGGCATCCTCGACGACGATGCAGGATGTTGCATTGCAGCTTCTCAGCTACCAAGAATCGTTGCTGCATGACACATCCTTTATGCCGGACTTCACAACGCTCTAAAACTAGCACCAGTCCAAAAAAAGAGTCTCATCCTCCTCAGTTTCTTCCTGAAAACTTTCAGGGTGATCCCTCTAGCAGGGTGAGAACTTGAACAGTGGTGCCACACAAATGGATTAAGTGAATTACTCCAAATTTGGCAGAAAGCTAAACTTGATTCAGAAATTGTGCTTTTTGTGATTTGCTGTGAATTCATTCAGTAGATTTTGAGAAATTATGGTTCAAATGTGTATATATGTCATGCTGAGGAGGATCTGTGAAGCCAACAGATCAAAAGATAAGATCTGATTGGCTGCCACAACATCAACCATGGTGTTGCGGCATTAATATTAATCTCGGGGTCTCAGTCCCTCATCTTGAAAAAAGTTGAAAATAAAATGTTGGGAGGGCAGGGTAAGGTATACCCTGTGGCCCAGGTTGCCCCCTTGGGCCAAAATATGAAACTGATTTTCTTCAATTCTAATCCCCCGGGTAGGACTGGGCCAAAGAGGGAGTGTCTATATTATATTAGGGAAGGGGGCAATTGGCCCCATTCTATGAGCCATTCTATCACCCCGGGTTCCCATTGCCCTCGGGATGTATTATGAATTGAAAGGGAGAGGGTGTGGGGCCCCCTCTCTTAATCACTTTCGACCCCAGGGATGCCATCCGTCAGGCCTCATTTGTTTTTGGTTGGGAAGTGATGTGTGGGGCCCCATGCCCAAGCTGATTTTGGTCCCATCACGCCATCCCCAAGGGCCTCCCATTTTTTTTAGATGGGGAGGAGGGTATGGGCTCCCCTCTTCAGGCTGATTTCAGCAGCAGGGACCATATCCACGGGCCTGGCATTTTTTTAGAAGAGCGGCATGAGACTCCACTTCCTGAGCTGATTTTTGCCCTGAGGATCCCATATCCCAGGGCCTGACTCACTACAGTGTCCCAGGGACCTTCTTTTTAGGAAAATGTAGTTCCCTAGTGCAGGCAGGGTAGATTTCATTGCTCCCACCTGGCGAGAGCATAAAGGCTCCTGCTGGGCAGGAGTTGAAATGCATCTCTCTGCATGAACTCTGGCAGGCAGTGAACAGAGGATTTCTCCCACTCGGGGGGAGAACAGAGGAAAACTGCTCCTACCAAGGGAGCTAAAAAGAGAAGCCGGCCCCTGCTAGCACTGAGAATGCGTGCTGGCAGGTGAGCTGGCAGGGCAACAGGGGACATGGCCATCCCTGGAAGCATCAACACAGGAAAATAGTGTGGGTGCCCTAGGTGGAATTGTGGCACCCACCACCAACAAAAACCAAAAAGCTACAGCAACATGGGAGTGTGCTGCCTGCACTGATATAGAAAATGGGCCCACTTCCAATGACACCCAGGAGCCGGCAGTGGGAGTCTTGGAGCTCCCCATGTGGCCCCCAACTGCACATAAACTCTGGGTGTCCTGGGTAGGACCGGGACAGCCAAAATATAATTTAAGAAAATGAATAATAAATGAGCATCAGGAGCTGCTCATTTATTATTCACTGCTCCCTTTCACGAGTGCCCCATAATGCCCTTCAAGAAGTGATTTACATATTTGTCCCTGTTTGATTGGGCCCCCAATCTGGCCAGTGCATCATCATCATCCGGAAATTTAAAAACAAAAGCATACACAAAAAAAACTGTAAGTCATTAAATGCATGTCCGTAAGAGAGCTTATCAATATTTGTGAAGCACTTTGAGCTTCTGAGCTGGAGATATTTGGTTACAAGCTGGAGTGCAGCGACCCCTTGTGGTTAGTTCAATGGCTGCATTTTCTGGGTTGAAGAATTTTAAAGAAGACTCAACATGTTTATGCCTGTTTTGAAGAAAAATGCTGTATTATGTGACAGTAATTAATAACAAACATTGAGATATATATATAATATATCTCAATTGCCGGAACTTCACGGTACAAGTGTAACACAGAGTGAGAAATACTCCGCGATGGAGCAGAGATATATATATATATATATATATATATTCCAAGCTCCAAAGTTGCCCAAAGCAAATGAGCTGCACTCTGGCCGAGCATAAGGTAACAAGCCTTTATTCAGGTACGAACATCTTCTGTCTCACGATACAATTCGACAGCCATTCCATTCTCTCCTGCCTGACGCGTTTGAAAGGTAAGTCCTTCTTCTTTGGAGGTTTATGGATGGACAAGGTCACGGGCAATCCGACCTTCACTTCCCAATAATTACATGATTCTACGCCCCCAGATGGACAGGTCCTATGACACAGCAGAGCATTCTTGGAACTGAAGTATTTGTGAAATATTACCTACGATGGTTGCACAAATTCCTGTCAGCAAAATTACAAGCCCACAGATTGGTCTCGTTCGGCAGTGTCCGTTCTCAATCCTATGCTCGTAATCCACCAATTGGTTCAATAAATATCAGAACCTGTGGCCCCCTAGGTTCACGGAGTGGTGCAAGCTCGGCGGCAGGGCAGCCGCCAAATATTCCAAGCTCCAAAGTTGCCCAAAGCAAATGAGCTGCACTCTGGCCGAGCATAAGATAACAAGCCTTTATGCGGGTACGAACATCTTCTGTCTCACTATACAATTCGTCAGCCATTCCATCCTCTCCTGCCTGACGCATTTCAAAGGTAAGTCCTTCTTCTTCAGAGGCTTATGGATGCACAAGGTCACGTGCAGTTCCGACCTTCACTTTCCAATAATTACATGATTCCACGCCCCCAGATGGGCAGGTTGTATGACACAGCCGAGCATTCTGGGAACCGAAGTATTCGTGAAATATTACCTCCGATGCTTGCACTAATTCCTGTCAGCAAAATTACAAGCCCACAGATTGGTCTCGTTCGGCAGTGAGAAAAACTCTGCCACGCAGTGGTTGGCGGAGCTTTGCCGGAACTCCGCGGTACAAGTGTAACGCAGAATGAGACATACTCCGCGATGGAGAAGATATTTCTCATTCTGCGTTACACTTGTACTGCGGAGTTCCGGCAAAACTTCGCCAACCATTGCGTGGCAGAGTTTTACTCGTGCGCGGCTTGCCAACGATAAGTCGGTGAGCCCAATCAAGAATTTGCATCCCCTTGTGCATTTTCAGGTGCTAGAATGGCACGCAGCAAGATATTCTCAATGCCGGCAGTCGCCAGCAGTCGCGATCGTTCGCGGTGAGAAAGTTGCTGCTCAAGTAGAATATCTACTCAAGCAGCAGCAAAGAAGCCGCACCCTTTGACGCGGGTGAAGTTCGCACTGATTTTACAGTGCAGAACAAGCTTCCAGTGCTAAAAATCAGCGCAAGCAGTTTAATGTCCCAGATTCTGCCCGCTTGTGGTACTCTGCAGAAACTCGCTGAATTTTTATGTAACTCCGCTGAATCCCACAGAATGAAAGTAGACTGGAATATGGTTATTTATAAATAACTCTTTTAATTTATTGACAAAGCCAATAAGTCACCATTTTATATGTTCATATATATGTTGATATGCTGACCCCTTAATGGAGTCAATAGGACCACTTTTTATATTTTGGTGTTCTGACACTTTGACAAAGACAGGAGGTCTACCTTGCTTAAAAGTATACCCTTTATATTGTTACATGACAGTCAATTGCGCGCAGTGGGTGGGGGGGTGTTGGATATCCAACCCCACGCTGCACAGGGGATGGACAGCTTACTTTATGTAAAAAAAAAAACTAGAATTTCATTTTTGAAAAAAACAAAAACATAAATTGACGTTATAATTAGGAAGTAAAATGGTATCTTCATTTACATATATAAAACCTTACAAATTCGCTGCAAAAGCAAACATGGAAGGGACATTATAGTTAGGTGAAAATGTCAGTTAAAACATTATGTTTTAGGCAAAATAAAAACTCACCAGTTTTAGGTATTTCGAGTAAATGGCACTCCCGCTATACACTGTTTGTACCCTCACATATAACATCACTCATGACATGTTCTATGACTGCATTGATAACACCCCTAATAACAACTAAATATCATCATTTATAACAACAGTGTGCATGGTGGGGGCAAGAGCTTTTGAGTCTACGTTTTGGCGTCTGTGGTTGCACAACCTATATTTTCACAAGCCCAAGGAACCTGCGGGTTCCACAGAACCTCCAACATCAGCCCGTTGACTAGTGTCGTAGGATGAGCTCGGGAGACAAATTTGTCACTGTTCCGTTTCTCACTGATCCGTCAACGCTGACTCAAGCAAATGTGAGGGCGGACCCAGAGCTGTGGGCAGAGCGTGCACCTTGAGTTTGACATTCAGATGGACGTCACTTCCCAGAAGCCATGCAGAACCACTTAAGGAGGCAGTGGAGGGTATCTCCCTCACACGGAGGAGATGGGAAAACGCTGCTGGCCCAGCAGCACGGTGTACCTGAGATTATTTAAGCTACATGTCAAAACTACTTGTTTATATCAGAACATTCACTTCATATGATCATGTTAAACACTTAAGACACCTTCAATACATTTGCTTTCTTCAGCAAAAAAGTATTAATGCACATATGTTTATGAATATCTAATTAAATGTGCAAATTTGATATTATGTTGATATGACACTGTAGGACTTTGAAGTCAAAAATAATTTAAATGTCCTCAACAAGATCTGTGAGCTTGATGATGCACATGATGTGCGTGGCTGTGACCTTTGGACCCCATACATTCTGTGCAATGGTGTCTTAAGGAAATGTTTTTAAAGCACAGCTTCTTAAGCCCTGACCCCTCCCCTTTTACCCTAATAAGTCTGCAGGAAATGTTAGTAGTAACCCTGAGCGTAGTTCGGGTAGCGGGGCTAAGCGGAGGGCCACAGAGTTGGAAACAAACTCCGTAGAGCTCCACTACGCCGCCTGCCTCCACTACGCCGCCCGCCTCCACCCCCTGGGTACTGCTTGAGAGAACTGCGAAAGTGCGCGCGCATGCTCACAATGTGCATGCACTGGCACAGTTCTCTCAAGCAGTACCCGTATGGCAAGGAAGAGGAGGAGGGCACCCCGGGGAAGCCGCGGTAACCAGGTAAGTGTTTTTTACTTTTTTTAGATTACTTGTAGCTTATATCTTAATAGGGGGTGGAGGAGGGCGGCGGGCCAACTCTGCTCCGCTGTGAAGTGTGCGGAGATTTTCCTACTGGAATAGGCAAACCTCCACACACTCCACAGGCGGAGCGGAGTTCTCCGCCAACGGTTAGTTAGTAGTGGATTTTAACAGGTGTCCTGAACCCCTGTATATTTTTTTATCATTATAGCACAGGGTTCCAAGCCCTTCACACCACACCTTTGCCTTAAAGCAGTTCTTCTTAGCCTTCGAAATTCTTCAGATCTTCAATGCATCCCATTGGTGTAACAAAATGTGATAGGGCACCCCTGCAAGATGTGCTGAAGGGGCCCCTCATACTCACATCAGTAGGGGCTGAGGGAACCCCTCCACTATGGGTAAGCCTGGGGCCCCACCCCCACACCACAGGGGTTGTGGGGGCCTTTATTACTCCCCTGATGCATCACTATTGCAACCAAGGGTCCTGGCTGAAGCAATTTCTATGATTTAAATCTCAATACAACACACACAAATACAAAAAAGAATAAACCAACAAATAATGAAAAACATTTTTAGAACACAAACAAAAAAATACTCAAATAAAAATGTTAATTTTAATGGGAAGGCTGGAGCTTTTAAACGCGGGGCTTTATTTCTAGAGTGATATGCGACACTAGCATTTCATTTCATCTTTTTATTTTTGCTCCTCCTGCATGCTGTCTCTTTGTTGGCACATATCAGTGCTTCTAATGGGGCCACCAATCATGCAGGCTAGAATCTTTGTTGTACCTCTGCTCCCACATATTAAGCTAAGGAGGCCAACTTAGTTTTTAGCCTCCAGTTTCAAATTGCTTCAAATGTTCAATTTTCAATTTTGCCTTATTTATTTAGATACATTTTATTAATCTGCAAAAGTTATTTAAGTTTCTAATCATTTGCGTGTCCACTGAGTGGGCATTGCAGACCCACATCTTAGAGTGGCTGGCTCAAAGGGTCTGCAGCGAATGTTAGTGACACATTGTGCCGTGTATTCTGAATCCCTATGCATTAAGAGGCCTATTTATCAAGGTTTTGAGTCGCCCCTGCACCACACCAGGGGACGTAAGGGCGTTGCAAAACCTGAGTGAGATGCATCAAGCCACTCTAGGCCACTTTCCGTGGCCCTGTATGGCTTGATGAAGCTACGGTAATGCAAGTCAGTGCAAGCCGCTGCCTCGTAGTACTCTGCCTTGAGAGGCATTCCATGGGTTGGTGTTCCCACGCATCCACCCATGGACTTTAGCACACTCCCAGATTTACCATTAGTGGTAGAAATGGCAATACGGCAAAATGCTACGCCGCCCCAGGTGAGGGGTAACCAGGAGATATATCTTTATTTCTCCTCGTTTTTTCCCTCTTTCTACTTGGGCTGCATTGCGCAGTACATATGGAAAGAGGAACATTTCTGCCAGGGTTGCTATTTTGCGGCAAGGTGTCCTTTACTGCACAAAAACAATCCTGCCTACAACGCAGGCCCCCTTGCAACGTGACACAAGGGATCCTGCATTGTCGCTAGACAGCCAAAGGTGTCTCAGCACTAGGCAAGGACAGGAGTGTGCCGTATAATGTCAAATATGGTGCATCGCTGCCTTTTCCCGTTCATGCAGCGCGGAGGCTTGATGCATTCCGCTGCATGAAAGATTGATGATTGCGCCCCTGTGTGCATTGAGCAGGCTTCAGGGAGGGTTTTTAGAGCACAGGGCTCTAGTCATTCACCATAAATGCCCTGCAGGGAATGCTGATAGTGTGCACTGTGACAGGAACTCTGACCCCAAACCTTTCTGCATATTAAGGGGCCTGGTGGCTTGTTTAAGAAGGGAGAGGTGTAGCGCAGTGCTCAGACTGGCTGACTTGGGAGCACGGGGCTCACGGTTCGATCCCTGGAGGCAGTGCTGGCAGCTCAGCTCAGCACCATGTGACTCTGGGCAATAGCTCACTTAAGCTCCCTGACAGCCCCCAGCGCCTTGAAACCTGAAGGCGTGATATGTTCACGCTTCACAAATATGGATTATTATTATAATTAGGGCCACGTGGCCAGGAGGTCTGAACCTGGTGCGCTCCATGCAGTGAGAGGTCCACAGCGCTGTAAAGTCTGGACCCTCACATTTTCTGCATTCAGGGGTCTGGTCGCCATCCTTTTATAAAAGCGATGGCCTCAGAGCTCTGGGCTCTACACATGCCCGCCAGCCCCCCAGCATGCACTTTAGTTACACTACTGGCAACCGACAGGGTAATACCCAATTGACCCTTTTAGTACCTGGGTAAGGAACAATAAAGAGCAAGCAACAAAAATGGTACAAAAGGAAAAGATAAGAGAATAACTTGGGACAAGAGCACACTAATTGACTCTATATCTAGTTTATTAATCTAGACAGATTTTATCAAAATATTTGGACTTTCCTGCAAGAAAAATGACCACGGACCTTAATGGAAGCAACAAAGCAAAAATACAGCAACACAAATATACATAAATTGAACATGTGCAGAACGTCACCAACAAAAACACACGAAAAAGTTAACCCCTAAACCAACATATAATTTTTGTTAGTGTCCTCCTAATAATTTCAGGACGAACCACTGGAAGGAAGTCCACAGAGCGCGCTGCGACTCAACAAATTATTGTCGGACTTTCTCAGCACACTCAACAGTGAATATCCACACTGTACTTATTTTCAAGGACTCCTCCTTCAAAACCGGGTCTACGCAATTGCGTTTCGGCCATATGTATTCCTCGGCCTCCTCAGGACAGGGTTAATACAAAGAATGTACACACACTACAAAAAAGAAGTATATACACATATAAATATACAAATATATTACATAAAACTAATCACAAGCATAGTCCTAGCAGTTCGCCATGCCGTCCAACGGGGAGCCTGTAGTCGGTGACCTTCACCAAGGGGCCCAGGGGTGAGCCGGGGGCTTACATAGGAAATCTATATGTTCATAACGAAAGGTGCTATAGTTATAGAGACCACCAGCGTGTCAATCTCTCAGGCAGGCGGAAGAAAAGTGTGTCACACCACAGACCCAATGCATAGTCCACCGTAGCCATTGGTGCCCACAACCCGACAAACACCTCGAGGAAACCCACTCTCACTTTCTCTCCCCCATGACTCTAACTGCGTGTCTCGCTGGAGTAAACAAACATGTAGTACTCACAGTGGTAGGGTAGTCCAAAGGACGCTCCTACGTGTGGGTCATCCGGGTCCACAGGTACCCGAACGGGTGCCGACCCTATTGTCAAGAAAATATCAGGAGCTCATCACTAATGGCAGCGCAAATAATGCGAATAGGGCGGATACGATATGTGGAAATGGGCGCTTACCTTCCTTCAGCAGGAAGTCCTCCCCGCTATCGCTGACTGGAAACGACTAATATAATCCAATATGCAGGTCAATTACTACCTGCAAAAGCAAAAAGCCGGGGGCTTTAGTGAATTACACGGGAGCCTACCGACTACGTGAGTCCAATGGGACTAGCGTGGCTTAACTTACTTGAAAAAACGTCCGACTGGAAGTCCGGAACAAACAGCCACTCTACTCGGCAATCCTCACAGCGCTGGTCTGCGTGTGGCTACGGGCAGCCTCAGTCCTATTTTTCGGCATCGGACGAGGGTAGTGGACATAGAAGAAGGGTTCCACTGAGGAGTGAAAACGTGTCGGCCATCTTGGCACGGGGGCGTCTAAAATCAACCTCTATCTCAAGTGGGATCAGGGGGAGGACTAGGGGGGGGGGGGGGGGGGGGGCGGGAGGGAAGGAAGCATATAACCATTACCGCGGAAAGCATCTAGCCAGGGGGTGCATTACAGCAGGTGCAGTCATCCACCTATGAGATATAAATCGCAGGACAGCATCTAATAGACAAGGGTGAAGGTACAACCCAGGTATAACACGAGCAACACACTGCCCATGGAAAAAGAATTCCCAAAAAGTCCACAGAGTCAATTACCGGGGACCAGACTTGGTGTGTAATATCATAGGGTCGAATCCCTCATGGCGCAACCACCGCTAACTACACCCCATCGGCAACACAGGCGACCGTTCGGACAACGCTTGATCAGTGCACAATCTATTATGACAACACAAATGAAAGGCATGTTTTAAAAGAGGTGTACGGGAAATGTCATCATGCATTCGCACTAGTCACGACCTTGTAATACAAGGCCCAAAAACCCTCTACTAGGTACAGTATCAAGAGGACGCAAAATATATGGGACAATAGTACCTATATCAACGCCCAGACCTCATCACGGTCATTTAAACCTAATCTGGATGTCTGATAACGTTCGATCATTCGTGCCTCAAGATGATTGAGTTTATTTTGTAGTGCTGTTTTGGTGAATGCTTTCACCACCAATAGCACAGTCCAGTACAGGTCATCTTCACAATGGTTCATATCAACGAAATGTTGTACCATAGGAGCCCCTATGGTACCACATCGTATACGGGATTTATGTTGTGAAATCCTCAACTTTACGACCTGAGTCGTCTGTCCAATGTATGTTTTTTCGCATGGACATGTGACTGCATAAACCACATTTTTGGTATTGCAGTTAGAAAAGCTTAACTGTGAATGCACTATTTTATTGATTTCCACACACTTAGAGTTTTTAGTTTGCATGCATACCCCACAGCCATTGCACCGGAAATGTCCGACGAGGGCTGGAAGGCCCATCAAACCTCTCAGATCAGTGGGTGCCATAGATGGGCGAGAGGCTTTCACTAGATGATTTCTGAGATTCTTTCCTCTGCGGAACGCAAATAATGGCTTAGAAATATTCAAGTGTTCCACCAATTTGAGGTTTCTTAGAATAATCTGCTTGATCTTATTAGCCTTAGGGTTGAATGTGAGTACACAAACCATTTGCTCATTTTCCTGTTTAGTTTTAGGTACAAGGAGTGTTTCCCTCGGAGTGTACCAAGCTCTCTTTAATGCTCCCTTGACCAATTTCTTTGGGTACCCTCGTGCTGTAAGTTTATTTTGGAGCATTTGGGCATTTCTAAAATAGTCATCCTTATTAGTGCAATTACGTCGCACTCTCAAAAATTGGCCATAAGGCAAGTTGTCTCTGAGATTTCGTGGATGTCCAGAGGTATAATCTAACAGTGTGTTCCTATCAGTGGGCTTGATGAACAAGTCCACTTCCAGTTTACCTTCTTTTTCAAAAATCCACACATCCAGGAAATTGATGCGTTTATCACTTGATGACATAGTGAATTTTAAATCAGGTGTCCTAGCATTAAGCCAGGAATGGAATTGTGTCAGCTGATCCGGTGTTCCCTTCCATATCATAAACACATCGTCTATGAATCGCACCCACTTCAGGATATGGTCTTTGAATGGGGACATGGCGTCAAAGATGTGTGACATTTCAAATTGGTTCATAACCAAATTAGCAATTTCCGGGGCGAAACAACACCCCATCCCTACGCCTTTAATCTGCAAAAATAAGTCTGTTTTGAACGTGAAGAAATTATTTTTTAAACAAATCTGGGCTAGGGCAATTAAAAATTCAGTGGGAACCTGATGAGGTCGGGGCCGTTGATCAAGAACCATCCGCATGACTATCAGGGCTTCATCTTGTGGTATGTTTGTATATAAACTCTCAATGTCGAAGGAAACCAGCAGCTGCTGAGTTCCTTCGAACACTGAGAGTTCAATTTTGGAAATGAAGTCCATGGTGTCTCTGATATATGCCTGTGTGAGAGGAACAAAGGGCTTAAGAAATACATCTATGTATTTTGCCAACGGCTCCAGCACGGACCCACAGGAGGCAATAATGGGTCTCCCAGGAGGGTGGGAACTGTTTTTGTGTATTTTTGGCAATACATATATATTGGGTATCTTTTGGTCGGTGAAATTAAGATACTCATATTCCTTTTTACAAAGAAAACCCAGGTCCATTGCTTCAGTCGTCAGATGTAATATTTGAGCTTTTAATCTGGCCGTGGGATTCTCTGTAATGAGACGATAATGGTCTCTATTATCCAGTTGGCGCTGGATCTCTGCATCATATTGTTCGCTGTCCCACAATACGATCCCCCCGCCCTTGTCGGCCGGTTTAATGACCGTCAAAGGGTTTAGAGCGAGTTGTTTTAAAGCCACTAGTTCTTGTTTAGAAAAGTTGGATTTGAAACCGATACGTTTAGTATTCAGTTTATCAACTTCCCTCAAGACCTGATCTTCAAACATAAGCACCTCCTCAGGCATAGCCATGCGTTGAGGGCAAAAAGTAGATTTTTTCTTTAGCCCGCTGATATTGATTTCGTCAGTATCATAATACTCTGAAAAAAAGACCCTGAGACGGATCTTTCTGAGGAATTGTAGAACTTCAATTTTAGTTTCAACGGGATCCTGCAACACTGTAGGGACAAAGGATAAGCCTTTTTGCAACACTTTTATTTCTGTTTCTGATAAAGAATGTTTCGACAGATTGTAAATTGGAAGAGCGACTCGCTCTGGATAATGCTCTTCCATATCACTCAGGATTACCTCCTGTAAGTTCTGTGTCGGGTCCTGAAGAACCCCTGTTCCTGGTTCTGCTGTGGCGGGGGTTGCCACCCCCTTCTGAAACCCCATCCCCGGTGCCCGCCTCTGTCTAAAAAAGGAGGGGGGGGCTGGGTTCTGGGGTACTGATAGAACGGCTGCTGTGGCGGATACGGAGGGTAAGAGTACCCGCTTCCTTGATCTGAATCTGAAGATGAGGATCCTGAGAAGGTCACAAATTTAGTTCGAGACCTTCCTCTGTATTGTAGATTCAGACTGCTCGGATTATTATTCTTAAAGAAATCTTCTTTCAGGTAGGGATAAACCCACTCCAGTTTAAAGTTCTTGATGTCTTTCACAACCTTTGATGTTTTTAAATTTACAGTATGCGTTTTGAAATCAGCTAAAGTTCTCTCTATACTTTCTAGCAATGCCTTCGCATCTGGTATTGAGGTATCTCCTCCGATTTCCTCTTCTAATTGTTTGATTTCTTTTAACTCATCTTCGCTTATTCTTAATGCCGTCTGAATTGACAACACGATCCAGTCGCGTGAGCATTTAGTTCCCACCCCACTAAAGTCCACCAGGTTTGCTTTGTCGTTAAAGAAGATTACTGGAATATTTTTAACTTGTAATCCTCCCCCTAATAATGACGGAATCTGTTTCAGTTATTCTGAAGAGGACATTAATAAACTGAAACAGATTCCGTCATTATTAGGGGGAGATACCTCAGGGACTAGCAATCTGAATTGTAATTCTGACAAAGGGGAACGCCTTATTCAACTAAAAAAGAAGAATACTAGGACCCAACTCCACGCCCAAGTCTTATTGGAATACCTTAAATCCAACACCATACCTGTAGGATTACAAGTTAAAAATATTCCAGTAATCTTCTTTAACGACAAAGCATACCTGGTGGACTTTAGTGGGGTGGGAACTAAATGCTCACGCGACTGGATCGTGTTGTCAATTCAGACGGCATTAAGAATAAGCGAAGATGAGTTAAAAGAAATCAAACAATTAGAAGAGGAAATCGGAGGAGATACCTCAATACCAGATGCAAAGGCATTGCTAGAAAGTATAGAGAGAACTTTAGCTGATTTCAAAACGCATACTGTAAATTTAAAAACATCAAAGGTTGTGAAAGACATCAAGAACTTTAAACTGGAGTGGGTTTATCCCTACCTGAAAGAAGATTTCTTTAAGAATAATAATCCGAGCAGTCTGAATCTACAATACAGAGGAAGGTCTCGAACTAAATTTGTGACCTTCTCAGGATCCTCATCTTCAGATTCAGATCAAGGAAGCGGGTACTCTTACCCTCCGTATCCGCCACAGCAGCCGTTCTATCAGTACCCCAGAACCCAGCCCCCCCCTCCTTTTTTAGACAGAGGCGGGCACCGGGGATGGGGTTTCAGAAGGGGGTGGCAACCCCCGCCACAGCAGAACCAGGAACAGGGGTTCTTCAGGACCCGACACAGAACTTACAGGAGGTAATCCTGAGTGATATGGAAGAGCATTATCCAGAGCGAGTCGCTCTTCCAATTTACAATCTGTCGAAACATTCTTTATCAGAAACAGAAATAAAAGTGTTGCAAAAAGGCTTATCCTTTGTCCCTACAGTGTTGCAGGATCCCGTTGAAACTAAAATTGAAGTTCTACAATTCCTCAGAAAGATCCGTCTCAGGGTCTTTTTTTCAGAGTATTATGATACTGACGAAATCAATATCAGCGGGCTAAAGAAAAAATCTACTTTTTGCCCTCAACGCATGGCTATGCCTGAGGAGGTGCTTATGTTTGAAGATCAGGTCTTGAGGGAAGTTGATAAACTGAATACTAAACGTATCGGTTTCAAATCCAACTTTTCTAAACAAGAACTAGTGGCTTTAAAACAACTCGCTCTGAACCCTTTGACGGTCATTAAACCGGCCGACAAGGGCGGGGGGATCGTATTGTGGGACAGCGAACAATATGATGCAGAGATCCAGCGCCAACTGGATAATAGAGACCATTATCGTCTCATTACAGAGAATCCCACGGCCAGATTAAAAGCTCAAATATTACATCTGACGACTGAAGCAATGGACCTGGGTTTTCTTTGTAAAAAGGAATATGAGTATCTTAATTTCACCGACCAAAAGATACCCAATATATATGTATTGCCAAAAATACACAAAAACAGTTCCCACCCTCCTGGGAGACCCATTATTGCCTCCTGTGGGTCCGTGCTGGAGCCGTTGGCAAAATACATAGATGTATTTCTTAAGCCCTTTGTTCCTCTCACACAGGCATATATCAGAGACACCATGGACTTCATTTCCAAAATTGAACTCTCAGTGTTCGAAGGAACTCAGCAGCTGCTGGTTTCCTTCGACATTGAGAGTTTATATACAAACATACCACAAGATGAAGCCCTGATAGTCATGCGGATGGTTCTTGATCAACGGCCCCGACCTCATCAGGTTCCCACTGAATTTTTAATTGCCCTAGCCCAGATTTGTTTAAAAAATAATTTCTTCACGTTCAAAACAGACTTATTTTTGCAGATTAAAGGCGTAGGGATGGGGTGTTGTTTCGCCCCGGAAATTGCTAATTTGGTTATGAACCAATTTGAAATGTCACACATCTTTGACGCCATGTCCCCATTCAAAGACCATATCCTGAAGTGGGTGCGATTCATAGACGATGTGTTTATGATATGGAAGGGAACACCGGATCAGCTGACACAATTCCATTCCTGGCTTAATGCTAGGACACCTGATTTAAAATTCACTATGTCATCAAGTGATAAACGCATCAATTTCCTGGATGTGTGGATTTTTGAAAAAGAAGGTAAACTGGAAGTGGACTTGTTCATCAAGCCCACTGATAGGAACACACTGTTAGATTATACCTCTGGACATCCACGAAATCTCAGAGACAACTTGCCTTATGGCCAATTTTTGAGAGTGCGACGTAATTGCACTAATAAGGATGACTATTTTAGAAATGCCCAAATGCTCCAAAATAAACTTACAGCACGAGGGTACCCAAAGAAATTGGTCAAGGGAGCATTAAAGAGAGCTTGGTACACTCCGAGGGAAACACTCCTTGTACCTAAAACTAAACAGGAAAATGAGCAAATGGTTTGTGTACTCACATTCAACCCTAAGGCTAATAAGATCAAGCAGATTATTCTAAGAAACCTCAAATTGGTGGAACACTTGAATATTTCTAAGCCATTATTTGCGTTCCGCAGAGGAAAGAATCTCAGAAATCATCTAGTGAAAGCCTCTCGCCCATCTATGGCACCCACTGATCTGAGAGGTTTGATGGGCCTTCCAGCCCTCGTCGGACATTTCCGGTGCAATGGCTGTGGGGTATGCATGCAAACTAAAAACTCTAAGTGTGTGGAAATCAATAAAATAGTGCATTCACAGTTAAGCTTTTCTAACTGCAATACCAAAAATGTGGTTTATGCAGTCACATGTCCATGCGAAAAAACATACATTGGACAGACGACTCAGGTCGTAAAGTTGAGGATTTCACAACATAAATCCCGTATACGATGTGGTACCATAGGGGCTCCTATGGTACAACATTTCGTTGATATGAACCATTGTGAAGATGACCTGTACTGGACTGTGCTATTGGTGGTGAAAGCATTCACCAAAACAGCACTACAAAATAAACTCAATCATCTTGAGGCACGAATGATCGAACGTTATCAGACATCCAGATTAGGTTTAAATGACCGTGATGAGGTCTGGGCGTTGATATAGGTACTATTGTCCCATATATTTTGCGTCCTCTTGATACTGTACCTAGTAGAGGGTTTTTGGGCCTTGTATTACAAGGTCGTGACTAGTGCGAATGCATGATGACATTTCCCGTACACCTCTTTTAAAACATGCCTTTCATTTGTGTTGTCATAATAGATTGTGCACTGATCAAGCGTTGTCCGAACGGTCGCCTGTGTTGCCGATGGGGTGTAGTTAGCGGTGGTTGCGCCATGAGGGATTCGACCCTATGATATTACACACCAAGTCTGGTCCCCGGTAATTGACTCTGTGGACTTTTTGGGAATTCTTTTTCCATGGGCAGTGTGTTGCTCGTGTTATACCTGGGTTGTACCTTCACCCTTGTCTATTAGATGCTGTCCTGCGATTTATATCTCATAGGTGGATGACTGCACCTGCTGTAATGCACCCCCTGGC
This sequence comes from Triturus cristatus, assembly GCF_964204655.1. Classification (NCBI taxonomy): domain Eukaryota; kingdom Metazoa; phylum Chordata; class Amphibia; order Caudata; family Salamandridae; genus Triturus; species Triturus cristatus. Next base: position 1,112,273,791 of record NC_140580.1, on the reverse strand, counting down.
TAGATGCTTTCCGCGGTAATGGTTATATGCTTCCTTCCCTCCCGCCCCCCCCCCCCCCCTAGTCCTCCCCCTGATCCCACTTGAGATAGAGGTTGATTTTAGACGCCCCCGTGCCAAGATGGCCGACACGTTTTCACTCCTCAGTGGAACCCTTCTTCTATGTCCACTACCCTCGTCCGATGCCGAAAAATAGGACTGAGGCTGCCCGTAGCCACACGCAGACCAGCGCTGTGAGGATTGCCGAGTAGAGTGGCTGTTTGTTCCGGACTTCCAGTCGGACGTTTTTTCAAGTAAGTTAAGCCACGCTAGTCCCATTGGACTCACGTAGTCGGTAGGCTCCCGTGTAATTCACTAAAGCCCCCGGCTTTTTGCTTTTGCAGGTAGTAATTGACCTGCATATTGGATTATATTAGTCGTTTCCAGTCAGCGATAGCGGGGAGGACTTCCTGCTGAAGGAAGGTAAGCGCCCATTTCCACATATCGTATCCGCCCTATTCGCATTATTTGCGCTGCCATTAGTGATGAGCTCCTGATATTTTCTTGACAATAGGGTCGGCACCCGTTCGGGTACCTGTGGACCCGGATGACCCACACGTAGGAGCGTCCTTTGGACTACCCTACCACTGTAAGTACTACATGTTTGTTTACTCCAGCGAGACACGCAGTTAGAGTCATGGGGGAGAGAAAGTGAGAGTGGGTTTCCTCGAGGTGTTTGTCGGGTTGTGGGCACCAATGGCTACGGTGGACTATGCATTGGGTCTGTGGTGTGACACACTTTTCTTCCGCCTGCCTGAGAGATTGACACGCTGGTGGTCTCTATAACTATAGCACCTTTCGTTATGAACATATAGATTTCCTATGTAAGCCCCCGGCTCACCCCTGGGCCCCTTGGTGAAGGTCACCGACTACAGGCTCCCCGTTGGACGGCATGGCGAACTGCTAGGACTATGCTTGTGATTAGTTTTATGTAATATATTTGTATATTTATATGTGTATATACTTCTTTTTTGTAGTGTGTGTACATTCTTTGTATTAACCCTGTCCTGAGGAGGCCGAGGAATACATATGGCCGAAACGCAATTGCGTAGACCCGGTTTTGAAGGAGGAGTCCTTGAAAATAAGTACAGTGTGGATATTCACTGTTGAGTGTGCTGAGAAAGTCCGACAATAATTTGTTGAGTCGCAGCGCGCTCTGTGGACTTCCTTCCAGTGGTTCGTCCTGAAATTATTAGGAGGACACTAACAAAAATTATATGTTGGTTTAGGGGTTAACTTTTTCGTGTGTTTTTGTTGGTGACGTTCTGCACATGTTCAATTTATGTATATTTGTGTTGCTGTATTTTTGCTTTGTTGCTTCCATTAAGGTCCGTGGTCATTTTTGTTGCAGGAAAGTCCAAATATTTTGATAAAATCTGTCTAGATTAATAAACTAGATATAGAGTCAATTAGTGTGCTCTTGTCCCAAGTTATTCTCTTATCTTTTCCTTTTGTACCATTTTTGTTGCTTGCTCTTTAGTTACACTACGGCCTGCAGGGAATGTCACAGGGCTGACCACTTCCAACCCTACTCCTTCTATAGATTGTCTGGCACGGAGCGACAAGCTATGACATACTCTGCACATAGGGTCGGAACCACACTTCAGAATGTATTGCAAATGACCAAGGGGCAGACAACGACGCTCAAGCAAAGAGCAACCCAGACAGATAGATGGGGCAGCTGGTCCTTTTCAGATTAATTTTTAGGAATATAGCTGAGGAGGTTCATGCACTTGTGCAGCACGTGCGGAACATACAAGGCACACGCTTGAATCAGTTCAGTTCAGCAATGTATCATTTTGGGAGTGTTATAATAACCAGCTGTGCTAGTTGGAGGCCATGGAATCTATACTCGCAGATACATATTCCATTAATTGCTGGAACTGAAGGTTTCTGTTAAATTGCAGCCAGGCACATTTGAATGACGGGCGCCCTAAGACCAGACTCTCCTCACGATGGTTATGTTGTTTCAGCGACTCATAAAGAGTCTGTATGTTCTAAATATATTCTAACGTGCCCAGCTCTTTCTGCAGCAGGTTTTGTTGGGAAAACTGGTTTTCGATAAGAAATGAAGAAAGTGGCAGGTTTTGTATCTATTTCCAGAACAGCGAGAAGCGCCTTTGTATCCAGGCATCAGCGCAGCACCTCCCCCCGGGGCACGGGAGCTGAGCATGGCTCAGCACTTGAACACAAAGCGCCTTTATGCGATGCCTGCGGCTTCTAGTACAATGTAGCAGGGCAGAGATCGGCTGCAGGAAGCAGCACCCAGGGGTGCGGCCAGGCCGGGGTCGGAGCAGCAGGATGCTCCGGCTCACAGAAGCTTCGGAGAGAGATGGGGACAGGATTCCGCTAAACCCAGCGGAGCTGGGGCTGGTTCACACCGCCCTTTCCAGGGATTCCATTTCTAAGCGATACAAAGTTGCAAAGCCCATCAGCTTCTGCGGTTGTTTCAAGCCAGAAACAGTGTTGCAAAACCAGGTGTTACAGTAATCTGGTGCCTTTTGAGGTAGGAAAGATAATTAAATAATAGGCAAGCATTTGCAGTGCCAATAGGTCTGGCTTTAAAGGAATGTCCAATGGTGAAGTAAAGCATTACAAATAGATAGCAAGGGAATGGATATGTATTTCGCAGAAGCAGAGAACTGTAGAGTAATATTGGTGTGGGTTAAAATGTCAGGTGACAGTTGCACTGTCAAGCAAGTACTGAAAACACATGCACGTGAATGACTACCCTCCTATCCATTCTGCAGGAACACAAAAAGCACTATACATGTGCTTGGGGAGAGGATGTGGCACAGCGGCCAGAACAGCTGACTCAGGAGCTGGGGATCTGGGCTCGAGTCTGGGCGGCGGCACAACAGCTTGTGATTCTGGTCAAATCACGTAATCTCCCTGTGCCCATGGACTGCACCTGGATACCCCCGGGGGAGATAAGCCATGTTATATAAACAAACAGCTACCTGAGATATTTTAATAGCATTACAATGTCACGTGCGCCCTGAAAGTTAAAGCTCAGGCAGCTGGATAAATAAAAAAAATGATCACAGATGTGTGGAGGGCAACTACTTTGAAGTGGATGCCCACAATTTCTGCCCAATCAAAGTATTTACATATGGTTTCGAACATGTGGGCGGAGCCAAAGCCCTTCTTATGGTGATACTCACATAATTGTGTGGCGACAACTGTGCTGACAAGGAAGACCATAAAAAGGGTCCTGGAGCCGTATACTGCAAAAGACAAAATCTAAAATCCTCTTAGTCAATATTATCTGGTTATCGGGCCTTTAGTGTACTAGACGTTTGTGAATCTCCAATTTTTAACACTGGAAGGGAATAAACTAGGGAGAAATAGGAACTATGGTCTCCTTATTGCCTGGACACTGCTCCCATTGGGGCTAAAAAAAGTCTGGCTCCTTTTGGAGGCATTGGGCTTCTTGCATGATGTTCAGTGACATTTATAAACCACTCGACATTTGGCCTCGTGATTTATGATGTCACGGGAACACTTAAATGGCATTTTTGAACCATGTTACATGGTTAACTGTATCTATACAAAGAGAGAGGGGGACCAGGAGCCAGTTCAGGTCCAGTGCCCTTGCTCCTAATGTAAACAGTATTAATCAAAACAGGTGGCACTGTTCCAGATGAGGGGTGCAGGTAGTCACCCACTCCCTAAAGGGAAAGAGGGAAGCATAAGTGATCCTAGGCTTTATGTGGCCCACGTGTGGGAAGGAAGAGCAAGTCTGGTCTTTTAATGCTCTCACACACCCGAAGGATGTCAGTCATGCTTCATCATCGGGCATTTTGCTCCTAGTTGGGCCGGCGCTGCAATGCCCTACGGGTCACCCGAAGGGTCACTTTAGCAGAGATCTTTTGAGACACAACGCCGTATGATGCCAGCGGGTGTGTAGTGTGGGTCCTAAAAAGGTCGTGCAGTGGTGCGTGCAGAGTGAGACTAAAACTGTCTAAGGGTTGCCCAAAAAGCACTTTTGTTCCATATACTTTTTATAATTATTATGACTGGTGCATATTTGCTCTACATAGAGAAACAGGTTATAATAGTTTTTCTTTCTGGTGCTTCCATTTTTTTTTTTATAGTCAAAGATAGTTCTATTTCCATTCCTTTCAAAAAAATATATTTATTTTTGAATTACCTAAAATGGCATTTTTTCACTTACTTTCTTTCCATGTTGGTAAATCGTGATATCATCTCATGTAACAATGGCTTATCATTTATACGTGACAAAGTTTTGGATCTTGGCTTTCTCCTCCTTTGTTCTAGCGTGTTTCCTGCACCAATATTTCAGGTTTAGTCCTTGTGTCTTTTTGCTTTTACATTTGTTATTCTTCTTGGCCTCCTAACGCCTAACTTGTGGCTACATTTTATGAGCACAGGTATGTTAGAAAGAGGGATGATCATATGATATTCCGCCAAACCTTGTGAGGATGAAGAGTTGAGAGATACATGTTGTGTCCATCTCTCTGTATTTGTGAAGTTGTCATAAGAGTGTCCTTAGGTTCTCTGATCGTACTGTGATTTGTGTTGTATTCAGGGGTAGGCAGAACTCACAGAATTTCACTTGTGCATAAAAAGTCCACGAGATTTAGCAAAGTTCCGCCAACGGGTAGAAAAAAATGCACGTTGCACTGCGATTTAGCTCCAGTCCTGCATTCTGCACTGACTAATCAGCATGAATGGTAACACGCAGCACGGTCATTCAAGTTGATTTTGCTGCTGCTCGAGTAGAAAATCTTCTCGAGAAGCATACCTCTGACTGTGAGCGAGCCAGGAACTGCTCGTGGTTGAAAATCGCATTGTAGGATTCCAAGCCAACAGAAATCGTGTTAGGCAATGACAAAACTCGCTTGCACTATCCAGCTCACATTTTTCCCATTATCATTGCATTGCTCGAACAGGTAAAAATTCCGCCACACAGTGATTGTTGGAATTTGGCTGTGTTAAAAGAGTAATGCAGAGTCGCCAAATTCCTCCAATTCTGTGAGCGAAATAAAAAAAATCCTCTCGGACCTAGTTGTATTCTGCAGAGCTAGACACGTTCATTTTGAGACATTGCCTTGTCACAGTCCCTTCCTTAAAAAACACTTACTGTCCAGGGTTAATAACGTTATTGGTTCTCAGTCAGACTTCAGTAGTGGCACAGAGCTCATTTACAGAGCACAGGACAGGGAGAGTTTATTTTTATATTTTTTTTAAAGAATAAAATGATTTTACTGTGGTAATAGCAAAGGGTTGTCTCTTTCAGATTGATAATTGATGAGTATTTACCAGGGTCAAAGAAAGATCAGTTGGTAATCCCGACCTGCTATACGAGCTACATTTTTTAACTGAAGCAGGTGCAAACTATCTCTAGCTTTGTTTTTCAGAGTGTATGGAAACCTTGATTTGCTTTGAAAAGATGGTGATTGCTATAGAATTAAATGGCACATTTTCTCGGAACTACAAGTTAAAAGAAACAACTTTAGAAAATGTATCAAGAATTCTTAAAACAGGTATCTCGGATTTTAGACATTATAATTTTTTGTGGGTCATGTCAATATCAACTTTAGCATGTGCCATTGGAATATAAGGCAATTAACAAGATTATTGATACACTGAACCTCATTGGGATGATTTTCTTTTTTTTACAACTTTCTTTTTTGATTTTGTTGGGAATAAAGACACACACTGTTGCATCACAGTACTGAATGTTAGTCTCCATGTAGTGTTGAACATTACAGTTATAACATGATGCGACTGGGGCCCAGGCTAATGAGGACTAACATGGTTCACTCGATACATGAGACTCTATGACACTTAATCTGAATGTCCTGCTGTGGGTGACCAGCTCTCCACCTCGGAAAAAGGCATTTCCCACATCCCCGACACCAACAAAGTCCTGGACATTGTCACGTGTATCCCCCTGTGCTTAGTGTTCCCATCATATATGTAGTAAAGGAGTGCCAGATATTATCACATTGTGTGACTCTATAGCGATTGATTGCTGTCAGTCATTCCATAGCATAGATTGACCACACCTTCCTTCATCACATATTGAGTGAGGGGGCCTGCGGTTGCTTCCACATTTGAGCCACACTCAAGCATACGGCCGAGAGAAGGTGGGAGAATAGCTTTCCCTGAGGAGTCCTTGTGGGGTACAGTCTATATTCCCCCAGGTCTCCCAGGAGGACCATTAGTAGGTCATGGGGCAAAAAGACATTAGTTATGGAACATATGCTGAAGAGGACTTTGTCCCAGATCGCCGGAAACCCTCAGGCATGTCCAGCTTTTATATAAAAAAGTGTCTGTTTACCCACAAACCTACTAGCACAACTCTAAGTCCCCAAACATCCTGTGTACATACAAAGAATTGACGTAACAACTTTTCAGTGTTTCATAAGCCTTCTCCTTGAATCGTAGGTAGATGTAGGACTTGGAAGCACTCTGCCAGATGGCCCTCCAAGTCTCATCAGAAATGTTCCTGTCCAATTCCCTTTTCCCGTGGAGCCATGTATGCATGCATGCTTCTTAGAAGGCGTGAGATTTAAGATGCAGCAGTATAGCCAGGATATGCCTTTACATCTAGTGTTATTGATGATTAGAGATTAGATCTGTGCTTACTTCCTCTGCAAGGCTGTATGAGCAGGATCACTGCCCGCCCAGTGCAATGCCTGTGTAAGCCTGTATGTAGCAAACCGAGTCAATGCATATTTCTCAGTGAGGTCCCTTCTCTTCCTAAATTCATCGTCATTTCAAAAATCCCTCAAATGAGCCGATTGGCCCTGATATCAGCAGCAAAAGGCACCAGAGTCTGACATGTCTGAGCATGGTGCTGGCGGGGGAATCCGTGTTGCTTGCCCTAGGAGTTATGAGAAATGGTTACATCAAAAATACTTGTTTTTGTATTATGGTTTGCCAGTGGGCTAGGATTTTTGTGTTGTCAGTAGTGGGGGGGGTGGGGATTAGGCTACATGGGAGTAGTTGATTTAAAGCCCTATGCCTCGGCAAAACAGCCCAATTCCTTCAACAGTGCTGGGATTGATGTTTCCGGGTCAGTGGCAAAGCACAAGATATCATTGGCAAAGAGGGCTAGTTTGTACTCCTTGCCCTCCCCTTCATGCTGTGAATTGCAGGATTATTTGGGATCTTGGCCACCAAGGGTTCCACAGCCAGATCAAAGATTAGAGTGGACAGGAGGCATCCTCAACTGCCTTGTGTCCCTCAACAGGGGGATAACTATTGTGAACAATTAATTAATTTCAAGCTTGGCGGTCGGGTTCTGGTAATTTGCCTGAATACAAGTTTTCATATTTGGACCTGAGCGGACCTTACTCCCAATCCACTCTGTCGAATGCCTTCTCGGCGTCCAGCGAGAGAAGAACCATTGGTTGGCATTGACGCTCCGCCACCTCCATAAATGCCACTACATGTCTTGTGTTGTCATTCTCCTGTCTATTCCTGGTAAAGTCCAATTGCTGAGGAGCAATAAGGGTGGGCCAGATATGTTAGAGCCGGACCATGAGTATAGATGCGAAGAGCTTTATGTTATTATTCAGTAATGCACTTGGCCTATAGGATGAGCAGAATCAGGAGTAAAAAGAAGAGTAAGGTGGGATCCCAGGATCGTGTCCATCATCACCTCAAAAGTCAAGAAATACTTGAAAACCTTCCTAAGGGGTTCTATCAGCAGGGAACCATATGTCTTATAAAAGGTGGCAGGAAACCCATCGGTCCTAGGGAAGAAAGGCTATTAATCACTGCCAGGACACCTTCCAGCAAAATGTCTTCCCCCAGTAAATGGAAGTCAGCCGCTCTGGTAGGGGGCGTAAAGTCAATACTCATCCTGAAGTTGGCCATCTTGTCTCTGGGTCTGGAACAAGATTGCACAGTATTGCTGAAACACAGTGAGAATCTCTACTATTTTTTGTTACAGCGTGCCCTCTGCATCCCTGATCTCCTTGATGTGGTTGCGTGTTGCTGCTATACGCACATTATGGGCCAAGGACCAGTCTGCCTTGTCGCCCCGTTTGTAGTAGGTTTGATTAACATAAAGCAGTTTCTTTACTGCCACTTTTGTCAGCATCTATTCAAGCTCCCCCCTAAGCCTGCAGAGATCCTACAGAGTCCTAAATGAACTTCCCTCTTGTGTTGTGCCTCAGCGTGAGATATCCGATCTTCTAAATCATGTTTGCATAATTTAGCATAGCAGTCAAACGTTGTTGTGTGGGAAATGAGTTCCCCCCGGATGAACACCGTCATCGGTAACCAAAGGGGGGACACCTCGCCATTATTGTTCTTGGCAAAGTAGTTTTAAACAGTGTTAGGTCCCTGAGCACCAGTTTGTTCACGACTCATGGTGTCAGGAATGGTTTCTGTGGGTCATCTGGCCCTATCATAAGCCACACTGGGGTGTGATCGGAGACGGCTTTGACATTGATTTTAGTGTCAGTTGGGCTAAGTAGCAGGGATTGCGAGAACAGAAAGAACTCCAAACACAAATAGGTTTTATGGACGTTAGAATAGAACAAATAATCTCGTTTGTCGGGATGGTGGTGATGCCAGGTATCCACCAGACCCACGTCTAACAACCCTGGGTTCAGGGGATGTTGATGTCACCACCCAAAACAATATCACCTAGTGCAAAATAAGAAATCCTTGGGAAGAGGTCATTAAAAAACTCCCCTCTAGCCTCTTTGCACCCATACTTGGAGATAATAGTTGATGGGGTAGTACCCAGAGTGCTTCACACCTGCCACCTGTCAACCCTCCCGGCCCCTGCCTATGGTTTCTATTTAAAAGCTAGCTCCCTGCAGAGGAGGATCCTGACACCCCGGGACGTACGGGCGTATGAAGAGTGGAATTGCATTGGGTACCAATAGGAGCAGAGGTGCTTGGTGTCCTCTTTAAGGAGCTGAGTCTTCTAAGCAGAGCCACATCCACCTCTTTCTGCCTGAGCCAATTCAGTAAACCTCGACACTTAACCAGGGATTTCAAACCCTGTACAATAATTGACACTAAGTCTAGGGTTGCCATGGCATTCTGCGTGGGTATCCCAGCCTGTTTGTATGATATGCATAGTGGATCGTGCATTAATCATGTCACCTCTTAATGTACCAATCGCGTGTTTCAACTGGGTTATCAGTAAACAGAGCAACAATTGAAAAGCAACTACTAGCTGGAAAATAGTGAATATAATTAGAGCTCAGGTCTTATCCAAGCCCTGGATCCGGGAACTCAATGCCTGTTGAAAGAGGGAAAAAAAGTGGTAAACACCTGACGTTGTCTAGAATAATAGTGACAGCTCCTTGAATGGACTTGAGATCCCCTCCCCCGGTATTTAGGGTCTGATTACAATGCCGGACAGACAGGAGTCCGTTGCCATCGTGGTGGGAACCTAGACATCTGCAATACATGTGGCGGTCCCACACACCATTTTAGGATGCGACCGCTACCATGGCGGTCGCATTTTGCATTTTAACATTGTGGCGGATGCTGCTGAAAGCAGCACCCACCGCGAAGTTAAAATGGCATGTTGTGCATTTCACTGCACTACGTGACAGGCACCACACAGTGCCTGCCACTTGGTGCAATGAAATTTAGGGGTACCATTGGTACCCCCCAGTGCACCCACACCTCCCTCCAACACAAGGGGGGCCCTCAACGGGCCCCCGAACCCGATCTCCACCAGCCTTTCAATGGCTTTTTACCCACCACAGAAAGGCTAGTTGGAGACAGCATTGTGATCTGGCGGACGGTGCCTGCTAGGCACCGCCACCATTTCAGTGATGTAGACCGCTCTGCCAGGCAATCGAAACGATTGCCTGTGGCGGTTCCGTGGCGGACGGTCTTTGTGTCTGCCGCCGTCCGAGCGCGATTCCCTCCACCATCGTAATGTGGCGGGGGGAAAGTCGCAGTCCAATTGCGGAAGGACCACAACCGCATGGCTGGCGGGGACGGGCCTTCCGCAATCGTAATCAGCCCCTTAGTTTCCAAGGTATTGAATCAGCATCCAGCGAGGAATACAGGATATGTTGTTAGATGTTCTCATGGCCAGATGTTCGAGTAGCTCAAGATAAAGTGTTGTCTTCCGATGAGGGTGGTCTGCGCTTTCTTCTGTCCCCTCCGAACACTATTGGTTCCTGCTGCTGAGCCGCATGTAGTATCGTCTCCTTCATGTGGAAGTAGTGAACCCTGGTGATAGTATCACGAGAAAGATTATTTTGCTGCTAGAAGGCAGAGTACACCCTGTGAGTTCGGTCGAGACGGGTCAACGGGCCCTCAACTAGTTGGAGTATGTGGGTTAAGAGGGCCTGTACATGAACTTCTAATTCCATGGGGGGGATTGTTGATACAATACCCCTGTCCCATATTTTATTCTTTATGGAGCGATTTATGAGTCTGTCAAGTTTGTCATGCAGCGTTGCTTGGTCTTGCTCAAGTTTTTCTATGCGCGCTGTTCAATCACATTATCTTGAACATGGTCCGCCACAGTCAAATTAATTTTCTTTAGGCAGTAATCCATTTGGCGTAGGGCCTGGTCAATGTCAGTTAAGGCCCTATTGATGTCTGGCCTGAGTGAATGGATGTCCTTACGGAACTCAGAAAGTAAAGGGTGAATGTCCTTTTCAGTTGCTGGGGCCTGGGATCAGGATGTCCCCTCCGCTGGATTGGGGCGTGCAGGCCGGGAAGTCCTCACCTGGGTTCGTAGGAGGTCAGCTTTTGCAGCAAGTCCCTGATGGAGGAGGAGCAGTATTGGTCACAATTATCATTATAAAGTCATTGTGTCTGGGGCCCAATGGGGCTCGCCCCTTGGGATGTTGCTTGTGTGGGAAGGCTCCGCGCTGCACCTTCTTCCCCAGGGCCCCAGTCTGCAGTGGGCGCATTGGCATCACCCAGACAGCTGCCAGGCTCCAGCACCATTCACAGCGTACATCAGGCTCTCCACGGTCTCTGGGGTTAAGATGGTGCCAGATAGTGATAGATCAAGGCCCACACCGCCTGATAGAGAAGCAATGGGAGGGCCACCCCCTAACGTCTCTTTGCCCTAGGTGCCAGTGGGCCCTCCTGTTCAGCACTTTGTGTTTAAAACTACCACTTTTGGGAAGTAGGTATTTTCTTGCCTAAACCTTCCTGTGTGCTCTGCTGTTGGTTGGCTGTCTGGTTTTGGAGGGTCAGGGCAAGCTGAGACCGACCTGGATTAAATAGAGAGATCTGCAGTTGGAGTATGGGGAGGGGTGACCCTTTGATCTGATCAGGGCTGTGCCTGGCAAGGTGAATGATGGCTCCACCTCCCACTGTGCTTCTGATGGCAGACCCCCTCTCCCTGAAAGGTAGGATGTAGCCTCGTAAATAAAGTGCTCCAGGACGACACCAAAGTGGTTCTGGCTGGGTTCAGTGATTTGTGACTTTTTCAGAACAAAGACTTTTGGGGTATAAAGATCTGTGCAAAAACCCCTACACGGTGTGTTACTTCTGGATGTCAAGACGAACCTCTGTCCGTGTAACGAGAGGGAAAGGACTTTGAAACTTGTATCCATCTTGCTGAAGCAACTACCCAAGGGCCTGATTTGAGCTTGGCTCCTGCTGAAGTCTCAGGGACATTAGACTTCACCCATCAGCCGTCCGGATTCCTATTTGAGAGGGATTCTACTTGCAGGTGAGGCCTCTGTTGAGCATTCCAGAGCCTCTGGTTCTACTGCGGGGAATGCGGGCTGAAAGTCATCGCATCGCTATTGTGGGCCGCCGCAGCTGAGGAGCTGCTGCCGCTGACAGCCCGCATTTGCCTGTGTTACCAAAGTCATCGTGATCGCTATTGTGGGCCGCTGCAGCTGAAGAGCTGTTGCCGCTGAGAGCCCGCATTTGCCTGTGTTACCAAAGTCATCGTGATCGCTATTGTGGCCACTGCAGCTGAGGAGCTGTTGCTGCTGAGAGCCCGCATTTGACTGCATTACCAAAGTCATCGTGATTGCTATTGTGGGCCGCCGCAGCTGAGGATCTGTTGCCGCTGAGAGCCCGCATTTGCCTGTGTTACCAAAGTCATCTTGATCGCTATTGTGGGATGCCACAGCTGAAGAGCTGTTGCCGCTGAGAGCCCGCCTTGGACGTCCTACGAGAATCATCGCTATCGCTATTGTGGGCCGCTGCAACCGAGGAGCTGTGCCGCTGAGTGCCCTCATTGGCCGTCCTATGAGAATCATCGCTATTGCTATTGTGGGCCGATGCAGCTGATGAGCTGTGCCGCTGAGTGCCCGCACAAGTCACCACTTCGAGGATCTTGTTATCACCTGCGGGTGCCGCTGGGTGCCCGCCTTTAAGCCCTGTCCCAGGATTATCGTGAGTGCACGCCACGGACCACTACAGCGGGGAGCTGTGGCCGCTGCGAGTCCGCCTGTCATCACCGCGACTTCCTTGTGAGGCTGTGTGCCGTTCCCCTTTAAATCTCAGGTACATTGTGCATCACCGGGTCGCGTGGACCACGGCCTCGAACTAAGTTCGTTCCACATGCTTTTTGAGTGCCTCTATTGCTTTGAAGTGAATCTGTAATTATATGCATTGTGGTTTCTCGATCGCTTTTGAGCCTTGTGTTAAGCCTATATAAAGACACATATTTTTCTATAGCTACTTGTGTGGTGTCTCTTTGTAGTGTCTTCACTGCGTTGTTGTGTATGGTCATAAATGCTTCACACACTGCCTCTGAGATAGGCGACCTGTCTGCTCGTGCTACGTTACTACAGGGTTGAGCAGGGGTTATCAAAGGGTGTAGCCCCTTACTCTAACTTAGGAAGAAGGATCCCTATTTTGACATCGCCGCCAGCCACTGCCAACTGAAGATCCTAATTTCTAACAAGTGGGAATAGTAAGTTTTTACTCCTCCGCTATCCAACACTTTTCCTACTGTTGCACTCACCGGAGTGGGAATACAAATTTTTACCCCTCTGCTATCCAACACTTATTCTACTGTTACACTCGCTGGAATTGGTATTGTAATGTTTACCCCTATGCTATCCAACACTTTCCCTACTGTTGCACTCACTGGAGTCGGAATAGTATTTTTTACCCCTCCGCTATCCGGCACTTTCCCTACTGTTGCACTCACTGGAGTGAGAATAGTAATTTTTACCCCTCCGCTATCCAGCACTTTCCCTACTGCTGCACTCACTGGAGTTGGAATAGTAATTTTTACCCCTCCGCTATCCAAAGCTTTTCCTACAGTTGCACTCTTTGGAGTGCAGTAGCGGTCCGTGGAGGGAGTTCGGTGGGCAGTGATGCGATGCAGCGCGCGCAACGAAATTCGTTTTCTTTATTTATATGTGTACTTACCTCCGTTCATCCATATTCCGGTGTTTACATTTCCCCACCCTGCCCCTCCCCCGCCCCGCCTCACTGCCCCACCGAACTCCCTCCATGGACCGCTACTGTTGGAGTGGGAATAATAATTTACCTAACACTTGAGAACAAAGCCAGGAACTTTTTTTAATTATTGGTTGAAAATTAAAATCATGCTTCTATTTGGTCTGATGTTAGATCATAATTATTTATCTTGACTTTTAAAGAGCACTTTAAGCAGCACATGAACAGGCATTGATTCCTTTTTGGATTTAAATTAGTGTGGGACTGGTTGGACTTTTCAAAAGATGAGAGGAAACAGACTAGTTTTTTTGGCGTCTCAATAAATTTTGCAAATGATAAAACATGATCTGTGTCTTGGAAATGTTGTGTACTTTTGTCTGTTATAAAAAAAAATACATTATTTTCGAGAGGGCTGATCATGTTTGGTCAAACAAATTAAACTTTTATGCTTTGAAATTTTGTATATCACTGTCTAACTAAACATGACCAATCACTTTTAAGAAAAACTGACAACTGTTCAGTCCTTGTGTTGCACCTTAAGAGAACAAGAGGTGTTTCACTAGGGAACTGTTGGCATTATCATCTCTGGGGCGGCCCGCAACAGCGGATAATTCCGGTAGGGTAGCCTGTCAGTCAATGACTTGCAGCATTGGACAGGTCTCATGACCAAACAAACCTGTTTGAAAATGTGCACAATTTATTTGCACATGAATCTTTAGGGTGCACTTGGGGAGTCTCAGTGAATTCTATTTGCACATGACTATCTCAGAGATGTAGTAGTTACCTGCTAATTTACCCAAATAGGTATCCATGTGAATACCGTACAAAAATGTTGGTGCTGGGAGGGTTTTTATACTTTTTTCAGCTGGTGGGGTTGTCAAGTTCAGAAATTTTGAACAATTGCAATTACAAAGGAAGTATTCCCCAAATACAGATTAAACTACAGAATGTTTCTGCTAAGACTTAGGGGCTCATTAGGATGGGGGACGGACTGGAGTCTGTCCGCCATCCTGGTTTAAACGGAGACCGTCCGCCATGCATACGGCCATCCCGCACACCCGATCAGGATGCGATCGCCACCATGGCGGTTGGATTTTGAATTTTAACATTGCGGCAGGTGCTGCTGACAGCAGCACTCACCGCGTTGTGAAGATGCCATGTTTTGCATTTCACAGCAATTCGTGGCAGGCACCACATGATGACTGCCACGTAGTGCTGTGTAATGTAGGGGGTTCTATGGGTACCCCCCAAGTGCATCCTCGCCTCCCCCAATACAAGGGGGGCCCACAACAGGCCCCCGTCACTAATCCCTACCAGCCGATGCCGCCATGGAAATGCCGGCTTCATCCAGCATCATGATTTATGGCACAATGGGGCCATGAGGGCCGTCCACCAGGCAATCTGTAAGATTGCTTTTGGCGGACCTGTGGCGGATGGTCTTTGCGTCCCCCACGGTCCGAGCACGATTCCCTCGCCCATCGTAATGTGGCGAGGGGTGAATCATGGGACGATTGCTGGAAGGACCGCCACCGCATGCTCGGCGGTGACGGGCCTTCCGCAATCATAATCGGCCCCTTAGTTGGGTCAGTCTTCGGCAAAAAAATGTTTGGGTATAGATTTTGCCCAATAAAATTAGATTTGCAATACGTTTTTTGCCACAAATCCTTTAGTTTGAGGTACGGTTTTCTGCATATTAAAGCGTGAATCACTTTGGAATTAGGTCACAGATTCATTAGCATTTTTCTGGATAGTTAGGGCCTGAAATCCTAATTAGTTTCAGACTATTTTAGGTTTACAAAACCATCAATATGGATATAACTTGCAAGTACTAATTAGTAAAGTCAGGATCTGTAGATCCCCTGTAGAAAGAACATGCCAACTCTTAAAATGTGCACAATTCTAAAATTAGAGCTACAGATTGGGACAGTGGGTCGGAGAATAATTTTCTTATCTGCGGTAAACAGATGTCAAACTGTCAAATTCTATCTGTTTCTGCTTGGTTCACATGCACAGCCAAAAAAAAAGGCAGATTGCTCTCCAGCACAGGTGTTCCTTGTTTCTCGAAGTGAGCAATGCACGGCACAAGAACAACTTGTGCAGCCGAGCATTGCTAGAGGCCCAACAGTGCACGGGCACTGACAGAAGTTCAAAACAAGTTCCCCAGCAGGAGAGTCTGTGGGCCTGATTCACAAAGGACCTCTGCATTCGTGGCGGATGCCCCGCAGTCGCAGCGGAGACCCCGCTCTTGGGGTGATATCTCTGCAATGACAATTCTCATCAGACCCCAAGTATGGTGCTTGCCTGCTAGAGTGCCACATGAACCCTGCAAACAGGTGCCAAACAGAGGGCAGAGGCATCCCTACTTAGGAAGTTGTTTTCATGAGTGCCGTCAGGGTCTGGGCAATACACAAAAGTATTTATATTGCCCGAGCCCTCATTGTGCCATTAAAATACAACTGTTTTGGTTTTTGGGTTTCATGTTTTTTAACCTACGAAGCTGCTTTACTCCCGCTCTGCAGATGAAACAAAATGGGTGAATTTCTCCTCTTTGGATATCTGCCCAGCAATTTTGCCGATCCCCAATTGTCACATGGGTGTTTAACAGGTAGGGATGACTGGAGGAAATTGTGAATGCAAAAAACACCCAAAATGTTTTTGGGAAAATTTCACCAAGCAAGACTTTTTTTCAACAGAAAAAAATCATGATGGAGACAAAAGATGGATCTGTTAATATATATTTGTGCGCCTGGTACTGCTGTGGAACGCTCACTTGACAAACAAAATAGGGAGTGATGGTGGAGGACGAACAAGCATGAAAATGTATGAGTTGCACACATCTTTCTCAAAACCCTGCAGATGTTTGTGAAATCCCCCAAAAAGTGACAAGTCTAATCATAGAGGTGAACCTAGGATGAACAGATTTATGACTTTTGGAAAATCTTCACCGAGTTGGAGATTTAAAATAGGCCTCGGCGGAGTTTGCGGAACTCCTTGAAGTGACAAGAATACTCTGCGAAGTTCCGCAAGTGCCGGAGTGCTGTGCAAAGTGCAAAGTGCCGTTCGCGCTATTCTTCCTGCCGCTCGGGTAGAAATGTTACCTGAGCAGCAGCTCGCATTTGCCAACTTACCATAGGTGAGCGCAAGCGAGGAAACTCCACAGCGCTACACGGAGCAGAGTTTTCAGCACTCCGCGAGCTCCCCGGAGCGCTGAGTACAGAAAACTCAGCGAACGGAGAAGAGTTCACCGCCCAGGCCTAATTTAATTGGCATTGGTTTGTTTCTTAATAGAGTTGTGTAAAATAAGCATAATTACCTGTTGCGTGATTATGTAAAATTTAGAAAAAGTATGCAAAATTACGCAAAAGTATATGATATGCAAATCAGGCATTTTTCGCTATATTTTACCGCAAAACGCATCCTTTGATCCATTTTGAATGCAAGGATGCATTGCTTTCTGTTCATCCACGTTATTCTTATGCTCCCAAAATACAATTTTTAACCAATCTGACATGAAATTATGTGGCATAATTTCAGGAATTTCATGTAACAAGCGTAACGCGGACCATTAGAAATTAATGAACATTTTACCCAGGACTAGGAATTGTGCCGAATGTCAAATAGAGAGAGCACAACAGCTACTACCTTGGCTTTCCCTTGGGCGCCCTTGGCACTGCCCATGCTACCACTAATCCAGCGGCTCAGGATCTCCAAACCCTGTTTACTTCACTCCCTGCTGTTCTTTGTCCCCTCAACAGTAATTAGCCGAGTGTGGCGGGGTGAACAGTTTACAGGGGTTCCACCCTGTTTTACCATCTAGGTTCAAACACTTTGTGAGGTCACGTCTGGTACCCCCTGGTGTTTTTAGTGAACTGATACCCACCCATGTGTGTCTTTCCTATTACTGGTTTCAGGGAGCCTAAATGACTTATTACTAGTTTCTTATTTTTGCCATTCGTAGGATAAATTGATGAAACGTTTCTGTTGCTCCATTACTCAGTTGTGTACAACAGCCTGCTGCTGCAACACCATCTTTCTAGTGTGTGCGCTCCTTCAGATGGGGACAATTGATGTCTGGGGTCTCCGCCTCAAATGATAAATGAAATGTGCTTTATTCAGAACCCTGTCTACTCAGAAGTAGCAATTCTGTAGAAGAGCATGGATGTCTTGGCCTTCCCATCCCTTTAGACACAAAATGCTTCTTAATAGATTCACTGGCGGGTGGCTATTTATTAAACCGCGCATGCGAACCAGTGCTCGCTATTTCCAAACACTTCCCGCTCCGCAAACTATTCATCAAAAATCTTTGTAGGAAGAGCTGGAATCCTACCAGAGGAGACCTTCTTTAATCATAAAGGCTGGCTTTTCTTCAGCTTCCTCGTGGTTTGCACGGCAGATGAATAGGTACGCGTGTTTTGGGGGTAGATGAATAAAACGAGGGCTGTGTTCCAAGAGTCTTTGATAAAGTGCCTCTGTTGGAACGCATCTTCAGCTTCATATTTTACTGTGAGGGACAGTGCGGCCAAATACAAGTCCTTTGATATGGATTTTTAGATGTGAGTAACTGAGAGTGGGTAAGCAATCAAAAAGACAGCGAAATTCATCCAATTTTATTTGGAATAAAGTCGGCAGCATGGAGGAGTGATTCAGTAAAAATCTGAACCCTGAATATAGTGTTTCATGGATGTTTGTTTTAACATTATGTTGTTCGGGGATTGGTGAAATTCGGAGCTTAATTTGTTTTAAAAAAGCGTGCAGGTGTGCAAAACTTTTCTTTGAAGGTCGCCTTCCACTCACTCACTGACGCTGCCAACTTTTTCTTCTAAAGCCACCCTCTTTTTCCTCTGGCACTGCCCACTTCCTCCAGTGGCACCATGTTTGCAGTGAGTGAAGCAATAGAGCTCACCTTCCTCCAGGTGAGCTTGGGTGGAAAGGGTGAGGGTGATGATTTCTCCCCACGAGAATATATTTAAAGAATGGGGTTAAGTGTAGCATTTTATAGTGCAGTTGTGACACAAAGGTTCTTCTATAGCATAACGAGGTACTACCATTGTATGTCACCCTTACCATAATCCAAAAATGCCTGAACGTTAGAAAGACACATTTTGCGTTGGGGCCAGTAGGGCTCAATCGACACAGTTGTGTAACAGCAGGAACACCACCCTCTAGAAGGACAAGATAGGTTCTGGACCCCAAACATAAGTGCCAGGTTCTAATAAGTAAGCAACTGCACTTTTTTCACTTTGAAAACATTTCACTAAAACCTTGAAAAATGTATGATTGTTTCAGCACTTATCCACTCTTATTGCCGTGTCTACACCTCCTTGAAGCATGTGTACGTTTTCTAAGTGTAATGAGTGTGATAGCGTGCAAAATTAAAATTTCCACATGCCCCCTTTACCCACAGCTTTTTGGTTTCTGCCCACATTTCCAATGCCAGCGGCAATGGGACAAAATTGTTCGCAGTTGCGAGGGCTGTCTCCAAATGAGGAATCCTGCATCTGCGAATCTTTCTCTTCAATGTCAAGCTGCATCGGTCCCATGATGTACATGTAACCATGAGCAGCTGGTCCAAAGCGTGTCATTAATTGGCCGTTAAATGATTGGCTCTTCCTTTGAAGTTCTTAAGTACTTGGGCTGATTGGCAGCTCAGTCATGGGGTCTGAGTTGATGTGAGTTACTTCGGATCTCATTCATACTTCTTCAGGACACCTTGGCAGCAATTCAGCCCAGACCCAGTGTAGCTTGAACAGAATCTATCTATCCCCTCCTTCTGTTCTGAAGGGGGGAGGGGTTTCAGCTGCTAAAAATTGGCTGAAAATATCATTGTTAAGTAGCAATTCTGTCTGGTAAGATCAAGCATATATGCTACTCACTTCCCACAGCATCACGATCAATAATTAGATTTTTTTTATGGGCAAATTGGGTCTGAGGGCAAACAGACCCTCTCTCAGCTGGTGCCAGGCTGAAGTGAAGAGCGGAGGAGTGAGTCCAGACAAAGTCCGTCACCTCACGAAGTGAGACCACTGAGGCAGACAGTAGCACATAAAGTGACTACCCCGTCTCTTCTGTTTTGAAGGCACTATACATGGTGCCCTATATTACCGTGCTCTACAACTGCTCTTGTGTTTCTCTTTTACAGGTCTGGGATTCAAATGTTCTTAGGTCCCGGCTTGTTGCTGCAAGTGGCATTACGCTTATATGAGATTTCCTAACAATTAAGAACGAGACCTGCGGATCTGCAGGAAATTTCAAATTGAAGTTTAAATTAAACAATTTTTTACAAATACTTGATGATATCCAGAAGTACGAAAATTCCAAAGTAGAGTAGGCAATATCATTTTACAAACATACTGGAGCTCTCATTGTAGCTACACAAGGAATAATTTATATATTGATCCATATAATGAAAGAGTAATTTTTGCATGTTCCAACCTCAATTTGGTTCACTTTTGGCCCTATACGAATGGGTTGGTGCATTTTTCGCCTTCAACTTCAGGAGAAATCAGACCATTTCAGCCTGAAAACTTGTTATTTTGAAAATTTCAATGCTATACGGCAATTATCAAGTATATAAAAAAAATGTAATTACATTTATTTATAGAATAGCTTGCTGTTACCGTACACATGCTCCAATGGGGAGCCATCAGCATCTACATAGCATGAAACAACACAAGCATTTCAAAGTATGAAATGCAGCAGAAATATGCAGTACAAACATAAACAAACAGCGCCTGAGAGCCAACTACCCCCCCCCCCCCCCACACCCCGCACTTGAAAGGGTGTGGCATCATATAAACAAAGGATCGTGAGCATTATCGACACGCATGTATAATAATACATCATGGGAGTCACATTGCAGCAATGCCCACTGAGGAGAGGCAATTACCAAGTTGACCAATTCAAAGTGATACATTTGTTTTCCTCAAACTTTTTTTACAGATTGTTTGTATAACTAAGATCACATAAAACCTTTTCCTCTCCTGCTTGTTTGTCAATGCTTGCTGCTTCACTTATTGTCCTCCTTTTATTCTGAGTTTTTGCTTTTTTGCTAGTTGAAGGAGACACCCCACCGTCCGCTCTCTCCGAGTCTTTACCCTTCACGTTCTCCTCTCCCGCTTCCTTGGCAGTGGTTGGTTGTATGTCAGAAAACAGAGCACAGAAATATCGTCTGACCTAAATGTTGTGCCCTAAATATTGTTTATTAACATAGTGTCCCAGTGGTTATACTATTAGCTCCAAAGAGACAATATTTTTGTAAACTATATTTAGGACACAATATTTATGTCAGATGGCATTGTGAGAACGATGTTCTGGTGCCACACTGTCCTACATTATCTTCCTTACTTTCGCCCATCTTTCTTCTTCTTAAAAAAATGTTTTTTTTTAAAACATTTTCCTCAATTTCCACTAGTTCTCCAGTCCCCTTTTATGGTTTAGCACTTCCCACATTTTGTTTACCTATCTTTCTATTGCCCTGACGCGCTGTACCCTGTCCTCTTAACGTTTTTTTCCCTGTAGGGCCCCGAATCTGCTTTCTTTCTCCGTCTGCACTTTCTATTTAGTCATAGATGCAATAGAAAAAAGACCACAGCACCCCTCACCTCTCCCAACCTCCATTTTAAAATCAATGCTCAAGTTTTAGTTAAAGACATAATCCTAGTTGCCAACATTTGAAAAAAAAAATTCCCACGACGCATTGCAGCACAGGGCTGCTGCAGGTAGAACGTTCTTGTTTGCGTACCCGTGCGTAATAAAGAGGAACAGTTTCTGCAACAATATTACCCGGGAGAGTCTCCAACTTGCCGGGACGGTCCCTGCAAAAACGGGACAGTTGGCAGCTATGCATTATTATTATTTTTACTCTCTAGAGCAGGGATGCAATACCGCGTCTTTAACCTCCTTTCATACCATTCCAATATTTCCGAATTCATAACATTCATTTATATTACTTAAATCGAGTTTCAAACTTTAATACACTTCACTTTAATAACCCTTTTTATTTTGCCAGTATTACTTTATCCAAAATGTGATTTCAACAAGAGGGGATTTCACCAAATAGGTTTTACCAAACTTGGTATGTTTTATTGTCAGATTGCGGGGTTCTGTTATGGACCATGGGGCCAATTTCATATATGATGCCAGCTGGGCAAGGAAAGTACATCCCGGGTCTTGGAGGCGCCAGGGGACACGTGTCTCCTCTTCAGCGTCAGTCAGCTCTGTGCTGGGCGTTCTTTCTGAAGATCACGTGCACATGGTCAAGGGCATTTCTTCCATTGATGTACAGATTAATGCAAATGTGAATTATTCCCAATAATAATCATGTTATGAAATGATAAAAGCCACGAGAGCAAACATGCAATTATTCCACGAAAGCAGCTCCGCGAAGCTTCCAGCGCGCAGTCATCACTGCGTGGAAATGGTTTTTATTGTTTGCTAAATTAGAAATGTATCGAAACTCTTGCTCTGAAAGACAGACGGCCTTTGTCTCAGAAGCGCCGGTCAGGGTTCGGTCCTGCCTTTGTGCGTGTGAATCTCCGGCAATCAGTCCCTTTGTTCGCACTTGGCACTGCCCTTTGTTGTGGGTAGAAACAGGGCTCCGATAACGGGATTGTTTCGCATAGTACTTGTGGTTCTCAGGTTTGCAGAGACGACCCGCGTCTTTCGTTGTTTCATGTTCGGATCCTCAGAGTTGGCATTTGTTCAGAGAGAGCCCTGGGTGAAGCCCGATTTGGCGCCCCCTTCCATTGGTCCTCTTCACTGTCTTGGGGGTGGAGGGGGGTGGGGGGTATAGGGCAAAGAAAGGATGGCCATGAAATGAGCAGTCAGGCAGGGGAAGCAGCAGCCCCAGAACCAGGGTGGAAATGCTCTTTTCTTGGGGGCCATCACCGCAGGCAGGTTCTAAGCCGCCCCAAAGGACTGCGCCTTGGACGCGGGCCCAGCTCGCGCATGCTGAAGGCGGGCCCTGCTGCTTCTGCTAATGCAGTGAAATTAACTGTATTACAGTTGTCCAATAGACCTTGATGCTGTTCGCAAAAGTCAGGGGTTGTTGAATTCTGACTCAGAGAAGCCCAGTAGCGGCTCACAAAAGTCTAACTGCCCTTTGCCTTCCAATGAGTAGAACTTGGGTCTTCACACAGGAGAAGCCTGTGATACGTCGCCCCACAGGCGCCCGCACATGGGTTGCTTTTTATGTGTAGGACATCCCAGCCAGCAAATGGGACCTCCACACACGAAGGAGTGGGTGTTGCTTGGCCCGGGCTGACGCAAAAGGGCATGACCCTTTGGAAGGCGGTCGAGCCGGGATGGCCCAAGCTACCTTTACAGGATGGCGCAAGTGGTTGAGGGCCATGCCATAGTATGGAAGGTGCAGTGGGCTTTGATGGTGGTCTGCCAGCCTGTAGGGTGGTCCACCTGTTGCCCCTTATGGTAGCTGGTAACATTTCCTGATGCTGCAAGGGACTGCTGAAAATGTCCCTCTTTAAACGGTGCTCTTCACCAAGCTCGCTACCTTTTAAAATTGTGATGTGGATGGATGGATGGATGGATAGATAGATGGGTGGGTGGATGGATGGATGGGTGGGTGGATGGATGGATGGATGGGTGGATGGATGGATGGATGGATGGATGCATGGATGGGTGGATGGATGGATGGATGTATCACATGAGTGGATTGAGCTTCATTTTGTAGGTCTTACAGAAGGGTGGCCTTCATCTGGTTGCTTCAACATCGTTTTCATTTGTTTCTGGTTTACGAAAACAACTGTAAATAAGTTCATGCGCAATGTCTACATAAATAAGGACTAATTTACCCATATTTGGCAAATTAACAAAATATTCTTTTTCACTATCTGTCATTTCTGTATCTTGAAAATGATCATCTAGGTAACTGCAACTTTCCCTAACTAGACGTATGAATAGAGATTGTATAGTGCACAGTTTGTGTGCTACAGGTTTTAAAATGTGTAAAATGTAACCTTTTCCTGGCACTGACTCTTATTTGCCAACACTTAAGGGCCTATTAAAAATACACACATTGGAAGAGTTCTGGGGGAGGATCTCTGCCTGCACACACTTTTCTGACTCTTCCCTTTTCACCAACATTTCTAGGAGTGTGCTCTATTATTATTTTAAAAAAAATTTTTTGCAGAGTTTTATGTAGTGCGAACTTGACCCGAATCCAATCAGGTATCAGAACGCTTTACATAGCACCAGTTACGTTACATGAGGACACACATTCATCTTTTTCGTTTGTTAGGCACGGGGAGATCAAGTGATTTGCTCAGAATCACAGGATGTTGAGCGTCATTGCCGAGACTTGAACCCAGTTCCCCAGGTCCGATGTTGAGCGCCCTAGCCGTTAGGCCGACTCCTCTTCCCTTATTATTATTATTATTATTATTACATTTCTAAAGGAGAACATCACCTGGGAGTTATCCTGGTGCAGTTGTACAGTGTGGCAAATTCTCGACCATGCGAATCAGCATCAAATGGTGGTAGGAAAAAGCCATGATTTAAGATCCTTCCTGAAATGCAGTCCATTGGTGGAGAGCCTCAGGCGAGTGGGAGTTGATTCTAGAGTCGGCTGCCTCAGCGGTAAAGACCCGACCTCCTCGTCTAACTTTCTATATCTGGCCACACAGGCCAGGTTAGAAGAAGCGGAGTGTAGACTCCTACCAGGAACATACCATTTTAGTCTCTTCCACAGAGGGGCGGACCAAAACTAGGCCTGGGCTAAATTTCCGTTCCGCTCGCGGAAATTGCGATAATTTGACATTTTCGCGTTCCGCGGAGAGCGCGAAAATGTCAAAATTTCCGCATTCCGCAGCTTAGCGATAATTTGTTTCTTGCTCAGGCTGTAAAATAAAACATTCTTGCGCGCGATTGCCTTACCTGAATCCCCGAGTTCGCCGACAAGTTTTCCCGATCCGGTCGCGTTCTCCACAAGATGTTGGATTGTTGGTAGCCATTTGCGCTGTCTTGCGACAGTTCGTGCCCGCAGTAATGTCATTGGTCACGCGATCATGTCTTTCTTCTCGCGATCATGCACCGCGAGAAGAGTGAAAACAAGATGGCCGCACCCGCGAGCAACCGCATGGGTAAGTTAGCGAGCCGCGACCATGCAGAAAATACCGCGAACGGGCGGGAAAAAAACTTCCGCATCTTCGCGATATTTCCGCGTGTTTGCGGAGATTTGTAACATTTTCGCGATAATTTGCGAAAGTCACTTTCGCAAATTCCGCCCACCCCTAACCAAAACCATGCAGGGATTTAAAAACAATGTTGAATGCTGTTCCAGACGGACTTCAGGGTAGGTCAGGTGACATTTTCCACAGGATCCTTTTTAAGCTGCTCGTCCATAGCGGAGAACTCCACAGGGGGGACAGGGTCCCTGTGGAATTGAACGTTTTTTCCCTTCATGGGGACCAATATTTTGCCCTTGGAGAAAGCTCTTCCACTACACCCCTAGTAAATCTGGGGGTGGTCAGTTCCACTTCCTATCCTGTAAGGAAAGCTCCATGGGCCTTTACCGGAGTGAATTCACAAGCCTTTCCTAGGAGGGAAGGAGACAGAGAGGAGTGTGTGGGTGCTCACAAACTTTTCAGTGGGACACGAGAGCTCTTGTAAATGGGGTTAAGTCTTCCAAGAAATCCTATATGAATTTGAGGCACACATACATGTGCAATAACATTATCATCGTGAATAATCACCACAGAATATGTTTGATTAAATTCTCCACTTGTTACCACTGCCCTGTGATTTGTACTCTTTCTTACACTTAACGTCACATTTAAAAGAGACAAATCTTTCAGTTGTAAATCAGATGCGACACCAAGGGTGTGTTGTGTGTTGAACACTGTGAATATTTATACTGCTAAGCATGTAGGTGTGAACCAGTGCTTAATTTGTAAAATAGTAAGTGCCAGGGCCCTTCTCAGGAAACCACTGAAGCTTGCATCACCCAATGCCCCTCCCTGAGCTGCCAGTGACAGTACCAACATAACTACTAACCATCGCACTCGTACACGTGTGGCAATTTAGGCAATTCTAGGTCCCCCAAATCTATAAGAATGATGTGGGTTTACTGTTTTGGTTTATGCTGCTTGCTGTGGCAGAATGCTTCTATGGTGCTGTGAAACATCAATAAACAGAATAAAAAATAAAAAAATAAAAAGAATAAGGTGGGTTATATTTGTTATTCATTGTCAATGTATATTGCATTATTAAACACTATTGTGCTCATTTCACCATTAGGCAGACAGTGGCACTATGTGGCTGAATGTCGTTAGTGCCGATCCTGACTATTTAGTGCCGGTGTAGAGTTCTGGAAACCACTGTCTCAAATTAAACACTGGTGTGAACGCGACATTTACAGTCGATTTCCCTTTTTCTCACCATCTCTTCAAGTAGTTATTGAACGAAGGGGAAAGGTAAATATATAACTGCATGTGAACAGTGTACACAAGAATACCTACACAATTTACAACCAGTAAGATTCGCTTTGTCAATCAGATGTAACCTATGCATTCCTAAGTTATGACTTTCCCAAGGTGGAAATGAAATCTACACTGAGCCACAGGGACCAAATCTTAAAGAAAGTAATATATTGCACCTGCATGCATATGATTTTCCATGAGTGCAGACTAGCGGCGTAATGTGAGTTGCCAGCACCCGGGGCAAAATTATTTTAAAAAGTATTGCTCCCCCTACTCTGTGGACCGGTAGCTCATGAAGTGCTAACAGTCCACGGATTAGGGAGTGCAATACTTTCTTTTAAAATTGTGCGCCCCCTAAAAAGTTTGCTCCTGGGCAACCGGCCCTTGTCCCTCCCCCCACTCTACGCCACTGGGGCAGACAAATGTTTCCAAAAGTATATTCAGAATCCTGAGACAAAGGGTGGATGGGAATGCAAGACCAGCTTGTCCCACTTTCAATCCACCATTTGCTTCTCATTGTTGTCCATGGTGAGGCTAGCAACCAGTGCCGGCCGCCACCTCCAGCTCCATGACAGTAGGACCACGCGTGCCAGGGAGCGCAGCCAGAACACTCAGCAACTCATTCTGTAGGTGATTGAAAACAAGCAAACCTGCGGACTACCTGTAGGAAGGAATTTCTGATTTCCCTCACCTGACCATTTGTAGTAAAAACAGATCCACAATCTAGACTGCCCCCTGTGAATGAGCGGGTTTAGACACAGGGCACCAAATGGTGCGAAGTTAAACCGCAAACCAGGTGAAGACACACAGGAAAGTACACAGGCGCACTCCAGAAAAAGACTGTAAGATGACAAGGCAGAGACTATTCCAGTCCCAGAAAAAACAGAAACAAGGCGTAAAAAGAAAGTATTCTTTTTTTATTATAGCTTTTATTTTAAATTTGTGTAAACACTAACATATTCCTTAAACTATTTAAAACATATAGATATGTGTCAAACCTTCCAATATTGAAAAACAATGCTTTGCCAATACTTAATGGTATCACACTATACAATATGAT
The DNA here is from genome assembly GCF_964204655.1 of Triturus cristatus. NCBI lineage: Eukaryota > Metazoa > Chordata > Amphibia > Caudata > Salamandridae > Triturus > Triturus cristatus. The sequence goes on along the minus strand of NC_140580.1, from coordinate 1,112,246,914 downwards.
GAGAGAGAACAGGGAAAAGATATGAAAGAATTAGAGAACAAAATTATAGAAAACCATGTTGAGCGAATAATAGAGCCGTATTAATTAGCAATAGAAGCTATCAAACGTGGCAGTTCTATCCCAGACTTATAAAACAGCTTTTCCATAGTCGCAAATTGAACCATTTTTTGTACCCTACAAAGATATTCAATCCTGACCTGTTTTTAAAGCTGTCTAAATACGCCTTTTACCTTCCATCGGGGACCAGTCACAACCTATTTTTAGGTCTCGCTGGCTATCGCGTAAGCGATCGCTCAGCGAGACTCTTGTGAAGGGGCTCTCAAAAGTGCTCCCAAAAGCGGATTGCATGGCGAGCACGTGCACAATCACGTGCATCGTGCCGCCATGCAATCCGTTTGGCATCCTACTTCAAAGGGTCCGCTCCCCCGCCTGGAATGCGCACCCCCGCCCCCGCCAAGCGCGCGCACCACGCGCCGCCGGGCTTGTCTTGTTTATTTATGTCTTTGTTGTGGTGACTCCCATCTAAGCTCCACTTTTGTGTGCACATCCGTTATCGCTTTTCTGTGCCTCGTACTTCTTCTTCTTCTTTTTGTTGCAGTGACTTCCGTGTTATCCCCACGTTTGTGTGCACATTACATTGCTGCTTTTCTGTGCCTCGTACTTAAAAAAAAAAGTGTGGCAGTGAATCCCGTGTAATCCCAACTTTTGTGTGCACTTTCATTTCGCTTCTCTAGGCCTCAGACTTGTTTAATTTATTTTTGTATTCCAGTGGCTCCCGTGTAATCACCACTTTTGTGTGCACATTTCATTGCCGCATTTCTGGGCCTCGGACTTTTTTTGTTTTTTGTTGTTGCAGTGACTCTTGTGTAATCTCCACTTTTGTGTGCACATTTCATTGCGTCTTTGCTCTTTCCTACCCCTGTATACTTGCCCATTGAATGACACACACGCTCCTCCTCTGGCTCCTGTTGGTGTTCTGTATGATGGCATGAGCATCCATTCCCAGATGCCACCTTCTTCGCACCCCTCATCCACACCCATGTTCTTCTCCACTCCGTCCTTGTTAATTGCGGTCCCTTCTCTGTGTTCTCCAGACCCCGTTTTCATAAGTTTTCGAAAATATTCACCTAGGTCACCCTGAAAACGCCCACTTGCATCGGCAACGAGAGGCCTTTCGCCTACTGTATGGGAAAAGATTCTGTTTCAGACTCAAACCACATATAAAATGGGGGGGGACACACACGTCTAGATCACACCTTGATCTGCTGAACCATATACCCTCCAGCTCTCTCACTCGGTGGGGCCTCTGGGGTCCAGAGCCTTTCCAACTAGATGGATCTCTCCAACTGGCCACAGCAGAGTATGTTTCAAATCAGTGCCCATGCCTTTAATAAATACAAAAAGAACCTGTCCAGGGCTACTAACATCTGCTGTGATCTGTCTGGGGTTACAAGTTCGCAGGCTTAGCTTTCATCTTTTGGGGTCGGAAAATTGGTTTCCAATTTATTGACACCGCTTTGGAGCAACAGAGTACGGTACAGAGTGCTATATAAAACAAATAATTATATTATACTTCCCATAGGAAGACATGGCACGTGTGAGCTACGTCTACCTCTCATTGCATTTAACCTCTCATAGCCCCCCAAAAAATCGGGAAAGGGTTTAAATAGGGGTTAATTAAAAAAATGTCCGTGCTTTTCCCTAGTGCTGTGAAAGCACATTCTGATTGACTTAAAAAATAAAATTTTGGAAAACATTTTACTACCCAAATGAGATATGCGTTCTGCTTGGGATGCAATCTAAAATAACGGTTGTCGGATATTCTCTGCACTGTACATATTTTTGTCCCTTCTGCTTGTCTACAACTTTGGAGCCTCGGGCGTGTCCCCTTATATAAACCGCTCTAAACAAAATGGCGACCGTCCAATTCTGACGCACTGTTTTAAGATGGTTTTCTCTCATCAGTCCACCCTCGACAGTGTCCTTATATTTGTTGATAATTTCATAACAGTTGTTTTTTTGGGGGGGTTTTTAAGGTCGTCTCAGCCAGGTCTCCGATACCCAAAGGCGAGACCTATTGGCTATGCCAATGCTTGTTACTTGTTTGATTACAGACCTCTAGGACATTCCTAATTGGACAGGAACCTTTATGTCTGATCTGAAAGTAAGAATGCACGGAGGTGACATTCAGGTGCAGCGCAGTGCGCGCTGTGAATGCACGGAACATCCTTTTTCATGCAACATGCCAACAGTAGAAGCATTGGCAAAGCCAATAGGTCTCGCCTCTGCCGCACAGCATCCCTAATTTAAATAACAAAAATCTAATTTGCTGGAAAAAAAGTACAAACGCTTTTAAGTAAATGGGTTGAAGCAAAACAGGTGGAGTTTGAAACTACAGACTGAGGTGGGGGACTGAAGCAATATAGTGGACAGGGGTGGGGCCTGAAGTGACACAGGGTACCCGGGGATGGAAGCAACATGAAAGGCATTTGGGGGGGCAGAAGCTACACGGGGGCGCAGGATGTGGAAAGGATACAGAGAGCGAAGTGGAGAGCTAGGGAGGTGGATCAAATGGATGAAAATGAGAAATGTGTGGCTGGCCTGGGAGTAGCGCACAGCTGAGAAAGAAAGGTGCAGTGAGGGGATGCACATGGGAGAGAGCATGGTGACAGTGGGAAGAATGCTAGGGGGGCTTAAACAAAAAGGAAAAAGTAGCCCCAGAAAAGTGCACAGGTAACACGTCCACAGTCCAGGGGAAGGACAAACACAGGAAGAGGAAAGAAAGCCTCCACAGGCTACTGAATTAGAAGCAAGCAAATGTCTTGTAACAGAGAATGCATGCGCTGTTCAGTAAGCAAGACCTAAAAATTATAAACAAGTACAAAAAGGGCTTGAACTAGGTGAGTTTAAAATCAAGCTTTTTTGTGAAGAAACATGAAATGTTATACAAATTATTAGGGGTGGGCAGAGCTCCTGGAGTTGCACTAAGTGGAATTCCATGGAGTAGCATAAAAACGCGGTGGAATTCTGCGTAGTTCCGTGAGCAGGCGAAGTCGCTCCACTCACACAGACATCCACCACTAATCTTTATCTTTACCTCTCTTTGCGTGGTCAGTTGGACTCCATCAAAATGACTGCAACAACAAGGCAGACACTGCCCCCTGTTGTATCTGGTTCCATCAGTTCGATAAATGTCATTGTATCACCGTACATCTTTTGAGTGAGTATGACCTGAGTTTGTGTTCATTGCCTTTGTTTGGCCTCAGAGTGTTGGATCTTGCTGCTTTATCACACAATCACTACTCGGTTCGGGGAACATAGATGCATAAAGAGAAAGACAGGTGCAAATAAATGACTGAGGCCTAGATAAATATATCCCTCATCATGGAGGTCTTCAATTCTTTATCTGAGATTGAGAGGCCGTGAATATAAATCTCTAGTAAAGGGAAGAGACACTCACATCGCCTTTGGGGATTATTTCTCTCCCTCTCGAGTGCCGCACAACAAGCGCGCCTGATCATCCCCATCAGGCGCCAACATAGAATCCCCAAAGCACACTAAGGCAAGCTCGGCTGGCTGAATAAATATCTCCGTGTTGTGAGTATTATGGGGGCATTTCGTGTTTATTGGTGTCTGGAAGATCAGACACTGTTATTCCCGGAATGAGCATTGTTGGCAAGTGTGAGCTAGCAGGCAGTGACCCACGTCGTAATGACACGAGTAAGCAGATCAGGCTCAGCCCACCCACTTCCGGGAGGCGTGTCTGCCTTCATGCGCATTGGTAGAGGACAGGCAGCTACAGCTTTGCTATTGAAGAAGCCCACCGGAATACAACCCAATAACAGGCAGTCCTCTCACGGTGTACAGCCCACTCCCCAGCTGAAAGGGCAGGTCCCAAAGTAGCTAGTGGTGTGGAGTGGGCGGAGTCCGTGTCAATCACCGCCATCGACCAGATCAGACTGAGTACACATGCATGGTAGTGGTGGGTGGTGCCATTAAACCCCGCTACACGGCAAAGGCAGAGTTTTTGCCAAACTTCTACCTCCAAGCAAAGTGTGGAGTGACAAAAACCCTGTGAACTCCACCAGCAGCGCAGAGTTTACTGCCCACCCCTACAAATTACACAAAACCTCATAGTATTGCATTAAATTACACTTATAGAGCAAACTGTTGTTTGTTTGTATCTCATGTGACATTTCCCATTTCAGTGCACGTCGTGCAAAAAATTCTCCCAAGATATCTTGATGAGACAGTTTCTTACTGCGTAGAGTCTCCCATAGAGAGCCGTTTACAACGAATGTGCTACAACGCATTCCATTATAGTGTGGGTCTTACAACCACCGCGTTGTTACAATGTGAACAATTACATCGCAAGTCGTTACAATGAGTGTTTGATTATTAATCCAACACCTTCCTAGCTGTTGCACAAACTGGAGGAGGAATAGTTAATTATACTATTCCTTAGCCCAGTGCGCCCCCTACAGCAAGTCGTTGTAATGACTTGCGATGTAATGGTTCACTTTGTAACAACGCGGTCTTTGTAACGACCGCATTGTAATGGAATGCGTTGTAGCACATTCGTTGTAAAGAGATATATTCCTCCTATATGCGAAAAATCCATCAAATTGCCTACCACAAAATTCTTGGTTTAGGCAATTTTCACTAGAGTAACTTAAATTTTCCCAGGCCTAGCTTAAACACACACAGAGAGCCACCTAGACTGAAGATGCAAATGTAAAGGTTGTGCCAACGAATGTGCTGTGTTGTAAGAGCAAACATAAAATAAAAAGATTTAATATGCCTGCTGTGCTGCGTTTGACGAAACAATAAACACATGGATTGAATAGGATCTTGGCTTGTACTCAAAGCCACCTGATGGCTGTTTAGTAGCGGCTAGCATGAAGTCTCTGGCTGCAGCCCGACAAGAGATGGACCACAGTATGTGTAAAACATGGAGGTGGATGAGTGCTTGGAGTGCCTGTAATACAGGAACTTGCCGCAGTCAACGAGAGAATTGGCGATCACAATTCATGCCCGCGCATGCCCTCTTCAGAAGCGCACAATGGCATAGTCATTGATCAAGGCTGCTGGTTAAGAGCCAGCGGTCATGAGTTGTGGTCATCAGCTGAAAAGGAAACTCATCAACGACACATTGTGTGACCTTGAGGAAGGCGCTGTATTTCTCTATCCCTATCCAGTACATTGCTTGTAAATTGGGAACATTTTGAAGCATCCTCTTAAAGCCAGGAGACATGTTCCTCGACCTCACCAATCTGAGACAAGGGCACATTTTTGATCAAACCCTGATTCATCAGTCCCTGGGACCACCTCCCTCTAAACTCAGTTTTTTTTTGCAGCTGTTTCATACTTTCTCTTTGACGGCTCTGCTCTCAATTCCCTTTACTGCATCCAACAATATCCAATTTCAGCAAATTGCTGATGGTTTTCCCCCCACTAGCAGCATTATTTAGTGGTTCCCTCTTGCAGTCCGTGTTTTGTTTCCTTTTAGTTGGTGAGAAAAGCTTATGAGACCAATACATATTAATACCGATTTTGCCCCACTGATTGCCTTAATCTGCTCACATTTACAAGGATAACCTCTTCCCACATCCGAATTCCATCGGCCCAAATATCGACGCCACCAGTTTGGGAGACATCTGTGACTCGTTGTGGATGTTAATACATCACTATCCTAGGACATGAGGGCAGAGAAGTGTATTTACAAGTGCTCATGTTTCACACAGCTTCCCTAATTTCCCCTCCAATCAACACAGCAGAGGATTTTAGGATAATGGGATGTGAGGTTGGTCTATCCCAAAACTACGTATTTAGGAGAACTGCCGATAAATTCGTTTCTGAGAAAGCTCAAAGACATGGCGCTTGTCTCATCTCATATGTCAGTAAGAGGGACTTCTATTGCAGAAGGGATCACAGTACCAGGGTGGTGGCAGCTGCCAGTCAGTAAGAGGGACTTCTATCGCAGAAGGGATCAGAGCACGAGGCTGGTTGTACCTGCCAGTATGAGGGACCTCTATTGCAGAAGGGATCAGAGCATGAGGCTGGTGGTAGCTGCCGGTAAGAGGGACCTCTATTGCAGAAGGGATCAGAGCACGAGGCTGGTGGTAGCTGCCAGTATGAGGGACCTATATTGCAGAAGGGATCAGAGCACGAGGCTGGTGGTAGCTGCCAGTATGAGGGACCTCTATTGCAAAAGGGTTCAGAGCACGAGGCTGGTGGTACCTGCCAGTATGAGGGACCTATATTGCAGAAGGGATCAGAGCACGAGGCTGGTGGTACCTGCCAGTATGAGGGACCTATATTGCAGAAGGGATCAGAGCACGAGGCTGGTGGTACCTGCCAGTATGAGGGACCTCTATTGCAGAAGGGTTCAGAGCACCAGGCTGGTGGTACCTGCCAGTAAGAGGGACTTCTATTGCAGGAGGGATCAGAGCACCAGGCTGGTGGTACCTGCCAGTCAGCAAGAGGGACCTCTATTGTAGAAGGGATCAGAGCACCAGGCTAGTGGTACCTGCCAGTAAGAGGGACCCCTGTTGCAGAAGGGATCGGAGCAGTAGGCTGGTGGTACCTGGGGGTGGCTAATGTGCTCTGCTTCATACATTAATGTGCAGAGCTGTCGGCTTGGCCGAATTTATTGCTAAATTTAATCAGGTCATGCCAGTTCAGGATCTTGCACTGGGCTCCAGATGTCTCCTTTTCCAAACCAAATATAATTTCTGCACTTGCGAGGGTTATGGGAAGAATCTTGGGTTCCAAATGTAAGTCTCAGATTGCATAAAACCTTTCCTTTCTACCTTTCACCTGGGATTACGCAGACTAGTATCAAAACCCTGCCAAAACCATATATTCCTGAAATGAATACTAAACATGCCAGTTTAAGTACTTGCCACTTTTAAACAAGTAGTCACTCACTTCCTTACTAACTCACACACTAACTCAACCCAGCCCATTTTCTCATTCACTCACTCACTCTCAGTCTCTCACCCAGTTACTATCTCAGCCAAAATTCACACTTTAACTCACTCTTTCACTCACAACTGATTCACTCAATCATTCATACTCAGTCACTCACTCAAACCCTCACTCACTCACCCCAATTATCTTCTTTTCCATTGACTAATGCAAAATTCACTTACGTAAACACTTGAGGGCCTATTAGGATGCCGTAGGAAATGGCTCAGACCCTCGGTCGGAGCCGTTCCTACGGCATCGTAATCAGCAGTCTGAATACATTTCTGACTGACCCATTTGGATGGAGTCAGTCGAAAATTAATCCAAACTGGATTTCCAAATAGTTTATGATCTGCCATTTGGAAAGCCTGTTGTAATCCCAAGGGCAGCTCTTTCCACCCGGGGGATTACAATGTCGGATTCTTACAGCCTATCTGTGCCAGCCTTTCGGATTTTCAGGAACCTTCCTGCACAAAAACAATCACAAAAGGCTTTTTCCTCTTTCTATGTGTGCTGCAGCAGAATGCAGCACACATAGAAAAAGGAAGAACAAGGAAAAATAAAGATATTTCTCCTTGTTGCTCCTCCCTTACGCCGCCCCTGGGGAGGCATAGGTTTTTACAATTTCTCGTATTTCTGGGGCAGTGTCAAAAAGCCATGGATGTTTCTGAGAACACCACCAGCAACATCCATTGCCTGCCCCTTTAATGTAAAAAACTGCATTAAAGGGAACAATTTATGAGGCAGCATTAAGCCAAAAAGTGGCTTACTGCTGCCTTGCAACTATGGAGCAGCCCCTAAGCCGTGGAAGTCATAAAAAGTGACGTTCAGGCTGGAAAAGTCTAGCTCGATAAAAGAGGAGAGAGATGTGGAAAGGGAGATGCGGGAGGGTGAAAAAATAAGCAGAGTGTGAGAGAAAGAGGAAGAGTTAAAGGGAGAAAGCTAGCCAGAAAATGACAGAAAGGAGTGAGCTAAAGATAGCAGGATGATGAAAGAAAATGAGTGATGGAATGGCGGAGGGGAAGAGAAACAACAGAAGGACAGAAAATGAGAGGACAAGAAAGAGAGGGGGAGAGAATGTGAGGGCACAAGTACTGAAAAAGACATAAAGAGGTAAGAGGGAAAAATATAGGAGCAAACTGAGCAAAATGGGATTAGGATTTAGACAGCGGCAGTCCGTGCAGGTAACAGTGGTGCCTCGGTGGGGCCGGGTAAGGGGGGATTTTGAGGGATGATGCAAAGGGAAAAATAATTATTTATTTAATTTTCCCTTTGCTTCGTCCCTGAAAATCCCCCCTTACCCAGTCCCACCACCCCACCGCTGTTACCTGCACAGACCGCGGCTGGATTTAGAGGGTAGAAATTAAAAAACGATGACAGATAAGGCTGACCGATGTAACCTGCGGCTCAAGGGCGGACGGCCTCTGAGGCCTGGTCAGCTGTAAGTGGGAAGTAGGTAGGAGGTGCTTGTAGACCAACTTCTAAAAGCTGTGAAAATAACACACTCAGCTGCTGGACGAGGCAGGATATCACTGTGCGCTGTTTATTTCACGAGAAGGATGGCCACAGCTGAGCTGCCTTTCACATGATACTGCAGCTTCAATGGGAAGCCAGGAGTTTGTCTCCCAGAACATCTGGCGAGCACAAACATGTCGACCTCGCCGGGAAGAGAACTTATTTTGTATTGGACTTTCTGAGAAACTCACATTTCTGTTTTTTTTTTTTTTATAGTTATGGGGAAGAGACCCATTCACATGCTTGCAGTTTTACCAGAAATAAAATAATCATTTTCAAAGCCAGTAGGTCTGGGTTTAATGTTCTAAGGCACGGAAACACAGCATTAGCTCAAAGCCAGACACAAAGGAGGGAACACCAGAATACATTGAACCTTTACTACTTTCTCCATTGTCCTGCTTTCCTTGAACTAGGTGTACCCAAAGCCCACAGTAAATATATTAGAACCAATAGGCATGATTGAAAGCTGTGTAGTCAAAATGTAAAACTAAAAAGGTCATTTATTGAAGAGTGCCTTTTTTTATGTCATGTAAAATATCAAAAGTCCTAAAAAGGTCTCTTATTGCAAACGTTCTTTGGTTTAGTCTCAAGCAAACATTATTTCAGTTGGGAAAGTTTCCCGGCAGGCAAAATGTGGCCTAGTTCAAAGAGATGATCATTTAGTTTCTGGGACGTCTATTATATGATACAATTAAACATGTCTACAGTAAGAAGAACATGGAACATGTTGGTTTTTTGACAAAGGAAATATATAACTACTATGTTACAGTAATCCCAAATCATTTTCTAAAGCGAGATTTTTGCAGATGATCTCAGATAGAATTCATTGTGAAGAATCTGTGCGTACACACCTACAAGGTATTTATCTTCAAAAGATTTGCTGAAAATCTTTAGGATTTTTGTGAAATGTACCACTTTATTTTCCCATGTTCTTTAAAATGTTTTTGGGAAACTTTGCCAACATCACAACGTTGTACAATTGAACTAAAAAGAATAAAAAACGTGGTGCAATTAGGGTTTTAAGACAACATGCCAAACCTACATGTTTGCTGAATTTTACTGCATGAAGTTTCAAAGTTTGTTACTTCTGTAAAACTCCATGAGCATTATTGTTTGTTTTTCTCTACTCTAGAGCACGCACATTACATATTGAAACAGATCTTTCCTTGAGTCAATGGATGTGAGAAGTGTGCCCTCTGGAATTCTTAAGAAGGAACAAAACCTTTGACTGCTGGAGAGGCCTTAACACTTGATATTCGAACAGCAGGTCATGAGGTTAAGGGCCGATTATGATGGTGGTCAGACCACAACTGACGGCTCGTTGGTTGCAGTCTGACCGCCATCTGCTGCTGCGGTCTGACCAACGCATTACAATGCATGTGGTCGGGGGAAGCAGGTGGGGGCCCTCCGATGCTTTCCGACGAGCTCAAAGAGCCCGTCAGTGCTACGTAAACACTTCATAATCCCTTAATGATGGCTGCTTCGCTGTCGGGATTATGATGGTAGTTTCCAACAGCGATTCCATGTCGGCCTTTCCAACACAGAAAGGGTGTCGGAAAGCAACATTGGGGGCCCCTAGCAGGACCTCCTTCCCTCCTGGCCCTTCGCAATGGAGCTTGTGGCTGCCTAAACATCTCTGCACTATGTGGTCATGGTGCCTGCCACACAAGCAGAGATGTTTCAAAACATCAATTTTTCAATGGAAGCTTGTGCTGTGGACATTTTCTGCCAGCCGCACGGTCGGACGGTTCCTTTACCGGGACGGTGTCGGGCGGGCGCAAGTCCCCCCGACATCGTAATAAGGCCCAAAGTATGTTTACATTGTTTTACTGGGATGGACAGTCCCTGTAGAATTTTTACAATACCTAAAACGTTTCTAAGGTTGTTGCAAATATCTTTAATCGGTCCTAAATGGGATTTTAAAATAAATATCAGCATTGTTAGTTACAGGAGGTCTCCTGAAATGTGCCTATGGAAGTGTTTTGATAGATGTCAGTCAGTCAGTGTTGGAAAACGAGGCAGCATCTGTGAGGCCTGCACAAATAACATGACTACATTTGTCCTTCACTGGGAACCAAACACCCAATTGTAGCGCCTGACTCTCAGAGGGTAGCGTTGCAGAGCAGTCTGAGGCTTACTCAAGGGAGGTGGTGTGGGCTAGTAATCGCAATTTGCAGGTGCACAAAAATAACACTCAATAATTGATTGTCCAGTCTGTACTTTGCTTTATAAAAGTAAGAGTACATTTATTAAACACACACACGACTCAATACTATGCACCAATTTACAAATATACATAAGCTGTTGGAATTACTTTGTGACATTGCATAACATCTCCACCCCTCCCGCAGGGGGGGTGGGGTCTAGTACCACCACTCCCATGTATGCACATCAACTTGCCCCCAATGCAGTTAGTTGAACATAACCTGGAGCGAGGGCCCTGCGCACTGGCACCATCCCAGTGGCGACCCACCCCATTACCTCAACAAGCATTAAAAAGGGGTAAACCTGCCTTGGTGACACATGACCCTGACTGAGCATCTCCTACTGACCATAAAGTATGCACCTCTATATCTTAAGGGCTAGCAGTCTGGGGTCTTCACCTAAGCGCAGCAGCAAGAATCCATGTTTACGCACACTTTAGAATGACAGTACTCATCACCTTGGTTGATCATTTGAATGCATTGCAATTACAGCCCCTTAGGGCATCACAGATAAAATCACAGGATTGCGCATATACAGCCAGACACCCTAGCAGGACTGTCTGGCAACATAGCCCCACTTGGCTTATGACATCTCCTTGCACATGTGACTTACAGTCCCTTCAAAAGAAGTACTCCTGGCAACTACACTTCTCCTGCAGTGTGCCTCTTCACTTTAAAAGGAATCACAGGTAAAAGGCATGAGATTACATAAATACAGCCAGACCTCCTAGAAGGAAGGTCCAGCAACATAACTCCATTTAGCTTAACATCACCTTACACAGGTACTTCACTTTACACATGTGACTTTCAGTCCACCTAAAAAGAAATAACCAATAGTAAATGCATTTCGGTGCAATTACACCACTTCACCTCCAGGGGATGCCCTTCTCCAGACATCCCCCAACTCAGCCCTTCACTCCGTGATGCACTTCATAGTACACCCTCAGCTGTAGAACATAAGTTCCAGCCTAGAAGTTGTTAAAGGCTGGCTGAGCCCTTGAGAGGTTATTCTTTCAGATGCCCCGTGAAACCTAGGGGTGGACTGTTCTTCTTTATGCTGGGGGAGACTGCGGTGCCCCTGCAGCCCCCCTGCACCCCTTTTCACACGTGAGGGTGACCCCCTCCTCTGGGGGCCACCAGGCCCCAAAATGGCAGATTTCTTTGTGATGGGGGGGGGGAGACTGGGCCTCTCCAACAGCTCCCCCAGCACCTTTTCACAAGTGAGGGTGACCCCCCTCCTTTGGGGGCCACAAAGCACCAAAACAGCAGATTTCCAAATGCCTGGCGACGCATTATGGGGCGCTTCATGCTCCTCTTTACCAGCCCCCGCCACTGGGAACACTCTCCTCTGCCCTCTGGGACTCTGAGAGCGTAGATTCAGCAGTGTGCTGTCTTCACTGGCTCCCTGCGCTAGCCTTTCGCCAGGCTCTCTTTCTGGGTCCCTCTTGTCCCTGCGCAGAGGCCCCTGTTTCTGTGCACCAGTCCTGGGCTCTTCTTCTGGTGCTGATAGGGTCCTGGGGGCAGTCAGGGGGTCTCTCCTTCCAACTGCCCATTGCGCCAGGCTCCAGCACCTTCAGCCTCAGCCGAGCACACACCCCAGAGAGACCTTCTCTTCCTGTGCAAGTACTTTTTAAAAGTTGAGTAGGGGGCTGGCAGGAAGTCTCTGTTGGTCCTATCAAACAGCGACACATCACGTCCCTGCCCCTGCTCCCTCCTTCTTGTCCAGCCTCTGAGCTTGTTCAAAATGGTGTCGTCCAGGGTTTCTGGCCACATGTCTGAAGCCTCATCCCCCACGCTGCCTTCCCTCCTTGGTGCAGCCTGGTGCCTGGCACCCAGTGACAGCTGCTAATTGATGATCCTGTATCCCCTCCCATCTTCTCTTCGTGGAGAGGAGGCCCTAGCTTGTGGAAGAAAGGTTATCAATCCATCCAGCTGAGGTCAGCCCTCAGCCTGGGTCTGGTCCTGGCTGGCTCACAGAAATATGACAGTTCTGGATGACCCAAAAGCAGTACAAATATGACTTTGGACTCTGCAGAATACTTCTTTTCACCTCCAATACAATGGACTTTAGTGCATGTCTGGAAACTGTAGGCCTTGTGGAAGTTAATTTAGCCATGGGCCCCACATTCCCTTAGGGAAATAATGAAGTGAAAACACAGTAAAACACACTGACTTTCCCTGGAATGTTTCTATCCAGCGTATAAAGCCTATTCCATGTCACCATCCAATACTGCATAAGTCCTGCCACACCATTCACTTTGTAGCTGCTCCTGGACTGCACGTGCACACGCATGTACACATGTGTCTGCATGTAACCAGCCCGGTGTCCCTTACTCCAGCTGCTGCGCAGTGGCCTGGTCAAGCCAGGGGAACACCAGTAAAATCCCCATGCAGTCTCTTACATCCTGAGTTCACTGTGGGTGAGTCCCAACTTATGAGGCTCCCCCACAGTAAAAGCTCAACAATTAGGTGCTCAAAAATAAAAAAATCCAACAGTCAGTCAGTCAGTGAATTTATGTATGCATGTAATAGTTTTCTTCAGTGTATTGTTGTACAGTTTCCATAGAAATGGGGCCTGCATTGGGAGTTGAACAACTGGTTGGACATCAATACGTATCTCATGAGCCAAACAGAAAACCAATCGCCAGCACTGCATTTAGATAGGAGTACTCAAGCTCATTATATCAATTTGAAACAGACAAGCTGCATGCCCGGTATCACAACACTTTGGGCCCCTTCAGTGGCGGCTGCTAAGGAATGGGGGTGGAAAAGAAATCACTTACCTGGTTATGGCCTCCACCTTTCCTCTATCCTCTTCTTTTCCTCCTCACACCCAGAAGCAGCAAGCCCCCAGGCTCCCCTAAGCCAATCACGACGCTGCTGTCACAAGCATGACAGCAGTGTTGTGGTTGGTCTGAGCAGCCTGTTTGGCCGCTCACATAGTGCCTGGGAGCCTTGGGACAGTTCTCCATCCGGCTGTGCAACACAGCTGGGTAGAGAAATGCTAAGTGTGCATGACAGTTTGGCCAACCCAATAGTGCCCATACCACTCCTCCTCCTGTGAACCAGCCCAGCGCGCCCCAACCTGGCTCCGTGCAGAAACCTAAAATGATAATAACAATGTGCTATTATAATTTTATTTTTTCATGTGGCACTGCTATGAGAGCAGTGGGGTGATGCTCCTCCTCCTTAGCGAAGGCCCGTTTACAAATTGCCCAGGTGGGATAGGGCTCCAGGCAACTACACCTTTCCTGATGTTCCCGAGACCTGAAATATTGGGTATGCAAATTCCAGAAATCAATAATTCCAGGGATGAAAACATGGGCCAGGACTTCCCTGTGACACTGCATGGGCTGCATGCAGCAGTTGTGTCCAGCCCATGTTCTGCATGTTAATTCCCATTCTGGAGTAATAACTTTTAATACCCATTATTTCATGGGGGGTACTACACAGGGGGCTAGATTCACAAAGGGCCTCTCCACTCATGGCGGAGGGCGTAGCTAGAGCTTATGGCGCCCGGGGCTACCCCTCAGATTGCCGCCCCCCCCTTCAAAGAGGTCCGAGAGACACGTAGTATCGCCGCTAATAGTAACCTTGATCATGCAACTTACATGCACATACATGACATGGTCCAAGGCTACACAGTTGAATACAGCGGTGACTGGCAGTACAAAAGAGAACACACAGACTGCATGATCTATCTGGGGACTCAGAAAAACTGCATGTGACATGCATCAGAGAGCTGCGTGAACAATTACCTGGTAATCCCCTCAACACAATGCAAACATGCACATATATTCTTGCCACACATCAGGCCCGGCTCCAGTAATTTTTGTTTGGGTGGGCCAAGGGTGCATTTGGGTGGGCCACTGCCGGCTCGATTTGTCGCATATATGTCTGGGCAGGCTTGCTTCAGGGCCCTCCTTTATCTCTTCTTAGTCTTATAAGGACCAGTAAAACTCACTCTTTTCCAAATCTCTTTCTAAATATTATCACTTTCCATGTAATGTTCCTTTGATGGGAAGAAAAGGTTTCGGAAATGGGAGTATCAGGCAAGTGATACTACTCAGGCTCCATCTGTTCGAGCCTTCATGGAGGATCCCTCTTCATTACTACCTCCACCTGACCCCCGGACTCTACAACGCACTCCCTTACAGGCTCCCTCTGTGCGAGCCTTCAGGGAGAATCCCTCTTCATTACTACCTCTACCGGACCCCGGACTCTGCAACGCACTCCCTTACAGGCTCCCTCTGTGCGAGCCTTCAGGGAGAATCCCTCTTCATTATTACCTCCACCTGACCCCGGACTCGGCAACGCTCTCCCTTACAGGCTTGATTATCCACTAATCCTCTCTTCAGTGCACCTTATCTCACAGCTGACCTTGGGCCCCAGCCCCATATCAGGCACCATCGGGCTCCACTTTGCTTTTTCCCAGTAAAAACATTCGTAAAATCACCTTCAAACTTAAAACATTGAATATAGCAGTAAATATAATTAGCATGCACTTTAAAGTATGTTCCACAGTAGCCCTTATGACCCGACTGCTAATTAAATAAACAAAAACAGAAAGGCCATGACAGGGCCGCCTTTAGCGCTGATGCGAAAGTCTTTTTTGGCGCCGCACCAATAACCTCTTTCTCCGTAAATACCTTTACTACCACCTTCCAACAGTGCCCCTCATCCCTCCATGGCCCCCCTAGTGACCTCCTCCTCAGATTCCCTCACTGCCTCACGCCACAAGTGCCCCTCATCTCCCCATAGCCCCTCCCACTCATGACCTCCTCCTTGGACTCCCTCACTGCCACCATCCACCAGTGCCCCTTATCTCTCTGTAGCCTCTCCCCCTCATGACCTCCTCCTCAGACTCCCTCACTACCACCCTCCACCAGTGCTCCTCATCTCACCCTAGCTCCCCCTCCACACCATGACCTCTTCCTCGGATTCCTTCACTGTCACCCAGGGCACAAGTCCTAAAAAAAGTGGGGGGACGCTGACGTCACAACAGCAAGTGATGTCACGAAAGGTGGCTTGCACCATCAGACTCATTGCCTCCCCTCGCTCACCCCTTAGATGCCATTACATCAGAGAAGCCAGCGCGTGAGCAGCGTTCTGAATGAGCTCCGATCTCGCCCCAGAGAGGCCAAAGAGTAAATGTGTGGCTCCATTTGCTCCAGTAATCGAGCTCCCGTTAAAATAAGTGAGGGGACGCCATCCACCCGCCTGGTACCCCGACTCGAGCCCTGCAGTCACCCTCCACCAGTGCCCCTCATCGCTCCACAGCCCCTCCAACTACCTCCTCCTCAGATTCCCTCACTGCCACCCTCCACCAGTGCCCCTCATCGCTCCGTAGCCCCTCTCTCATATGCATTTGTTGTTTAGCGCTACTCATATCAGTGTAGTGTGTCAGCACTTTACACCACGAACACATTATACAGAGACAATGAATCATACAAGTATGTAAATCAGTCTACAGGGAATGTCACATAAACCAATGAGGATTACAAGGTGTAGGAATCACATGTCATCCATACTGGTGGGCAGTATATTTTGAGAGGGCTTGGTCTGGGGAAACACAACCTTAGGATTTAAAAGAGTATTCCATGGGGGTCAGCTTTACTGATAAAAATGTATCTCTGCCCAAACATACTCATTTTAGCAACATTAGAATGATGAAAGACTGAGGAAGTTCTAACTATATCACAAAACAAATCTATACCATTCATGTTTGTATGCGGCTCTTTGGTGACAGTTCATTGGTCACTGTCCTACGTTAGGATTGTAACTTCTGAAGTGCAAGTAACACAAGGATCTCTGTGGCAAAGGCAGCAACGCACTGAGCTTCCACACAAAATACAGTTCATCTGCATTTAAAAACTACTAACAGACAAATAATTGCTCTCCAGCGGATCATTAATCACCAGCGTTATTGGGGCATCTTTTATTGTCGTCCTGCATCGGCCATGATAATGATAAAAACACTGTTTAAATGAAGCGGCAGCGCACACGAAGTAGGTGTCCTGCTGGGCCTGCGCATATTTTAACAAAGAAAAGAAAATAGTCAAACATTCTTACCTACTACTGCACTGACTGCAGAGAAAACGAATTATCCACCGTCCACACAGCAGAGCCAGACTGCCCCAGGCCACAAATTGGGTCCTCACGAGAGTGCGTAGTGGTGAAGCGCGTGACGCGTCACCGCTACGTTCTCATCGCGAGGGCCGGGCGTTCTCCAAGATTGACGGCCCCGCCCTGGAGCAGGCTGGGATGGGACCAGTCAACAACCTATACGCGCCGGGCGGCGCCGCGGGCAGATTAAAGACGGTCATCATCATGCCAGGTGGAATGCTGCAATTGCAGCAGCAGGCGCTGACGCACTGGCGCACTCGGCACTACAACCAAGTAGGTCAGTGTGCCAGTGCTTGCAGTTAAACTGACCCGCGCGCGCCGTTATCATTTATTTAGTGATAGTGACACCGGCGCCGGCGCCGCCCTAAATATAGTGCCGCCTGGGGCGGTCCGCCCCACCGCACCCCCCTAGCTACGCGCCTGCAGTCGTGGAAGTCTCTGCACTTGTGGCAGAGCCCCCGCAGTCATGGAGGAGTCGCCCCACTCGTGGCGGATGCCCTGCAGTCATCGTGGGGGAGTCGCCGCACTGGGGCGAAATCTCCGTAACGAGTATTACCAATGCGGAGATTCTACCCTCAGTGCGGAGACTCCCCCAAGACTGAGGGGCCTCTGTCACAAGTGCAGGGACTCTCCCACGATTGCAAGCCCTCTGTAACAAGTGCGGTGACTCCCCAATGATTGCGGGACCTCTGTCACGACTGCCTAGAGTCCCCCACGACTGCGGGGCCTCCGTCACTAGTGCGGAGGCCCTTTGTAAATCAGGCTCATCATCTTTAATTTTGGCCCTGGTTTCCCCTGAGGAGATGGACTACAAGGAGCCCTTAATGGAGCCCTTTGTGGAAAACACCCTGCCCTATCCCAAAGCATATGTCATTTCATGGTGGGATCAAGGAGCATAAGTAGATGAAAGAGGGCAAGAGGGCAATAAGGAATTGAGACAAGTGAATTTCAAATCAAAGCTGCTAGTGACATGCATATTGTAAACCACACCGGAAGAACACGACAGAAGTAATTTTCAATTATTTCTCTCGGATGATTGAATGATGCTGAATGCCACGCTGCGCATTATGCCAGCGGGCCAACGCAAGAGAATTGATGCTGATCTCACAACCAGAGTGAATTGGTTCCACAGGAATTAATTAAAAGCATACAAATGTGATACATTATGGGTTTTGATGATGGAAATAGGATGCAGGAAAATTAATTTTTATATCAGAAAAAAATTATGCAAAGGGAATTATCTGTTCTGAACTTATAGAATGGTGCTTTCAATCAAATGCAAATGCTAAATTGACAGGAAATCATTTGTGGGAATAAAAAGGTTTGTAATTCTGTGGGAGGCAATGTGTCAACAGCCAACTTTTCAATTGCTTGAGGAAGCTGCAGGGCGGCCATGCTTTACTTGGGCAGCGGGTCTTCTGTTGAATGTACTAATGGCTCCTGAGGAAGAAAGTGGGATATGTGTGCAAAAGAGCAGGCATTTTTATGTTTTCTAGGATGATATGCACATGTTCCCTTGGTATATGACAATAATGTATTCATAATATTTTGCTCTTTAAAAATTGTCTTGTCCCTAGGTGCTTATGAATAGTTTTAGGGGTTACCCATCATAGGATCGCTCATTTTGTTGACTTTGGAAAGGAAGCAGGTGGGTGATGATGCTGGCAATTTCAACTGTGACTTTCAAATGACTCACGACCTCTAAAATAGAAGCGTCAGTCGACTAAGCTATCTTACCGGCGACGGCCGGCACAGTTAAGCATTGTGTGGCAGGGCAGGGTATGGGGAAAGTCGACAGACGACAGAATTGGTATAGTTAAATAAACAATACCCATTCCATTGTCTGTCGACTTGCCCCCTCTGCTCCCTGCCCCCACCCCACTGAGCTTACCTGTGCCGGCCGCCGCTGTATTTTACCAGTTTATAAGTTGAGGTCTGGAGTTTCCCAGTACATCGCTGCTGAAAGCTGGACCCAAAAAACACATGCGGACACAGATGCATACACACTGGGCAAAATGAGGATTTTCTCAAAGGTGATTGAAGGAAAGTCATACATCTCTTAAGGACACATAAAAAGAGAATAACTGACTTGGAATTTTATTCCAACCAATTAGCAGCATCAAGGAATAGCAACATGACTGCACCCTATAGACAAACTGCCTGTCCCGGGAGCCTGAGCTACCTCATGTAGCCAACTGAAGCTTCAACTGCAAGTCCCTGAAAGCTTTCATCCTCTTTTTTGTGTGGCCAAAGAGCTGATGGGCACATTCTCCAGAAGGAGACCTCAGCTGTTGCTGAAGCATGTTATAATCAAACGTCTAAACTCATAGAGGGGGTATTCTGCGCCTGGCGCGGTTAGTAAAACTATGAGTTTCTTTCAAGTGATTCTCGAAGATTTTTATATTGCCGGAAGGCTACATTCCTACACCTCAAATGAGAAAAAGGCAGCAGGATAAACCGATATGTCATAGCCAAAGGGTAACATAATGCCCAAATGCCCAGCTTCGGAAACATCCTCCGCTCCCATTCTGTCTGTGAGCATCGTACTCATGCCAGCACCTCAAAAGAGCATGTTCCAGAGCATAAAGGGCCAATACATGCCAAATACAACAAATGCTAGCCAAGGATGCCCGAAATAGAGTGTGTGTAGGTTGGGAAAACCTACATAAATCGCTTGAGCATCTGTACTCTTGAGAGGCAATGTCCTGTGAAGGTAAGAATTTGCAGGACCAACTACACACAACAACGTTACCTGAGACCAACCTGTAAAGAAACCCTAAGAGAACAATTGGCCCTACTTAGCGTTTGGCGAATGGGATACCCTGTCACAAACATGGCATCACCAGCCACCATCTAAAAAGTGCATTACACCCTCTGGCACTCATAATATGGCCTCCGGGTAATCCCCATCATTGTCCCGTCCACCAAACTCAAAAAGGACCAATATCTTTATTATCTTGACCAGGTTGTCTCCAACCAGTGGCTCCTAGCTCCCAGCCACCTTCAGAGTAGCTCACAGTCTTAAGTTAATTTTTAAATAAGCACAGGGTCACATTTTCCTGTTAAAGTGAAGGGAAGGCTGTGTTTGTCTTACATTATTATCATCAGACTGCAGATAGCAGGGCCTGAAAATGAGCAGTGCTCAGACACATGTATGGGCCAGGCATTGGCACAGAGGATGGACTGAACTGAAGCACTAAGGTACTTTACTCTTAAATATAAGGCCTTGTCAACTCAATATTGGAGCTGAAAACAAAATTAAGTTTCTGGATGCTTTTAAACGGAAGAAAATTAAAACGAAAAGATACTTTAATGATTAAATTAACTCTTCATTTTAATTTTCTTGCATTTCAAAGTGTCAAACACCAGGCCACTTGCTCCCAGTGGCTAGTAGCCACAGTGCCATACGTATTAAATGGGAGAAAATGTAAATATTGAGTTTTATGGTATTTATATAAACTTAAAGTTAACTCTTCAGTTGAAGTTTCTCCCATTTCGAAGTGTCACCTTTACACACACCAGGCATCTTGCTTCCAGTGGCTTGTAAACATGGTGCCATATTTATCACTGAAAAATAATGCAATTATTTTAAGTGAGAGAAATTTAAAGTGCACAAAAATGTTCCTTATTCTGAACATTTTTGCATAACATTTTTCTGCACTGTAAACATCTCCCATTTAAATATATAGTTGTATCTTTGCGCTATACATGCATGATGTGCTCGACCCTCAGAAGTATGAGAGGCGTCCTGATGGTGTTGTATTTGTATTATTCAATCCTCGTGATCAGAACGTGTTTCAATCTCCACATTGGGTAGACCCCTCCTAATAGCAAGGTTGTGCAACATTGCACATGTAGCTATGATTGTGTAACAGGTTTGGGGACGGTACTGCAGGGCTCCTCCACACCTGATGCATTATTTTGAGATTCCAAATGCCCTCTCTATGACAGTGTGTGTATTTTGTGAGCACGGTTGTATCTCCACTCACTCTTTGTACTTGGATTTAAATAAGGTGTCATGATCTAAGGCCATAATGCATATGCACTGTCTCCTAAAACTTTATGTAAACTGAAATTAGTATGGCGTTTTAGTTTGCTTGATAAACTGGGTGCAAACAATTTAATAGAGGCTTCCCAAGTAGAAAACTGTCACCAAAATCACCTCGAGACAGCCTATTGTATATCCCACTGAGGTGGAACATTAATGAATCATAAGTGCTGCCTGAAAATTGGGCTTCAAGGTCTGTTATTATACAGGATGCATCACATGCAGCCCTAAATTGAGGCAGTGACTATTTTTGCAGTTTGAAAAAATGAATCATTAGCAGATGGTGAACAGATATAAATCTGTGTACCATCGACACACCCTATGACATTGGGAAAAAGTGCCAGATGATAACATGATATTTTTGCTTGATGTCGGTCCTGTTGAGATGCAGGAAAATAAATGTACTCATTGATTTTGGTCACTTATGGAAAAAATGTAGCAATGCACTCACTTTGGGGCACTCACCCTGCAACTGCTATTACTCCCTGGTAACTTCCAGATGCTAAAAGGTGTAGGCAACACGGTACCTGCACATGCGGTGGAACAGCATTGCTTCTAGCTGTGGTAGTCTGTAGGTGTGGATGTAAATCAGCAATCAATTCTAAAATGACCTGACCACCGAGTGTATTTATCAGATATCTCCTCCTCTCTTTGATTGCACAGAGTTACCCTACTCTAAATGTCCTCTCCTGTGTCCTCCTCTGCATACCAGCCATAATGCTCATCACCCTTGCCAAAACATACAATGCTGGCATGGTGAAAGGGTCGGATGCATTTTGGAACTGTTTTTATCGGTTGCACCTGATTAGCACCAGATTGAAATTGGTGGTAATTGCATTTCCTAAAAATGCATTTTGTGACTAATCACGATTAGGAAATGCTTCATACATACAAATTATGATTTGCAATTTGGAAATCCCTGTTTGTGATTCCTTACTTGGAATTACAAAAATAGATTTTCCCAAAGGAAGGAATCACAATTTGGAATGAACAAATTGCCTTTCGTACATTCCAAAAAGGGCTTTTTCATTCATAAATAGCAATTTGGACCATTTGCGAGTGTAATATCTTTTTGTACATTTAACCCTTAGTGAGCCTGTCCTCCTGGGACTCAAAGGTGTCCTGGTTCCAGAGATACTGGTGTCTCATCTGATGAAACCAGAGACAAGCCTTGAGTGATTCTGGCCAGCTGAAGCTGCTAACACCACTGAGGCTGGCTCTTGCAAATCACTGTATTTAGGACGTCCATCCTATTTTATGAATCAGTTACATCTAAATGAGAGGTCTTTCGCTCGGCTGCTACTTGGTCTTCCTCCCCAGGCTTTCATCTCTGGCTCTTTGCCACAATCCCATTGGCTCCCTTTATTGAAACCGTCAACATTTGAGAGTCTCTGTCTTTGCCACAAAGCGGTTATTGAGTCCTTTCTTTTTTCCAACATGTATTTAGTGCCTACATGTCTATAGGACACCCTTGCACCGACCTCTAGCACTCAGAGAGCCCAGCAAGTAGTTGGTAATCCTGTGGGGGGGCCTCGATCAAAGGTTCTTCTGTTTTCTCTCTGTGTTATTGGAGCCTGTTGTTCTTTAACCGGGGTTGCGTGTCAAGACTTCATCCCATGACCCCAGAAGAATATCAGCATCATCATGCAGTTCAATTATTATTTGATTATCATAAGCATAATTTTAATAGTTTAGTTCCCACCATTGGAGGATTAGAAAAGGGTGGAAGGTGATTTACACACTCAAGATGCAGGGTGGGATGAGGATACCCTGAGGGTCCATGGCCACATTGAAATGGATTCATCCTGAATATAATGTGGCAGTCTCATAGTTAGGCACACATCCATTCTATGAGTGTCTCCTAAACAACTCCTACTAGATTGAACCTATCTACGCATTATATCCTGAATCAGGAATGTAAATGTAAATTCACGTTTATCTTCCGTATGCGGGAGGTCGTTAGTGACATGCAACCAATCTGATTCCAACCTGACGAGCTTCTGTCCAGAAAAGCAGCTGTCGAAATGATGTTGCAAGTCAGTGTCCACTACTTTTGCCACATATTTACTACACACGCACAGGCAATTAGCCTGCAGCTGTTGGGCTTTGCAGGGCTAAGTAGGGTTTCTTCGTGAGGTAGTAATGACTGATTTAAATATGTTAGGTACCTGACTGTTTCTAAGGGAGGTTCGTATAGTGTTATCAGTGAATAAAGCAAGCATTCTGTGTGGCACTTTATCATTACAAATGTATTTGAGAATTTTTTTCCCACTCTTTAGAAGGATCCTTATGAGTTTGTCCACTACCCTTCTCTTTAGGGGCAGTATTGTCCACTTTGTCCTTGCAGACATGCTCATAATAGACTGGTTATCAATTGACCAATTGTAATTTATATTTCCCAGGGTGTTGTTCAATGTAACTATGGGCCATATATTAAGTCCAATGTCTGCCAGTCAATTCCCCTCTGCAAGGCACCTCACAGACATAGACTATATACATCTGCTTTTATCACAATATCTGAGTTGTAGCCAAGAATGCTTAACTGCTTGATGCCTCCATCTGCTGTGAGCTGCCTGATAATCGTTTGGGCTTCTTTCAGGTTTAATACAACCAGACACGCAAAAGAAACATAACGAGGACCACCATAGGACAAGATTCTGAATCTAATACCAGGGTCTTCTCCACTTTAAAAGGAAATTCAGAGCCGCTCCTCGTTCATGGAGCATCTAGGCGAGATCGTTCCTGAGATGGCGTTTAGACAGTCTTCACTGTGGGTACATTGACACTCATCCTGAGAATTCAGACACTTGAGGTTTTCAGAGGAGAAAACCTGGACATACCTGAACCCCTGATGGTAACACTCTTTCTGTGGTCGCCCACCTTGGAGCCACATGAATGCTTCCTAGACTACCTCTTATATCCGTGAATCTGCAAGCCGCCCTTCTTATGGGCAGACTGGACTGTACACATCAATCCAGGAAGGTGAACTGGCCAGAAAATCATTAGGGAAATGGTCAGAAATAGGCTCTGATGATGAGCGCCACCTGGTGTTAAAAGAGAGTAACTATGCAGCACATACACTGCTTTAGAACAGCATTTTAAAAAGAGACCCAGAACCTGGCTGTTCAGTCTTTATGTCTAAACAGTAATGGATGACGTTTAATTACCTACATAGCACCCGGAAACTTCACAATTAGTGCCCTCCACAACAAATATTTAATATTTTATTATAATATTTAATATTATATATTTAATAACATTTGCCTAGCATGAAAAATGTATGAGTTGAACAAATACCCCATCAATATACCATCCAGTACCAATCACCAGCAGTAGCTGGAATCAACTGTAATTTTCCTACACAGCAAATTAGAAGCTATCCGAGAAAACCCAATGGTAGCAACTGTAACCAGCAGAAGCCATTTGAAACAGGTCAACTGCATTTCCCCCCAGGACTATTAATAATATCTGCTGCTAGGAAGTTGTTACTTATCTGCTGATTTAGCAAGTACCACTTGGGCTTGCCATTAGGGCCGGATCTTGTTGCCAGTTTTCAGTAACAATTGCGGCAGGACTTGCGGGCCCGAGCTGACATTTGACTTACACCGCGCGAAGGGAATAGTCCGACAAAGGACAATCAATTCGAAACATATTGACTGAATAGATGTTTTGTCATGAGTGGCTTTCCAGTTCTATTTCTGGCAGAAGAGAGCAGTTTCAATGGAAAGGCAGATTCTTTATGTTGGACAAGAAGGGCTGTGATTGGTCAGAAGCCAGGTTGTGCTTGTTCTTCTTTCTCTTGGTAGCCAAGCTGCTGGCAAGTGCCGGAGGGCTCAGTACAGGAGATCAGGGTGGGAAAGCCTCGTGCGTCTTCAGATGCGATGACAACTGGCATCCTCTTACAAAGACAACTGCACAATCCAAGGGGCAGTAGCTTAAAACGTATATTTCATATTAAATGCTTTGAGAAAATCAAGGGCCTCATTTAAAGTATTGCAGTTTTCCATCCGCCACCAGAGGGCTGTTATTATTAAGATCACAGAGGATGTGGCCTAACAGCCAGAGCTGACGACTTTGGAGCTGGGGAACCAGGTTCACGCCTCAGCGTCGGTTCAACAACATCCTGTGATTTTGGCCAAATCACTTAATCTCCCCGTGCCTAACAAAAATGAAGGTGTCCCTGTGTAACGTGCAAAGTGCTCCGATACCTTCAGGTAGAGTTCGCGCTATATAAAACCACAAAAAAAATGGCAGGTCCTGTGAAGGCACTGAAAGTTTAGTGCAAACATTTTTATTTTTTAAAAACAAACTTTCAAAGCAAAAGTCTGCATTTGAGAAACACATACATGGCGACCATCAGGGCCTGGGAGTTTTCTACCAAGGTGTAGGCATCATTATTTTATTTTTGGTTCGTAACTGGCAGGTACTCCCTGGCAGGGACAGACATATATAAAAGGACGTCACGCCATTCATTCTAAATAGGGAGGCCAGACTACAGTCCTTACTCTGAAGGCCCCTACTCTGCTGGGCCGTTGTAGTAGATTTTCTGACCGCGCGGCCAGCCATCATAAAACTGATGTTCCGCTTGACTCAGAAGAGAGAGTGCTTACCCAGGGTTGGAGGGACAGGGTAACCCATCACATTTGTGACCGAGCACATTTTCTACCAAACTCTAAATCAGGCCACTGGACTCAAAAACATTCATTACCAAAATCTCAATGAAACAGAAGTAAGTCAGTCAGTTAGTCAGTCAAATAATCTTTAATTCGGTCATAGACCCTAAAAGATACATACTTACAGACAATATCATTACTAGTATTTACAACACTTAAAAATAGGAACACAGAGCACAACACATTCAATGTATAAGAAGTGTTAAAAGTTTAAGAAATATAAAAACATTTAGAAAGGAGACAGGTTTGCAATTCTTGATTAGTTTCTGGGAGGTAAATATATATAAAAAGAATATATATATATATTTTTTTTTTTAATAAGAAGGATCGTCTCCTGCGCCACATAGCATCAATGAAACGCGAAACAGAGAATAGAAGAGGAGTAGAAGTGTATTGATTTATACATTGTGCAGAAGATGAGAACATGGGACTCAGTCTCTTCCTTAGCCCCACAGGCCGGACATTCTACTGTCTTGTTGGCCGACCATTTATGGGAGAAAACCCTAAGCGGGAGTGTGCCATATCTAAATTGCAAGTAAAGTTTTCTCGCTGCACTGGGTAGAATCTCATCTAGGAATGGCTCCACTCTATATTCATCTTTTATATTAAAACGTATATTTCATATTAAATGCTTTGAGAAAACCAAGGGCCTCATTTAAAGTATTGCAGTTTTCCATCCGCCACCAGAGGGCTGTTATTATTAAGATCACAGAGGATGTGGCCTAACAGCCAGAGCTGACGACTTTGGAGCTGGGGAACCAGGTTCACGCCTCTGCGTCGGTTCAACAACATCCTGTGATTTTGGCCAAATCACTTGATCTCCCCGTGCCTAACAAAAATGAAGGTGTCCCTGTGTAACGTGCAAAGTGCTCCAATACCTTCAGGTAGAGTTCACGCTATATAAAACCACAAAAAAAATGGCAGGTCCCGTGAAGGCACTGAAAGTTTAGTGCAAACATTTTTATTTTTAAAAAACAAACTTTCAAAGCAAAAGTCTGCATTTGAGAAACACATACAGGGCCTGGGAGTTTTCTACCAAGGTGTAGGCATCATTATTTTATTTTTGGTTCGTAACTGGCAGGTACTCCCTTGCAGGGACAGACATATATAAAAGGACGTCACGCCTTTCATTCTAAATAGGGAGGCCAGACTACAGTCCTTACTCTGAGTGCCCCCTACTCTGCTTGGCCGTTGTAGTAGATTTTCTGACGGCACGGCCAGCCATCATAAAACTGAGGTTCCGCTTGACTCAGAAGAGAGAGTGCTTACCCAGGGTTGGAGGGACAGGGTAACCCATCACATTTGTGACCGAGCACATTTTCTACCAAACTCTAAATCAGGCCACTGGACTCAAAAACATTCATTACCAAAATCTCAATGAAACATAAGTCAGTCAGTCAGTCAGTCAGCCAAATAATCTTTAATTCGGTCATAGACCCTAAAAGATACATACTTACAGACAATATCATTACTATTATTTACAACACTTAAAAATAGGAACACAGAGCACAACACATTCAATGTATAAAAATTGTTAAAAGTTTAAGAAATATTAAAACATTTAGAAAGGAGACAGCTTTGCAATTCTTGATTAGTTTCTGGGAGGTAAATATATATAAAAAGAATACATATATATATATATATATATATATATATATATATATATTTTTTTTTTTTAATAAGAAGGATCATCTCCTGCGCCACATAGCATCAATGAAACACGAAACAGAGAATAGAAGAGGAGTAGAAGTGTTACATTTAAGTATTCTGAGGGCCTCATTATGATGTCTAAACACCAGATTTCTGCAAAGTTGGACAAGCCACCGTTGCCGTATGGATTTATACTTTGTGCAGAAGAAGAGAACATGGGACTCAGTCTCTTCCTTAGCCCCACAGACCGGACATTCTACTGTCTTGTTGGCCGACCATTTATGGGAGAAAACCCTAAGGGGGAGTGTGCCATGTCTAAATTGCAAGTAAAGTTTTCTCGCTGCACTGGGTAGAATCTCATCTAAGAACGGCTCCACTCTATATTCGTCTTTTATATTAAAAAAGTGGAGGGTAAGTGAGCCCAAGCCGGAATTGCTGAGGGTATCTGTGATTCTATTCATGCGATACAAATTGACCAAATCAGCACGCGACAGCTCAGCACAGGCTACTGCAGGATTGGACCAAAGACCTGATAAACCCAGTCTCATACTTTCTTTTTTTATAAAAGCAAACCAGGGCAATTTCTCAGTCCCAGGAAGGCCCAGTAACTCTTCAGTTTCAGCTGTAAAATGTGTCAGCTCCGGGGTAACCCAAAGTCTGTGCCAATAGGTTAGGGGCTGTAGAGCCACTTCTTCTTCTATGGGTCTAATACCCATGTCCAGTCTCATGGGAATAAGAGGGGTACTGGATGGAAGGGCCAGCAGTGATCTTAAGAATAGATTTTCAGTCTTACTGATACCCTCTACCAAGGAATGTCCCCACAATTCCGCCGCATATAAAATTGCTCCCTGTGCTTGTACTTTATATATTTCTATAATGGAAGCAACTGGCTTAGAGGTGGATTCCCTATGGAGTTTTAAAATACCACCTGTGGTCTGCGCAAATCTGAGTTTAGCCAGTTGTGGGCCCCAATCCATTCTATCGGTGAGGGTGATACCCAGGTATTCAAATACAGTTACCCTGTCCAAAGCTATGCCGTTCAGGGAGGAATTGGCACATCTGATCTTTGGTGGATTGCAGACCATAAACGTCTTTTGTGTGTTAATCTCCAACCCCCTTTTATACCAAAAAATTGACAACGCTGTCCAGGGCACGTTGGATTCCCATTGGCGATTTTGACAATAGGAGAGTATCGTCAGCAAACATTAATGCCACCACCTGATCGTTTTTTAGCTTTGGGGCATCGATATCTTTGACCTCCTTGAGGTGGGCAATCAGTGAATTGACGAAAAGACAAAATAGGGTGGGTGCCAAGACACACCCCTGTCTTACTCCTCTATTGACTGGGAATTTAGATGTTAAGCCTCCCCATCTACCACTCCTCATTTGGGCAAAGTTATCCGAGTGAAGTCTCCTAATGATGTTAAGGAGATATGCAGGGATCCCAATATCCTCCAATACTGCCCATAGTATTTGACGGGATACCAAGTCGAAGGCGGTTTTAAGGTCAACAAAAATGAAGTAGAGGCTGCCACCCTCTACTCTCACAGTTTTCCAGTACAAAAATTGGAGCCTTAGTAACTGGTCGACCGTGGATGTCTTTTCCCTAAAACCAGCCTGATAGGGGCTCAGGATCAGTTGTTCCTCCATCAAGATCTGAAGCCGATCGCGAATGATACGTGGAAAAGTGGGGATACTTTCTTGACTACTGGTATAATCTCAGCTCCCACCCAGGTATCAGGCAATTTAGAACCCTGGAGTATAGCGTTGAACAATAAACAGAGATATGGAACCCATATCTCTGTTTGGTCCTTATAAAGATAACCAGGAATTTTGTCGAGGCCAGGCGCCTTACCTACTGGGAGCCTTTTTACAGCAAGTTCAACCTCCTTCAATGTTACTTTGATATCAGATTTTTCATTATTAGTATGAACTAAGGGAAATTATCGAGGAAGCAATTTAACGTCTCATCGGTGTTCTGAGACTGTGGCTGTGCAGAGGGATCATAAAAGGGATTAGCTTCTACCGGAGGGGCATACAGCATCTGAAAGTGCTCAACCCATCGCTCCGGTGCAATATTTGGATCATATGCCTTTTGTCCATCCCTACTGCCAGTTCATACTATTGACTAGAATTCCTTCATGTCTCTAATCCCGAGGGCGTTTTTTATGGCATCCCATTTGCTATTTTTCCAGTTCTGTTTGGCCTCGGTTAGCACTTTCTTGTATTCTAGCCTCTTTCATTTTATTAATGGTCTATTCAGGGATTTAACCCCTTGTGTGACACGCCCTTTCCCCGCCCTGTGCCGGACTTTCTATTAGCGGGCGGAGTTCATGACGAGATGGTCTCGTCATGGGCACAGCGCAACCGCGGCCCATGACGAGACCATCTCGTCATGGGCACTGAAGGGGTTAATTGCATCCCGGAGTGCCCCCTTGGCTTTCTTGCAGTTGGAATCAAACAATTTAGAGGCCTTCCTATTCTTCCTGGGTTTAACCATTGGTGGATTTAATAATTCAGTGAGAGCGGTCGCTAGACCTGTGTGTACACTATATATTTGGTTAAAAACACTTCCTGTCCATGGTCTATATGACCACTTAGTTCAAAGAACGCCTGATGGACAACTTGGTAGAGGGTACTCATTTTATCTGGTGACTTTTTCACCGTTTACCATTTAAGCCTTCTTCTGTCGTTTGAAAGAAGGGGGTGTTCCTCGGTTATCCAGTCTATCCCCCATATTTAAATCCATCTCAGGAAGGCTTATATCAAGTACCAGAGCATTATGGTCACTATCATGACGTGGAAGGATCACAAAGTCAATTACCTTAGTCCAAGTCCTTGCCTCTACCATGATGTAATCTATATGGGAAAGCTGACCTGGGCGGTTAAAAGTGGCATTACCCTCCAGGTCGGATTGGGCACGACCATTACAGGCTCTCAAAGAGTGAGCCATAGTAATGGAGTTCATTTGAAGAGCAAGTGGTGTCCATGCCTTAATCGAAGGTATTTGAAGATCTGGAATGGACCAAAGCGAATCCTCCTCGCTAGTGATAGATTCTATGATGCCCGGCAAAGGTTCATATTGGCAGTTGAAATCCCCTGCGACAATCAAAGTACTCTCCCCCTGTACTGCAGATATAAAATTATCTAAAATATCCAATGTTGGTGATTCTTTTCCCATCCTAGTTGGACGGGAGTAGACGTTAATAAGGATCACACTAAATTTAGACAGGAAGGAAAGTCTAATACATTGAAGATCTAGGGTTGGGGTATCTAATTGCGTCACTGTGCATCCTAAGTGCGAACCAATCAGGATGGACAAACCCCTAAAGGGTCTACCCCTCTCGCCAATCGAAGCCTAATTATTAACTGACAAAAAGCCCAGCCTAAAGAAATGTTCCGTGATCCAAGTCTCCTGGAACAGGCCGACATCAAACTGGTCAATAAAAAGTCCCCAGTCGGGGCAGGACATCTTATTAGAAAGCCCTGCCACGTTCCAGGACAGAATGGTAAGTCTGTTATCAAATGCCAACAGCCCTCCACCATCATCAATTGAGACCCTTGTCACCGTAGCTGGACCAATGGGAGAACTAATATTATTTTCACTAACAGAATTGATAGTTTCATTCTCCTTATATGGCCATAAAGGCAAAGCAGAAGATGACTGATGAAAACCTACAGTTGCACCAGACCTTGTTACATCGAAATTTATTGGAGTATCCTTATTATGTGAATTAATTCCAGTCCCCAAGATACGAGTGATCTGACCAGAATGAGTGGATGGATCAGGAGGGCTTGAAGGATATCTACCTGTATTTAAGGCGTCCAGCCTTCCCAGTCAATCTACGTCCTCCAGTGGGGCGTATCGATTAGATCCTGGGATATTAAAGAGAGGAACATTTTGATGGGAACTAGAAGAAGTAATATAAGAATTCATACCCCGTCTTTCATAATAAATGGAAAACTGAGGGGCGCCCGCCCTCCGGGAACATGGGTAAAAGAAATCTAGGGTAAGGGCTCGGATAGTCGTGTGATGTTCCCTATGGAACGGGGATTGAAATGCTATTCTTTGGATAATTTCTAGGTGCCTAAAATTAATAATCACACAATCCCCACAGATGGACTTGTGTGTAGGGCCCACCCAAGCAACCCTCCTTACCATCAAGATCTCACCTGCCTTATCATATGGGAATTGCTTATTTTTAGCCAGCCAAAACAGAATCTTATTGCGTAGTTCTAACTGTGATTCTTTATGCCTTTTCTTAAGTTCCTGTATTCCTGATAAAATTACATAAGGGACAGCCTCAGGGGGAGATTGATTATAGGACGACAGGATTGTTGAGTCACACAACCACCTCCCCCTGCGTTCCCTATAGCAGATGACAGGGCACTTGTATCAGTAACGGTTGCATTTCTGCCTGTTGGTAAATTGCGGATTGGCGGCGCCCTCACAATATTGGGATTGTTCTCCTGCAAACTTTGGGATGATAACCGGGCGAGCCCTTGTCCACACAGGCTGGAGTCCCTCATTTGACATTTACACTGCTAACTTCAAGATTTAGAAGAACTCGATCTTGAGGCAATTTACTAACTTTAGATGGCTGCAATGCCCGGCTGGGAGTGATTCCTGTATAATAGAAAGCCCATCGTTATGTAGGAAAGCTGTAGCATTTGCCATGAATTCCTGGTTAGGGTGGGCTTGCGGAAAATTCTTGATGAGTGCAAGGTTCTGAAGATGGTGGAGAATGGGGGCGATCTCTTCCCTCACGATCACTCTACACTGGGCTAAAAAATCAACCATTAGAACTTGGGCCCAGGGGGGATAGGTCTGGTGAAGCGGGGACTTGGGAGAATTAGTCAGAGGAGTTCCACTATCGGTTGACCTCGCAATACCTCTAGCGGACCCTCCCCTTGTTTTTTTCCCTTTAGGGCCCCCATTATTGCCTTGTTTTCTTTTCCTAGATTTACGGCCCTTAACAGTCTTACCCTCAGTTCTAGACTCAATGCTTGGTGTGGAGATATGTTCAATATTAGATGGAGCCACACTTTGACAATCACTCTGTTCTAAAAAGCTCGTTGGATCAGTTAAAGCAAGTGGCGTCGGATGAAAGCAATCGGGCGTAATTGAAAGACGTCTTTCAGTCTGTTCTATTTCGGATGTAACAACTCCTATCGCCTTCTAGAGCATTAAGTCAATTGCTGTGGGCACTAATGGTGAAGGTGGATTAGGCTTTGGCCCGACCGCTTGACTGCACAAGCACGTCTCCCCTGGATACGTAAAGGGGGATTTTGGGGAGCCATAACAACAAAAAAGAAAATAGATGATAGTTGCACAGACAGGGGGCCAACCAAGTGGCCTAATAAGACTCACAGTACCTTATATTCAACGAATAGATAGATATAGAGCCCAAGGATCCAGGGGTTAGAGGGGTAGCCCAGCCCAGACTCTTCCAGGCGATGACGGGCAAGGACGGGCCCGCCCTTGGCCCGGGCTTCGCCCGCGCGCTTTCCACGCTGTGGGAGCCCTGCAGGAGATTTAAAAGGCTCCCCGGCGCAGAAGGATGATGCAGCAAGTAGGTGCCCCCGGGGACTCTGGGAAATGGAGTCCCGGGCGCTTTGGGCAGCGTGGCAGTCCCCCGTGGAATGTTCCGGTATGGAGCGGCAGGTTAGCGTGGCTGTAGGTGATTTTAGCGTCCCGTGCTGCGGGAGCCCTGCAGGAGATTTAAAGCCCCCCCCAGCGCAGAAGGATGATGCAGCAAGTAGGCACCCCCGGGGACTCTGGGAAATGGAGTCCCGGGTGCTTTGGGCAGCGTGGCAGTCCCCCGTGGACTGTTCCGGTATCGAGCGGCAGGCTAGTGTGGCAGTAGGTGATTTTAGCTTCCCACGCTGCGGGAGCCCTGCAGGAGATTTAAAGCACCCCCCGGCGCAGAAGGATGATGCAGCAAGTAGGCGCCCCCAGGGACTCAGGGAAATGGAGTCCCGGGCGCTTTGGGCTGCGTGGCAGTCCCCCGTGGACTGTTCCGATATGGAGCGGCAGGCTAGCGTGGCAGTAGGTGAACTTACGTCTCATCTCGTTATAACACATTTTCCCTCAATATGTTTCGATTGCGGTTAGAATAGCAAATTAATCCACTCTAATATGTGGGAAATTAGATTGGCTGAAATTATAAATTAAATGGCCCAGGATAATGGTTTACGATGGAGCTCATACGACTCTTCAATCTCACAAGAGCCTTCAGCATAGTGTCTCATGACCCCCTGCTGTCATACGTCTGCTAGATCAAGAGTCAAACCTTAGCTTCGGTTAGTATATTATTTTACACATCATTCACTAGCCCTCTACCTGTCTCTATTTATGTCTTCTTTCACAAGAGATGCCACAGCTCACGTTTACCTGGCCCTCTTCACTCGACTGATCCATTCCAATGGCCTAACTCTAATATCCTTTGTTGTTGGCATGACGATTGTCGTCAGACTATCATGGGTGTTCACTGTAGGTCCAGGAGGGTCAAAGCCATGCCAGGGTTTTAGGATAATTACATGAAATACATTTACAGACAATATGTAAATTAATTTAGTTTACATGCTAAGTGGTCATTCTAAAAACCCGGGATGGATCTAGCCCTCCTGGATCTACGCTGGGCACCCATGCACTATGCGATACATCGTGTCGCACTGAGTCAGCTATTCAAAACTCAAATTCTGTTGCTGTCAGCTGAATGTGGTTGAACCATTTAAAACGTAACACCAAGAAGCATGAGGTATTGGTGGTGGAAGGCCCCACCTCTCTCTCTGGCCATTCAACTGGTGGCCTTGAAATCTTCGCCCGCTTTAAAATAGGCATGGGCGAAATTTCAATTATGCTAGCGTTATTTGCAAAGACTGTGGGTATTTCATGTTAACTTGGTATGCAAAATTCCCTAAATTATGCAAGTATGCCATGTTGCATAGTTATGTCATGTATGTTGCAAAATTAAAAACAATGCGAATGACCCGAACGTGAGTGACAGGTGTTTACAGCATTTGTGTTGCTGGCTCTTTAGTTTTAGTGCAAAAGATTAACTCATGCCGAAAACGGACTAGACCACACATTTCACACTAAAATGTAGCACAAAATTCAGAATTTGCATTTCTAGTAGCTATGCATATCTGCGCGTAATTTCACATAATTTTCCTGAAATTTGACATAATTATGCAAACGCAAACTACACAAAATTCATGCACCCCTGCTTCTGAGCCCTCTCTGTGCAACCCCGGTTTCTCCTTGGATCAGTAACTTTCCCGCACCATCCCAGCTAGCAAAGTGGCTTCCACGTATTTACATTCCATAGGATTTCGTGGTGGGTGGAATGTTTCATTCCGCCCGTGGAGTTAACAAACTTTTTTTCACTCCGCTGTACTCTTTAATGCAGAGTTCTGACCAAATTCTGGCAATCACTTTGTGGTGGCATTTTTCTCCTGCGAGCCTCCAGAAAATGCTAGTGTCATTCTCTGGCACGGGCAGTTGTGGTCAGACGGCTGCCATTCAAGTAGATTTGCTGCCGCTCAAGTCAATTTTCTACTCAGGCGGTAGCAAATCAACTCAAATGGTCTCATGCTGTTGTGCAACGCATGGTGCCATTTGCTCTGATTTTGCGACTGGTGCTAAATTGCGGCATGAGCTGCATGTTTTCTGTCCATTGGTGGTACTCCACTGAATCTCATGGAGTCTTTATGTAACTCTGCGAAATTCCACGGAGTGAAACTCAGCTACTTCCACTTACTCCTAATAATGCTGCGGAAAGTGATTCTCTTTCTTGCAGCTCGCTATCGCAAAATAGTGGTCAAGTTCTTATTCTGTTCCAACCTGAACTACGAAAACCCATTCTGTTGCCTCCTTCATTCTGATATATTATCTTACATGCACAATATGCAGGATGTTGCCACCCTGCTCTCCCCAGACAACCCCACACCCACGTAACACCCCATCTATCAGTTCTGCACCAACTTCCTGTCGCAGGGAGTGTTCTTTTAAGAGCCTCTGCTTTTGCTACTGCTTGACAAATAAAAAAAAGTGTCCATCGACTTATAAAGCAGATTCATGTTATGTCAGCATGAAAAAGCTCTGAGATCTTCTAGAGCTCATCTTTTGATTCTCCGAGGGATCCTTAAATCATGTATAGGAGTTTCTTTTTTCACATTCCTTGATACCAAACTTTGCAATGCTCTTGTGACTTTTTTCCAGCTTCAGAATAACTTAGATATATCTTTTAGATTTTGTTTCTTTATACAACATATGTATAGTATACATGTTAGTACAATTGTACTAGTCATATATTTGCTCCAAATTTGGGAGTAATTCTATAGGAGCTTAGTGTTTGACAAAGGTGACACGTTTCAGTCTAAACACGACCTTCTTCCGACCACCATCATGTCCACTTCTTCAAACTTGAACTTGTTTGGCCATATTACTTCACAGTACAAAACATATCAAGCATTGGCATAGCCAAAAGGTCTTGCCTTTGGGATCTTATAAGTGCTTAGCCTTGCAACAGTTGATGTTGTTGCACAAAGGATATTGTGCTGCATAACTAAATACTTATAAGGTCCCAAAAGCGAGACCTATTGGCTATGCCAATGCTTTTTTTTTTTATTTACCTTTCCAGTTGGCTTTGGACGTTTTGGAACACCACATTAAAAATAAGAAAAAAGGTGGCTGCACTTTGCTATGTATCCATAATTTGTGGTGATGCATGCACGCGGATATTTCATCATGCTAAACTGCCATAGCTGCATTAGACTTTTGTATGTGTACTCGCAAATACATGTCATCACGTTCTTTTTTGCATTTTTTGTACTTTTTGTTGCTGCACTAACGCAGTGGTAAAAAGCATTTATTTTTGCTGAAGCCACATAACATTGGGAAGAAACATTTCAAAGTCAATAGGTTGAAAAGCAAGACCTTTTGGCTTTGCCAATGCTTTTCACGTAAGCAGATTTTTTTGTAATCTATAATTGCGTAACTGTTTGGCAGTATTGCATGTTTTTGTTTGATTGACCTATGCTCGGAGAAATTAACACGGGCACAGCACTGCCAGTGCATAGAGCCCGGGGGTTGTGATCTCTGCACTGAGTACAAAGGAGAAACCTCACGAACAAGGCCGAGGAAACCGAATTGGCGCGAGTTCCGAGGGGGAGAGGAATTACAATGTAAACAATTTGTGAGAATCCAGAAAAAGGAAGCAATTCAGCCTTACAGTTTATCATGTTTACTTGATTTACTTCCCGTCAGTGTTTACGTACAGTGACTAGGATGCCGCCAAACGATTGTCTAAATCATTAGGGATCGAGTGTTTATTCATCTAGTACGTCATCAAGGAGCGGCAAGAAGCCAACAATCATTTTGTGTATTTATACCGGCGACATTCCATTCGATGGAAAACTTGCTGATTTTTT
Source organism: Triturus cristatus (assembly GCF_964204655.1). NCBI lineage: Eukaryota > Metazoa > Chordata > Amphibia > Caudata > Salamandridae > Triturus > Triturus cristatus. The sequence goes on along the minus strand of NC_140580.1, from coordinate 1,112,210,294 downwards.
TAGTGAAAAGTTGTCCTTCAGTTGCCTTTGCCGAAAAAGCTTTACAATTCTAACGAGACATAATAGTAACAATGTTGAGTGGGCGGGTGAGCGACCGAGGAGCCTGAGGCGGGGGAGCAATAATAAAATGGAAGCGACTTGGGAAGCAAAAGATGAGGTGGGGGCGGGGTGTTGGACCTGCTCTATACAGTGCTGTTGTTTAATTGTCACGCTTCGGTTGGTGGGGAGAAGTCAACAGAGATGAACAATCTTGAGTGGGTGGGTGAGCGACCGAGGAGGCTGAGGCAGTGCACATAATAAGTGGGGTAAGGGATGGGGGTAGGGCACGTTGCGCGCACTAAGGCAGAGAGAGGCATGCAGGCTGGCAAATGGTGTGCACTTTCGCGGCCGCTTTGATGTTCTCAGTGGCCGCGCGGCTCACTGAGAACATTAAAGCAGCCGCAAAAGTGATCACGCTGGCTGACAAATGGTGCGCGCGCCCAGCGCATATGCACTGTAGCTGGAGGCCTGAAAAAAGCCACTAGTTTGCACTTCCAAAACCCGCTTACTAAAACTCTCGCAAGAGCAGCGCTAAAGCGCTGGCTCAGGCGAGACCTAAAAAAGGACCGCAGACATTGATCCAACTTTTGCATCTAAACAGCCACCATTTTGGAGTAGAGATTATCCACCATATCAAATATATTGGTAGGAGTCAAACACAATAATATTGTACATGTCACCTTTCGCAAATTTCTTCCTTTCAAAAGATTGTCACAATCACTAATTAAAGATGTGCTTGAATTGAGTTATACCGCTCTAGTCCAAGTTGACATTACATCACTATACAGAGGTTGGACACAGGCAAAAATGCTCTCACTTTTGAAGAATCCATTTGCCGACCCTAACATTCCGAGCAAATATAGGCCCATTCCTCAGCATTGTCAAAGATCCTAAAGAACTCATGAAAAGCAACTCCTGTGCTACTTAGAGTCTAATGACCTCTTGCACTCCAGCTAGTCTGGCTTCAGGCAGAACTGGAGTACTGAAACGGCCCTACTTGAGACTGCCGAGCAAATCAAATTTTCTTTGGATGCAGGTCCCAAGGCTTTGCTGATTTTGTTAGATCTATCAGCAGCATTTGACAGGGTACCTCATCTTTCTCTTTCGGGTCGCCTCCAGGTCATTGGACTAAAGAGGCTGGCACCTAAGGGTATGGTCTCCTTTCTGGGCAATAAAGAACAGGAGGTTTGGGTTCCTCCTTTTGCATCTGGTAATAAGGCAATACCAATTGGGGTCCCTGAGGGCTCTGCCCTGAGCCCCACTTTGTTTGAGTCATTTGGAGCAAAGATTATATCATATGCAGATTCTCTTTTCCTTTGAGGAAGGTGAGGATCTTCCCCTGATTCAATCAGGCCTTGCCTGACTGCTGTGTTGGCCTGGATGCATCATAAACAGCTGATGTGTAACACCGAGAAGATGCAAATGCTCATTTTTGGCACCCCGACTCCTACCAATTTGCTAGAAAGATGGCTGGAAACAGAAGCGGTCAAGAACCTAGGAGTTAAGTGTGATAATTGGTTCTCTTTCCAACCATGCATTAGTTTGGTGCTTGGAATGTGTTTTTCGCCTCTTCAAGCACTAAAAAAGTTCCTGTTCTTTCTGACCTTCCCAGCCAGGAAAACTGTTATCCAGGCCCTTATTACTTTCTGTTTGGACTACGCCAAAGCTTTGTATCTTGGACTGCAGGACTATGTCATCTATAGGCTTCATGTGGTTCAGAATGCTGTGGCACGACTTTTATTGAATCTTACTCAGAGAACCAGGATCTTTAAGCATCTTCATACTTTGCACTGGCTCCCTGTAAGGAAGAGAATTATTTTCAAGACCCTGGTGTTGACGATTCATGCTCTACATCAGATTGGCCCAAGTTACTTGTCCAGCAGAATCCATTTCTACTGCCCTGCTAGGAATATCCGGTCTTCTAATTGGGCCTTAGCTAAGGTCCCCAGAGTCTGAACCTGCTGCCAGAGAATGCTGGGCATACTATTAAAAAGAAGTTAAAAACATGACTTTTCACCCTGCAATAACCTATCTGCTGATGGACTAGCGCCGGGACACTCTTAGGAGCATCGGCGTGCTCTACAATCTTTTTCATTATCATCTTCATTATGAATGTCACCAAATCATCCACAAAAACTTCTCCCTGCTCCTACTCTCCCCAAGATTTCTCACTTGCTCTATTACTCTTTAATTTATTTATTAAAAATGTGGTGATATTATCAGACGTATGCAGATAATGTGGCTGCCTCTGGACTTGATTATTAAGAATGAACAAGGTCAACACCTGAAAGATTGTCTTTCATATCCTCTGTTATGAGCAGGCCAGAGTTTGCAAGTTCAATTAAAACCAAGACAAGTTATCTTCTATGTAGGGAAATCATGTCATTAAAGAGTAATCACGTTGGTAAATCTTGTTACTCCTAATTCATAATTTGTTTTATTCATGTGATTTAAATAGCACAAATATGGCACAAGGCATTCAAGTGCCCGTCAATACAAGGACAACCTTGCCAGAATAGAGGGCATCCATTGGTGAAGAAGAGATAGAAGTGGTTATCCACTGGCATAGATGACTGAAGGGAGAATGGGGTAGAGTGGAGAGAGCATCCGGGGTGTTGGTGACGGATGGGAAACAGTTTGCTGGTGCCTGATATCTTTCTTGAATGTAGACTTGGACAAGGTAGGGTGTAATGTAGGTGAGAGTGAGTTCCAAATTCTTATTGTAGGGTCTCAACAAGATTGAACCCTTGTATACTCTATTTTGAGAGCTAGAAGTTCTGGAAATGATGTTTATCTGCTACATGGAGACTGTTGTACCTCCACACAGTCTCAACCTGTCAGCCAGGCGGTGAGAAGTGGCTGAATGAATAACATTGTGAGTGATAATGATGTCCCTTTTAACAAAACCCAGATTCTCATAGATTAAGGAAGGTGTTTATTTTCTGTTTTCACATAATACAGTTATGATATGGTCCATATTCCTTTACAATTCAGGATCCCTTGTCAACGCATGCAACCGTATTCCTTTCAACACAGTCTGAACTTTCCTATTCAGGGTGACAGTCTTTAACTCACAAAGCAGGTCCTTCTGTCATGGACAGCTCCAGAATTGAATCTACTATGGGTCCCAGTCATGTGGAAAGAAGGGTGAGGTCAGGATAGAAGTTATTTCCCAGCTGGTTACCTTCCTTCTTGACTCTCATTTCCTGTCATCGATAATTGTCACTTTCTTTGGAAAGAGGAAGTTTGTCAGGATAGAAGTTCTCTTTCACTGCTGGTGCTCCCCGTGACTGCCAACGGGACACCCATATATCTGCATTAGAAGCCCTGCCCTGCCTCTAACTATCTGAACTCTGTCCAAAAGGTCTACAGACCAAGACCTCACCCAGTGGTCAACCCTTCTTTTGGAATTGGCTCTCTGTCTCTCCAGGTTCTCCCACTACAAAAGGTCTGACTTTGCCTCTGTTTGTGGCATCCAAAATGGCGTGGTATCCTGGAAGGAGTCGCTGCTGCAGTCATCCTGCTACCACAGCTCCATAGGATTTTCCTTTCTAAATCCCCCCCACCCATTTCTGTTTGCCCATTCTGCACTTTTATGAAATAAAGGACATGTTAGACCTGATGTACACTACTCAGAATTGTCTGTGAATCAGTCACTAATTAACACATCTGCGTACCAAGGACTCTTCCGGGGGGAGCATGAACCATTCTTTTAGTCCCCCTGGTAATTTCTTATCCTCCTAAGGGGAGCCACCTCATCCACGAGGAGGCTACCTATATGCCTGTGTATTCTCAACAGGTGGTTGTAAATTTGGTGGCTCCTGTATTGGCTGCAACCGTAACTCAGGGGAGACATATGAGGGAGTCGGTACTAGACTGCCGGCTTATAAAAGCATGTCACTTCAATAGGAAGGTACTGAAGCTTTAGTAGGCCAGGTAAAATGTGAGGAAGGCTTCTGCTTCCAAACTGCATCTCTGTGTGCACGCCTGCTATCCTCAACATGGCATCTGGAAGAGAAACTAACAGTACTCTACTAGGTGTGACCAATAACCCTGCACAGACTCAAGCCCACCTGTTTGGGTAGCCCCATGACTGCTCATTATTTCACATTAAATGCAGAGTTTCATCAGAAGGATACTACAATATGTGTGGGGAATCTATTTTAAAAGTCAAAATCATTGACTTTTTTGTACAAATATAAAAGTTATTTTATTTTTCTAAGTTCAATTAAAAACAATCATACATATTGTGTACAATTTTGTAAAACTATTTCATTGTACGAAATCAGAAGAGTATAATTTCTTTTCTGTTGAGTTGAGTATACACAAAATGTACAAAAATTGTCAAGCACTGCGGAAATGTCTTGTCCCTTTTTAGAATGGAACTAAACACACATCTCTTCACAATATATGACATAAGTGACATTGTTGGACTTGGCTCTTTCTGCATGGTTATCCCCAAACATTTTGCCTTCACCCTCCTGTTTTCTGAGCCTGATTTTGTTGACTTTTAGGAATCTGCGCCGCTTTCCACTGCTAGTCCGTGCTAAAGTGTTTGGGCTCTCTGCTTTAAGCATGGTAGAATTAGCTTACACTTAATTGGCCTTTTTAAGTTACTTGTGAGTCCCTAGTAAAGTGGTACTACAGGTGCCAAGGACCTGTAAATTAAATGCTACTAGTGGGACTGCAGCACTGATTCTGACTCCCACTTAAGTAGCCCTTTAAACATGCCTGCCAGTGCAGCCTGTGTAGGCAGGTATAAATTGCCATTTCAACCTGGAAAAATAAACCATTTGTCAGGCCCAAGTCTTCTTTTTTAATGCGTAGAAGTAACCCTTTGGGTATGCCCTGGACAGCCCAGAGGCAGGGTGCAGTGTATTTAAATGTTTGGACAAGTATTTCACTACTGCAAGGCCTACCTCTCCCATAGGATAACATTGGAGTTACCATATTTCGTTTAATAGGCTGTAACTTACAATTTGAACCATGTAGGCAGGTCAAGTTTGTTCTCTAAAGAATTTTAATTAAAAGTCCTCTTTAATGGTAAAGTCTGATTTTTAATCACAATTCTGAAAATGCCAATTTTAGAAATTTTACACGTTCCATTTGGTGCCTGCAGCCTCCAGGGACACATGACTAGGTGTTGTTGGAAGTTTATCTTTCTGTATTGCTCCCAGACTGAGAGACTCAGGGAAGATAGGTGTTAGCAGGACGGGACACTCTGACTTAAGAAGTAGAGCTGGTCATTTGTGACTCCAGACAAGCTGGGGCCAGGACAAGGAGGAAAGAGATACCTTACACCTCGCGGGGGCTGGAACCCTCTAGAAGCATTCTCCACTTCAAAGTGGGCACCAGGTATAAGTAGGTCGCCCTTAGACCCAACTCTACAGTACACTTCTCGACTCTTCTGGACTACTGCTGTGAAAAACTGCTGCCCTGCTGCCCTGCTGTGCTGACCTGCTGCACTCTTGCCAGGGTGAGAAGGACTGGACCTGCATCGGTTGAACCAGGGACTCAAGAGGACGCCAAAGGCTATTTGGTTGGCCTCCTGACTTGAGCCTTACTGACAGAAGGCTCCAATAGCCTTGACCCCAGCACCTAGACTCTGCCATCTGTGAGTCTAGCCTGACAATTTATGCCAACTCAGTCCTTGACCCTTGGGAGTGGGCCTAAGGTGTTCTGCCAGTCTCTGTGGATCCTGCAGAACTAGTGCTTCCTCTCTGCTGCACTGTACAACACCGAGCAGCCCACTGCCTCCTCGGAACTGCTGCTGCGTGACGCACCCACGGCACAGGCCCTCGCATCCCTCATCGACAGCAGCCTCAACGACTTCGACAGGCGACGCATCACAGCCTGCAGCTTCTCGGAACCAACACATCGCTCAATTGCAAGACACATCCTGGACGCCCGACTTCGCATCTCAAACCCTTGTCGACAGGACCCTCAACGACAACGCAGGACCTTGTCTCCCAGCCTCTCAACATCTTCAAACTGATAGATCAACATGGCTGTGCGATGTATCTTCGATGCGGACTCTCGCAATACCCAGCAAACCAGGATTGAAGGTACTTTGTTCAGTGTGCCATACTGGGTTCCTGTAGCCATCCTACGCTACATTGCTGTTGGTCTGAACTTGTGCCTTTGTCCCAGTAAACCCAGATATCCATAGTTGATGCTTTTAGCTTTTTAGCACTATTTTCACTGAAATCTGGTTGCTGCTTGACCAGGGCTCACATCCCCGTCAACTGACTACCCAGTTTCTTACAGACATGCACCCACTCTCTAGCCTAGGACCAGTGGGACTTTGATTTACAAAAACACTACGCACACACTCACCTTCAGTGACCTTTGGTGTATATTTTCTTGTAGGATTGTAACATGAGTTACAAGGCACTGCTATTTCGATGTTTTGTGCAGAGCATTCAAAAATCAACACTTTCTACCAATTAGCGTTTTTCTGATTTCGAAAAAGAAGATTTCTTCATGCAACATGGAATGCCAGGATTCTACAGTAGTTAGTATTAATAATGGGGGGTGGGCATAACTCGCGTAATTAAGTGTAGTGCAATCACGTGGAATTACCTAAGAATTCAGCGAGATTACGCATAAATACATGCGTAAGAATAATTCTGCATTTAGCGCTACTACTTAGCCCTAAAAAGCCCCGTGCATCCAAAACGGGCATTTTGCACTAAGAACGACCTCTAAATGCATCAGAACATGAATAGCAAGCGCAAGCAGCCGCTCACACACGCTAAATGTGATTTGGGGGATATATTTTCACCAGAGCTTAATTTGAGCAGGTGCTTTCCGGTGCTCAGCATCGGCACCTAATCCTCAGCACAGGTGCTTATAGCACCAGTTAAAGACACACTTGTTTGGAAGTCACATGATTTTCCCCACAATCACAGGATGTTGTGCTTCGCCGAGACGAACCTGGATTCCCCAGCTCAGAAATCGGCAGCTTTAGCCATTAGGTAGAGTCCTCCCCAGAATAATAAGTGCCGGGGCTCTAGTCAGGAGGCAGCTTGTACCAGCACATTTCTCCTGTTAGCGCTGCCTCCCGAGAAGAGCCCCGGCACTATTTATTTTATAAATTAAACACTGATTTTCACGCATTAGCACTATTTTCTTAGCGCCAAATGCACTCTTGCACCCACAATGGATATGAGGGCATTTTGACAGGAATAGTGACCGGCCTCTGATGGGCGTTAAACGTGCTCTCAAAGTTGGAATTTTTTCCCTAAAATTACTCTTAATTGCGGAACCATGAGAAATTGCATTTTATTCAGTAATTCTGTGTCAAAGAGTAATGCGGAATTACCGAAATTTCTGCAATTACTCCGGTGTGATTGAAATTCCACCCGAACCTAATTAACTCATCAATATTTTTTTCAAATACCGAAAAAGCTTTTGGAATACACCATATAATAATATTCTATTAAAAAAACCATGAATGAGGTTTAGGAACCTGGAAACATTGAATTTTGACAATGTCCTCGTAATTAAGATCTAGCTGCTCTGATGAGCCATTGTGAGCGGTTTTAAACCCAGAGAGAAGCCTGTACCTGCCTACTTTCAATGACGGGGTGCACAACTCCTTTGAAAAGCTATTTCCTTTTTATTGTCCTCGTGCCACAGTCACTCCTTTCAAACTTTCAGAAAGGTTTGCTTTATCAGTCTTCCTGTAGCTTGTTTGAGAAGGGGAAAAGCTTTTCTAGAAATACGACGATTTGATTTTAAAGGATGAAAACACAGAAATGTCACTCGCCACGTGTGTGAGTTTAGGGAGGATGGACAAATAAGAGAAGGCTCTTAGTTTCTTTTCGAAAAATAATAACCTGCCAACGCCAAGTTTATTTTCACCTTTACTCGGGGGTAACTGGGGTTATTCCTCCACATGGTGCACTGACGGACGGCCTCCCTGTGCGTGAGAGCTGAAATGTGGGCGTGCTCTTGAGAGATGCCGAGCAGGAGGCAATGTTCTTCCCATGAAAGGAGGGATCACAGATGGCGCCACACATACAAGTGAAAGACATGGAAGTCAATTGACACATCTTTGTTCATCAGGAATAAAGGTTCTTAATGCAAATGAGAAAGAAATGAAAAGCAGAGGCTAACAATGTCACAAGGACCCTGCAGTCCGGGCTGCCACCCCAGACAGCTTGTCTCTTCGGATGCAATCTCTGTTGTTTCAGAGTCTTTCTTTCTTTCTTTCTTTCTTTCTTTCTTTCTTTCTTTCTTTCTTTCTTTCTTTCTTTCTTTCTTTCTTTCTTTCTTTCTTACTTTCTGTTTTCTTTTCTTTCTTTCTTTCTTTCTTTCTTTCTTTCTTTCTTTCTTTCTTTCTTTCTATCTTTCTTTCTTTCTTTCTTTCTTTCTTTCTTTCTTTCTTTCTTTCTATCTTCCTTCCTTCCTCCGTCCCTCCGTCCCTCCCTCCCTCCCTCCCTCCCTTTCCTCTTTTCTCACTACTACACCAAAGGAGGACCTTGACACTATTATCATATGACGTGGGGAAAGAGATGTAGAGACCATAGATCTGAACGATGAGCCCACCGCAGACTTTATATGTGACACCCCCAAGTTTCCATAACTGAATGCAGCAGATTCTGGTAGCGGTTGTCAAGTGTTGTGCCGTCACTCACACCAGTGTACAAAGGAGCTGTTGGTCACCGTCCCCGCTGCTAATTTCGACCGCCACCCCAGGCCTCCCTGCCCCATGGACAGTGGGGGAGAGGATGGTGCTGCCTGTCATTCCCTCCACCACTGCCTGGGCTCTATGGACTGGTGGGAAGCGCTCGAGAGACAGTTTCTTCCCTGTAGCCACATTGTACTGTCTCTGCCTCTCTCAGGTGTCTCAAGACCCAGAGGATGAGAAGGTGAGAGTGCAGGAACCGAGGCACCTCTTTTCACAATGTTCCTCCTCACCCCAGGCCTTAGACAAAATGAAGCAGTAGGAAGTGGGCACCTAGTTGGCCAGAAGAATTTGGATGAAAACTAGAGGCATGCTCTTGTATGCACACTCAATACAAACGTTTCTTGTCACTCCTCAACATGTTTTCTGGATGCATTGAGCAGGAGGGAATATCTGCTGTGTGGGGGAGGGGTATGGTGGAGTGGGAAAGGCAGGTTGTTTGCCACAAGCCACAGCCTGTGCTCTGGGGCTCCCCCTCTGCCAGGAGCATCCTTGTGTGCCCCGCCCATGGTACTGCAGGGTTCAGACAGGCTCCTCCTGCCTGCAGACCCTGCCCCACTCACTGCAGTGGTTTCACCGTGAAACCGGGCCCAGTGTGTCTGGGTCAGGAAGTCTAATGTCCGCAGTGTGTGGAAACAGGATTACCAGGTGCTTATTTAAAATACTTAGTTATTTTAAACACCCAAAAGAATGCTCTGATTGGAACTGCGAGTGGCGGAATTCTATTCGAATTTATGATTTCAGGTAGATTAACACCTTTCATAATGGGGGTCTTAGTAAGGTTATTATGCGTTACAATAATGTGTACGTCCAGCCAGTAGCCAAGTTCCAGAACAACAGCTGAACAAAGTAAAACAACTTAGGAACTACTTCAGGTCCCCTGCTGTCGCTGATCTTCTAACCCTACTCAGTGCTTCTGATAGTGACGCATTGAGTATCTTTCCAAATATTGCCACAAAAAATCCAGTCACCCATAGGTGCTTTGCTTCTTGTTCTCCGAGTAGTTTATTTTTACTCACAGTCAACCAGTCGGCTTTGCTTTATCTCCATTGCTTTGCATGAAGAATGCAAATGGGCACTCAGCTGCTCTGCGCATGTGCAAGCACAAATCTCTGACACACTGCTGTGTTATGTTATGTTATGAAAAACTTATAGAGCGCACGGACACCGGAGGGTTTCATGGCGCTAAGCTTGCATAGTGTTGACAGCGAGAGGGCTTAAGCAAAGGCTTGCGTGAACAACCAGGTTTTAAGTGCTTTTCTGAAGCCTAAAAGGTTGTCACAGCTCCTGATTGATAGGGGTATGGTATTCCATAGTTTCGGGGCGAGGTAGGAAAACCTGCGGCCACCTTGTCGCTGGAGCTTGAAGCGGGGGAGTGTGAGGAGGTGATGGTGAGCAGAGCGCAAGTTGCGACGCGGTGTGTGTTTGGAAATCATGTCGTTAATAAATTTAGGGCTCCTGCAGTGTAATGCTTTAAATATCACACAACCGGTCTTGAATAATGTGCGTTGGGCTATAGGGAGCCAATGAAGATCGAATAGGCAAGATCTTGCGGAATGCGTATTGGGTTTTTTGAGAATTAATCTTGCAGCTTGATTCTGAACCAGTTGGAGGCGGTGAAGTAAAAACAGGGGGAGACCAAAGTAGATAGAATTAGAGAAGTCGAGGCGTGAAAGAACCAAGGCGATTACGACTTGTGTGAGTGCTGAAGGAGATAGTAGGTGAGAGATCTTGAGAATTTTACGTAGTTGGAAGAAACAGGAGGAGACCACTGCCACTACCTGACCTTTGAGAGACAAGGCGGAGTCAATGGTCACCCCCAAGCTCTTTACAGCGGATGAGGGGTTAGGAGGGGTGCCTAGTTCAGGAGGCCAAAAATGGTGACCCCATAGGGACGCACTCTTCCCGGGCAAGACCAATTCCGTCTTGCCAGGGTTGAGTTTGAGATGGTTAAGATCCATCCAGCGCTGAATATGACGCATCGTGGCTTGAAATTCGGCCACTGAATCAGCAGAATCAAGGGTAAACACTAGCTGAAGGTCATCAGCATAGTTGTAAGTAGTCACCTTTCTACTTTTTAGTGAGAGAATCAGAGGTTTTAGGTATGGATTGAAAAGAAGTGGAGATAAGGACTGTGTAAGGGTGTTCTAGTGGCTGGACTCATCCTCTCATCCAGGCCCTCATGACCCAAGTGAGTAATTGTCTCGTGGCACCCTATGACCCTCTTCTTTCACTCTACAAATATTTTGCAAATTTTTAGATTGCCGTATGAGTCCCTCCATACATTTTGGTCTCTGATTGGTTCATGTCAATTGTATATTTGCATCATAATTCCAAGCCAGAAAATTGTTCTATCCCAGTTTGCATTTCGAGGAGCTTTCTCTGCTCGAGTAGCATGGAGAGGACTCCATGAGCCCTAGTGGCGGTGTGGTGGAAGGCTTGATGGAAACCTGTGGTTTATCACAACACAAAAAACCTCGAAAAGCCTTATATTATTCTTTAAGGCAAATAAGGATGCATTGTGTTGGCTGTGTTGTGAGGTAGATGGCTGCTAAGTGAACTTTCTTTCCTGTGTGTCCTGATGGCTGCTAACTGAACTTTCTTCCGTCTTTGCTCTGATAGGTGCTAACCGAATTTTCTTCTCTCTGTGCTCTGATGGCTACTATTTGAAGTTTCTTCCTCCTGTGCTCTGAATGTTACTACCTGCACTTTGGGATATGAAGGGGGCTAAGAGAACTTTCTTCCCTCTTTGCTCTGATACCTGCTAACAAAATGTTCTTCTCTCTGTGCTCTGATGGTTGCTAAGTGAACTTTCTTCCCACTGGGCTCTGAAGGTTCCTAACTGAACGTTGGGATCTGAAGGGTGCTAAGGGAACTCTCTTCCCGCTTTGCTCTGATACCTGCCAACTGAATCTTCTTCTCTCTGATGGCCACTAATTGAAGTTTATTCCCTCTGCTCTCTCTTTCAGGTGGGTGATCAGATGATACTGCTGCAGAACTGCTGGAGTGAGCTGCTGGTTTTCGATCACATTTACCGCCAGATTCAACATGGAAAGGAGAACAGCATACTCCTGGTCACCGGCCAAGAGGTAACTGAGATGCCTTTGTGGCGGCACTTCACACCGCAGAAGTGCTTGCATGAGTTGGACAGAACACATCTTTTGGTCTCTTAAGTACATATCACCATTCTCATCCACACACTTCCAAACCTGGAACCTCATTAGGACAACAACTGTTTGCAGATCCATTGCTCCTACTTTGTGACTTCATGCTGTGCGAACTGTTTCATGTCTAGCGAGTGACATACTATTGGGATATGAAAACAAAGAGTATGACTCATATTAGACAACAGGCAGAGATTAATTGCAGAGGCCGCCTAGCTTGGTGGTATGCTCCGGCAGACAAAGATGCAGAAACCCACACAGACCTAAGCAAGTATACCTGCCACAAGGACCTTAACCATCTTTGCTAAAAAATTGTTACTAGAGTTTTCAAAGTTGATCTTTACTTGTATCCACCAATAGACACAATGCGTACATTCGTCCATGTACAACAGTCAGTTATGGTGAATGCTCAATCACACTTACACATGTGCACAGTGAGGCGTTCAGGGGCACTAGCAGGTACTGTCACCCACACAGACAGACAAACGGCCACAAGTAAGGGTCTTTTATTGAACCTCAACACCAGACCCATTGCAAATTTTGTGCAAGATCCTAAATGGTGGCCCAATAGTGAACTGGTGTCCTCAACCACGTAACAGTCTCATTGGTTAGTGTGAAAAGTGCAACAACCCAACACGTCAGCATAGGCCCACTGTCTGTTACCCTAAACATATGAGGATTAAACACACTGCCCAGACTAACACCCTGACCATTTATAGAATGATGCACCTCTACCCACCTGGATCCAGAATAATTCACCCATGGTGGTTGACATTCCATGACATTATCCATGGCATCACTCAATGACATCATTATGTATGAACCAAGACACGAATGCTTGGCACTACCTGTGGTCATTTTTCGACAAGCTGTGCTAAGGGCTAGTACTCTATGGGGTCTGACTCTGCGTGTGTTAACCACTCTCTCACGGTTACCTGGGCACTTGATATGTCCAACAGAAGGTTATTTACTGACACTTCACCACAGACCACAGTTATTAGCCCCCCTCCGCATCATTGATCAAGCGTTTATCAAGCTCCATGTAACTGACCCAGAGAGGTCCACCTGCATAGGTGGTTGTGGCATAGCTCTTGAGTTGACATGTCGATCATCTCATGGAGAAGGACTGACGGACTGACTTTTCATGCTGGGAGAGCAAGCAGTTGTAACTTAATATTATCTCCCAAAATTGCGGCAGAGAGATGGTTGTAGAGCCTCTGCTTCGTTGAAGGGGGCTTTATGGTCTTTTACCCTTGCAGGTGGTTGTGCTCACACAACTTTAAAAGTGTGACCTACGAATGACCGACCAATCACGGCATGCAGATTCTTCTTGATCAAAGTAAGGTTCATGGTCTGTTATCGACCTGGTTTTTCCATCATAAAACACATGATCAAGAACTTTACAGTCCTGACATGAAGGCTGCTCCCCAAGTCTGCTGGAAACAGAACATCAGATCATCTTATTCCAAAATTATGAGAGGAAAAGAGCTCCCATTACATTGAGGGGTCACTTTGACTCTCCCTCTTGTTTCCTTACATTATTTATTCTTCAACTTTGTGCATTCTCTGAACATTGACAACAATCTCTAGAGGGCACAAATGATAATAGCTCTTTTATTCGTTTAGTTTCATATAATTTCTCTCTCTTAAAAAAAAAATAAAAAAAAAAAAATTACTAATTCCAAATTACTTCCGGTAATTTTAGGGCACAAGAGGAGTGGGGTGCAGTTTCTTATGCTTTTGCTCACTTGTTGGCTAGTAATAGTACCACAGATTTTGAAACCTCTGTAGAGTTGGAGGCTATTAGACTGGGCAGTGGGTACCTCCACCCTGTGGTGCTGGGGTATCCCTCTTTGTTTCAGCAGGTGTGGGGCTGCTGGCGAATGATGAGGTTCCCAAGACACAAAGTTCTGAGAAGACCTCAATGAGGAGCACAGGAGTTGGTGTACCTTCTTAGAGTCCCATGAAATATTATTCTTAAAAATTGTTGATAAATATTCGTAGATGCCATTCTCAAATTCAGGGTGGTCCACAAACATTTGCAGGTCAATTGTGGCCCTGAGTATACGGGCCTAACCAACAATTTACTAATATTTGTAATTAAATGCTATGAGTAGGTCAAAAGACCCTGGAGAACTGTGCAGAGACTCCCCTCCTCAGCCCCCCCCCCCCACCCCTTTGCCAGCATAGGTCCTGCTGCTCACATCATGCCTGACATCTTTAAACTGGGCAGAGAACAAATCTTGAGTAATACAAAAGAAGGTTCCTCGTTTATGTGTCTATCACTGTAGCTATAGCTGGGCTATCATCAGTACGGAAGAGATAGTCTTTTTATTGTGTCTACAGTGCTACAGACCTCACAGAAAGACTGCCTCTTTCATTGCCTACAATTGTCCTTCCATGGCATTGATGACATTAAAGGCACAAGAAAAATACTATAGTAGTTCACTCTTGGATAGCGCTGTTGATGCCAGGGATGGTCTTTAAACTGGCCTTTGCCCATTCATGCAGAGGCAGACTGATAGATTTCCTATCACATAAACATATCGGATTTCTACAATATAGATAAATTAAAACAAATATCCAGACTTTTCTAAGATACGCAGCAGAGAGGCAGGTCAGTCTCTGGTGTCAGGTCTTTCAGTGGTGTTCTGATGAGCTGAGCTATGATGCTAAATGACCCAATGAGTAGCTTGTGAGCTACTGGTAGCTATCATAGGCTGCGTAGCTTTCCTGTGTGCAGCTTAGCCTACTAAATTAGAAGCTTTTACTTGGTTGATTATATTGATTTAAGCTTTATTTCGACAGAAATATCATAAAAGTTGTGATTTAAAATATACATTGCTATTCTATAACAGAGAAAATACAAATATGCAACATTAATGGTTTACATGGATATTGGTACAACGAAGGGGTCAGTTGAGCTCTTGATACAATAATGCATAAATCATGTTCAAATTATTGAAAGAATAAAAGCGGAATAAGAATGGTGAGTACGCAATTTAGTTTAGCTTATCTCGTACATATTTACCTTAAAAACCAGGATAAAAACAAGCAATACTTCATCATTGTGGTGGAGCATTAGTATTCTAAAAAGTCCATTGGTTTTCCTTGACTTAGCAGCGAAATTTCAACAGATAAAGTGCTTGTGCATAATAATTCTAGCAACTTAAATGTTATAACCGTGAGGTTCCCACTGACCTAGTTTTAATTAAAACTATGACTTTCTTGAGATTTCCACCTTGTGAGCCACACTTGTCCCAAGAGTTTTGCTACGCAGCATGCATAGAACGGCCTGGGGTCGGACCTAAGGATGCGCAGTGCTGTGTAATGGTCCCGTGTGCCCAATTGTTGGCAAAGCGGTTTCAGCCATTTTGCCCGTGATGTTTTGTACGCCGGGCAAGCAAACATTAAATGGGCGATGCTTTTGGTCGGGGCCTTGCAACATGGGTAATTTTCCCATCGCTTGTACCCCACTTTGCTGTCACCTCACAGACAGGAAGAGATCCGAACCTAGAGTGCATATACAGCATTCTATCTCTTGGTGCCTTGATTGTATCAAGGAAGGGCTCGTAATATCTAGCTTGTTTGTGGGAGTGGAACTCTGTTGTTAGTTTGCCCACATTGGGTTTGCAGTACTCTCGTTGATCCACCCATTCCCAATATAGGTGTTTGAGTTCCTCTCTCCTCGGGGGTTCCTGACTGGACCAGCAACCACGAAGACCTATGGCTGTCAACGTTCTTTTAATGTCAAGGATCCAGCCTATTTTTCCGCCGATGTCGGATAATCTCAGTAAGGGCTTCTGCGTACGAAGAGGGCTCGGGGGTCCTCCTGATACGAGCCCAAAAAAGTACGGGGCATAACCCAGCTACATCACCTATTGACCGCCTACCCATGTCCAGCAATAAAGGGGCAAGGGGGACATATTTGGGTGCCATAACCAGGTCTCTTAGAAATTTGTGTTCTGACCTACAGAGCTCATTGAGTTTGTCAAAACCCCAGACTTCTGCTCCGTAGAGGGCTGAGCTGACTGCTTTTGTGTCGTATATTTGGAGGGCTGGAGCTACAGGTCTAGTGTGTGAAATACAATGTTGTTTCCCTATTGCTCCAGCCACTCGTTTATGTCCCATCAACATCTTTGCTAGGTGGGGTCTCCAAGACATTTTATCAGAGAGTCTTACACTCAGATAATCAAAGGTGTCCACCTTTTCGAGGGGAACCCCACCTAGCAAAGGGCCGCTCCTGTATGACCTGTGGCAATTAAAGGCCATGAATTTGGTTTTGGAGCTATTTATGTCAAGTACCCGATTGTCGCAGAAAAGTTGAAATCTATTGATGAGGCGCTGTAATCCCGCTGGGGTCTTAGATATCAGAAGGGTATCATGTGCGAATAACAAAGTTGGTATCTTGGTGCCCCCCACAGTGGGCGAATCAGCAGGCTCCTCCTGGAGAAAGTCAACTACCCCATTCACATAGAGGGAGAACAGGGTTGGGGCCAGTACGCAGCCCTGTCGGACCCTCTATTGACGGGGATGCTTTCTGTTAGTTGCCTCTGCTCCCCCCACCTGACCTGGGCGAAGTTCCCCTCGTGAAGCCGGATCAATAAACTTAGAATAAGAGGGGAATGCCCATTCCACGACTTTGATCTAGGGACCAGGTCAAAGGCAGTCTTCAAGTCGATGAATGTGAGATAAAGACTGCCCTTGCCTAACACCACCACCTTCCAATAGATGAGGAGTCTGAACACTTGATCCATTGTCCCAGTCTTAGATCTAAATCCGGCCTGATACTGGGAAAGGATATCTTCGTCCTCAGACCATGACTGTATCCTGTGCAGAAGCATCCGGCCAAAGACTTTCTGCATAGCATCAATCAAACTGATTGGTCTGTAATTGGTGGGATCATCCCTAGCTCCCTTTTTGTGTATGGGCACTACTTTGGCACTCTTCCATGACACCGGGACTGATGCTCCAACAGCTATAGCATTTGCTAGTAATAAAATGTATTGAACCTAGTGGCTAGGATCAGCCAAGAATAGATAACCAGGCAGGCCATCAGGACCTGCTGCTTTAGAAGGGACAATTTTACTTATTGCAGCTTCTACCTCCAATATGGCAAAGCGCTCCTCTTCTGTCAAGTGGCCGTTTGGCCCGGCTGGTTCCCCTTCCATACTAGCCTCTGCTGCTGAGTAGAGCCCTTTGAAGTGGTCATGCCAAGTCTGGCTGGTGATGTAATTTAGGGGTGAGTGGGCACCTGCCTTTTTTCCCCAGGCGACCAGTCTCCAGAACAAGTTATTATCTTTAGTTGAACAGGCATCTTTTAGTTGCTCCCAGCGTGATTTATCCCATCTTACCTTTGCATCCCGCTGGGCTATTTTGTAGGAATTTGTGGCAGATTTTATGTGCAGCTGGTTTTCTCTCTTTGATAGCTTTGGCCAGGATTTATCTTTTTTCCCTACAATCTTAAGTAGAGTATTGATCCTTGGTGATACTACTAAATGTTTTGTTCAAGTCTGGAACTTGGAAGTATGTAGTGATTTGGGCAACAGTGTGCATATGGGCCCTAGGCACGTCTATTAATCTTGTTGCGCTATGGGCTGCAGCTTGAAGCTTAGCCGTGCCTTCAACTAGCTTATGTTTAATGCCAGCGGTCTTTGCGTCGCTCAAAGCAACCTTCTTCCATTTCAAAAACATTTTACTATTTGATGGAACTATATCTCTAGTAACTGTCAGGGGTAGGTTGTTCGGCTGGTAGTAAATTGCCTCCCACAAGGGCTTCAGGGTTAATCACAGGGGGTTGTGAACACTCTCTGTGGTTGAACCCACTAGCATGTCGATCAAATTCCCCCACAATTTAACATCGAGGAGGATAGAATCGATCCGGGATGGGCAGCTGACTCTATTAAAGGTGTTGGCACCTTGCTTATCAGATAGTGACCTGCCATTAGTTGCCCTTAGTCCATGCTCCGTGGTGATGGCATTGAGTTGGAGGACCTGTTGTGTCCATTTTTTAATTAAAGGGAGATCAAGTTAGGGAACT
This sequence comes from Triturus cristatus, assembly GCF_964204655.1. NCBI lineage: Eukaryota > Metazoa > Chordata > Amphibia > Caudata > Salamandridae > Triturus > Triturus cristatus. The sequence goes on along the minus strand of NC_140580.1, from coordinate 1,112,192,359 downwards.
GCCCATCTGCTGTCTTGGTCTTCAATTCCTGTTAAATCCTATATGGCCAGGGGTTCATAAGTGCAATTAAAATTTCCTGCAACTACTACTTGTGCATGGGGTGAACAGTTGGCTAAACATTCATCTAATGCTGAGATGGTGGCTGATGGCCTTCCACCTTTTGTCCCTCTTGCATAGACATTAAGTTCAATTTGGGGTCAGCCCCTAGGTCCCCTGATGCTTAGCCACAGGATATCTGGGCTCGAGCTTGTTTGGAGAGTAATTCGGCAATCTAAAGCTATACTTATCCAAACAATCAAGCCCCCGGACGGGCGCCCTCTCCCAATGGAAGTTGCGGGTGAATGGAAGCAGGTGTAACCTTCTTTGTGTAGTGGGACCAAGCTACACGTCTCTTGAAAAATGCAAACATCAAAATCACCCACAAATTTATTCCAAAGAGGGATCGGGATTTTGCTATTTAAGCCCGCCACGTTCCACGACACAATCTTCAACTGATGACTTGGTGTGGGGCCGGTAGCGGGACTTTGTGTAGAGGTATAAGTATTAAAAGGTGAATGAGCTGGTACTTGCAAGGCTAACTGTGTGGAAGTATCGGCGACTATCTCTTTGTCTGCCCCATCCATGGTATAGTTTGGGGGGTCAGAAGTGGTCAGGGTAGCAAGGGAACTAACTATATGGTTGGGACTAGGCTCTGCATTAAATAGGGCAAGATGGTGAGGAACCGAGTGCTGTAGTCAGTCATTAGCCTCAAGAGAAGAAGTGCCTACCAGATGTGACAATGACTGGGTTTGGTGTCCTGTCCTGCTCTTGTGTAGGAAAATGCCTGAATTGAATAGAAGACCCATCAGGGGGACAAGTGCGAAATTCCAGAGCAAAGACGTTTTCCGCCATCTCAGTTCCCTTATCCAGTTGGTGAGTTGGAGGGGGACACCTCCGTGCTCTTAGGATATCATCTCTGATTACTGATCGACAACCCCTGATATAACGAATCCAGGGAATCACCTTGTTTATCAGAGATTCCTCACTCTCGTTGGCATTCTTAATATTGATTTTCAGGACATTGGTCATGTAAATATTTTAGTTTGCGGCCGGTTGGTATTAACTATAACCGCTAACGGAGGCGGATGATCTCGGCTTCCATGACTAAAGGGTTGAACTTGTCGTGGCTGTGCAGCCCTGTATCTGGTTGCGGGATTCTGTGGAGCTGCTAACCTCTTGAGCTTATCTTGGATGGTGGTGTTAGGTCTATTAGCTCCCCAAGCTGAAGAATCGTTTGGGGTTTGCTTACTTGTGGAAGGAACAGGGTTAGCTAGTTGGTGTAAGTTGGGGTCGCGAGGGGTGCGATCTTTGCTAGGAAGTTCTGGATCTTGTGGCATCGGATCATTATTGATGGAGTGTGAATAGTGACTATGTGCAGAGATGTCGTACTGTTTGCGAGACGAATCCCCCCTCACTAATGTTTTAACTAAGGTGGTGAGGCCTTCTATCATGGTTTTCAGTGCGCAAATCTCGGTCCTTAATGCATTTATGGTAGAATGGGTGTTCAGGGGCTCTATTTTGTCTTTTATGGAGAGCATCGCAGTATCGCACGTCGGCCCGGGAGATGGTGGTGCAGGCACATTGTCGCTGTGTTCGTCCCTAACACCCTGAAGGGGTAGAAATCTGTTTGTGCAATGGATTGCAGGTTCTTTCCCTTGCTCTTGCTGAGAAGTGCTATTGCCAGTAGAGGCAGTGGAAGTGGCGGAGGATTGGGAAGTGTCCAGAGCTGTAAGTGATTACTTTTTTGAATTTACAGATGCCCTTTTAGGGGTTTGTTTTTGAAACATTATTGGGATAACAGGGGGACAGTTTAGTACCGGGTTTAGGAGGGATCTGTCGACTGCATCGCCCGGGGTTAGGGGTTCTATCTGATTGCCCTCTAAAATATCCTCGCACTCATTAATTAAGGCATCTATCCTGTAGAGGACACAGTTACTACCCGGGTGTTTTAATATCTGCCTAGCCATTTTCCCTTTTGTTGCCCAATTTCCCCCGGTCCCCCTAGCGCCTTCCATGGTTTTCCTCTTCCCCATAATGCACCCCCAAAATACCATTAATGCTGGCAAACACCAGTGTGCTAGCGATAGATAAACCTGTGCCCCCCGCAAAAGATACCAAGCAGGCAAAACAGATAAAGTAAATAAGTAGTCCCCGGCAGCCCAGAAGAGGCAAAACCATCAAAGTCAACGTGTTGGCCAAATGTTAGTAGCATTCGTAGATGATGATGGGACAAAATGCACAGTACCTTTTCAAAGCGATGATCAATGTCCAGCACAGTTTCGATAGCAAATGCAAAGGGGGTGGCCCTGCCCTGCCCCTTCCTGTCAATGACGGACCTGCCTTTGGCCCGGACATGTCCGCGCATGTCCCGCGCTGTGGGAGCCCACGGCTGATTTTAAAGCGCCTCCAGGTGCTGGATGATGACACTGTTGGCCGGGCACCATGCGCCGTCAAGAACAGGGCAGGCTGGTTGTTGCGGTCCTCCCTGGACCGGTGGCGACAAGAAGAGTGGGACCCGCGTTGCGGGAGCCCGTGGACGATTTCAAAGTGCCTCCAGGCGCTGGAAGATGACCTTGTTGGCCGGGCGCTGTGAAGAACAGGCAGGCTGGTTGTTGCGGTCTTCCCTGGACCTGTGGCGGCAAGAAGAGCGGGACCTGCGCTGTGGGAGACCGCGGCTGATTGTAAAGCGCCTTCTGGCACTGGATGATGACGCTGTTGGCTGGGCGCCATGAAGAACAGGGCATTTACATGAAGAGAATAAGTGGATACGCTAAAGTGATCTGCACATCATCTTGTGTACATATGTTATGTAAATTCAAAAAAATCAATTCTTAGCCACAATATAGGGTGCTAATACCATGCCAAATACTTATCCACCTTAAGCATTGACATTTTTTTGTAACTACAAGTAGTCCAAAAAATTGAGTCCACCTAATAGGCACTGTAGCACACCAGAGTAAAGCCACAAAATAACATAATCCTAATCAATGTAACAATATTTCACTTGATATGATTGTATCCATCAAACTGTGCTAAACACAGAAAACTACAAATAATGGTCCAATTTCCCGTCGAGATGTCAATAGTTGAATTTTTTATTTTCAATTTACACAGCAGCCGATGCGCGTTTCGCCCGCAGGGCTTTTTCAAGGCTCCAAAATAAATTTCTCTTTCATATGAACAGTGGATCTCTTTCACAACACTTCAAAAATTAGTAGTGAGCCTGTCTCAAGGATTCCAATTTGATTTATCAATTGCGTGCTAGAAGATCCAATCACCGTCAATCTAAGTTTATAAGTTCCAAATTTTTCTAAAGTGTAAGGATCATCTAACCCGGGACAATATTACGTCCTCACTGCTGTCCTCACATCCGACAGCATTTCATCATGTCATTTCAGCGTTTACCAAGAACAGGGCAGGCTGGTTGTTGCGACTCTCCCTGGACTGGTGGCGGCAAGAAGGGCGCTGATTATATACAATATTACCAAAATTGACAAGCATGTATTCAAGAACAATTGGTGTATTTTCAGAATTCTTATGCTGTTTGGAGAAAAAAGGTTGAATTGCCAAAATATATTTTAGGCTGATATTTGAGTGATAAATCATGCAGCTTTGGGAAGACTTATTCATAGCATTATGACCTTGGTGTGGGAGCATTGTAGATATGACTGTTGCGTATTCCCCATATTGAGGGATTCCAAATTAATAAAGCCTCTTTTTCATTATTGCTGGCAAGAAGAATTCCGCTCTACCGACGGAGTTCATGGAGTTCCGCAAAGCTCTGTGAAGTGATGAGGAGCGGAGTTTTTTCTCTCTTGTGACTCGCCAACGTTAAGTTGGCAAGTGCCTTCGAAAAAAAAATCACACGCTAGACCTCCAACCAGTGAGTCATGACAGGTCGCAACCGTCCACGATAAGGAAGCTGATGCTGGAGTAGAAAGCAGTAGTGCACTCTGGCGCGGTGCAGAGTGCCGCTCGCACTGATTATACAGCATGAGACAAACTCCTGGCGCTTAAAATCAGCGACGACTTAATAAACTCTGCCGCTGGCGGAACTCCACGGAGCACGGCAGAGTTTTTGCAGCACTGCATGGAGTTACAGAGACTAGAACTCCGCAAAGTCCGCCAAGGCCTACCTGCAACCATTCCTAATACACTCAGGTGCTCACTGCTGGCAATCTTGCATCTGGTGGCCACTAATCTGACCCTCCAGCATTTTGCGATTTTACGATTCACTAAAAAGTCGTGAAATCGGCTGACTAGCGCGATTGCCGCGATATTAACAATTCTGGCCGCGATATTAACAAAAAAGTGTCTACCGGGAGACAGAAAAACAAACAAGGCCCATTTATTGGCTGTGCGCGCACACGTCATTACGTGCCACCGTCCAGCCGTCCAAAATCTGCATCCTCCTGGCCAAGCTGTGAAGAGACGGTCAACAAGAAACGTTTCTGCACAACTTTGATCAGTCATTTTTTCTCAGAACAAGTCTGCGGAGTACATTTAATCGAGGGCTGTTTAATAATTCCCAATCGTGGGGAAATAAATCGAGAACAGCCAAGGGCCATGTCAATGTGAGGGTATCCTGGTGCCTGCGAAAAACTGCATGTGCTTCAGAGGATGTGCACAAGTCAGCTTGAAATGCATGAGATGTAAATAAACCCCCTAACTCACAGGACACTTTGCGGTCATCTGACAAGCTGCTGGGAATGGGCAGAGTTTCCTACAGCCAGAGAGCAGGGGTATGTGGAGGGTCTGCAGCAGCACATCGGGTGCGAGCCACACGAGGTCTGGGTTGTCAGGGGAGAAGCATTGGACAAGGAGAGCTGTCACTTTAAGGCCTAGAGTCAGATGCTGGAATGCGAGGAGCAGCATGGGAAGACATGAAAAATTCAGTCTTAACCGAGGGTAAAGCTGTAAAATCGCCGAAAACCTTCACTGCCTTCCCTGGTACTCTATTCGTCAGAGGCTGCTGGCGCGCTCCTCTCTCGCGATGTAGGCTCCAGTGCAGCGACCCCTGGCTGACTGACAGGAGCAGGGACCTGCTTTGCCCTAAATCGCAGGTTCAAGGACTTGCAGAGAATGTAAATTGAATGTCTACGCATCACACATAAGGGCTTTAAGTGAACCGGATCTGGCCGGTGTTCAGCACCGGTAGTTCTGAAATGCAGGTGCCAAGACGGGTCGCTATCGGGCTCTCCATTTTGACCCTCAGGGTGAAAAAAACCCTGCAGCTGTCACTGCTTTAGATGTAAGTTTAAAGAAACTCATTTTTCCGTTTTTTACAGCGCAACCTTGGAGCGCTTTACATGAGCTCCACCACACAAGGACATATTCTTATTTCGAATCAAACAGAGGATGCTGAGTCGGCACGAGGCTCGAGCAGCAGCTCTAGCGTGACGCCGCAACCTCACGAACAAGAAATGAAACATTTTCAAACTGATATACAACTAAGTCATAGTTGGTGTTTATTTATCTTATGCAATTTACAATAATTGACAAAGCCACTAGCCCCTGCTTGTTGTAGGTGTAAGGTTACTTGTTGTGTTATATATCTGGATGAATGGACAGAAGCAGCAAAATACCATTCTGGGCAGATTTTTAGCTAAAGTATTTTAAGGCACGTCCTTTATTACATCGGTCACGCCCCTACGGGAGATCCCCTCAGTTTTTTCATCCTAGTTAAAGCCCTACACACACCCCTCTGCTGTTACTTACTTGCGGACTTCATTCCAAACCTAAGTCACGTGCAGATAGAGATGTGCAGATTGGCATAGAAGAACACTCACTCTGGCCCTGAGGCACACACTCCTCATGGCCCACAGGTGCAGCACATTCTGGACGGGTCCCGGAGGCAGCGGTGCCCCGGCAGAGGTGTATACCTAGAAATAGGGCCCCCTCTCACGAGGTGCAGATTGGACACTTTAAACATGCTTTTTCATCACAGTGGAACACTCTGCTAAATCAGTTTGCATTGGTTTAAGGCTGAAAAGGAATAATTACGAGTAAAATAAAGTGCCTCAATAATGCCGCTAAATTTCCATTTTTTGCCGCTAAATTTCTATTTTTGTGCCACTAAATTTCCATTATTGTGCCGCTAAATATGCAAATCCATGCTGTAATATCCTGGGGGGAGGGGTCTGACTAATGGAATGATTGTCATTCAACATGAGTACCTCTTACTACAGAAAAGGTTGGAGACCCTTTCCCTCCCCAAACATCAGACGTCATCTTTGTTTTGTCACAATTTCTTTACCTCCAAAACGTGACTCTTTAGCAGTATTTCAAAGGTAAGCATTCCCTGCAGAAGACGCTCCCTTAAGCTAAAGCTCTGTCTTTAAAAAACAGAACATCCCCGCTCTTTAGACTGCACTTAGGTTGGCTCTGAAGGCTCATCACTGCCTGCTTCACAGAGAAGCAAATCAGACGGAGCAGTGGCCTCAGGTTTTGTTCTGTCGAGAGTACTTCACACAGGATGGCCCCACTCACAGCAGCAACAGGCACTTCTGAAGACAAGACACAGGAGTTGGAATCTAGTTTCAACATCTTCACAGGAGGTTAAGTGCCTGCTGGGAACAGCTAAGTTGTACTTGGAAAGTACAACAAAGAAATCGATAAAGGCCACACAATGCGTCATTCGTCGTTTAAGTTGCAATTAACAGTATTCTATATCAAGGTTGTCAAGAAAACCACAACTATTTACGTGTTTTCTGTTTGTAAATGTGGTATACAGAGAGCATGTTGGAGAGTTGTTTCCAATGCATACTTTAATAGAGCCTGTTAGTCTAAGAAAACTAGACAACTGATTTGATATTTAACCCTCCCCTTTTTTTAGGTCTCGCCTGGCGAAAGCAGCGCATGCGTGGCTCTCGCCATTGCAAGTACCTTTTGGAAACAATTCTGCGAGGGCTCTCATGCACGCGTCTGCAATGGGCAAAGATGGCTGCTCTCGCCATTTGTCCATTGCAAACAGCATGCGCGTGCCCGTGGGACTGTGGACAGTCCCACGCCAACTTGTTTTTAATAATCGTGTCAGCGTGTTCGGTTTCACTTTCACTGCCGCTAGTCATCCTGTCAGCGCGTTCGGTTTCACTTTCACCGCTGCTAGTTTCTCCCTGCTTTCGTCTCTGTCACACTCTTCTCCTTTCTTTCTCCCTTCCGCCTTTCTTTTTTGCTCTGGGTCAAAGTCTATTGATGTGAAAATAAGGTCTGCACCCCCCCCCCGACCCAAAAAAAAAGAGTGCAAGCTAGGACTAGGTCCAACCGAAAACCACTGACTCAAATCAAGCACTTTCATGGACGCCATGTTCTGGATTTCCATGCAGCCTTCTATGAATTACAGTGTGCTCGATGCCGGATTCGCTGACATTAAACCATTTCGCTTCAAGTACCAAATCACATCGGTGTTTCAAACTGAACCGCAGGAGAGGAGTGGAAGGAGTGGCATTTCCTTAAGTATATGTTGACTCTCGGGGTGTACGGGCAGTAGCCTAGACCCCAGAGGTGTAGTGAGAGCTCGTCGTACATTATGCAATGTCGGAGAAGCGCACCCAGTCTTAAATCCTGACTTTATGAGGGGATATGCAGAACTGCAAGTATCAATATGTGAAGGGAAATCCAAAATTAAGCCATCTGCGCACATGATCCGAAAAATCTGGATAACGGGGGCAGGTAATGCACAACCACTTGCACTTGAACAGGTTTCATAAGACCTGCGTTTCTTTGTAGGGGACACACCCCCCCCCCGGGGGATGATGCAAAACCCGCTCTGGCCGCAACCTAACAATGTCACTTCTTATTCTCTCCATGACCACCTGCTTCTAGGAGATAATGGCCTGTGTGCAAATAACTCACTTTTAGATGTAGGTGATACTGTGCATTGAAATTCGAATCCCCCACCCTCCTTAATAGGGTTCATACCAGAGGGTAGAAACAATCAGATGCCCTGCGGGAGCTGTGACCATGCACAGGGGTCGGACTGAGACAAATACGGCTCGGCACCAAAATAGAAGTCACCACCCATTAACGAACCAGATAGCTTAAAACAAGTGTTCCGCATCTGGAAAGCAGCCAAGTCCTGAACTTGAAAAAGGCACGCTGTATGGGTATTTTGCACGATATGGAGAACTGCGTGCATGCGTGTTTACTGCACACAACGTAGAAATATCAGGAACATCAACAGTTAAAACCTGCCCGGGTGGTCATAAAACAGGCCCACATTTCTGATTCTGTGAGACCGCCTCAACGGGCACTCACTGTCCGTTAGCCCCAAAGGCCAGTCCGACCTTGACCCAACCCCAGGATTCGGCACGCGTACCGTGCGTGAGGTCCAAGAAGAACTCAGTATGAGAAACCCATGCTTATATCACACCTAATTGCTGTGAGGTGTGTGGAAAGAGATATCTTGGGTGGGAGAAGCTAGTAAGGCCTGGACCCTTCATATGTATGAATATCGGCAGGGGAGGATGATGAAAGAGAGATGCCAACACTTTAATAATTGTAATATAGGTGGCCCAGCTAAAAAGTCGGAGAAATCCAAACAAAACTGTCTCGAATACCTCCCATCACACCGCGCGGAAAAGGTGTCGCTGCCGCTTTGAGGGTCATTTCCAACTTGAGGAAGGTGGGTCATGGGCCACCCACCCCCGGCTTCTGTTTGGGCTCCTTTGGTGTCAGTCTTTGTAGAGTGAGAGCTGCTTACGTTGTGATCACCTGAAAGTGGACAATGCCATGAAATAAAAGGCCTTAGGGCAGAGAGAGAGATTAATCTACGGGGGTCAGACACTTATCAATGCACCGCGGGGCTGGGAGGGAAGACCCTCTCGGGGATTGGACACAATGACTTTCAGGTAACCCCCGCCTTCCTGTGGAGCTAGTAGGGGGTGTGGTGTGTAAATACTGAAGAGGCCATAGGGTGGAAGCACTGTGACCAGACGCACCCCACGCTGCCCCCGTGAGGGTCTCCGTACATTCATTTTATCTTGAGGGGGAGATCGCTCAGCCTGCGTGGGAAGGCCTGGCGAGCCCGGACCGTCCTTTAAGAGACCTCATCCTGGCGAGGAGGCCGAGCGACCGAGGAGTGCTGGGACATCCGTCACTGAGGCTAGATCGCCGGTGCCGAGCAGAGCCCCCTCTCCACGGTGAGTTGTCTTCCAGACTTTGTTTCTCCGTGGGGCTCGCCACAAACCCTCGGGTGGGGAGTGAGGGGGGCAGGTGAGTGCTATGGTAGCAGAGCGCTTTAGAAACACAGTTGATAGTTTTGCCTACACTTTTCATATTCCAGTGGTTTACAGGAGGCCCAGATATCAACACACCATCGAGACAGCTTAATTTTTTAAATGCCCTCACACCCAGGGAGCCGTCACACTAGTCTGTTACTCGTCGGACATTGAGTTCCAATCAAGTCCCAATGCATTTTGCTGCTGGTATTTTCTCCTTACTAAGGGTGACATCCAAACTACAGGTGCCAGAATGCAAAGCGAAACGGGACGAGGTGATCCTCCGCTCCAGCTGCACTTAGTTAAAAAAGCGACTACTCATTTTCTGAGAATTCTGGTACTCAACAGACCCCCATGATATCAGCGCCGCATTTTCCTTGCATCAGACCATGTTATTACCTCTGCCAATCCCTGTTTTCTCAGGCGACGACAGGTTACCACGAGACACAGAGAGTCTCCAGTTTGATAACAAGGAGGGTGGAGACACTTTAAGGCCTGGGCGTGCGAGTGGGGTACCCTGGTTGGTGCTTTGACCCCGGCGTGCGAATGCGATACCCAGAGGATGCTGTGCCCCAGAGGTTGTCCTGTCCCTTGTGCCTGAGAGCTGGGCTTCCCGTAGTCAGTGGGCCTTTCGTCCATGGTGGGGACGGTTGTCCTGCCTCTCTCTTGAGGCGAAAGAGGAGTGAGCATTCTTTTTCTCTTGGGGTGAACTTTAGTGAGTTTGTGCTTATCATTGATCTTATGGCCGTGGATGAGTGTTTCTCTTCCTCTGTTAGGCTCTGCGTGTCTGTTCTCTCTTTTTCCGCTAAGGGTCATTTGATAAGTGGTTTACTGTCTCTCGGCGTGAAGATGAGTGAGGGGCTCTCTCTGCATGATTCGGCTTTCTCGCCCCCTCTTCCAATGGATATTCTCCCTTTTGATGGGTCAAAGACTCCCATGCACCTAGAATGTTACTCTATCCTGTGCACTCAATAAGACAGGCGCGCGACAGCCACTGGGCCTACTTTGTGGCCCACCCTATCAATGGATAGATTACCTGTCACTACTCTGGATTATTCCGGGCATTTCATAACCAGTAATTTGATGGTACAACTGTGAAGGTTAAAAAGATAAAACATTAAGGACACTTCATCCTTTATAAATATTAACAAGCATTGGCATAGCCAATAGGTCTCGCCTTTGGGATCTTATAAGTATTTAGTTATGCAGCACAATATCCTTACTGCAACAACATTAACTGTTGCATGGCTAAAACGTATAAGGTCCCAAAGGCGAGACCTATTGGCTATGTCAATGCTTGTCTTTGTTTATCCTTTTGCTTTAACATATTGTACTGGTTTGCTTTTACCGTTCTTCTGTGTCATTCTTTCTTCCTTTTTCACCAGTTATTCCTTGTGTTTCGTTTTTACTCTTTTTTTTGCTATAAATCCTTGTTTAGCTTAAGTTGTCTAGCTTTCATCCATATTTTTCAGTCAGTGCACTTTCATTTCTTCCATGATTCCTTCATAAAGGCTTTTCATAGCATTCTTCATAACTTTTCTTCTTTTTGTCATGTATTTTCTTGTTTTTCATGTGTCTTTCTTTCTGCCATTCCCTCCTTCATATTTCATTGTCACTTTGGTATTGCTTGTGAATTCCCATAGAAGCCCAGGTTAGATGTGCAGGACATCTAACCTGGGCTTCTATTGGAATTCTGTAACGCATATTAGCAAGCCCATTATCGCCGTTTTAGCGACAGTTTCCTGTCGCTAAAACGGCGATAATTTTTTCGCCGGTCTTGCTAATATGCCCCACAGTTTAGTACGGAGATCACAATTATAAGTGGTGCGACGTTTACCTCAACCAGTTTTTACTGAACACAATAAAGTTTGCAACCTACACTAAATTTCTGCAGGAAACATTTGCCAAAATTTAACAGGAGAAAAAGGCCAAATCTTTACTAGGATATGCGGATATTGGTGGGCTAACGCCAAAATTTGCTAATTATTCCACAAAAGGCAGAAAAGGTGCAATATATCATACCGATAATTGTCAAACCTGGGGGTGTCGGGTTTTATAGGGTGCACTAAATTCGGACTGTCCCTTCAGGACACCTGCAATTATGCCCTGTGTGTTGGATGTTTGCTCACTTGCGCGTCTTCACCATATATATTTTCTAATATTACTTCAACCGTGTTTCTTTATGTGCATGTGGTGGCATGGCAGGGGACAGGGTGGTATGGACTTTAAGTGGGGGTTGCACTCAGGGCTCTTTGACTCCCCTTTTAACACCTTGGTGTCTGGAACTCTTAAGCGTCAGAGAGGCCACTAACGGAGGCGTAAGGACTAATACGCGTGATACAGATGCTTGCGTGCACCACCAACCTCTGGCAGGACCTGGCGAAGAGTTTGTGGCGAAAACAGTGGTGACATTGCATGGTTTAGGACTTGTCAGTGGTTGTGTTGTCAGCCCACGTTCCTTTCCTCGGTCTCCTACGCCTGCATTTCTCAGTTTATAGTAAATTCTGAATTCTTACTATCTCTATACTTGAATGCTTGGGCACGCACTACCCTGATGTCCTCTATTATGGAACTTTTTTGAGAACAGTAGTGCCTTCTCAGGAACCTATGTCTTCACCATGGTCAAATGTCATGTGACATCATCATGCTGGGATGGGGAGAAGTAGTTGAATCAGGGTCTCTGCATGTCTGACTGCCCAATCTGGACATGAAAGAGAATACATTGACCATAGTTTACTGTGTACACATTTGAAGATACAGTGGACTTTTGAAAACGTTTGGAGTTTGCAGCTCGTCAGGTGTGGACTTTTGCGACTTGTTTCATCTGATCCAGGCAGAAAGAAGGTTCCTAGCCCCCAAATGAAGCTCCCTGTGATGCAATACTTAAAAAAAACATTCTGGTGGCATTTGGTGTTGCCACTTCAGACAAGAAAGGTAAGTTCAAAACATGGGTGACCAAGGAGGCTAGATACATGCCAGATGTTCAGGGTGTCTACCTGTAGATATATTCACTGAAAACACCAAAGGTTAAAGGGATGTTATATTTAGGTGAAAATGTCAGTTAGAACCTACTGTTTTAAACTTGTGCCCTAATGTAACTTTAACTCACGCCACCGCCATGCACAGTGTTATCAATAATGTAATTTCAGATGTTGCAGTCATATTATCAATGATGTCATAGAACAGGTCACAACTGATGGAATGTGGGTGGTAATTAGCACTGCATGGAAAGGGTGTGAGGTATTCTTTCTTTAGGGCTCTTTTTATAGTTAGTTGCTTGACCGTGTCCCTGTGAGCACGTGCTCTGATGCCCACCTGGCTCACCCACAAACCACTATGTTGGGGCAGCAGGGAGAGCCCCACCGGCCCTATCTGGGGGGTACATCAGCAGCCAGCATTGCTCCTGCTTGGCAAGAGTAGCTGTTCTGTTATGTTTCCACAGAGAGGGAGCAATATGTGTTTTCCCTGTCCGCAAGAACGCGGGTAAGAAAACATATCTCTGGTTCCACCCTGTGGGAATATTTTTAAAGCTCCCGCTGGATGGGAGAAGACATGTGTTTCCCTGCCTGAGCTCTTGCGGACAGGGAAGCTACTGTATCCAGGGGGTGGGAGTGAGCCAGCCCCAGGGATGGGGTCATCGGGGCCCTTTAAAGCTCGTAGAGGTGGGTCACGCACCTCCCTCACCTTTAATTTAATTTTTCCACAGGAGGATGGGGTCTCCTGGACCTTTAAGTCTAGGGAGGGGGGCTGTGCACCCCCTTTCCTTTATCTTAAATTGGCCAAGGGGATGGGGTCCCCAGGGCCTTTTGAGGCTTGAGGTGCGGGGTTGTGTGTCCCCTTTTATTATAAATTTGCCCCAGGGAATATGGGCCCCAGGGGCCAATTCAGGCCTCGGTAGGGATGGTCATCTCCCTCACCTTTGATTGAAGTATGGCCCAGGGGGAATGGGGTTCCTTTGGGTCTCCTATAGGCTCGGTGGGGATATGGGTCCCACTCTCCTAAATATGGTTTTGCACCATCCTCCCTCCTGCGGGCCCTGGCCCACACAAGTGAGGGTTTTTTTTGTAGCACAAGAGATGATTCTAGAATGTTGCAGCTGATTCTCGCATCCACCATAAATTCTCATTTAAAATGAAAAAAAAACATTTTTGGCCCCAAGGAGGAGTCCTTATGAGCCCCCCCACCACCAGTCATAGGGGGTCAGTCTATCCCTACTGAGCCCCCTTACACGTTTAAAAAATATTTTTTAGGGCTGGGTACTGAGTCTCGAGTCTTAAGATGGCAGCCACTACATCGTTTTTGATGTGGAAGTAGCCAAGCAGATCTCAGCTTGAGATCTGTCTTGAGATCTGTCTTGTCTGTGGAACCTTCGCAGCATGATATATACATTTTCCTTTTTTAACATTTATTGTCCAAAAATGACTGACCAGATTTACTTTAAATCATAAAAGCACACTTTCTGGAGCCAGTTCTAGCTTTCTGTCAAATTTGGTGTAAATCTGTTTGGGATGTAGCTGTATCTACAGTTCATATGGAAAATGACTTAGGAAACACTGTTTTTGGACCCCCTATCTTCTTGGTCCTGGTTGACAGATCACTCTGAAACTTGCCAATTTGTAGCTGAGGTGAAAGAACATTTATTTGGAAAGTTTTGGGAAGATTCATCAAACGGCACCAATGTTATTAGAAAAAGAATACATGCTTTTCCTATGAAAACACAATCCTAACTGTAACCAGTGGCGACTGCCAGTGGGGGATATCGACTGCCAGTGCAGGATATATGCATATATATCCCCCACTGGCAGTCGCCACTGGTTATAGTTAGGATTGTGTTTTCATAGAAAAAGCATATACTCTTTTTCTAATAACATTGGCGCCGTTTGATGAATATATATATATCCTCCTGTGTCAGCGTGCTGCCTCCAAGTTGCCAGAACGCCGGCAGTGCTCGTTTTCCAGCACTCAGCTGCGTTGTTCGAATTCAATCAAAACTCCGGTTTCTTTTCCCAAATTTCTAAGAAACCACGGCACTCCCGTGCTGGTATGTTCAATGTTTCTTTATTTCATGCATCTACGCGTTTTGGTGCTCATGCACCTTGGTCACGCTGCGGAAACAGGAGTTTTGATTGAATATATATATATATATATATATATGTATACACACACAAGTATCAAAGTGAGGAAACCCCTAATCCCTTTTCATAAACACCAATCAGAACCAATCGGTTTGAGTTGCTCTAACCCAATGATCATACTCCAAGTGTCCATGACCTTCTAGTATCCACATGCATACCTCGATTTGTTGTTTTAAGCCTAAAGAACAAATGAGACACAAAGCTGTAATTGTATGAACATTCAAAGTGGGGATGCTATGAGCACATGGACTTTAATCATCCCCTGGAAAGTCAGAAAAGGTTGAGAACCTGTGCCTTCCATGAAGGCATGAAAAGGCAGTTGAAGATTCCCAATTTTGCTGGCCCCAAACTTATCCTTTCCATCCGTAGGATGTCCTGCCCCTTAAAGGCAGAACTTCCTGCAGCAGATAATGGAAATCTAAAGTACAACAACGTGGGTGCATGGACCAGTCATGTACTGGGCTTTACGTTCTGGGGTCTTTCAGAAAGGCACTTGGCTGGTCTTTTACGGCATACGTCAATAAGAAGTTTACAGGTTTCATTGGGGTACAGCTGCCATATGGCACCAGTTCTCTTGCTGCACCTTTCAGCTTGGAGAGGCAGCAGTAAGAGTTTCATGATTCCCAAAATGTGTGCTACAACCCCCTTTTTAAAATTGGCATCCAAATGTATTCTTATCAAGTTTTTTAAGTACTTTTTTGGAGTAGCACTTGTGAAGACCTCATGAAATCTCCTGACTTTGACCTTTCTCTTTGAAGAATATTTGCATAAGATGATACCCTGGATACAATAAGGCTCTTCACAAAGTTCAGATTTCATCAGCTGTCGGTAGCAACAGCGGTGGGAGGACAGGCTCCAAATCTGGCGAAGGGTTTCTATTGAGAGGATCTCATAGAGTCAACTATGAACTGGTTCAGTTTGTCCTCTTTGTAGTTCCTTAAGGAGAACGAGGGCTGTAGCCAGTCTAACTGGAGAGGGCAATATCTATGGAGCAAATAAGGCAGCAGCTTGCATGGGTGAACATGAGGGTTCATCAGGCTTGTTCAGTTTTTGCATAGGTCATTGTAACAGGGGACATATGCAGGACAGAAAACCAGTAATCTGATAAGTATTGAGAAAGAGAGAATCCTATCGGATAATGTTCCAAACCAATGAGGAATATTGATAACATGAGTATGGAAAATTACCCGGAGTTGTCTTGTAAACATGTTTTATTTCTGCAACAATGGACATCTTGAAGATTTTAGCAAATATATTTTTTTATATTATTTTTTATTTATTATCAAATATCTTTGTGCGAGAAAATATCTGCAATAACATTGTTTGAGGTACATCCAATTTCTTCTGAAACTGTGCATTCTGATAGAGCTTGTCTGTATTTCTCAATGCTTAAGAGAGAGAAAACAAGATATTTGTAGCTTCTCTGTTGTAGGATGAAAGTGTCTGAAATAGCTTAGCACTACATAATCCTGAATAAAAAAAATCAAGAAAAAGTTTTATTATGTTTTTGTGACTAGCAACCAGCATATTTTGCCCCAAGTTTTTATGATATTAGTTGATGGTGACTCATGGTTTTTGCCATGGAAGTATTATAATCTTACACAGAAATTCGCAAGTATCGCAGTGTCTTTCTAAAACCCACAAACACTACCTTGTTGGATTGGATAACTGTGTTTATGTTCCTTGTAGATTGACATATCTATGATTGCTGCCCAGGCTGGGCCATCGCTGAACAACCTGGTATTGAAATCACAGGAGCTGGTTATCCAGTTGCATTCTTTACAAGTTGACCGGCAGGAATTTGTCTGTCTGAAGTTTCTCATTCTCTTCAGTGTTGGTAAGTACCTTAATCTGTTCTATGGCAGTGGTGTTTGGTTAGTATGCACTATATTCTGCACAAAATGAATGAATCTTGTTGTTAAATACCAGCTGAGATTCATCTTTCTGATTGTAGGCAGCAGGGTGTTAGCTGGTATTCAGTTGCATTCATAGATTTGGCTTTTACTCCTTCTTCAAGATTGTTACTCTTTTTCACTATGCTATTGGGTGTTTGGTGGGTGTATCGTTCCACCCCCTGTGAAGTGCCTGCATTCAGATGCATATAGGACTATTTTACCCGTGAAAAATACACTCAAGTCAGCAGACATTCAATTATTTATATCATACCTTCATTACATACAAAATGCAAACGTTTTATTTTATTTTCGCACTGAAGCAGGCTTTTAAATGTTTTATTGCGGACTCAAAATAGAGGCAAGATGTATTGGCTTTGCCAATACTTGATGCTTTTGCTTTTGTTTATATAAGCACTTAGCAACAGTGACAAATAAATGTGTTGCATAAAATAATTATACACTTAATAATGAACTAGAGAAATTGGATTATTGGATGAGGGGGGTGAAACCCTTGTCATGCAGCAACAGCAATCCTTGTCAGGGTGAAGTCACAAGTAAACCCCAACTTCATCTGCGCTGAACCCTCTTGTAGCTTGACTTAACTCAGAGGCAATGTGTGAAGTATCTATGCAGCACTTCAAACAGTAATAAAGTGAAAACATAACACAAGAAAAATCCCACACTAATTTACAAAAATAGAGTAAAGTTTAATAAATAAAAAGACCAAAACAACAAACATCCAATCAGAACTGTAGTTATGCAGTTTGAAAGATTTCTGTGAATATAGCGCCAAAAAGCATAGAGTGCTATTTGTGGATATCTGGACACGTTAGACGAGGATAAAGTTAAAGGTTCAGGCCGACTGCGATGGACCGTGGACTGGCTACAGAGACCAAGTTGGGTCCGCTGAACAAGAGTAGCTTAAATCATAGTTGCGAAGAGTTGCAGAGCCCCACGTCAAGTAGCTGAGGCAATGCGATGTCCTAGTCAGAGATGCGTTATACAGTGTAGGGTCAGAGGAGCTGCGGGGTTGCAATGTAAGGGCCTGCATTGTTGTCGAGGAAGCCGTTGATGAGGGAGCTTGCGATGCAAAACCCTGCGTCAAGGATGTGTATCGCATCGGCTGGTTCCAAAGAAGCTGCTGGGCTTGCGATGTGGAGTCCTATATTGTTACAAAAGCTCCCATCATCGAGAGGCTTGCGATGCGAAGGCCTGCATTGGGGATGCGCTGCATAGTGACAGTTCCAATGAGGCTGTAATCGTGATGCAAATTTCTTCTGCCAGGAAAGTCCACACAGCAGCGGAGATGCGTTGAGCTGGCAGAGCACCTTCAGGACTACTTGGCAGGGGGAACAACCTTTACAACGCAACTTTTACAACGCACTACACTTACAACGCATTTTTTACAACGCACAATCCATTACAACGCATGACATTACAACGCATGACACTACAACGCATTTTTAAAAACTACCTTTACAACGCATTCCATTACAACGCATACTACCATTACAACGCATACCATTACAACGCATAATATTACACTACACTATCCAACACTTACCCTACTGTTGCACCCCCTGGAGTTAGAATAGTAATTTTTACCCCTATACTATCCAACACTTACCCTACTGTTGTACCCCCTGGAGTTAGAATAGTAATTTTTACCTCTATACTATCCAACACTTACCCTACTGTTGCACCCCCTGGAGTTAGAATAGTAATTTTAACCCCTATACTATCCAACACTTACCCTACTGTTGCACCCCCTGGAGTTAGAATAGTAATTTTAACCCCTATACTATCCAACACTTTCCCTACTGTTGCACCCCCTGGAGTTAGAATAGTAATTTTTACCCCTATACTATCCAACACTTTCCCTACTGTTGCACCCCCTGGAGTTAGAATAGTAATTTTTACCCCTCTACTATCCAACACTTACCCTACTGTTGCACCCCCTGGAGTTAGAATAGTAATTTTTACCCCTATACTATCCAACACTCACCCTACTGTTGCACCCCCTGGAGTTAGAATAGTAATTTTTACCCCTATACTATCCAACACTTACCCTACTGTTGCACCCCCTGGAGTTAGAAAAGTAATTTTTACCCCTATACTATCTAATACTTACCTTAAATGCAATTTAATATTATGCGTTGTAATGGTATGCGTTGTAATGGTAGTATGCGTTGTAATGGAATGCGTTGTAAAGGTAGTTTTTAAAAATGTGTTGTAGTGTCATGCGTTGTAATGTCATGCGTTGTAATGGATTGTGCGTTGTAAAAAATGCGTTGTAAGTGCATGCGTTGTAAAAGTGTGTGTTGTAACATCATACATCCACTTGGCAGGGTAGGATTCACAGATGGCAGAGTCCAGCTGCTGCTTTCAAGTGTTTTGGAGTCTTTTTTCCATGAGGCTCTAGCCAGGAGGCCAGCCAACTAGTATTTGGAGTCACACTGGTGGTCCTGGATACAACAGATGGAGGCCCAGTCCTTCTCACCCAGGCAAGAAGGCAGCAGGTCAGTACAGCAGCACAGCAGTACTTCAGAGCAGCAGTTCAGCAGAGTGGCAGTCCTTTCAACTGCACAGCAGTCCTTCTTAATGGCAGAATTCACAGGCCCAGAAGTGTTCTGAAGAGTTGGGGTCTAAGGTCCAGCATTTGTACCTGGTGCCCACTTTGACACGGAGGAAGCTTCTCAAGTTTACCGCCCCTCTAAGGTGTCAGGCATCTAATTCCTCCATGTCCTCACCCCAGCTTGTCTGGGGTCACAAAAGACTAGTAACAGTCCTATTGTGAGAGTGCTCAGGCAGAGCCTTTGTGATGTGCAAATGTGGTAGGTGACAGCTCCTGGTTATTCTTCCATTAAGTCCATAGATAGTGCCAACGTTCTGTTGATCCACTCTTATGACAAGGTAGTTTGACTAGGAGCAAATCTGTTGAGTAGTGGACAGATGTTGCTGTTTCAGTTTATTGTTTATTGTATAATTAAAATGCTAGACCATCCTCAGGACAATGCTTAGATGCAAAATCATAGATTTCACAGTTTTGTATCATCTGCCTTTGAAACTTGCAGTAAAATGCACATTGTAATTTCAATGGAATTGAATTTGAATTTGAGCGTATCACAATACTTGGTATTGCCGCATTAAAAGTTACGATTTTCCTTTGAGGAGGGTTCTGATGAATTAGAACACAAAAGCGGTCCTGTGGCTCTGTTTCCGAGTACTGATATAGATGGCCACAGAACGATGGGACTCAGTTGTGTGTTCTAATAGGTCTGGCAGCCAAAGCTTTTGCCAATGTTTGTTATCTTCATGTTCTCCCACAACATGTATATGGGATCTTAAAATCTCTAATGATACCATTATAGACCCAATTATTTTCACGTCATTTATTTTGGTTCCTCCTTCCTGATGTCTGTAGTTATTGTTAATTTCTGTCTCTGTCTTCTTATACTTTTAATTCTCTGTTCCCTTTCACCTTTACATTGCCCTTTATTATCCTCTTCTTCTTATTCTCTTCCACCATGATTAACTTATCCATCTCTTTCCATCCTCTGTCTTTCTTATTGTTTTCTTAATTCATTGTCTTCCCCATTTTGCACCATCTATGGCCTTCACACTTTACCTCTCATCTATACTTTATCCCTTTATCTTTCTTAGCTTTCCCCATGTTATTCTCAAAATATTGTCTTCACGCCCCTCTCTCCATCAACTGTATTACTCATCCCTCCCTCCATACACCATCTCTTTATAGCACTTCTCTACTTTACATCCTCCATCCATTGTCCTCCCAACCTCTATCTACTCTTCCCCATCACTTTTTTAATGTATTGACTTTGCACTATCTCATTCATTGTCTTCCCAATCTCTAAACCCATCGATTTTCCCAACTCCCACTCCATCCATTGTCTTTCCCAGCTCCAGCCCAATCTCCATCCATTTCCTTCCCCGGCTCCCTCTCTACCATTCTCTTTCCCAACTTCAATTCCAAACCATTTTATTTCCCAACTTCCATTCCATATGCTGCCTTTCCCAGCACTCTTTAGCCATTGTCTTCTCATACTTCCAATCCATAACATTGTCTTCCCCAGCTCCAATTCAATACAACTCCCTCTCCATCCATTGTCTTTCCCAACTCCAACTCCATACCATTTTCTCCCCTAACTCCCATTCTATCCAAGGACTTTCCCAACTCCCACTACATGCCATTGTCCAACTGCTACTGCATCCATTCTAAGTTTCTTTGAGAATTTTATGGATATTATTTATCCTAATATTATTTATTATTTATCCTATACCATCAAGAAAACTATATTTGCAATGGAGATATGGCACACTACCTCTGCGAGCTTTTACTAGCAGCTGGGCATCAAATTCTGTTGAGACCTGCCCTGGCTGCAGTTGTGTTAAAGAGGAGGAGCTCCATGTACTATTTTTTTGCCCTGCATACACAAAAGCTAGGAAGCGCTGGATAGTGCCTATCTGCAAAAATATGGGTTTTCGGCAATGCAGCCATGCTTTTAGAATTTTAAAAACTGACACATCTGAATGTATAGTTTTTGCAGTCTCTAAATTCCTTTTTGCAATGTGGAATAGGAGAAGGGGACTATGCACTACTTAATGTATTGTCATAACATATTTCATTCTGTGCCAAGTTTGTCTGTATATATATTTATTTTTTTATGTACTTTTTAAGGCAAATTGCCGAAATAAAGATATTTTGATGATGATGATGATCCATGTCTTCCCCAATTCCCACTCCATCCAAGGTCTTCCCCAATTCCCACTTCATGCCATTATCTTCCCCAGCTTCCCCTCCATCCAATGTCTTTCCCAACTCCACTCCATCTTCATTGATTGTATTCCCAACTCCCTCTCTATCCATTGCTTTCCTATTTGCTTTTTCCACTTTGCTCACCAATTCTTATATGTGACCCTTATTAGGTTGATTGATTCCTGGAATCTTTAACCATGTGAGCCCAACCAGCGTGATGAAAAAACCCATCTTTGGCAATGGATAGTTCAGTGGTGTAGCAAGGAAAGGGTGGGGGCGGTCTGCCCCGGGCGGTATTAGTTTTGGGGCTGCGCCCCCCCCTGCTCTTACCTGCAGCCGCGCAGGGCAGCCGTCGTAGGAATCGCCAGCATCCCCTTCCCCGCTGGGATAACTATCTTTTTGTGGGTGTGATCAGCTGAAAGTTGGTGGTCTCTGCCCTCCCAGATTGAGGCACATTTTCTGGAACCCATGCATTAGTGTAGTCCCTGTTTCTAAAGGAATATACAGTGTGGCTCTTGTACAACTCAGACAGGGACTGCCATGATAACCACATGAGCATTATAAGACACTAATATCTGACACAAATCCAACCACCCTCTTCTTCTCTTGTTACCGGAAGTTAACACATGCCAGCAGTTTACTCATTTTTAGGGCTCGCGGCTGCGTCACAGTGCGTAGCCTGCTCGCGCAGCGAGAACCCTTTTGTATGGGGTTTTGAAAGCTGACCACAAGCTCGTGCGTGTGATCAGGCTTTCACCCGCTGCTATTGGCTTGCGCGTGTTTTTTTTACAGAAATAAGGCATGCAATTGGGCAAAGGCAGGCGCATGTCCCACCTTTGCTCCGCCCATTCCCAACAGTGGCTAGCACGCGCACCCGCGCGCGTTCGCCTCGCTGCCGCGCTCCCTTGCCCCCGCTCCTCTGTGGTGCGCACGCAGCTCCCTTGTCCCCGCTCCTCTGTGTTTGTTGTTAGGATCAGGTTCTGCGCTCTGGCCTTCATTCTTGTGCTCTCGGGGATAAACCCCGTGTCATCACCCACACATTTTGCAGCAAAGCTTTACCAAGGACACACAGCATGACATGCGGCGGGAGGGGGGCTGATGGCCGCACAGCAGGACCCCTGTGTGTCGCAGTGAGAGTCCAGCAGCACTGCCCCCCGCCCCCCCTTTCCCCTCAAGGGCCTGATGGCTTTCATTCGTGAGTCGTGACAAAGCTAGGAGGAAGGTGTCCGGTCTGCGTGTATTGGCACAGAGTGCGAATGAGTAGACTGACTCGGGAGGAGAGAGTGCCACACTGCGAGGCAGTGCCTTTCTTCCTTAGAATGGGCTTCTAGGCGCGCCCCCTCCGCTCACAGGACCAGCCCACAATGCGTCATGGCAGGATGAAACAGATGACCAGCTTAGCCGATGTGTACACTTTCGACCCTAGTTACGTTGAAAACTGCGGACGGGTGGAGAGAGGGTGGAGAGAGAGGACTGTTTGTCTGCCCCATAGGGAGATACACTCCACCACCCCACAGGCAGACACACACATGCACCCCCGAGACAGGCACACCAGCACCCTACAGGCAGGACACACACACACGGACACACACACGGACACGTTATCTTCTTTTTGTTGTTTCTCTAGTTTATTGTCTCTAACGTGCATGGTCTTAGTCGCTTTCCTTCCTACGTACATTTCTCCAACATTGTCTCGCACGCTCTGTTGCTGTTTGTCTTTCAGCCTCTCTCTCTTTCATTGAGTATTTTTTTATCTCACTTCATGTGCAGTGCCCTCCGCTCTCTCCTCGGCAAGCTGAGAGGTCCCTGCTCTGCCCGTCCTTCCCTCAGTGTGCTCAGCTGGAGTCCCAGTAACCTCCACTACCCAGAATGCTTTGCAAATGTGAATGGCATACCCCCAAGCATTGGCTTCGCATATTTGTTCATTAAGTCACTGCTATCAGGGTGTAGGAAAATCCATAGCTGGCTCGCACAGTCCGTCGTCCTCTGCCCTCCCTCCCTCCAAAAATCTATAGCGCCCACATCACCCGTACCTCCTCCCAAGAAAAATCTCTCACTAGCATTGATTATTATCCAGTTTCCACTCCCCCACCCAACCCAATCCACCACTTTTACGTATCAATGTTCACATATAAACAAACCCCCTCTCCCCACACCCCTCCAACAAAATCTATATCTGGAATGTATCACCAATCACCAAGTGTCTGCACTCCCACAAAAACAAAAACACAGCTGCCAATAGGAATAACAAGAAGTGCAAACACTGACCCTCCCCCAATCAAAATCCATAGCTGGCATACATCGCCCTCACCACCCCCCTCCCCATCCGCTCGGTAAACACATTTGATAGTAGGCATACATCGATGGGGGCACTCCCATAACCAAATAAATTCACATCTACAGTCCACCATCCATCACCCCTCTCCAGGGCACAAGTCCTATAAAAAGAAGTGGGGGGACTGACCAAGTTAGGCAGTATGCAAGTGACATAATAATGCGTGCCAAAACAGCACATGATGTCAAGACGCGTGGCATCCCACTTGGCATCTCAGGAAGTGACCTCACTGGAAGACTCTGCATTAGGATGAGCTGCGCTATAAAAAGAAATAAAATAGTGCTATTTATATTGTTTTTTGTGTAAATACTGGGACAGACCCAACCATCTGACATTCTTAAAGTGCGTGCACTTATATACACAGACTGAAAAAAGTAACAAGCATTTGCAATGCAATGGGTCTCGCATTTGCGAGAGTTTAAGGTATTGGCATTGTAAATGACAATGCTTCTTATTTAGCCGTTTTGAAAAACAACACATAAATAAAAGGCATTGTCATTTACAATGCCAATAGCTCAAACTCTCTCAAATGCAAGACCAGTTGCATTGCAAATGCTTGTTATTTAAAGAAAGCTTCTCCATACCAAGATTCCAAAGAACATATCTGAATTTATCTTCTGCTCTTTGTGGGATGATAATGTGGTGATTCCGGGCGGCGTCTATGCATGGTCTGGAAGACAAACAGTCTACTCCGATATGTGAGGACGCCAGAAGCTGACTCTTTCAGCGCTAATTGCTGTTGGTAAACCTTTTGTTAAATGCCTTGTCTTGTATTTCTTATCAAGAACATAAGATAACCCACAAGTAAGTTTGAAATGCTTGAGGGCTTTGCAGTGGAAGCTATGAACGGGTGCTAAAGAATCACATTCTTTCCAGATGTTGATGTTGCATGAAGAAAAGCAGGTAGCTTAAGAAGAACGTATGTGTACAATATCTGCAACATCATTACCGCTTGATTTTGTGTTGTATACAATTCCTCGAAAAAGATAACAAGTCAACAATGGCACAGAAACTCACAGCAACTTGCACACAACACAGTCACTGACCTGCTATTGTGGTATGACTCTATTTCAATCTTGAAGATGCATTTACGCGCTATTGCTTGTTTTTTCATTTATAAGATAGATATTATAATGCTCTTTGTTATATGTTTGTACTGAGTTCACTTGAAGGTGAACTGCAGCTTAACAAATTTGTCATTGCTTGCACACTAAAGTTCTCGAATGGCTCACGCCAATTCTACACAACACAACTAAGTCAATTGTTTACCTCCCTTTTCACTAATGGACCATCTCCAATTTTGGAAAATGTCCTGCAGTGTTCTCTACACATCCCAATGCAATTCACTTTAATAAATAGGGTATCGCTTTACAGTAGAGGGACTTCCCAGTTCACTTTTACATTTCCATCCAGTTAATATAATATCACTCCTGGTTTCCAAACCAACCTATGAGATTTGACTTCTAACTTCATTAAAGAACTTATTGACTAGTCCAACATATGCCGTACCCAGAAATATTTTCGGGGTGTCCTCAGAGACACTTGAGATTGGGTGATGATAATTTCTTACCCAATTGTTTGCATTTACTGTTCTTCTCTTCACCAGGCTTCTCTTTCCTAAAAGCCTGAGCCAGCTTGGAAATCCAGGTTGTTAACTTTCAAGATGTTGACAGGTTATTTCTCATTTCTACCACATTGTTGCGAATCAGTTAATAATTACAAATAGTCTTCACAGCACTTATTGCATTCTACTTCCACCCGGGATCTTAAGCACATCCAATCCTTGCACCAAATTCTTTGACTTTTAAATCAACAACCACCTCTCTCGCCTAAGATGCACATAGGGGAAACACTTAGGGGCATATTATCAAGGACGGCGTTAAAATTACCGACTTTAGCGGCACGAAACTGCCGCTAAAGCGGAAATAATAGGCTTGATAATATGCCGCAGAGAATTCCATTAGAAGCCCATGTTCACACCAGAACATGGGCTTCTATTGGAATTCTCTGCGGCATATTATCAAGCCTATTATCGCTGCTTTTAGCTGCAGCTAAAGCGGCGATAATTTTAATGCCGTCCTTGATAATATGCCCCCAAGATAGTCGGGTTCCATCTGTCCCCCCACCCCAGGCTAAAGCATCTAACTCTAAATCAGACCCTCACCCTTGACACAACGTAGTAGAACCTACATCAAGATGGTGGCACAGAGTCACGCACCCGTAGCACCAGCAGTAGCCAGACACGGGTCCTTGGGAGGGATGTGGCCATTTGTTTGAGTTACAAGTGCTAATGATCTGTGATCTCAAGCAGATATCTAGTCAGAAAACCATGGAAAATAGACTAGTGAAGGTCATCTCCTTCTTCTGGTACAGGGAGTGGGCCTTAAGTGGACCCCAACTTGAGTGCATTCAGTGAAGAATTCATTGCGAGGGGGCAATTGTGCTTTCTCCTCCAGGAGGGTTTAACGGCGTGGACAGAAACCATTTTGCACTTCTCCTAGGCTTGATTGGAATGCTTGGAAGCTCAGCAGGAGAATTCCATTGCCCTGGGTGAGACTGGGTGAGTGCAATGGCTGGACTCGATGGCTCAGCAGAGCAATGCATCTTCTAGAGAACTCTTTGTTTGAACTGGATTCCTGGATTCCTGGGTCGTTTATGCTTCTGAGGTCAGCCATCTAAAGTTCAGCGCTAAAGGTTGAAGATGTGGTATTGTGAGCTACAATAGGCTTGACTCCCTCTACCTTCTGGACAGTTTCTTCCTCCACTTCTCGAGTGATGAGGTGACCGCCCTTAGACTATGACACCCCGTCTTCTTGCCCCACTTCATCCTTCCGATCGACCAACCCCCTACTTTGCCTCTTGCTTATCTGGTAGAACTGCTCTTTGGTAGGCAGTGAAAGTGGTCTGCCGCCACTGTTTCCTTTCATGCCACCTAACTATTAAATTAGTGAATGTACCTAATGTATCGTTCGCTCATATGCACTATATAAATTAAATTCTGCACATTGTTTCATTGCTGTAAAGTGCTCAGGCTTCTGTTTAGACAATATTTGCGCTCTAGAAGAAAACGAACATCTAATTAAAAAGTGAAAAACAGAAGGCTGTGAGGTGGGGAGCTGCCTATGAAATCATATTATCCCTGCACACACTTCTTTTTCCCAGTTACGCCCGGCTGAAGGCATTGCTCGTTTCCCCTTGCAAACCCAGCATAGACACTCGCAGGAGGCCCACTGTCACCGTGTTTAAAAAACTGAAGCCAGCCCGAAGTTTTAAAATAGAGCCTGTTTTTGGAAGGCTCGTCACCCATCAGACCGAGACACATAATTGCTGATAGGACGTCGGCATAACACGACTGTTGACACCATTCCGGCGATATCTAAATGAACCTGCGTCACAGGAATGCAGCTAGAACTGTCCCTTCACCAAAAGCCAGATTTCTCAGGAATATCCCCCGACACGAAGTCTGTGGTAAAAGCGACGAACGCCGTTTCACACATCAAATGCTCGTCGGTGTTAGACATAATATCTGCCGGGCAGGGGCCGCTGCTAGGGGGCCTGGGCGCTCGGCACGCAAACACCTTCAGCTCTGGAGAGGGGGCCCATGGTACTTGGTCGTCGTACCCCGCCCCAGCCGTCCAAACGTTTCTCATCTGTTTGCATCGCCTCGATCACGTTTTCACAGTTGCTCCTCGCAGGCCGCGTTCGAGCGATCCCTGTCTCCCGTCGCCATAGCAACAAATACGTTCGGAAGCGCTGTTCCGATGCTATTGCGGCCTCTGTGCAGAAGCCGATCTCAAACGTTGTGGTTGATCCGCGGACCTGTACCTACATAAGTGCATAATTAATCCCCCCCCCCAAACCTCTCCCCCGCCATTGCGCCACTGGAGCGATTCCTTTTGGATGGTGTACTTCATTCTAACACGAATCTTGCACCTGGTTTCATGGCCAATGAATGCCCTGAGCTCTTTTTTTAGGTTTGTCCTACAGATATCTTTAGCAGTCTGGAGGGATCTCCTGCCATCACACAGCACAAACTACACACCACACACCACACAACAAAATAACACATGAACATATATATATATATAGAACGGGGATTTTGGCCAGCCACTTTCATTGGCCGACTATTGTAGTTTTGCAGGTTTTAGCCATTGGATATGAGGGCGGTCCATCTGCATTTCTTATCACACCCAAAATACACACACACACAATATCCCCCACCACGCACACACTCACTCGCCATGGCAGAGGTTGAGGTGCCGCTGCCACCCACCAATCGTCTCTGCGGCTGAACCAGCGCTGTACAGCAGTCTTCAATGTCATCTAGGTTGAATGAGCCAATTTCCACCCTGGTTGGGCGATCGCGGACGCGGCACCCAAGACCCTTTCCTTGTTACACCTGTTGTACACTTTAGGCAAATGGCACCAAACCATCAGTTGGTTCTTTAAAGCCTTCCTGGCCCACTCGCAACTCCCTTTGCAGCCGGTGCAAGTCAGCTGTGAGCTGGTGTGCTGTAGGGTCTTACATCACGTTCAGAGCCTTACAGATCCACATAAAGCGTCCCGCAATGTCCGCTTTAAACTCATTCAATGTTTTATCCTACATAGCCCTATCTACCTCCCTCTAATAAGGCAAATCGGGCCTGTGCCCGTTGTGGGACAGGCAATGCTGGCTACCACCACAGGTTATTGGCATGCTCCTCACTGTCCTCCTTCTGAATGGGAGTTCTTTGCCAATGGGGGCTGGTACCCTAAATATTTGGTGAGGCACCCACCCAAATATTTAGAGGGTAAGCCTCAGGTGGATGTCAGCCACGGCTCATCATAAACAGTGTTTATAATGAACCACGCCTGACAGCTGTGGCATTGAGGGAGAGGCTGAAAATGAAGTAAAATTGAAGTTGAAAAAATAAAAATGCACTTGCCTCCACTGGCTTGCCTCCTCCGTTCCTCGTGAGTCCCTCAGCGCTCTGACCGCAGCAGAGGAATCCTCCACACAAATCCCGACACTGATTTTATGTTGCAGATGAGCAGCGTGAGAACAGCGCCAGGATTGGCTGGAGCAGGCTGCCTCGATGCTCCTCAAGGCAATGGGGGATTGTGCCTGCTCTCCACCCAGCTGTCTTGGGCAGCTGGGTGGAGAGGTTTACACTGCACATGTCAGGCTTTCCTGCGACGGCTGACCGGCCAGCCTGACATGCGCTGTGTAAACTGGTGGAGTGAGCACCACTCCCCTGCTGCAAGTCAGCAGCAGGGGCCCCGCCCCTAAACATGGCTTGGCTGGGGAAAGGGAATGATAAAATGTAATAAATGTATTTTATTACCCTTTTATTTTTCACCTTTGCGGCAGCGCTGGCAACAAGGGGGCGACACTCCTCTGTCCTAATGGAGGGGTCGCTGATGTTCTTTACTGTAGTGATGAGCTGACTGTTCTTCCAAAACTACAATCGTCGGAGTTCTGTGTTTTTGGGATTCTCCAAGCGACCTAAGCGGCTGAAAACGCAGCCCACTTCCTAGACTTAGTGCGTCTGTTGACAGAAGGTGCTATTACCAGTAAGTGGAACTCTACTTCACTGGGCAGAGATGGAAGGCATGGTCCTTCACAGAGAGGAGGCCGTTGCCTTCGCAAACACCCCATTACTGGTGAATGTGATGTACAGTTGATGCTCCTCACACTGCCCCCGAATACTGGTGCATCAACATCCTGAACACCTTCCTCCTCAACTACGACCTACAGGGACCTTGTGGTCCTTACCCCCTCCAATGCTCCCCTTGTGTAACTCCTAGATGCACCCCAGCCATTCTCAAGCTCCCCATTTAAGGCAAGTGCTAGACCTGGCAGCCTTGGTGTGGTTTCCTCCTAACTTTTTGTCTACAGAAATCCTGTTTTTGCTGATTCCATTTTTGCTGGCCTCAGGACTCGGTGCACTTTACCACTGCTAAACAGTGCTAACATGCTTGTGCTCTTTCCTTAAAACATGGTAACAGAGGCCTATTCCCAAGTGGCATATTTAATTTACTTATAAGTCCCTAGTAAAGTGGTACTACATGTGCCCATGGTCTGTAAATTAAATACTACTAGTGGGCCTGCAACACTGATTGTGCCACACTCCTAGGTAACCCTTTAAACATGTCTCAGGCACGCCTGCCAAATCCGAGCCTGTGTATGCAGTTATTTATTGCCATTTTGACCTGGCATTATAAAATGTTTGTCTCGCCCAAACCTTCCTTTTTAATACATACAAGTCACCCCTAGAGTTGGCCCTCGACAACCCAGAGGGCAGGGTGCAATATATTTAAAAGTAGAACATGTACATTTAAGTTTTATTGGTCCTGGTAGGGAAAACGCACACATTTGTTTTACTCTACTGCAAGGCCGGTATCTCCCATAGGATAACATTGGAGATAATTGGAACTTAAGTGTGACTGGACGGGCTATCACTGGCAGGATGAGAGGGAAAATTTGGCCACAGCCCCACTTACACCATAATAGGATGTGCCCTGCCTCCGCACAAAAGGCTGCATACCCCAAGTAGTTAGTCTGGAGCCAGAGCCAGGAAGGCAGGGCATCTAAGCACTTGAAAGACTAGCCTCTAAGAGCTTCTCCCAATTTCAAAGACACAACTGTGTATAAAAGAAGGACCTCAGACACCAACTCTTCAGTATACTTCTGGACCTGTGGATACTTTGCCAGGAAGGAGGACTGCTGTGCTGTGGACAAGGCTGCCACTTTGCTCTAAAGGAACTACTATCCTGCTGTGCTGCCCTGCTGTCTGCTGCCCTCTTGCCTGGGTGAGAAGGACTTTCTCTGTACCAGAACCCAAAGTGACTCCATGGGCTAGTTGGCTGGCGTCCTGTTCTGAAGCCTCAGAGACAAAACATACTTCCAACAACCTTGTATCTGCACCTGGACCCTGCCATCTGTGAGTCTACCTCACCAAGTTGTGCCATCCCAGTTCTGAACCCTTGGATGTGGGCTTAAGATGCATGGTCAGCCTATGTGGTTCCAGTGGAATGAACACATCTCCTCTGGTGCGTGACCCAACCCCGAACAGAACCAATGCATCTCCGCTGCTGCATGTATTGGACCTGTTGCATAGACTCACATTGCCACTGCAACGCGCATCACCTTCGGAACTGCCACTTCATGATGCGTTCTTGGTGCAGGCCCTCGCATTTCTCGTTAACAGCAACCTCAATGACGGTGCCAGACTCCGTATCACATCCTCGCAGCTCTTCGTAACCGACGCATCACCTCGACTGTGCGCCGCATTCTCGATGCCAGACTTCACATCGCAAGTCTTGTTTACGGAATCCTTGATGATGATGCAGGCCCTCACACTGCAGCCTCACTGCATCTCAGAACCAACGCATCTCTTCGGCTGCATGTCGCATCTTTGACCCGGATCCACACAATGCTCTGCAAAGCAGGATTTAAGGTGCTTTTGTCGTTTTGGTCTTGTTTTATTATTAAATTAAGCTCTGTTTTTCTAACCTGGTGTGGAATCATTTTGTGTGGTGTTTTTACTGTTTTACTGTTTGAAGTATTGCACAAATGCTTTACACATTGCCTCTACGTTAACCCTGACTGCTCTGTGCCAAGCTACCAGGGGTTAAGCATGGGTTGATTTGGGTTTTGATGGTTCCCTATCCTGACTAGGATTGTGGTTGTTGCTTGACCAGGGCTCACAAATCAGTCAACCAGTAACCCAATTTCTAACAGTGAAGCATACATGCAACCTCTTTGATTTTCATTTTGTCCTCTCAGGCTAGCCACCCTACCTAATTCTGGAACATCTTCCCAACCTACTAGGTATCTTCTCTTTTTAATTTTTGTTTCTCTCATTTTTTCGAGTCGAATCCTATCTTCAAAATGTCGTATAGATGTACAACACTTGTCTCAGTACATACAGGGACACCTTTCCTGACAAACTTTATCTGTGGCACATCATAGATTAACTCCTCTACTGTCACCTTCATCAGTATAATCGCCCCTCACATGTCTGTCTGTGGGTGCTGAGTTATGGTGTAGTACTACTACCGTGATCAGGGTCCAAATATTGGAAGCTTAAGTTTCTCTTTGACTCTATAGTTGTAAAAGTTAATACAAATTATTAACCAAAAATCTAGGGAGTACGGGCCACGGAGGAAAAGCTCCAAAACCAACACCAAAATGTAAGATGTTTTCAAAAAAAGCAAAGGATGAGCTTTGACAGCTGTGGTATGAGCCCCTCCTGCATCATTTAAAGAACAAGGCCACAGATGACTATCTCTGGCAATGTCTTCCCAATGTTAACCCAGGAGTGGTACATTCAGCAGCCATCTTTAAAGTGATCCCCTTCAAATTGATTGCATTAAGGAATCTAGCTGTGTTCATGGATTCTGCCAAAAATATTAGTAAATGTGCAGTTAATTGTAAATCATATACTAAACTATAATATATATTCAGTTTTTTAAAAACAGCTAAACAATAATGTACTCAAAGTATTCGTGGAGCTGGCTTGATTTGATTTAGAGTGTATCTTCATCTTTTCTCCTTTTCCCCTGATGGCTCAGCCTCTAACAGTGGTTCTAAAACTGTTGACTTATGTGGATCTCCACTAAATCAATAGTGGAACCGGGGACCCGACCTAAGCAGTTTCTACAATTTGAAAGTCAAAACAATATACAAAACAACTGAAACAAATATACATTTAATAATATATAATTAACAGAAAGGTTAGAGCATTTCAAAATGTGGTTTTGTTTCTAAAAGCCAAAATGATATCCTGGAGTCAGCCATATCAATTTGTCTTTTTTGCTCCGAAAGTATATATTACTAATGGCTGTACCCACAAATCAAGCTGAGGATACAAACGTAATTTTCTACCTCCAATTTCACATTCCTTCACATTTACAGGCTATTTTTTAAAATTTCAATTTTACATTCTCCTTTTTTACATATATATACTTGTAGAAAACTGGGTTTTGTTGCAGTGCCCCCCGACACACTTTTTTGCCTTGTTTTTAATGCACCTTTGACTGAAGTGTACTAGGTCCCTGCTACTCAGGTTCCCAGTACCAGTGTTCTTTCCCTAAAAGCTGTACAATTGTCCCCCAATTGGCAAAACCTTTAGCAACCTCTGTAAGTCCCTAGTAAATGGTACCTTGGTACCTACGGCTTGAAGTACTAAAGAGGGTCCCACACATCCTTGTGTGCCATGTCCCTATCACTGCATGTAATTTTTGTAAGTCAACCCTGCAGCAGGTCTAAGAGCCCTAAGACAGGGTGCTGAATATTACATGTGAGGGAATAACCACATTAGCAGATATCCCCCTGTGCTGGTCAGTCCTATTACTGCCACTACAAGTGACCAGGGAAGTCATTTTAGAAAATGAGTTTACCAGCTACATGATAGCTTCTCTGAAAATAGGGATGTTTGGTATCAAGCATCTCGCATTGATAAACCCATGCTGATTCCTGTGTTGGATTTATCAATACAGGCATCCTGAGGGCACCTTAGAGGTGCCCCCTGTAAACTACCAGCCTCTGGTGTGGTTGCTGACTGGCCTCTGACAGTCAGCCACCAGCGAGGCTGTTTTGCCCTCCAAGGCTGCTCTCAAGATGCCCAGAACCAGAGCCTGTCCGGGAAGAGGGTATAACATTCCTCCCACCCCCTCCCAGGATGGCCTGCTCATTAGCCTTCCTGAGACAGCAAGCACAATGGGCTGTCACCTTTGAAATGCAAAACTGGCTACCCCTCACAGGAGCGGAAGCCAACTGCTTTGTCCAGAGTCCCCTTGGCACCTGTACAGGCTGGAAAAATAGCTACTCGGGTAGGTGTGACAACTCCAGGCTAGTACCACCCCTAAGTTGGGCTACTGTGATGTGGACACGATTTTCCAGAAGTAGCAATCTTTGTGATGGCATACTTAGGAATTGGTCATATAGGGGGTGTAGTGACCTCAAGGGAGTGCAGCCCATTAACTACTACCCTATACTCCCCTAACACACCTACATTAAATATTTAGGGGAGTCCCTGGCAACAGAGAAGCTGATCTTGATAACCTAAGAAGAGAGGGGTCAACAAAGAGCTGCAAAAGCCAAGAAGAGAGAAGAAGCAGCTGACCTGGTACCAACCCTGCCGTCCTGTCTTCATCCCTCGTCGGAAACGGCACCATAGTCGACTTGTCCTGCAGCAGTGACTCCAGAAATTTGGGAGGACTGCCTGCCTTTGAAAAAGACTCAAAACCTCCAGGGAACAGAAGATCTATTCTAAAGAATCTCCAAAAAAGAAGACTCTTAGGCATTCGTAACCCGCAAACCCGACACCCGAAGCCACCACTGCACCTGTTGCCTCTGGCCCCTTGAAGTGGGCCACTGGTACCAGCAAGGTTCCCCAGCCCTCCAGAGCTTGAGTCCACCCTGGTTTTACACCTTCTGGACAACCGGACATCGCCTGCAGCCTCTGCACGGAGCCCCCCTCAAACGCGACTGCTCTGGTAAAGAAAGCCCCGAGGCCTAAGGACACCTCTGTACCCATTGCCCCAGGGTCTTGGAGAAGAGAACGAAAGGAGTCCTCCTGTCCCTGAGCATCGCAAGGTCTGAGCTCACCTGCTGGTTCTGCCTAAC
The DNA here is from genome assembly GCF_964204655.1 of Triturus cristatus. NCBI lineage: Eukaryota > Metazoa > Chordata > Amphibia > Caudata > Salamandridae > Triturus > Triturus cristatus. Next base: position 1,112,158,348 of record NC_140580.1, on the reverse strand, counting down.
TGGCTTCCTAGCCAGAGCCTGCAGCCTCTTTTTACAGAGACCGATCCCCATTGAAACGGATTGGGCTCCTGACGCTGATTTGCACCCTTTACCCAGCCGCCCTTGTGTGTCTGGTGGTGTACTGCTGGTGCTGCCTTGGACCTTGAACACCACTCACCTTAACTCCTGTAGATTGGTCCTGTTGGTCGATGTAATGCACCTGTTTGCAGAACTTGTTCTTCCTTCCATAGGATCACAGTGCAGAAATTATACTGTGTCCAATTTTTAAAGTGAAAAGAATTTATATTTAAAAACTTAACTGAACAATATTTTTCTGATGCCAAATCATATCTAAAGGTACATGGTATTTTTATAAATTAGTGTGGATCTCTTTCTTGAGTCATGTTGTCATTTATTAATCATTGTGTGTATTTTCAAAATGTCTTGCACTCCTCTGTGTTAAGCCTAAGGCTGCTCTGCCACACTAATAGAGCACGTTGGGATTGCATAGCAAGCCCCTGTCCACTTGTAAGAGAACCCCTGGACACTTTGGGGCAGATTTACAAGCCCCGTGTGCCACTTTTACACCGCCATTGCGTCACTTTTCTGACGCAGCGGCGGCGGAAAGCTAGCGCCATACTGCAACAGATTTACAACATGACGCATCTAGGGAGATGCGTCACGTTGTAAAGCCCTGCGCCACATTTTGTGCGGTACATCGGAAAAGTGACGCCGTGAAATCTACAAGATTTCACGCAGTCACTTTTCCGACGCTGGTGCGTCAAATCCTTACGCCTGCTTGAAGCAGGCGTAAGGCATGACGCACCATGTTAGGGAAAGGGCAGGTTGAAACAGTGCTGGAGTTGCATCGCGCTTGCGACACAACTTCAGCACTGTGCCAAACCTACGCCGGCAGATACGTCACGCATCTGCTTGTCCTTGCGCCACGATGCACCGCATTGTAGATGCGGCGCATCTGCGGTGGCGCAAGGGCAAACTTGCGTGACGCATCTTCCCTGGCGCATCCCTGCTGATTTGCAGGGATGCGCCAGGGAACGTCAATCTGCCCCCATGTATGGTATATCAACTTATTGATATATCACATAAAGAACCAGCTTCCTACAATACTTTATAAATCTGCTAATATGATTTAATTTTCAAAAGAGTTGCAAATCGCCAACTGCTGTCCTATTATATTCTCAATCTATTTTAATTTCTTTCAGCTCATTGTTACACCATCTGCTCTTTTTCTGGTCCCTTGGTTTCCTGCTCCACTCATATCCCACTCAGAGGCACATACTGCTAAAATGAACAAAAAAGAGTTGTTCCCAAAGTTTCGCTCAAATAAAACTGCAATTAGCAGTTGTCAAGCATGGGTCTTCTTTGTAAGAGCTGACGAGCATCTGTGAAGTTTTTATCAGAGAAACAGCTTATGATTGGAGGGGTGGAAGCAGCAGCTGGTTTTGTCTACAGTAGAAAGTGAAGGAGATACTTCCCCACTCTTCCACCAGTGGTATTTCACACAAGCTCCATCTGCAGTATGAGCAGGAAGAGTGCTGGGTTGCAAACACGGAGTTATAGCACGGCTTTATCCACATGTCTGCGTGAGCATCTGTTTCTCAGCCCTTGCCCACCTCTCGGTTAGTGCCCACTGGAAAGCCTGCCCTGTTTTAGGGTGGGGGACTTTAGACAACGTTCTTCTGTCCGTAAAGCCATGATAACTTTGGCAGTCATACTAAGAAAAACTAAAAAAATAATTTGTGTTGCAGAAGTAAAAATCTGCTCAATCCTAGTGGCAATCCGGCATTTCAGTTTTGTTGAAAGTGCTTCTGCGGAAGGCCAGATACAGTGTCAACAAGAAACCCCCACCAACATGATGGAGTGATGGAGATCTCTCAGTATGGTCGGTAGTCTTCTACTAGGAGGGAGTAGGGGAGACCCTTTGCCATAAACAGAGCGGGACTCCTTCCATACTTTGGATGATTCCCTAAATCTGTAAATGATTAAAATCGAAAATGAGTAAAAAGTAGACTTGTGGTCAACACAAGGCTTCCTTCATGAAGAGATCACAAACAGACAAGGTTAGCCTGTGAAGCTGGGTCAGCATGGGCGGATGCCATTAAAATTCCATGCCCTTAAAACTAGCGGTTGGTGAGGTGAATATATATGCTCTGGGTTGGCGGAACTCGTGCAGAAATTATGCGGAGGTACTTGAAAAGTCGATAAACAGGCAGAAATCAGTATGTTGCACTGCTCGCTCTGATTTTTAGCACCAGGAGCTTGTTTCATGCTGAAAAATCAGCACAAATGATACCATGCAGTGTGCCAGAGGTCGCTGCTTCTCGAGTTCGTTTTCCTGCTGCTTGAGTTGATTTTTAACTCTAGCGGCAGCTTACTCACCGCGAACAGTTGCGGAAGTCCGCATTGGGAAAATCTTGCCAGGAGCTCTCCTAGTGCCCAAAAATCATGCATGGGATGCCAATACTTGCTTGGCAACTTACTGTTGGTGAGGTGCGCACAATTACAAACTCCACCATGCGGTAATTGGCAGAATTTGGCCAGAACTCCGCTTTACATGTGTGATGTGGAGTGGTCAAAATTCCGCCTACTCCACTGGCAGAGCGGAATTTGTCGCTTACCCCGAATGTATGCCTACGAAGTCAGATGAATTTAGGTAATTCCGGACTTCAAGAAGAGGTGTGAAGTTTGTCCGAATCGTCATTTCACTTTCACTCATCTCACTGTCGGGTATCCAGAACTGTGCTTCCCTGCAATGACGCTGGGCTGTATCTTGCAGCACTGCCGTCACTGAACAGAGTATCGCCTTATGGAGTCTTCATAATCCAATCTAGATATAAGAAAGCCCGGATGAGATAAGGATCAGCATGATTTAAAAACGTAATACCTTGAAAAGGCAAAACATGGAAATAGGATATGGCGGAAGTCTCACTAGAAATTATTCTGGAAATCTTATCCTGCCATTGCAAGAACTCATATTAGGTATAAGTGGCTGCCAACCAGCACTTCATCGCGACATACAGCCCTGAATATGATGTGTGGCGCTCCATGAGTGCAACCACACACAAGTATTTGGGGCGTGGGGTGGTGGTTGCATGTCTCTTTCTTTGGAGATGTCTAAAGTGTAGGAAGCAAGAGAGAGCCAGACCAGATGTAATTTGCTTCCAGCCATTCAGTGCTGCCCATTTAATTGGTCCCAATTGTGCTGTGCTTTTGATTCGCTCGCTCTCATCCACCACATATGCATTTGCCTGAATCTAATAAAAGAAAGTCGTTGATTCAATTTGCATAATTAATTCTATTCATTATCCACTTAAATTAATAAATATTTGCATGTGGAGCATTTTGAGGCAGGACGGGATGTACTGACATTAAAAGCTCAATCCTCTCTGATTTGATTCACGCAGCGGCACATATGTAGACAGCTCATGAACTGATAATGGGATACTATGAAGGCTAAACCTGAAGGAGAGGGTAGGAGCATTGTCTAGAGATGAAAAGACTTGCGGAACCACAGCGGAACAATGGAGAAAAGCAAATCCTAGTTGTCAAAACGAGTAGGAACAATAGCCACTGTATAAGTTTAGGTAACTTAGAGGGCTCAAGGTTATAGCGTTTGGCTGACTGGCTGACAGATGGCCGGGGTGGAAACCCCTCTTTTCACACCAACTGCAGCCTGTCTACTAAAATCCAGAGCTGACCACCATGCACTTATTGTTTCACCGAAGTAGTTCCTAACTCCATGGCTGGAAGTGCTTTTGTGAGACCAACTGCAATGGCAGTGTGAAGGAAAAAACACTGCATGTCTTTCATTCTCCAGGGGTGAGTCTGAAAATGAAAAACAAGTCATGCTGTGATTTTTATTCCAGTGTGTTAGAAAGAGTTTACTGCCTGATAATGCCATACTTTACCTGGTGGCCCCAGATAGGAAAGATGATAGTGAACATGGGTGGGGCTTCCAGCAGCTGTTGGTTGTACAGGCAAGAGCTTCCAGCACCTGTGGTTGTCCAGGCAAGAGCTTCCAGCATCTGTTGATTGTCCAGGCAAGAGTTTCCAGCACCTGTGGATTGCCCAGACAAGAGCTTCCAGCACCTGTTGGTTGTCCAGGCAAGGGTGTTTTCTCGGTCGCTATATTGAAGGGAAAAGTCCCCTCTAGTGACCTTTTTTGAGGCTGGGAAATAAAGTAGGAGGAAAGATTTGGTTGCTTTTCTATTACCACCCACCTCTGAAACAGATCAAAAGACACACATTATAATACATCATAGCACTCATAGAACTTAAAAAAGCTGGGTATATGGCGTTGATGACATTATGAGCTTTAAGTTTTTTTTACATTAACTTTGGCTCCCACTCTTCTTCATTTGCCTGAAAAAAACGTCAAGTAACAGAGCATTCTAAAAGTAGTCTGTAGGGGCTGATATATCATCTTTTTAGTATGTCACTTCTTCATAGATATCAGAGCCACTGCAATGATTTTGACAGTCTGAGACAAGGGCCTTGACTCACCAGGCAACTACAAGGTGATGGATGGAATTCTTGAATTAATCTCAGCCACTGACAATTGCTCAGGCCACATCCCAGTCCATCGTTTTTCACCCACCATGCAACCTTGGTTTAGACTAAGCCATATGCAAATTATTCTTGACCCTTCTCCAATAGGAACAGTATAACCTGAACTGCCAGGCCTGGTCCTCCCTGAACAGGAACACAATCAACCTGAGACTGGTTTTGCCCTGATTCGGGCTCATCAGGCGGGGATAGCTTGGTCCCTGTGGCACAGTGAGCATATCTGTCGCATTTAGGGTGTAGATTGCACTAACAACAAGGTGATGATGTAATGCTTTAATTAGTCCCCGCTACTGGCAATTGCTCGGACCACATCCCAATCCATAGTTTTTCACCCATCATGACACTTTAGTTTAAACTGAGCCATATGCAAATCAGTCTTGACCCTGCTCTAATAGGAACAGTCGAACCATAACTGCCAGGGTAGGTCCTCCTTGAACTGGAATACAAGAACCCAAGATAGTTTTTGCCATGATTAGGGGTAATGCATCGGGTGTAGCTCGATTCCAGTGGCACAGTGTCTGGGTAAACCCGTTGCACTTCGGGTGTCAACTGCAACAACAACAAAGTGATGGATGGAATGCTTGAATTTATCTGTGCCACTTGAAATCACTTGGGCCACCCATCTAGCAGCATTGCTGGCACTCTCTACGGACAAAATGAGGCCCAATGTCAGTATCTAGAGGTGGTCTCAAGCAAACAATAGTTGGTACAATGGCCACAGCTTCTAATGGCCATCACTTAGAACTTCCAGATTTGGGGTAATCAACGTACCTCATAAATGACCCTCCATGCCTGATGCTTTGGGTGGGTTTCTGCAGAGACTGCCACAATTGCCACTTACTTCTCCCAATCCGATGGCAAGTTCACCTGTCCTTAACATATCAGAGGCTGTATTGATGAGTGACTGTATGGGTGAGTGAGTAGAGGTGTATGTAGACCTATGAATCAGTGAGTGGCTATGTACTAACTGGTATTGGTATGTCTATGGTTTTGAGAATGGTAGTCCGTATTTTAGAGAGGGTGTATGAAAGGATATATTAGGGTGTGAGGAGTTGTATCAGATATTAAGTGGATGATGTTGTTAGTGATGTAATCAGTGATGTTATTTGAGATGTCATCAGTGAATTTCTCTGGGTTTGTATGAGTGAAATGTCCAACTATAACGTCTCTGAAACCTGTGGTTTTTTCAGTAAATTACAAAGGTTTTTTAAATGCTAATTTCTAACTATAACGTCCCTGAAGCCTATGGTTGTTTCAGTGAATATATATGTATATATGTATCTATATATCTATTTATATATCTATATATATATATATATATATATATATATATATATACACACATATATATAGCTATCTCTATATATATATATATATATATATATTATCTACTGGCGGTCGCCAGTAGATAGTTATAGTTAGGATCGAGTTTCCATAGGAAATCTGAAAATTCTATTTTGAATAACTTTGACGCCGGTTGACGAATCCTCGTGAAATTTTCAAAACTAATGGGGCGCTCCGTTCAGCTCCTACCCTGAAAGTCTCGGGGTGATTCGTCAAGCGGGGGCCGAGAAAAAAGGGGGGTCCCAAAACGCGTTTTCCCCATGCATTTTTCCATAGGACCTTTAGTCGAAGGTACAGCCCGAACGGCTGAACAGAATTACTTGAAATTTGGCAGAGAGGTAGTCCTCAGGTCAGGGAAGTGCCTTTTGCAGGTCTGGTGTCAATCTGTTCAGTAGTTCCTGAGAAAATAGTATTTAAAAGCATATAAATATCTATAAGCGCGCACCGTGCGTGCACCGTGCGAGCACCCTAATTCTGATTGGTGGTTACATGTTAGTCAACGTTCGAATCGGTCGAAATCAGGAAGTGTTGGCCGCCATTTTGTTTGTTTTCAGTGCGAGAGTGAAAAAGGAAGGTGGCAAACGTGAAAAGGGGGCAGGGTAGAGAGTTCTTGACCCCCTAGCCTTTGTCAGGGGGTCCGTGAAGGACCCCGAAGGCAGACATTTAAAAAAAAATAAAAAAATTTTAAATCGCGGGGGTGCTCGCACCGTGCGCACACGGTGAAAACCCCCCCCCAAAAAAATAATTTTTAATACGTAGTTTATTGTAAAATAAATATATAAAAAAATAATAATACATAAATAAATTAGCATTTAAAAAACCGTACAAATTCACTAAAAAAACCATAGGTTTCACACACGTTATAGTTAGGAATTAGCATTTAAAAAACCTTGCAAATTCACTTACAAAACCATAGGTTTCACACATGTTATAGTTAGGTGGATATTTCACTCATAAAAAACCAATGAAATTCCCCCGTTATAGTTAGTTCAGATAACTATAACTCGCGCGACCGCCACTTTATCACAAGGATGATGTCATCAGTGATGTCATGAGTGATGCCACTGACCATGTCATGAGTGATGTAATATGTGACGTCATGAGCAGTGGATTGCGGGCGCGTGAGTCATAGTTATCTGAACTAACTATAACGGGGGAATTTCATTGGTTTTTTACGAGTGAAATATCCGCCTAACTATAACATGTGTGAAACCTATGGTTTTTTAAGTGAAAAAAATAAAATATATATATATATATATATATATATATATATATATATATATATATATATATATATATATATATATATATATATATATATATGACTCCAAACAATCCCTTCCGTGCGTGTTGCTCAAACAAGCACAGACTCTGTTTATGCGCGGTGCAAAATGTATCCTTTATTTAAAGCGTGCTGCCCAGGACTCGTTTCGGCCACGTCCAGTGGCCTTGATCACATGATCGCGCTACACGCTTTGTGCATTCTTAAAGTGATACAACACCATGTGACTAGCTACTTTAGAGGACATAGAAAATATACTACAATTGTCAGTTGTTAAAGGCACAAATGCCTGACGTATATATGCAGTAGCACATCTTTTATGATGATGACTACGCGATTGATAAACACATTATATAAATAAATAGCCCTGAATAGTTAGATAAATATGTACAAATACACAATTGTTGGCTAAAACACGTTGGATAAATGACAATGCTTAAACAAATATAGAAGCAAGAACAAGTTATTATCACATATGCATTCTTATTAGTACTGTATTCAAAGGTTTTGCAAATGCTATTGCTTAATGCTATTGCTTAATATGCTCTTTTTCAAAATCGAAGAATTTAACTGTACTAATACTTTATGGACCATGCAAAATATAAGCAATTTAAGATCATAAAAGGTTGCCATAATTGGCATCCTAGGAGACTATTAGCAGCATAGAAAATATAAAGTGCATAGCGCGATATCATTTTGTATCTGCCCCATGTGCAAATACTCCAATAGCATAAAAATAATTCAACAATACCCACACCTATACAGTCCAATGTATATATGTATAGAATCATTGTTGATGAAAGCATGTCCTCCATAATCTGAGCCAACTTGAAAAATAAATTTGTGAGTACAATTTGCTCTTTACTAATGAATAAATACTACCAAGGCTTTCATTGCACTAAATTGCTCAATAAAGTGCTGTAGTGATGACCTGAAAAAAGTGATAGGGTGTCTAAAGGGCCTTATTAGAAAGTGCTATGTGCTAAGTGTTGCCAAAATACACTAATTAAAAATGTAGAGAGAAAAGCAGCTTATGAATTGTTATAATACAGGATAGGGCAGTATACTAATTCATTGATATGCAGGAACATCATCAGACAAAACGAGGCCAGTGATTACAGAAAGTTATGTAAGTCATCACTAGTGTTCAAGCCAATAGGTGTTTTAGTTTTGAGTTCCAAAATGTATTTGGATTCCAATTGACATTGAGTCTTTTCTCAGTTGCTGTCTCTTTTGCGAGCCTGCACTGCCTCAATAACAAAATACTGAAAACTATTTAGATTGTTGTTATGTGTGGATTTAAAATGTCTTGCCACTGGATAGGAAGAGTCAGAATTGATGATAGCTCTCAGATGTTGTAGAATTTTTAAATGAACCTGAAGTTTGGTGCGGCCCACATACCGTAAGCCACAGGTGCATTGAAGGACATATACTGCATAGTCAGTTCTGCACGTATAATGTCCTTTCAGTTCAATAGGTTTAGTACAAAAAGCTGTGCAGTAAGAAGAAGAGTTAATCCCAAATTTACAGGCACGGCATGTACTGCATTTAAAGAAGCCATGCTTAGAGGACAGCCAGCTGGTTTTAATGTCAATCTCAGAAATATTTTTGACTAATTCACTATGCATGGATGGTGCTCTGCGAAAAGTGAACGTGGGCTTGTCTGGCAAAGTTTGCCTGAGTGTTGTATCTGTGAGAACAAATGGCCATTGTTGCTTGATGATAGCTCTGATGTTATTAGCCTGTTTGCTGTATGTTGTAATAAACCTAGTTGTGGCATTGCTTTCATCTTTGGTATTAGCCAAAGGATTGCAATCCAAAGAACCCGCAATGTCATTGGGATTAAGCAATTATTTTCTGTCTTTACGATTAGCTTTATTTATATATTTTTTATTGTTGTTGGGTTTTTTTGTTTGTTTTTCTTAGGAAAAAAACAAAGGTTAGAGGGACGTTATAGTTAGGTTCAGATTTTACCTGCACAAAACCATAGAAATTCAACGGTTATAGATGTACTTATCTCAAGAAACTATAACTTTTGCCCTAAGGTAACTATAACTCATGCCCCCGCCATGCACAGTTTTCTCATCAATACATTTATTGCAAATGTTGCAGTTATATTATGAATGATGTCATAGAAGATTTTATTACTGATGCAATATGTGGAGTAAGTAGCAGCGCATGGCGAGGACGCGAGTTATAGTTACCTTTATTTTTATAATAACATTTTTCAACGACATTCATGGATCTACTGCAATTTTTGTGGCAAAAAGTAAAAAGCAAAATGCTTTTTGGCCCTGGCCCTGTCCCTGTGGGGCCCCACCACCAGGTCTAAGGGATCAGGAGATTCCTAATCTGCTCCCTTCTTATTTTTAACATCTTTTTGGGGGGGACTCTGCTGAGTCCGAGTCCCGAAATTACTGCCCCAACACTTCCTGGTTGAAGTGCAGCAAATCAGATCTCAGCATGAGATCATTCATATCAGCAGAGGGTCCGCATCTCTAGAGATCTATATTTCTTTTTCTTAAATAACTCCAAAACTACCAAATGGATTTACACCAAATTACAAAGAGGGCTCTTTCTGGACCAAGGGCTAGCTTTCTGCCAAATTTGGTGTAATTCTGTTCAGCGATTCACACTGTAGTCATGCTCAAAATCCCTATGAGAAATTGCATGGGAAAATGCATTTTAGGACCTCCCTTTTCTCTGCCCTTGCTTGACAAATCACCCTGAAATCTTCCACACAGCAGCTGAACTACTGCGTACTAGTTTTGAGAATCTTGTAAAGATTCGTCAAACTCGCGAGAAATGCGCATGCGTGGGCGTCCGCGCATGCGCTTTTGTGAAAAGAAGTTGCCGTCAAAGAGGAAGAGGGAGCACCGGGACGCCACGCTTCAGGTAAGGCATTTTATCTTATTTTTTATCATAGTTTACCTTATTTTAAAAGGAGGGCGGGCGGGAGGCTGGCGGCAGGCAGCTCTGCTTCGCCCTGGTGTGTGCGTAGCGCTGCCTGCTACGCCTACTTTGTAAACCGCGAAGCAGGCAGCGCTACGTACACTCCGTGGGCGACGCGGAGTACTACGCCCGGGGTTAATAAAGAGTCTTTGAAAAGTTGCGCAGAAGGTTAGTCGCACCCTGATCTGTATAGCCGTCAGGGGCCTACCACCCCCTTGGCGCGGACTTCACATGCACAGGGTTAGTGGCACTCGAAGCTCATATGGCCATCAGGGGCCTACCACCACGTGGCACGGACTTGAGTTCCACAGGGTTAGCGGCCCCAAAAGCTGATGTGGTCTCTGCCATTGATGACTCAGGACTCAGCGACATGTGTGAGATCTACCGGGCCGTCGAGAAGATGATGTGGTCTCCGCCATTCATGACTCAGGACTCAGAGACATCTGTGAGATCCACGGAGAAGCTGATGTGGTCTTCGCCATTCATGACTCAGCGACATATCTGGGATGCGCGGAGTTTTGCAGGCACGTGGAGTGCTTACTGCTGCACACTCCGGTGGCCCAAGGTAATTCTTTGCTCATGGATGCGCAGGGGCGGCAGTGTCTCTCTCTCGCTCTCTCTCTCTCTCTCTCTATCTCTCTCTTCCTTCTTTTCCTTCTATCTCTCTAACTCTCTTTCTTCCTTCTCCCTTTCTCACTCCCTTTCTTTCCTTCCCTCTCTTTTTTCTCTCTGGCTTTATTTTCCTTCTCTGTGTCTCTCTCCTTTGATATGCGCATTACACACGTCCTTATTTTGTGCCTTATTTTCCAGGCTCTGTCGTCAACATCCATGGTCTCCACAGGAGTGTTCCGCCTTGCTGTTTTGTATTATTTTTGATAAATTTTGTTTATTAGGTAATCGTTCATATATATATGTTGATAAAAAAGTTACGTTTGAAAATAGTTTATCGTTTACATATATATGTTTATAAAAAAATAAAGTTTGTAAAAAGAAAATTAATCAAGTTTTTGGTTGTTTTCTTAACTGCTGTGTGAATCTTTCTTGTTCTTATTACTGTTATTTGATGGAGTCCACCATGGTGTTAAATTTTGGGGCACTTATCGCGGGAATACTGGTGATGTCTTCAGTTTGCACCAACTTCTGAATAGTGTGTTAGATTTATCTCAACTTTACTACAAGTGCTGATAATGAAATGCAGACTAGCCGTTCCCGTGCAAAAAGACACGAGGTGCACCTTTGCGATTTATTCTAAATACTAAAATCCTGGATTGAATTGCACTGAGGTAGTGGCTGCACTTACAGTGTACACACAAAATCAATTAAGAAATCTCATTGTATTTATATTGATTGGGAATAGTGCGTCAGGTGCTGGATCTTGATGAGATACACTGCCCAGTTCGTATATTGTTCTGCACACAAAAAAAATCACATCACAACTTTCACACCAACTGCAATGCGAAACAAATTCCGGTGATAAGCCACGTTAGCACCAGAGATTTTACACCCGCTTTCTGCTGGTGTTAAGCATGAAGACTACCTGCACCATGAAAGAGAACACAGCCAAGAGCCACACCAGAACACCCACAGGTGCCATAGAGTCAATGAGCATGATACAGGGATACCCAAGAGAGCCACAAGACTCATCACAACAACACCAGGACCGCCAACGCCCCCAAACCCGCATCTGAGCAAGTGTGTCCCTGTGGTCATTGTGTTAGCATGATAGGCACGAGCCCTGCAACATCACAGTGTGCTGTCACCTCAGCGTTGGCAGTGAGCCTGGACATGTAGCTACACACACATACTCCTGCATGCACAACCGGCGTATGCTCGTCCGGGGTACAAAGGTCAGCACAGGGGTGTGCCTATCTGGCAAGGGGAACAGGGTGTCTCGGACATGTCCCTGTACAGGAAGTGCAGTAAGTGTGTCTCTGTGTTCTGGTGTGGCCTGCCACAAGGGTCGCAGCAGTCGATGTTGTAAAGTGGCATGCACCACCTCCAAACGGCACTGTGATGGTGTAGTTGGAATGGAGCAGGACATGCGAGAATAGGCATTACAATGGTGTGCCGTACGAGTGCACAAGATACAACAGTGCACCGTACAAAAGTGTGGGGGCTCGTGGGAGGGAGAAGCAGCTGTTTGGCAATGTAACACACAGTGAACTCGCCCATGTGCCACGTGCTGGGCATCTCATCCATGATGACCACGGTCGCAGACATCCCACAACACCAACGACCGGCCTTTGTACACATCCTGAATGCAGCGTGGTTTTCACTTCTATGCTCGTTCACTGGTGTGATGTTGGCAGGTTGTGTGACTTGTGCTCCTTGTTGGTGTGTTTCATTTTGGCCATTGTTTGTCTATGCTTGTACTGTACTTAATTGTGCATGTGTGCCATTCTGCCCATCACCCCCGTCCCCCCACTCCCTGCTTCTTCCTCTTCCTGGTGCTGTTGTGTCTATAATTTTGTTCCTTAACACATAAATACATGTAAAGAACAAATTAGAATAGTTCCTTGATTGTTTTAGGTTTCAAAACTTCTCTCTATTGGTTTCTTTTTAATTTTCCATATAAACAGTTTTTTTAATATTCAACAACACGTAAACGTCAGAAGTGCAACGTATTCTATCAACCCACTTTCTAGAACATTCTACAACACGTGCAGGTTAAAAGTTCATCAATTCTTTTAAACTTAACAATATTTTTTTGCAACATTTTCTCGAACATTTAACGGTACGTGCAGGTTAAAAGTTCTCCATTGTTTTAAGTTTGAACAGTGCCTTCCAAATGCAAGTAGCAGGTGTGGTTGAGTTGAGCACATTTTATCCTATGATATGTACTCCACGTTGAAACTGCTTCTTCTTAACCAATCACAAAGATGCTTTTCCACAAAACGAATGAGTACACTACTTTTAAAAAAGAATGCTTTTCATCTCCCAATTACGTATCGTTTTGTATGGCAAAAAAAGTAGTTCCCCAACTTTAAACATATCTCTTAATCTACCACGGAACGTCATGAGCTACAGACATCTTTCCATACCTTCCAGCCATACCTTCAAAATGCTAGTATGGATCGTAGGACATAGCTATATTTTCTGGTGCAAGAGGTATGCAGAACACAGACATATTGACTTAGACCTAGGTTTACAAAATGTGGACATTAAATGGTTTGCACAGAGAAGATTGGAGTGGCACCAATTGCTACCTTTGGTTAAATCCTCTTTGCATCTTCCACACCCTGACCTCATGATTGTGCATTGTGGTGGAAATGACCTAGGCACATTGACTGGGGTAGGTTTGGAAATGCTTATAAAGGACACCTTTGGACACCTCAGCTCAGCACCATGTGACTCTGGGCAATAGCTCACTTAATAGCTCACCTAATTTCCACTCCGGCCTCGAGGGCCTTCAGACCCATAGGGGTGAGTAGTTTGCGCTTTACAAATACCGTATAGATTTGATACGCGCAAATTTACCTTTGCACTCCCTGTATAACACCCCCTAAGCACCATACACAAGTTACAATGTTCAAAACAAAAGTTCCTCTGAGTAGGTATAAGTACATGCTGACACTACTTGACAGATCTGGCATAGCGGCCAGAGCACATGACTTCACAGCATAGGACACACAGTTTGGACTCACGCTTTCATCCCCGAGTCCGGCAGCACCTCAGCTTAGCACCATGAGACTCTAGACAATACCTCACATATTTTCCGTACCCCGGGACTTTCACACCAGTAGGAGTCAGTAGTTCGTCCTAGTAGGTATAAACACATGCTGACGCTACTTCCACAGGTGTGCTGCAGAGGCCAGGGCACATAACTTCACACCATAAGACACACAGTTTAGGCTCACGCTTTCATCCCCGACTCCCGCAGCACCTCACCATAGCAGCATGAGACTCTACGCAATACCTCACTTATTTTTCGTAGCCCAGCACTTTCAGACCGGTAGGTATAAGTAGTTTGCTTCGCACCCCCTCTATAGTAGACCCTAAACACCCCACAGAGGTTACAGCGCTCCTACCCTCCTCTTTCCTACTCTTTTCGCCCTTTTTTCCCCTTACTTGCTTCGACAGAATCACAAAATGGCAGCCAACACTTTCTAGTTGCAACCGCTCGCAGCGCTCCCAACCAATAAGCAGAAAGCTCGTGCTCGTAACCCCTCAGCCAATCAGATGGCAGAATTCCCAAATATCAATATCTGTAAATTTCGATATTTCTCAAAAACTACTGAACAGATTTACAACAAATAAACAAAAGCGTGCTTTCTAGACCAAGTCCCTTCTCCCTGCCAAATTTGGGGTAATTCCGTTCACCCGTTCGATCTGTAGCCTTGTCTAAAGTTTCCTATGGAAGTGAACATGGAGAAAACACGTTTTGGGATCCCCCTTTTTTCTCGGCCTCCCTTGACGAACCACCCCCACACTTTCAACATAGGAGCTGATATGAACAAAGAATTAGTTTTGAAAATTTCATGAAGATTTATATATACATACATATATATATATATATATATATATATATATATATATATATATATATATATATATATATATATATATATTATCTACTGGCGGTCGCCAGTAGATAGTTATAGTTAGGACCGTGTTTCTCAAAATTCTATTTTGAATAACTTTGGCGCCGGTTGACGAATCCTCGCGAAATTTTCAAAACTAATGGGGCGCTCCGTTCAGCTCCTACCCTGAAAGTCTCGGGGTGATTCGTCAAGCGGGGGCCGAGAAAAAAGGGGGTCCCAAAACACGTTTTCCCCATGCATTTTTCCATAGGACCTTTAGACGCAGCTACAGCCCGAACGGCTGAACAGAATTACTTGAAATTTGGCAGAGAGGTAGCCATAAGGTCAAGGAAGTGCCTTTTGCAGGTCTGGTGTAAATCTGTTCAATATTTCCTGAGAAAATAGCATTTAAAAGCATATCAATATCTATACGCGCGCAGGTTGCGCGCACCGTGCGCGCACCGTGCGCGCACCGTGCGAGCACCCTAACGTGCGCGAGCGTAATTCTGATTGGTGGTTACATGTTAGTCAACGTTCGAATCGGTCGAAATCAGGAAGTGTCGGCCGCCATTTTGTTTGTTTTCAGTGCGAGAGTGAAAAAGGAAGGTGGCGAACGTGAAAAGGGGGCAGGGTAGAGTTTTTTTTTAAATCGCGGGGGTGCGTGCACCGTGCGAGCACGGTGAAAAACCAAAAAAAATATATATATATCTATTTTTTTTTTTTAAATCGCGGGGTGCGCGCACCGTGCGCACACGGTGAAAACCAAGAAAAACAAAAACATTTTAATGCGTAGTTTATTGTAAAATAAATATATAAAAAAAAAAATAATACATATATAAATTAGCATTTAAAAAACCGTACAAATTCACTGAAAAAACCATAGGTTTCACACACGTTATAGTTAGGAATTAGCATTTAAAAAACCTTGCAAATTCACTTAAAAAACCATAGGTTTCACACATGTTATAGTTAGGTGGATATTTCACTCGTAAAAAACCAATGAAATTCCCCCGCGACCGCAATCCGCTGCTGATGACGTCAGATATTACATCACTGATGACATATGTGTCTTTCTGAATAAAAAAAAATGAAATATATGTATAGCTAAAGATGAATGGAAGAAGACATGGGTAAATAAGTGTCTTAATACAGTGATGTAATATCTGACGTCATCAGCAGCGGATTGCGGTCGCGTGAGTTATAGTTGCCTGCACTAACTATAACGGGCTGAATTTCATTGGTTTTTTACGAGGGAAATGCCCAGCTAACTATAACATGTGTGAAACCTATGGTTTTTTAAGTGAATTTGCAAGGTTTTTTAAATGCTAATTCCTAACTATAACGTGTGTGAAACCTATGTTTTTTTCAGTGAATATATATATTTATATATATATATATATATATATATATATATACACACACACACACATTACATTGCAGTCAACAATTTGGAATGCTTAACAAGCGAACTAGAATGCTAATTACCTACTCAAACATTTAATTACAGGGAGAACCTAATCCCAAAAATCTTGTCTGTTCCTGTTATTTACAGGGTACCATGTGACAATTTGTGGAGCCGCAAACACTGATGCATGTATATGGTATTTTTGTAGTGTGGATCTAGCTGAAATTCAGCTGAGTGTTGTACATGGTCAAAGACAAGCATAGAGTCAACAAGTGATAGGAGAGGTGGCTGGGTTGTGGATGGTCAATGCACTGTGATATAGTGTTATTTAAAGAGGTGAGTCTTCAACTTTTTCCCTAAAATGAAGCCACATTGGGGAATTCCTGATGGACAGAAGGACATTGTTCCAGATCATGGATGCATAGATGGAAAAGGCCTGCTGCCTTGTCATCTTTGTATTCTTCTTAGTCTGCAGTCTGATAGTGTCGTGGTTGCAGGTGTGGGGAGAACCACCAGAGATGGTGAGCATATCTGCAAGGTAAGCGGGGGTTCTGGTTGTGATAACTTTGTAAATAATGTTTCTGGTTTTGAAGATTGTGCAGGCTGGCAAGAAGAACCAATGGATTTCTGTCAGGATGGGGGGGTGAAGTGATTATATTTTATCAGGCCCTAGATGAGATGTACTGCGGGGTGTAGGGTGCCCTGAAGAGGTGCCAGTGTAGAAACTAGGAGGACATGGAGCAACCAGATGCAAGAGTATGAGGGCTTGAACAGTAGTTCTGAAGTTGCTTTATGGAAAAAACATCCCCCCCCCCTTTAGAAGAGAAAGCTGGTACGAGGCCCTTTTTATTTTTTGGTAATGTTCCTTGAGGGTGAGGTTGGTATCCAAGGTGAATCCAAGTAGGCAGTGGGTCAAAGCTGGAGTTCGGAGCCATCAAGGTTGATGTCATTGAGTCCGATTTGTACTATTGCTTGTTTAATTCTCTTGGCATATAGCAGGAAATCCTTTTTGGTTGGTTGAGCTTCAGGCAGGTGCTGGACATCCATGTCTGGATAATGTGCTGGCAGTGATGAGATGTTGGTTATATGAAGCAGAGGAGACTTTTAAGCAGAGTTGTGCATCATCACTATACTGGTGAATCTTGATGTTGTTATCTGTGAGCGGAGCACCAAGGGGCTCCAAATAGAGGTTGAAAATGACAGGAAACAGCATGCAACCTGGGGGAACAACACACATGATAGGGATCTTTTGTAACCTAGGGGTACGCATTTGAAAAAGATAGCTGTTAGGTGGAAGGGTAGGAGAACAACCAATGCGGGACATTGCTGGTGAATCTGTTTGACACTCCAGGGTGCATATGAGAGGGGGTGATCAACTGTGCCAAAGGCAGGTGAGAGGTCCAGCAATATCAGGAGACTGGGGACATTGAAAACCAGCAAACCCCTATTACAAGTCTATTAACTTAGGGATGAGTTTTTCTCAATTTAAAAGCTGAGCCTATGATATATGTCAGGTGTTCACTGCTGTGGCTTGAACCTGGTTCCCTATCATCGAGGTTGACCGCTTTAGCCGTAAGGTCACATCCCCTTCCCAAAGAAACAAAAAGCCTTTTCATATGGCTGCACCTTTTTTTTTTTTTAACTACTTCCCCAGCAGTTTAATATTTGCCTGCTGGTGCCCCGGCCTTTCTGGGATTGCCTGCGTTTACTACCTATTTGACCGAGCGGCGGGTTACTAAAACTGCGTGGGTCAGCCAATTCCTCTGCCCACCTTATGCTTGCCTCCTGCTGCCAGGTGATGGAGCCCGCTGTTACTCCTCTTCCACCCTTACGCTTTGCATAATGCGTGCTTTCCTTGAGGTGGGGAACGAATGGAAGCAGGGGGAACTCCTGGCACCCCTGGGGATGCGCCCACTGACAGACCTGCAACTTGAGGCCTGGGTGTTTATCTGTGGTGTGGGAACAACTTTTCCACTCCTCTGCAGGTCACAAGGGATGCAGCAGTTACCTGAACCTTTAAAAGGGGGAAATGTAATGAAGTGAGGGACTCAGATAGAAGAAGGCACTGTTTTGTGAGAAGAATGATCATATGCAGGCTTTTCTTCCACAGGTGGATGCCCACATCACCACAGTAGCCACAACCAATACTTCCCTGCTGCACACAAACTGTAAGAACAAGTTAAGATATTCCAGGCCACTGGCCACCAATTTATAAATTTGCACCAGTTTGCTCATTGTGGTCAGCTTCAGACACTGTATCCAGTGGTGTAACATAGGCCCCAGTAGGCCCCCTAGGTGCTGGGGGCCCCCAAGCTCTAGGGGCCCTCTCAGCACACAGTACCATGGCCAGAGAGTTCCTGATTGGTCTAGAGGGGGGGGACCTCCATGTACATTTCAGGGGGCCCCCTCAAGTTTTTTATGCCACTGACTATGTCAGCAGATCGTGGCCTTACTCAATTACGCTTTAAGGGTTCTTTCATCTTGTCACATTCTCTAGCAAAGCTGCTTCCTCCTGGTTTGCCCTCTTCCCAGCCCAGGCGATCTCCAGACCTAGAGCTCTTCCTCAGCAGCACCCTATACGCCTTCCACAGCACACCTCTTTTTCTGCCTGCATTCTACAGCCACCCAGGTCTTGAGCATCTAGTTGCAGGTTAACTGTGTGCAATTGCAAATGTTCACAGTGCCCACTTCTCAAAGCACTACAGCAGGACAGCATCAACAGAAGCCCACAGGACCCCTGCTTCGGAGCCCTTAGCAGGTGCACGTTTTACTAGGCCCGGGAGGCAGTCCAAGAGCTGGTGTCACCAGCCATGGAAAGAGTACAAGAGTCCAAGAGAACAGGCCAGAAGAGGGTGCACGCCTTAGGCTCTTGACAGAGGTCACAGTATCTCTTGTGCATCCTTTTCCCCTTTGTAGGCTCCTCCACAGCTCTCCCTGCCAACAACGGGCTTAAAAATGGAGGTGCTTATCTGTGTGATTGGTGAGTTACCCACCCTATCTAGTGATGCTCATCATTCCTCCACCTCTGACTGACATCCATGGAACCAGCCCACCACCTGTTGCACCCATGAGTAGCATTGAGCAAAATACAACTCAGGGCACATCGTTCTCTGAGCTTGTCTCTGCCCAAACAGGCCTGGTATCTTCCTTACGAAACGTTCGAAGATTGCCAAAGGCAGGGCAGCAAAACCAGAAGTCTGACCGTTCCCCAGAGTTAGCACTGGGTGCTTCATCTACGATAACTAGAAGGGAGTGGCTGGTGGTAGTTAGGGAGTTTCCCACCCTACTCCTTTCCTCCAGCAGGAGAACCCTAAAATCTCTAGGAAGGGGCCATTGTTCACTGGAGCCTTTGATCTGCTTGGTCCTGGACCACAGTAATCAACTTAACTATTGAGGCAGCTCAAAGTGCAAACATCATTAACAAAGATAAGCATTTTCTTACTAAATTATATTAAGGAATATATCAAGGGTAAATCTAACATAAACTATAAATTTCGGACCTAGGAAAATGTAAATACAGCTGCAACTCTAGATCTTGTGCTACGTGGCAATCTAAAGATATAGTTCATACATAGAGTGCAGAAACCCATCTTAACAGAGCATTAAAACTTCATTAGGGATCTCACAAAACAGCAAACATCCAGAAACCAAAGGATTTTGCAAAAAGGGGAAAGGGGAAAGAAAAGGATTTTCACAGGTAGTGACCAGATCCCTGATAGTCAGTGCCTCCCTCTCCCAGGTTTTGTGGGACGTCTCCATGTCACTGTGTCCTAGAGTCTCCAGGCTTCAGTCACTCAGAGTTTCCCTGTTCCAGTATCCATCTTCAGATTTAATATGAACTGGCTGTCCTTGTCTCTTTGATCCAATCTCTCTATGCCTCAGTCTTAGCTTATACCTGTTCTTTGGTCTGCATTCTGCTAATCAAGAGACTGCATTTAAGTGTCCCAGTATTTGTGTGTCAGTATTTCAATATCCACTACTGTCTACTTTCCGTGGTTCCTACTCTAAATTTTGTGTATTCCTACAACAGCATCTGTTGGATATTTATCTATTTTACCCAGTATCCTGGTGCCAGCGTTTTAGGAGCCTACTATTTCCAAGCTGCTTCAAAATCTCCCTGCCTCAGTGTGCATGCTTTCCTACTATAGTGTGCGTTTACTACTGAACCTATGTTTGCATTAAATGTGCCACAGAGGAAATGTCTGAGTTTTCGATCCCATGTTTGGGTTTTTCATTTGCGTTGATCAAATATCAAAGTTCTTGTGGCTGTCTTTAGATATGTTATGAAGCAAATGTCTGTGTCTTCATGTCCCAGAGCCTTTTTGGGCCAAAGAGTTCCTGTCTCAGCTTCATTTCTCTCTGTTGAAGAGTCCATTTGTTATGTTCTGGACCCTTTGACCACCTGTCCCTGTGTTCATATCAAGATATTGTATGGGCAGAATGTCTGTCTCTCCTTGTCCCAGTGTCTCAGGGTCATTTATACCCTGGCGGGTGGCCTGCCAGCTCACCATGTCAGCAGGTGATAAGGCCTCCACTCCTCTGACTGACGTCCATCCACCAAATTTGGAGATCCCTGCAAGGTAGGCCGAGATCTCTGTGCCCTTAGTGAGCAGTGCACCCATTGAAGAGTTAAAATTTGACGTTCGATCATATTTGGGGCCCCCACATGCTCCAACATCCCAATGTTTGTCTTCATGTTTATCACTTTTGAATTCAGTATATTCGACCCTTAGTGGGTCGAATAATCTAATAGACTTATAGCCCTTCTGCCTTGGGCTGTACCGTTTGTTAAAGGCCCTCTCCCTTGTATCGCTCAGGTTTAGGGCCTCTAACAACTGGTACAGCCGTTGGAAATGGGCTATATATAAGCGCATGCAGTTACAGCTTCCTGTGCTTAAAGGCACATGCAAAAGTGGTTGTTTTAGTTCAGTTAGCATTGGGAGCATGTGCACATGATTGTGGGAGCATGTGCACGATTGTCAGAGCAGGTGTCTATGATTGTGGGAGCATGTACGCGATTGTGGGAGCAGGTGGTCATGATTGTGGGAGCATGTGCACAATTGTGGGAGTAGGTGCTCATGATTGTGGGAGCATGTGCTCGATTGTGGGAGCATGTGCACATAATTGTGAGAGCATCTGCACAATTGTCAGAGCAGGTGTCTATGATTGTGGGAGCATGTTCGTGATTGTGGGAGCAGGTGGTCATGATTGTGGGAGCATGTGCACAATTGTGGGAGTAGGTGCACGATTGTGGGAGAAGGTGCACGATTGTGGGAGAAGTTGTGCTGCTTGTACCACCGGATGCAGATGCAGCGCAGGTGCCACTGGTATTGGTTCATCATAAAATGTCCAAAGCTTGAGACTGGCCTGTACTAGCAGCTAAAAAATAGTTTTTGCATTCATTGTAATAAGGAAAGCAATTTTTCAATGCGTTGTAAATTAAAAAACGATTTGTTATTTTGACTTTTTGTTTTATTATCAAGTTATTTTTGTCGTCAGCTGTCAAATCCAAAATACACTTACAGTAATGTTCAAAATATTTATGTAGAAGGAAAAACTCCCTGTTGCAAAGACAACGACAAGTGCATTCATGTTCAGATAATCGAGCCTCTGTGCAGCAACAGATTGTTCAGATCATCCTTAATTTGAAGCAGAATACAAGGTGCCATCACCCCCCGCCCTTTTTACGCCTTTCGAAGTCCCACTTAAAACGAATTGTGCCCGCCGACGAGAATCCTGACTAATTGCTTCTTAGCCTCGGTGAAAAGAACATGACACTCACCTTCCATGAGGGAGGGACTTCTGGAGGAGAGAAGATGGCGGCCGTGAATAGAGCGCGCCGCTCGTCACAGAAGCCCCCGCCACGCCGCGAGAAAGGCGGGGGGGCTAGCACGTTGGCTCAACAAAAGCGGAACGGCAGCCGAGAGGGTCCTTACGGAAGAATGAGCGCCGCCAAGATAACGAGAGAACAAAAACCGCGCGGGAAAACGGCGCTCCGCAGGATACACCACAATAGACACCTCAGCAATGCACAGAAGAGCAATACTTATAATAAAATTCATGAGGGTGAGAAAAACAAAAATAAAATGAATAGCTTTAATAATAGAGGAATATTATTGGGAACAACTGCAAGCATGATAATAATAACAATATGAATACGTTAATAATAAAATTATAATTTTGAGGATGTTAATAATAATAATACGATAATGAAAATATTATTATTAATAATACTATTATTATTATTGTTGTTATTTAAAAAAAAGTTGATATAAAGACACAATATTGCCTTCCCTGTGACCAGATACTGAATTAAGTTTGTCATACAACTACAGCAGACCTCGCTCATCGGATGATGGTAGAGAGAGCATGGGTATTTATTGAATTACCAAACTGTGAGGGGCAGTGGAAATGACACAGTCACTTTGAACCCAGTGACAGTCATTGGTTGACCCTCCTGTTGCACCTATGGGCCTCTCAACAGGCTTCTAGGTGCTGCAGTGGGTCTGTGGAAAATGCCGGAAGTGGAAAGTGAACCGGACTCAAAGAGGGTGTCCGTGCTGCTGCATTTTTGACCCCTGAAACCAGAGCAGGGAGACGAAGCAAGCCAGCTCCTGCAGATGCTACCACTCCCTGCACCTACTGGACGCTCTTGGCCCCCAAGGTGTGAGCTGCCACTGTTTTGTACGCCACCATGGTGTCAGACTGTGCCAATAATAATCCACATTTGTAAAGCGCGAACAATCACCCGTTAGGGTCTCTAGGCGCTGGGGGCCGTCGGGAAGATTAAGCAAGCTATTGCCCAGAGTCACATGGTGCTGGGCTAATCTGCCGCTGGCGCCAGGAATCGAACCGTGATCCCCAGATTCCGGAGTCAGTCACCCTGGCCGCGGCGCCACATCTCTTCCCTCGTACCAATGCTGATAGAAAGTGGCCACTTGGATAAAGGCATGTGCCCACCACACACATGTGCATCGACTCATTTCTATGTCACGGAATGGGCACACCGGGCCTCTCTGTGGCAGTGTTCATCCGCAGAAAGAACAGGAGTGACACATTTCACCTGTGGGTTTTAAACCTCTGCTGGTTTGCAATGATAGCAGCCAAACTTTTGCTATACATTTGTGTATATGAGAAACAAGCTCAGTGAAAAATAATCAGTGGAGGACATTACTAATGAATGGTAAAATATATCTAGAGGCAGGGCTTTAAGTGAGGCAGGTCCGTCTGGGTGTCAGATCCGTTAGTAGTGAAAACCAGAAAGTGAAACGGGTCACTTTTGAACCTTGTATTCATGTCCTTAACTTTGCAGTCAAAAACACTGATCAATTTCTGAAGAATTAATGTAAAAAAATGTGAAGGTAATCCATGTTGTTCCTGTTTATATTTAACATGTTTTACTTAATCTTGCGTTACATAAATATGTTTGCTATTTGAAGAGTGATATGTTTCTCTATATTTGTTGTTGTCGCGTAGCATATTACTATATTACTCTTGTATAGTGCATACTTTGAAATGAGTCAGCTCCAGGTGTTTTTAAAGGGCCACGACTGAGCGCTCTGAAGTTGAGGCTGAAAGCAGTGTCAATTTCTGACAATGCCTCTCTGTCTGTCAGAACGGCGGTCAGACTAGACGGTCATCCATTCCTTGACCTCTCTGCAGAGCGCAATGATCATATATTCTAGTTGCAATGTTGATTCTGTGCAAATGTGTGTGAAGGAGGTACACAGTTCTCAGAATATTGACAAGGCAAAAGTAAAAAAAAATGTTGTGCTTACAGTTGAGTGGATGCGTTGTGTGTTTGGGGGTGAAGTGAAGGAGATGCGAGAAAAAGCATTCAGGAGAGAGTGAAAAAAATAGTGCTGTAGAGGAAAGAGAAGAGGTGTAACATGGATGGAGGAGATGTGGAGAGAAAATGGGCGTCCATGTCTAATACTGAGTGAACAAAAACAGGAGTGATTAAACAATAGCCCTTCTGCAGGCCTCATTTATGTTTAATTCACAATTTCATAATTAAAACATTTTCAATAATAATTATTTAAAACAAAATCATTGGCAAAGCCAATAGTCATGGCTGGTTTTAGATGTATTCCAGTTGTTGCGTTATATCTAGATGCAGTAACAGAAAACTCAGGGAGGCACCTGAATACAGGCCGGGTGGCACACTATAGAAATCAGAAATATGTAATTTACATGTTTAAGCCACTCCCTTTATTAGACAGGCCACGCCCCTTACAGAGATCCCCACAAAAATACTTTTCATCCTATTTAAAGCTCTTTTTAGAGTGGCATGAAAATCGTCAAAGCAATATCGGATCTAAATTGCAAAGCAGGAAAATCTACTACTGGAATTTTAGTCCTATATTTGCACATTTTTGATTTGTATAGATTCAAATAGAATCCAAGAAACAATGTTGGAAATGTACTGAAGTCTTAATTTTACACAAGTAGTCTAATTTTGGAAACTATACCATACTTTCTAAAGTATCAGCATGAGTAATTGCTACAGAAATGTGCATTTGTATGTATATTTCTTTTTATTCTTTTTCCCTTAGGGAAACCCCATCAAATAGTGTATTCTTTTCCCATATATAAACTCAAAAATCACTTATTCGTAATTTTGTCAAGAGTAAAGATCCATGTGCTTCCAGGTGAGAAACTTTACCTATAATGTAAATATCCAGAAACTGAGACCGATGTGTTGTACATTACATTTTGCAGTGCCGTCTTCCACAACACACCTCTCTACTCCTAACCCTCAATTCCTAATAGACAAGAATCTGCCCTGGATGTAGTTCTTCATTACTCGTAAGTACTATTACAATCACAAAACTCCACCAGTCCTCATTCTATGAGTCAAAGATTAAATAATGTACTGATGCACGTTGCTTTTTTGTTCTTTTTTCACAACTTTAATTAATACAAAACACTGCTTCTAAATACAAACATTTGGGTCTCATTCAACCCTGACTCTGTTCCTTCATCTTCACAACATCACAATTTAAAGACAGTATCAGGAAATGGCCTCAATCTTTATGTCAAGTGATGTCATCAAGGAAAGCCTGGGAGCACACCATGAGACCACAGGATAGTACAGCAAGGGGCCGCCAATGAGGCAGTCTATTCTTCTTACAAATAAGATAATAGACAAGGTTGTGGTGGCGAGTGTCTGGCCACCCTGTGTCCTTTCCTGAAAGTTCCTGAGTACCCATAAGTTGGAGCAACTAAGTACTCTGAGGATGAGACTAAAGGAGAGTGCAGTGGGGGCAACGTATGGCAGCCTAACTAGTCAATCCTTGTTCACAAATAAGATAATAGACAAGGTCATGGAGGTGAGCATCTGGCCAGCCCATAAAGTACTTGAGTTCCCATAAGTTGGTGCAATTAAGTACTCTGAAGATGGGACAAAAGAAGAGTGCAGTGGGGGCAGCGTATGGCAGCTCAAAAAGTCAATTCGTGTTTATAAATACGATCATAGACAAGGTTGTGGAGGTGACGTCTGGCCACCCAGTGTCCTTTCCTGAAAGTTCTTGTGAACCTATAAGTTGGTGCACCTCAGTATGCTGAGGATGGGGACAGAGCGGGTTAGCACCTAATCCAATTATGGCAGCTAGCTACCGAGCTTCGGCTTCATCAAATTCCTCAGCAATATCCCATCGGGTGGGAACTGAATTTTTATGGCAACATCTGTGTTGAGAACCAAGGTAAAAAGGCAACTGTTTTAGAGGCTGGGCCAGTGGTTGACCTTATTGGATAATGTACTCTACCATTTGATGGGATCAAGGGATGATCAGGTGACCTCGCTATTCCCCCCAAAAAAAACAACTATAGAAGTTATTAGAACTCTTTGAAGAGTCCTCTGACTGCGAAGCAAAACCCTTTCGTAAAACATTGATCCATTGCTCAGCCATGAGAGCCGAATCCATGCTACAATTTTAGTAATCCCTAACGTAACGGGTACATTTACATCCAATTAACCTAAAATCATATTTTTGTACATACTCTCTTATGTTTTTGAAGCACCGGCATAGCTCACGTCCAGCGGATCAATGTTAGGCACTTGACTCGGACTCAAAAACAGTAAGAAACTCTTATTAGCGAGGTCCTTGTGACAGAAGTGATGGATTCACGAATGACTTACGACACAGAGCTTTCACAGGTGGGGTCCTAAATTGAGGTTACGTAAAGCATGGCTACATTTACTACTATCACAGATCACTTAAGCCACTTCATCTACTTGTATGATAGTGAAACCCGTGAGATATGCAATGGGGCAGACCATGGTCAAGTTTTCCTACTTCGCCCCACCTTGCAGATGAAAAAAGTCCTCGTCCACGGGAATGAAGCTAGACTGTTCTCCAGCTGCAGATAACCCTACTTTCAGAAATAACTATAACACGCATTTGTATATGAATATGGGGCACTTATACTCCTGCGTAAAGGTTTGGTGAAAGCCAAATTGCTCATGGAAGTTTCTTTATTTTTCTTCACCAGGAAATTATTTTTGATGGTGAAGAAACTCTTTCCTCTACATCCCTTCCAGCTGTGAGGGCATTGCCTCCTCAGTCTCAGCCTGAATATATAGAGTTACTCCTGCCCTTGACAGGAGTAAATCTCTGACTGCTTCGTGTGTCTTGCAAGTCTTCGTAAATACCGACAAACTCACAAGTTAGTGGCTGTACGCCCGTTTCCAGGGCCCATTCCCACTCTTTACTCCCATATAATATGATGCCCAAATAACTGATTTACGACTGCAAATTCATGTTGGTTTAAATCGCAAACATTTGTTTTTTCTTGCAAATCAGCCACTTCAGCTGCTACTTTCGCGTACAAATGCGTTTTGGCTAGCATCAGATTTGGGTTAGTAGCCCATGAGACCAACCCTGACTCAAAATTAAGCAGTTGCGCACCAAACTCCTCATCAACTGTTACGCCTGGCTGTCTGTCGAATACGACAGGCCTTCGCGACTGATCACGACAGGTCATATACAATAGGCCACGGCATGACAATATGTCAGAGTGCTGTTAAAGGGAACTCCTTGTGCAGTTATAACAAGCTACACACATTGTAGCCAAAACAGCGCGAGTGTAAACACGTACTTTATACACAACACGGACGTTTCCACTCCAAATAATCCAAGATGACCTTTACAAATGCCATCTTTCACCAAGAGGGATTTGATCACTTTTGCATTAAAAGACAGAGAACAGCAGTGCCCCGCGATATGTTTTGCGGAAAGGGAGATTATGTTACTCACTGGTCGTGCTCCGCAGATTTAAAGGCCTGAAAACAAACATATCGTCTTGGGTTTTTACAAATTTTGTTTTAGGCTTTCAAGCGAGCCTCCGAGCCCGACCAATCGAACCCAAAATGTGGCTGCATCTTTTATCGTCATTTTTCTATGAATTGTTTATCTGATAAGCGCCTCGATGCCACCCTTTAAAACTCTTGTTGTGGACAAGGACAAAAGTCCCTCATGAAAAAGGCGCGTTATCTGCAGCTGCTGTCCCCGAAGGTAACACGATCGGAGAACATAGACTTCACATCTAAAAAAAACACTTTTCTATTTACACAGCGGATTACCTGGGCCACTGGGAATGGACACCCCGGGACTGACGTAGGCTGCTTCGGTTCATATTTGCCGCGAATTTTATTTTTAATTACAGATTTATATAGCGCGAACTCGACCCGAAGGTATTGGAGCGCTTTACATGCGCACCGGTTACTTACACATTCAGGCACGGGGAGATTAAGTAATTCGCCTAGAATCATAGGATGTGGACGCGAACCCGAGACTCGAACCCTGGTCTCCAACACCAAAGTCGGCAGTCTAGTCGGCGGACCACATCCTCTCCCCAAGATTCTGCTATGGACACTGTTGTTGCACGAGCATTAATATTGATTACAAATGCAACACTGTCTTCGCTTTTTTGTCACTAGGGTTTGTTTCTTTTTCACCATTAACAGTAGTTTCGGTAAAAGCAGGGCTTTAAGTCTGATGAAAAAACTGGGAGGTCTCTCATGGGGGCGTTACCGATGTAATGAAGGGCGTGGCTCAAAACACGCAAGCTAAAAATCTGCACTTAGCACAGTATTTTGCTGCTTCTGTCCATTGATCCAAACATATAACACAACAAGTAACATTAGACTTGTAGAGAGCCGTCCGGACTCTCCTGAACAGTGTATCCACATTCACGCATCCCCACACCCCTCGGGGCGGGCTCATCCCGAGGGGATAAATAAACGTGGGCAAGACCGCGCGTGGTCTTTTGCAGCCCAGAAGTATATACCAGCGAGTGTGTGTCCTTTACTGTATCACATAACAGTAACTGCGACACCAGGCCGCGCCACGCTACACTGGCGACGAGGCCGGTCGCACCTTCGCGTGCATTACATCTGGACCGGCTCGTGCGGAGCCCACCCGCATGCTGCCAAGGACAGAGCTGTTGCCAGTGGTGCTGAGCGCCGTCTGGAGGGGTGAGTGGCTGCCTGGACGCCTCATCATTCCCCTTTCTGCTTCTCCTGCCTAAGCGCTGTGCTCGGAAGGAGCGCCACCCCCACGTGCTGACTCCCTGCTGCCCGGCCGATCGCTGGTTACAGGACCTTCCCGGGCCTGTACTGGGCCTGCCTGCTGTCTTGCTCGCTCGCCCCGAGCGGAGCATGTTTGGGCCACAAAGATGCCGATTGTTCCACAGGTGAGCCGGGAGAGTGCTCAATAAAGCAATTTCGAAAAAAGAAGGGGAAAGGAGGTGAACAGGGACAGCAAGAAGCACTGGCAAAGCCAAACCAGCGGAGACAGTGAACAAAGGGTACAGGGACCAACAAGCATTGGCAAACCCAACAAGTGGAGGAACAACAGGAGTCCCAAGCAGGAGATCAGGGCAACAAGCAGAGGCAAGGCCACCCAGTGAGGCGAGGAAGAGACTACCTGGATCCGAACACGCGGTGGTGATATCGCAGCCACGCCCAGTACAGTCGCACGATGACCACGAGGCCTGCGGGGGGCGCAGGCGCTGGTGGAGGTGCAGGCGCACAGCAAGTAGGAGGGGCCAATCAAGGTGTCGGCAACAATCCACCACTGCCACCTATGGTCACCCACACCGCCGTAGCACCACTGCCACCATTTAGCGAGACTGCGGATCCAGCCACAGCGGCGCCCAGGTGGAAAGCTTGGGTAGGGCGACTAAACCACTATTTCAAAGGAACGCGGGAGAACGATGGGACAGTCAAACGCTCGCTACTCATTTACTATGGCGGGGCCGAAATCTATGAGCTATTTGACACCCTTCCCAACACTGGGAACGAGGATAACTACGATGCAGCGGTCAATGCGCTGAATGCACATTTTGATCCACAACTCAACCCGGATTTCGAGAAATGTAAGTTCCGGAGGGCGTGGCAGACAGACACAGAATCCGTCGATATGTTCTACGCGCTGCTGCGCCAGCTGGCCAGCACGTGCCCATTTGCGGATGAGAGAGTGGAGATAAGGGACCAGATTATCTTAGGCTGTCGCTCCAAACTCCTACGCAGCCAGGAATCTCGCTGGATGAGATCCTGGTGCTTGCCCGGTCCCATGAGTTGTCGGATGCCCGGGCGGAAGAAATGGAGGCGGCCCTGCATGTACCCGTAGCTACAGGGTCCGGGTTCAAGAGCGCACCCATCAAGGAAGAAAAGGTGGAAATGATCCAGCGACGTCCCGCTGTGCCCAGACAAGCTCCGAAACCCACACCAGGAGGACCGTGTGGGTACTGCGGAGACGAACACCCGGCAACGGCCGTCTGCGGGGCAAAGGGGAAGGCGTGCTCCTGCTGCGGAAGGATGAACCACTATGCCCGAGTGTGCCGGGGAGGGAGATTCCGACAAACGTCGTCGAGAGCCAGGTGGGGGTCCCACCAGGTGCGCCAGATCTCGCAGGAAGATCCGATGCCGAACCAGGACCGACAGCCCCAACCGTGGGCCTCGATGTATGAGGACGAAGAGGACGAGGTCTTGTGGCATCGTATGTCAGCCGGACTGGTTCCCAGCGAAGGCCGCCGCCCATGTGTTCAGTCTCGGTGGGAGACACGAAGGTGCAAGCGCACATAGACACAGGGGCCTCTGTCAACGTGATGGACTCTGAGCAATATGACCAACTGTCGCCACGACCCCCCCTCGTGCCGTCCCGGGCGCGCATATACACATACAGAGGAACGGACCCTCTTCCCCTCCGTGGAGTCATCAGCACCACCATCACCAGCGGAGAGTACTCCACTCAGACACAGTTTCACGTCACGGAAGGCAAAAAGGGAACTCTGCTCAGCTGTCACACGGCAGAAGACCTCGGCCTAGTGTTTTTCGCAAATCAGATCCACGAGTCACACGCTGAAGATATCCTCAAGGAGTTCCCTACACTTTTCACCGGTTTGGGGAAGCTAAAAGGCAAGAAATTCAACCTGCACATTGATCAATCCGTACGGCCGGTAGCCCTAAGGCACCGGAGGGTGCCGTTCAATTTACGTCCCCAGGTGGAGGAGGAGCTGCGAAAGCTTGAAGAGCTGGACGTGATCGAAAAGGTGTCTGGCCCCACTCCCTGGGTGTCCCCGCTAGTCGTGGCGCCCAAGCCGAAGCAACCGGGGGCCATCAGACTCTGTGTGGACATGCGGCTGCCCAACACCGCGGTGAAGAGGGAGAGGCACATCACCCCTACGATGGACGACATCGTGGCAGACCTCAATGGGGCGAAATGGTTCTCGAAGCTGGATCTAAATGCCGGCTACCACCAGCTGGAGCTAAATCCGAGTAGCCGGTACATCACCACATTCTCGACTCATGTCGGGCTCCGGAGGTATAAGAGGCTAAGCTTTGGAGTCTCATCAGCGGCAGAGGTTTTCCAAAACGCCATCCGGGAAACCCTGTCCGGGCTGCAAGGGGTAATAAACCTCAGCGATGATATATTGGTCTTCTCCAATACGCTAGAGGAACACCACTCTCACCTCAAGGCCACGCTAAAGAGACTGGCAGAATGTGGTTTGACACTACACAAGGCAAAATGGTCGTTCTACCAGGACAGTGTTGACTTCTTTGGGTACACCTTCACTCGGGACGGGCTTCTGGTGGATCCAAAGAAGGCCGAGGCCATCCGAGCTGCTCACACGCCCCGCAGCCCCACGGAAGTGAGAAGTTTCCTGGGGATGGCTACATACTGCGGGCGCTTCATCCCCAACTTGGCTGCCATCTCAGAGCCTCTACGAGCTCTCACGCGCCATGATCATCCGTGGGAATGGACACCGGAAGCGAACAAGGCCTTTCGGGAGATCAAAGAAGGGCTCCTCAACAAGACAATAATGGCGTACTTTCACCCTCGGAAGAAAACGGAACTGGTGGTGGATGCCAGCCCAGTGGGCCTCGGGGCGGTCCTCTTGCAGGAGCACAGTCATGAGGTGTGGAAGCCAGTCGCGTATGCCAGCAAGGCCCTCACGGACACTGAAACAAGGTATGCCCAGATTGAAAGGGAAGCGCTGGCCATCAAGTGGGCCTGCCAGCACTTTCACCTGCACCTATGTGGACAAGACTTTACTGTCGTCACGGATCACAAGCCGCTGATTCCTTTGTTCACTGGGCTGTCAAGGCTGGCGCCGCCAAGGATTGAACGGTGGGCCGTG
The DNA here is from genome assembly GCF_964204655.1 of Triturus cristatus. Taxonomy (NCBI): domain Eukaryota; kingdom Metazoa; phylum Chordata; class Amphibia; order Caudata; family Salamandridae; genus Triturus; species Triturus cristatus. The sequence goes on along the minus strand of NC_140580.1, from coordinate 1,112,126,634 downwards.
CAGTTTCAGGCCTATAACTTTAAGGTACTCTATCAGCCCGGGGCCCACAACCCCGCGGACTATCTGTCCCGTCACCCAGAGCCAACCCCGGCGTCGGCCACGCCAGAAGACACCTGTGGCACGGAGGCGTTTTGTTAGCATGATCACGCAAAGCGCATGCCCCAAGGCCATGACGCTGGAGGAGATTGGTCAAGCCACTCGGGAGGACCCCACACTCACACGCGTCCGCAGGGCTCTGGACAGCAATGGGTGGGCCCGCTTCATGGATGGGGCCCGCGCCCTAAGACTGGAGGTCAGCCACGCTCAACAGCAACTGTGGCATGTCCGGAGCGAACTCAGCATGGGAGAGGAAGGAGTAATCCTCCGAGGGCGCCTCATCGTGGTCCCGGAATGCCTCCAAGACAGGATTCTTGCACTGGCACATGTAGGTCACCAGGGGATGGCCAAAACCAAAGCCCGGCTTCGGGACAAAGTCTGGTTCCCAGCGATGGACTCGAAGGCTGACGAGATGGTTCGGCAATGTCACGCCTGCACCATCACCGGAGGGGAGCCTGCCCCTGCTCCCGTGATCACAGAAGAAGCGTGCGAGAAGCCGTGGGCACACCTCAGCGTGGATTTTGGAAGTTTCCCCGACGGCCGGCACATGCTGGTCGTCGTTGACTCCTTCTCGAAGTTCCCAGTTGTCGAGGTAATGGCGTCCACTGCGTTCCCCTCTGTTAAGCGGGCCTTAGTCCGGGTGTTTGCGACAATGGGGCTGCCTGAAGAAGTCAAGTCGGACAATGGGCCCCCCTTCCAGGGGCGGGAGTTCCATGAATACCTGGCCCACCTGGCGATCCGACACCGGAAAATAACTCCCCTGTGGCCCCAGGCGAATGGGGAGGTGGAGCGGTTGATGAGGACACTCAACCGGGTGCTGCGGATAGCCGTGGAGAACGGACAAGACCCGGAAGCCACTCTGGATCAGTTTCTTGGCGTGTATCGCCAGACGCCTCACAGCACAACCAAGTGTGCCCCGAGGGGATAAATAAACGTGGGCAAGACCGCACGTGGTCTTTTGCAGCCCAGAAGTATATACCAGCGAGTGTGTGTCCTTTACTGTATCACATAACGGTAACTGCGACACCAGGCCACGCCGCGCTACAAGACCTACAACAAGACAGGACTATTGACTTTGTCAATGGTTGATCGTTGCATAAGATAAATAAGCAGCAACTATGTCTTAGTTGTATAGAATATTGAAAATTCTTCAGTTCTTGCGGCCGAGGTTGCGACCTTTGAACTGCGAAAGCAGGTCCGAACCTGACGTCAGCTCAACATTCTGTGATTCAAAGCAATAAATATGTCCTTGTGTAATGTAACTGATGCTCATGTAAAACCTCCGAGTTTGCGTTACATAAAACTGACAAACGAGACTCTTTGAAGTTACACCAAAAGCGGGGACTGGTTTTACTTTTGCAGAGATAACTTTTTTTTTCACCCTGAGAGTAAAAATGGAGAGCCCGGTAGGGACCCGTCTCGGCACCTGCTTTTAAGAACTGTCGGTGCTCTGGGTACAAGTATAAGCGTGATAACGTTTGCAAAAATGCACACGTGTATTTAAAATGGTATGTGCAATTTGTGACGCCTCGAAGTAACCCCCCTCCCTTTCCCCTACTGCGTGTACTCCAACGGACACCGCTCCTTCTCCTACTTCGTCACTACCACTTTCCCTGCTCCTGTGCCTTGTCCTGCGAATGCAGCTTCTTTTCATGAAAACATTTGTTGTAAACATAACCTACATATCATGCAAAAACACATCGGTTGCCAAGGAAACGCGGTGCGCATCCGTAGATTCGTAAAACAAGCAAAGAATAGGCAGGCCTAAGAAGCTACCCTTTTCATTGCAGGGCTTGAATTGTTCGCAGTTTAACAACGCAATGCACAAGCGAGGAACAAAAAGTGTCGCAATGACTCACAACAAGTAAACCTACAGCAGGGCTCCAGTACTCTAATGCAAAGGTTACGAAACACGTGCAACCTAAAGCATGCTTCCAGTATTGGCTCACGTGACGTGGGCGTATCTGAGCGCGACCAAGGCTCGGCGAGGATGCTGAGGCCCCTGCCTGTACCTGCTTCCGCCCCAGATCCTTCAACTGCCTCCGGTCCTTATTTATTTATTTATTTATTTATGTAATGCAGTTTTATACAGCACAGACTTTATCCAAAGGTGTCAGAGTGCTTTACAATAGAACCAAGTAAGTTACACAAGGACATTTACACACTAACACTTTACATATACAAACAGGTTTATTAAACAAATTATAGGTGGCAACATTAGGTGAATACAGGTATAGAATACAAATTTACAAAGTTGAGCTCAAGTGAATGCCAAGCAGCCATGAGGTTCATGAAATGGATTGAATTATTCCTGGAAATGTCTTTAGAAGAGAAGAGTTTTAAGATCTGGTTTTAAAGTCTTGATAGAGGCGGTGGTTCAGAGGATTGGAGGAAGCGAGTTCCAAATTCTGCTGCATTGCCAGAGACGGATTGAGCCATGAATCTTTTTCTTTTGAAAGTAGGAGGCTCCAGTAGTAAGTTTTCAGCATTGCGTGAAGGTCTAGTGCCGCCTGAGATTTTAAGCTTATATGCCAGATAGCGATGGGTGGAAGTCTGCAAGGCTTTGTGGATGATACAAGCAGTCCTTAAATTGGCCTAGGTTTGATGGGAAGCCAGCGAAGAGAAAACAGTATGGGTGTGATGTGATCATTTCTCTTGTCCCCATATACGAAACGTGCAGCTGAATGGCGGATGGAATTTAGAGGGGAAAGGTGGGTTTTGGGGAGCCCAGCAAGGGGAGAGTTGCAGTAGTCCAATCTGGAGAGAACCAATGATTGGACCAAAGTTTTTAGGTCTTGCTCAGGATAGAAACGCTAAACCCACAGAGTAAGGCGCAGTTGGCAAGATGCATTCTTGGCGATGGTTTTGATATGAGAATGTAGGTTGAGCCTTTCGTCTAGGATGACACCTAGGGATTTGGCGCCGTCAACAATGATAAGTTTGTTGTTAAGTATGTTCAGATTGTCCATCCATGATTTACTTGAAGGAGGAGAGAGTGAGGTAGAGAGAAGAAGGAATTCTGTTTTGGAAGGATTCAGATTTAGTTGATGAGTTGACATCCAATCTTGGATGGAGTTGATTGTGGTGTTGATGATTGAGATGTCATGTGCGGAGGACACCTTAAGGTAGATTTGGGTGTAATCAGCATAGAGGTGATAATGGATCCTAGATTTGTTTAGGAAATTTCCCAGCAGTTCCATGTAAAGATTGATCAGGGTGAGTCCGAGTGTCGCGCCTTGAGGGGCGCTTTGTCCTACAGCCATTGATGTAGAGAGACAATTTGCTATTTTGATCATCTGAGATCTGCCCGAGAGGAAAGATTCAAACCATTTGAGCACTGTGCCTTCAAACCCCATTCTTATATTTAAAGTGTTCAGAAGAGTGTTGTGATTAACGGCGTCAAAGTCTGCGGATACGTCAAGAAGGATCAGGAGACAAGACTCCCCAGAGTCAAGTGCTTGCAAGGCATCCTCAATCATTTGTAGCAGGGCTGTTTCAGCCCTGCAGCATTGAATGAAACCAGATTGGAATTCATCAAGAAGGTTGTTGTCCTTGACATGTTGGTAAAGTTGCTTCGCTACACACCTTTCAGTAATTTTAGCAAGAAAAGGGAGGTTGGTGATTTGGCGGAAATTGTTAAGGTCATTCACATCAGCAGAGGGTTTTTAAAGAAGTGGGGTAATCTGTCCTGTTTTAAGTGCAACAGGAAGGAAGCCTTGGTTGTGGAAGAGGTTTACCAGACTGGTCCAGTAGGAAAGAGTGAAGGTGTAGAAGTCAATGGCAATGACACTAGGTATGGGGTCAATAGAATGGTTAGAAGGTTTTGTTTCTAGAATGCTTTTGAGAAGGGCATCTTCGGTGATGATGCCAAAGTTCTGCCACAAGACTATGGATTTGCGGTCCTCAAGGGGGGTAGTGTGAGTGACCTGATCCACGAGCGATTTCACTTTTTCATCGAAGAATAGTGCAAATTCTGCTGCTTTCTTGGGAGGGTCAACAAATTTGATGGTTGAGGGAGAGATGTTGGCACGTTTGATAAGGTCAAATAGCTCTTTAGGTCTGTTCTTGGCGGAGTCGAGGATGGTTCTGAAGTGCATCACTTTTACAAGGAAGATGTGTTTGTGGTAGCTCTATCTTGCGCAACGGAGATTGGAGAGATTGATGGTGGAAGGCGATTGTCTCCATTGTTTCTCCAGGTACCTCAAATTCTTCCTTTCTTCATAGAGGGATTAATTGAACCATGGTGCAGAAGGAGTGGGCCTTTTCTTTTTACTTTGTAGTGGAGCAACATTTTCAAAAGACTGAAAGACTGGTGAGACTTTGAGTGGTAAGATCATTGACATCAGAGTTGGGGTCTAAGATTGGAAGTGATATCATAGCTGAGTTGCACAGAATGTCATGGTCGATGTTTTTGGTGTTATGGAACCAGGTAGTAGTCCTTTTAGGTTGGCTAAGTGTTACAGAGTAAGATAGGTGCAGACAGAAGGAGACGAGGAAGTGGTCAGACCAGTCTACTGGTATAGTATAAACAGCAGTTAGCATATCTACTGGGGAGATAACAAGGTCAATAATCGAGCCCTTAGAGTGTGTCGGTCTTGTGCTCTGTTGAACAAGATCATTTCTTAAGAGACATGTGGCAAGCTTGTTGGCAGCTGAATCTTCCAGAGAGCCCCAGTGTAGATTAAAGTTTCCAAGAAAAAATTGTTTGTCGCTTTTTGAGTATTGGTCGCTATCAAAGGCAGTGAATTCCTCCATGAAGGTGGAGCAGTCACCAGGTGGGTGATAAATGACATGAAACCTGAAAAGGGAGCTGTGCTGTACTTGAAGCTCCAGAGAAAGGCATTCGAAGGTGCAGAAAGGGCTGTTGGGAAAAACCTTAAATTAAAAGGAGTTTCTGAAGATAACTGCTATGCCTCCCCAACTTTATCCTCTCTATCATTTCTGATAATAGAATAGTCGGTGGGGAGCAAAAGATTAAAAGTGGTATGAGAGGCGTAGTTGAACCAGGTCTCAGTGAGGAAACGTATTTCAAGATTGTGAAGACTGTTGGTGTCAGAAATTTCCAGCTTGTGTTTATGTGCAGATCTGCAGTTGTGAAGCAAACTGAGCAACTCTGAAATTACTGTTTTGGTGAAGGGGGTGTAAGGGCTATTAGGGGCGATAGGTATAATGTTCCTGAATGTTGGTGCCTGGGTAGAAAATGGCTGATGATTAGTTCGGGCGACAGTGATGATCGGTATAGTGCAATGATTAGAGTTGGCTGGGGAGGAGAAGGTATAGGGGTTGGAGTTAGAAGTATTGTAGCTAGCCAATACATTGGAAATGTTTATTGGGGACAAATTTTGTGTGCAGCTTTTTTGGGGCGTGGAACAGGGTACTCCTCAGGAGTTTGTGGAAGTGAGTGCTCGCTAGAGGGAGTAGGGTGTTGGGTAAGGTAGATATGTTAGCACTTAGGTTGGAGATGGTAGCTTCAAGCTGGGAGATAGAGTAGATGAGACATCCTAGTTTATTTTATAAGGAGAGTAGAGCTGGGCAAGGAATGTTAACTTGCTCGATGGGTTCAGGAGGGAGTTCAACTTGAGAGGGAGAGCAAAGAGAGGGGGGAAGAAGGTGAGCTGGGGTGTAGGAATATAGAGTGGAGGGAGACTCGTCAAGTGATGTCAATTGGTAGTGATTGTTGGTGCTGCTGAGGTGGAGATAAAATTATCTGGGCACACACTGAACAAAATAAAAGTATTGCATTCTAACCGAGGAAGAGAAAGCTGAGGACTGTGGTTGGAGGATGGAATTAGGGGAGGGGAAAGAAGGGAGTCACAAAAGGGCAGGAGGTCGGGGGAGGTGAAAAGAGGAAGGGGTGGAGAAGGCACGTGGGCTGGGAGAAGTGAGTGTAGGAGTCAGAAACAAGCACAATGAGGAAGTATGAGTCGGAGGGTAGTTGTAGAAAAAGTATGGTTCTTCTAGGCTAGAGGAAGGGGTAGGGGAAAGTTAGAGGTTACCATAAGGGGATAGTGGGTCGAGCAGCATTCCTGGAGAGATGGATTGGGTGTAGAGAGATGCCGGGGTTTGCTCAGGATTCAGGTTAAAGGGAGATGGAGTGGGAGTGGGGGAAGAAGGGTGTAGTGGAAAAGAAGGGAGAGCATATGGTGGAAAAGTCACTATGTGAGCTGAGAAGTCAGGCTGCTCGAAAAATGGATTGGATAAGGGGGTGATTAATCTGATGGGGGGGAATTTTATTTGGAATTCCAGGATGGTACAGAGGCGTAAATGAGAGTTCTGGCCATTGGCTAGGCTGGTGTGTTGAGGGTAATGTCCCAGTTGGGAGGGAGAGTTTGAGAGGAGGGGAAGCAGGGGTGAAAGAGGGGAATCAGGTTTGCCAGGGGGGAGGCCTGTGCCTCTTGTGAAAGCTGCCTTCTAGTGTTCTGGTGGGTAGGGGAAGGCGAGAGAGAATTGAGGGAGGAGTTAGTTGAAGAGTCTGGAGGGATTGAAGTGCCAGGGATGGAGAGAAGGGATGGAGATAGGTGGTTGAAAAGAGAGACAAGTATCTTGTGCTTGAATCAAGACCATGCCGTTGTTATAGAGTGAGATAGTGAGCGAGTCATTGCAACGAGTTGAAGGGGAGATTTTTAGTTGGTGCCCGTGTGGGATTGAGGAGGAGGAAGTAATGTTGAAGGAGTTATTGAAGAGAGTGGGTGAGATGTTATACGTGAAGAAAATGAGGGCAGTTTTGAACCTCCCATATCGACCGCTATGGTATTGGTCAACAAAAAGGGAATCAGGAAATTGTTCAAAGGGTGTTATGTTTGAGCCTTTTTACTGATTCTTTGGACAAATTGGGGGGATGAATGATCTTGAAGCAGTTGGCTACAATCTTCACTTGTTTGGTCAACATAGTTATGAAATTGAGAGGGTGAGGTGAGGTTGGTGGAGAGAAGAGGAGAGCTCTGGGAGTGAAGTGATGGCATGTAGAAGCAGAAGGAGGAGAGGGTACATAGTTTGGGGGAGATATAAGTAAGAAAGGTGAAAGGAGAGGACAGGGCGAGGGGTGGTAAACTAGCTGAAGGTAAAGGCACATTGACACAGCTGAACCTCCAGGGCAAGATATGTACCAGTTGCGGGTAGAGGCATGTTGACACAGCAGGCCTCCAGCAGTGTCGAAAGAGGGGCCACAGGGTGATGCTTCGGGGAAAACCAATAATGCTTGAGGAGCCAAGAGAAGACGTTGCATTGCAGTTGTGCTGAAAAAGATGGCAACGGTCAGGGGTGGGGAGGGACAGTACACCCCATGAGCGCTTACCGCAGTGCTAAGCCAGCAATCCTTGGTGAGAGAAGAGGCCGTTCCGTCTGCTGAACCCAAAGATCACGGGCCACCTTGTTGAGTATTGCGTTGGTGCACGATGATTGTCGGTACAGGGAGCAAGGAAATGCCTTTGGAGGTCCAGATCTGCTGGGAGGCACCAGTACTTGCCACCACCCGATAAGGCAGAGGGTCACAGGGCACAGACGGCCATGCCAACCCGCCAGCAGATCGGTAGCCACTCAAGCCAGAGCACTGGTTTGCTGTCCAGATCTTGTCAGGGTCACAGATATAACAAGTGAAGAACTCCTCAATATGTAATTTGAAGTAGGCACCAAGCGTAACAGTCAAGAATACACAGTAACCACAAATTCCTCCCTCTCAAAAATGGTTCTTTAGGAAAAATGATGCTTCGATGACTAGGGCATATCTGTCTAAAAAATAAAGGAGGAAAAAAATCCCAATGTGCTGGTCCGGCTAGTTCGAACATAAAAGGGACATTCTAACAACAGAGAGACAGCACAATGTCTGTTGTGGGGTGCACCAAGGGCACAACCAACACCTAGCCTCAAGAACTTTAACATACTGTATAGACCAACCGAGAGGCCAATCCAGAAAAGAATAGCAATGTCCGTCCCAACGTAAGAAATCCAATGGGAGGGCAAGCACCACACAATCCCCAACATGGGGAGCAGAAACAACAGCTGCTCCTTGGTCAAAAATGGCCCACCCAGGGCCACAAAGTAATACCCCAATACCAGTAGACCCAACTAAAGGAAAAAACATAGACTTCAGATTTGAAAATACCATCATCAGACTTACTTCTTGGAACATTGCTGGTATTTCAATGGTGCTTAATGGCTCATTTATAATTAAAAAGCTGCAGGAGATGGACATCTTCTGCCGGGGTGGAGAGCAAGCAGAGGACCCCAGTCCCTCAGTGAGCATTTTGCCAGTCTGCTCAAGCTAATCCTGCTGCTTCTGTCATGCTGCCTGTGCAGCTGGGAGCAGCATCTTGATTGGAAAAGGGGAGTTGGCTGAGGCTCAGGGAGCTGGTGGAGACAGTGACGATGAGATGGAGGAGCACTGAGGAAACAGGCAGAAGGTAAGTGGATCTTTTAGTTTTTTTCTTTTTACATTTATTTTAGCTCATTGACTGACACAGAGAGAAACTCGCAGTGACTTCAGCCTCAACTCCAGAGCTCTCAATCAAGGCCTATTATAAGCATTGCTTAAAACGGACCACGATTGAGAGCTTTGGCTTTAAGCCTTAAGCTCTGCTGGTTTTTTTTCAGTGCTTCTCAGTACCCCACCAGTTGAATTGGTTTGCAGCTGCCACTGGCAGAAAGAACATGATTCAATAGCTTCTTACAAGCCTACAAATTTACATCCACAGAGTCCCTGGCCAAGGAATCCCAGCCCAATGAACCTAAAACGTTCTCTTTCAACAACTGCACAACAGTTGATTGCACCTGGTTAAGCAACAACCTCAAACAATTTGAGACACATTTTTCAATGATCCGATATGGAATAAGTGACCACGTGATGCTCAAAGTGGAATTTGAGCTACAGGGCAACCAACGAGAACAAACATAGATCATCAGCCATACAAAGGGAGCAGAGGACTACACGTTAGTGAGAAGGATCAGATGGAATGCATGCAACAGAGCCAAGCTGGGGGCGTGGAAGAACGAACAAGAAAGTGAAAGAAATACCATACACTTCACACACACATTCCACAATTAAGGCAAATGGATCACGGATCCATGCACCGCCCTCCTGGGGGGAGGCAGGAGGAAACTATACAAAAGGGACAGGAAACCAAGGTTACATTTGAAATACAATGAAAGCCTAAAAGATTGCAGACACAAGTTAAGGTGGGCGTAACAAGTCAACCAGAAAGCACAAACACCTGATTCAGGGACATAGTGGACACCAGTTAACCTGGACCTCAAATGCCTCATTTGGAAGTTAAAACAGAAGCACACTGCTGGCAGAATGGATTAAAGTCTAAGAGATATCCAAGAGCAATAAACAGAAACAATTCTGGGAATACGTTGACTGCCTGGAGAACAATAAAACTGACGGCATAACTCTGCGACGGGGGAAGCATGGTTAATCCACGTAGCAAATATATACACAGAAAATCCAGACGAGACACCACGGCATAATAAGAATGGACCGTCAATTGACAGAACAAACAATGATACAGAGCCTTCCACGGTTAAGGATGCAAAGCACAGGATAAGCCGTCAGTCATGGAAATCATAAAAAAAGATAAGAAGGGAAGAGGCCCCTGGCCCCAATGAAGTCCTGGGAGGTATGTTTAAGGAGGAGCCAACATACTGGGCAGAAAATCTATCCATCCTGTTCACAAAATACAGGCTGCAAGCAGATGTAAAGGACTCATGGTGAGGATCTTGTTACTGGCAATTTTTAAGAAAGTTGAAAACACTGACCCAAAAAGTAAAGATTAATGGCCTTGCTGGATATAATAGGAAAATCGTTTGCCAGTATTCTACTAATAGAACTATTCAGATGGATTGACTAAGAAGAGATATTACCCTTCTACCAAACCGGGTTCCACAAAGGTGGATCAACAATTGACTACATAGTTGCTCTATCCTAAATAGCATGGCAAGCAAAAAAACATGTCGGGTTTGCATCCTTTGAGGATTACTCTGCCGTGTTTGATGCGGTCTCTCTTACTAAGTTATGGAAGAAACCCCAAAACGGGAACATCCCTGACAACCTCCTGATTGCATTCATCTCACTTTATAGCAGGACCGGGGTAAGAGAAAAATTTGCTGGGGATACGGTCTCCTAAAATCTCTATGCTGACTGGGGACTAAAACAAGGCTGCGTCCTTGCCCCAATGCTTTTTAACTTATATACGGCCGACTTGGGCAAGGCCCTGCAAAGAGCAAACTTAGCCACCTTAAAAATAGGGCCACAAAAGGTGCATTTATTGCAGTACGCTGATGATTTGGAAATATTAGATCATACAAAGGGGCTAGACACTCAGTAGTTTTGCAATGAATGAAACAACTTAGTGGCCAGCCCAAATAAGACCAATGTGGTGTTTTTTGGCCTCTATGCAAAATTGTCTTACACAGATGGACACTGGGGGCCTGATTCACAGAACTAACCTAAGACAAAATCCTAAACTTACTACCATTTTGGTATTCACAGAAGGCACTTACTCATTTTGGTATTCACAGAAGGCACTTACTCATTTCGGTATTCACAGAAGTTAGGACTCCTAACTATAGGACTCATAAATGCCATCTGTGAATACCAAAAGCCTTAAAATTAGGATTTTTCTCAGTTTAGTAGTAGTAAAGTTAGGAGTCCTAACTTTAGGACTCCTAAACTGAGAAAAATCCTAATTTTAAGACTTTCAGTATTCACAGAAGGTATTTAGGAGTACTAAAGTTAGGACTCCTAACTTCTGTGAATACCGAAGTGAGTAAGTGTCTTCTGAACATACCAAAATGAGTAAGTGCCTTCTGTGAATACAAAAATGGTAGTAAGTTTAGGATTTTGTCTTAAGTTATTTCTGTGAATCGGGCCCTGGGAACCTAGACCATAGCAACTGCAAGACCGTTCAATTACCTCAGGGCATGGCTCAGCGATACAGAGAAGTCATCTATGCACCAACTTAAGATGAAGTCAAAAGCACAAACGACAATCTACGCTCTGTGTAAACTCCATGGGAAACGATGTAGTGCAACCACAATGCCAATCAGGAGGGTCATAAAAGACAAACTACTGGCGACAACAGGGTCTGCACGGCAAGCATTCCCAGGCAAAATAGAGGGTATGCTGGCGAAAGCCCAGTGCCCGAGCTGCAAGCGTACCTTCAGGCTAAAATACGAATGTTTGGGCATTCAGGTGAATGCTTCTATTAGGTCCTTAAAGCTCCAACTGGATCCATGAAGGCAGTGCTCAATTCAATCTACGAAGGAAAGATCAACCCCTGAAACAGCTATATCCAAAAGGCGGCCGTGTCACTAAACCAGGCAACTGAAAATTGGACATGTGATGGTATAAATCACACGGCCATAAAGAACCCTATAAATAAACAAATCAAACAGCTAACGTGGGAAGTGGATATGGCCAGATACAAGGGCAATAAAGGGCCACCAGATCTCACTGAATCCTATGAGGCCCATAATACACAGTCATTTCAGAACCAGGCCCTGGGAAGAAAATGTCTAAAAGAGATCCAGTGGGCCAGGTCGGTACCTCTGTTATCAAAAAAGCTAAATTCAGGGTGAAATCTTTATCACTCATGATTAAGTGCAGACTTTGTACAGAGAGGAGTCCTTGTTGCACCTGGTATGTTGCTGCCCATCCTTGTTGCAACTACGACTGAAGTTACTAAAGCTGATCTTCCTGTCCAAGGGGGTATGGACATGTGCAGAAGCAGTATTAGCTCTTTTTTCCAACACCTCTCCTCCAGAGTTGGCCAAATTTGGAAAATACATGTCAGAAGTAAGATCTCTGTTGAGAGAATCCAAGCGACCCAGTGACAATAAAGATAAGAAAGACGAACTTGCCCCAGACAGCTGGCAGAGGCAGGCAAATACTTCTCGATGACCCAAGTAGACTTTTTTCAGACTGAATCATTGAGTACCTTACACTGCTATCTTGCACATCCCTCAAACTCACAACCAGAAAGGGCTGATAGTAACACTGTAATTGTGTAATAGGGACAATAAGCAATTAACTCTGCCATTTTTTGCTCTCTGCTCCAGGAAGCGTAGCTCAGTACCTATAAAAACACTGAGCAAAACCTTAGTACATAACACCATACTGCACACTTCAAATGCCAGCGAGTTGCATGATTGTAACAACTAAGGACACACCTTGAGTAACTCTTAATCATGCGAGAGAATGTTTTGGGCGCTACAACACAGTTTTAAAAATGTGTTCGTTGATGAATATAAACTCTTTAAACAGTTTTATGCACAAGTTGCACACCATAGCTCAAGAGGATAGGCACTACAAACTAGGATCGTATGCACCTTTACAACGATTTGATATAACTCCAAGGCACCATTATAACTACTTATACACGGACAAAGAAGAAACCGCAGGGAAGGGTATTCTCATTCTGTCTCTATTTATACCTCTTATTTCTAACACAGTGACTGTATTGAGTTTAATCAGGATGACGTAGCTACAATATGTTGTTTTATTTACCATTTTTGATTTTTACTCATTGTGATTGTACTTATCAGGAAATTGCAAAGATTTTAAGTAATCGCACAATAACATTTCCATTCCTTCATTCATTCATTCTACAGCATGCTTAATGTATGTCTAGCCATTGTCGTAGTTTGAGAGTGTTTTGTTTAAAACAAACCACTCCTAAAAGGCCCTCTGGACTACTGGGGGTGATTTGACTTTCCAAGAGGTGTTGGGGCCTCAAAACCACTAAGATTTATGAAATGGTACCAGGGTGGATATTTACATCTATGTTCGGTGAGTGAGAGGATGTTTAAAGTAAAGCAAGGATCTGTAGGTTGCAGGCCACATTCTGTCCAGCCCAAGACTTTCAGGAGCCAGTATATGGCTGCACAGTTGAGTGCTGGGATGTCCCACAGGTCATGAGATAAAGGTCATCTCAGCCTAGAATCCTTTATCCAAAGAAAGGGGCTTGTGGTCGTTTTCCGATAACATTCAGAGCTAAGGACACCCTCAGTGGTGGTGGGAGAGCTACTCACGCTGAGAAGTGAGTTCTCTGAAGCACTCTGTGCTGACCATCTTGGATGAGGTCCTGATGCAAGGAGACGGAGAAGGACCAGCTAGACTTCATCTAAGGCAAACTAGGGAAAGTGGCTGACCTTCATGAAGGGCGAAGCTTTGCCTGAGTTTGCAGGTGAAATTAAAGTCCCCACATCACAAATAGAAACCCACAGGGGAGTGGGGGAGAGAGTGGAGCAAGGGTGATTCTTGTGATTTTGTATTCTAGTTTACTATTAATGAAAAGAGTGGAAAGACGTGAACTAGCATGTATGACATATGGTATTGTGACAATCAATATTCCAAGTGTTCATGCAGTGGAAAGAGCAGGGTACCTGTGGTGGGAGGTTCATTTGAGAGTAAGACGAGCCCCAATGACTTCTTGGAATTAGAGCCATTGAGCAAAAGGAAAAAGGCCAAGCCCCTTATGTGTATTGTGGTTAGCTCGGGTGGATTTCACCCCCAGTACATTTCTGAAAAACAGACAATGCCTCCAGGCACACATTCACTCCCCTCAAGGAAAGCGACGTTTACTACTTGCTTACAGTGCTGAAACCTTCCAATCACTTCATCGAGCCGTTACCTCAATTTAGCGTTAAGGAGATCAAATCGTCTATCCTTCCATTATGCACCAAGATTATAAATGCCTCACTCCTTCAAGGAATTATCCCTGACTGTCTACAAGTAAGGCAGCTAACCCCCATCCTAAAAAAACCACCATCAGATTGCTCAGACTTAAACACTGACTGTCCAATCTCCAAAATTCCCACTCTGGCGAAGCTTATTGAGAAATGTGTACAGATCCAACTCTGCAACCACACAGATTATTACCAACTCCTAGACCAATAGCAGTCTGGTTTCCTCCAAGATCACAGCACATAAACAGCACTCACACACATAGTGGATCATGTATTATCAATGTTGGATCAGAATGAAGCGTGTCTACTTATCCTCCTTGACTTATCAGCGGTTGACACGGTGAAACACGACAATCTTCTTAACCTCCTTGAAAGAAGGATGGGGTTATCAGGGGCCGTCCTTGAATGGTTTACTTTATTCCTCCATAACAGAACCTAAATAGTCATGGGCAACTCTGTTCAAGCCCTCTGCGGTCACCCTGGGAATCCCACAGGGATCTGCCCTCTCTTCAATTCTCTTCAACTTATTCATAGAACCTTTAGCAGACTCCTTGTCCTCCTACATTCATTATCACATGTATGCAGACGACACACAATTGTACCTGAAAATCTCCTCCCCTGATGACCTCCCAACCCTCAATGCTATTCTTCAAAATACTCAGAACTGGCGTGCTCTCAACCATCTCAAACGTAACACCATCAAAACAGAATTCCTTCTCATTACTCCACCCAAACACAATCTCAAGATCGACCTTTGGATGAAGCATCTAACTGCCCTCAATTGTACACCTCACTTTGTAAATTCTGTGAGATCTCTGGGAATTATACGAGACAAACATCTGCATATGCAAAGCCACATCAGTACCACCACCAAAGGATCAAACTACCATATGAATAGCCTAAGGAAATGAAAACCCTTCCTTCCCAGGACAACCTTAAATCTGTGGTCCAAGCCCTAGTTATCCCCAGGCTCAACTACGTAAGTGCTATGCTCAGTGGCCTGCCCAGATACAAGCTGGTCCCTTTACAGGCCTCTCTTAACGCTGCGGCCAGACTTGTCACCAGAACAAAATTAAACAAACACATCTCCCCTAATCTGAAATCCCTAAACTGGCTCCCTCATGATGCACAAAATCATCTAAAAATCGCTTGCATGACTCATAAAGTCCTACATGTCAATACGCCCAGATATTTGGCACAAAAGCCAAAATTAGGTGGCAGATGTAGATCATCATGAAGTACCAGCTACCTGCTGCTGAAACCACAGATGTTCTGCAAAAGGAAACGTGCAACAGAGCTTTTTTGGGCATTGCACCAAAAATGTGGAATTCTCTGCTGAAGGAAATCCATCTGATTCTTTCTACTGCCTCCTTCAAAATAGAAGTGAAAACATTTCTGATGAACAAATGGTTGGTCTAAAATTGAAATCATACCCTATATCGATTGAGTGTATTCTTATTTTGTTGATCAAGACTACTTCCTTCTGATCTCCTAGGGAGGTGGCGTCCTTCAAATTGTTATTCTTCTATGATTGTATTTATGTTGTATCTGTGTTTTGTTACTGTTTATTCACTCCTCCCCTCTTTAAAGTGCTCTGATACCCTCACGGGTCATGTTCATGATATATAAAACTTTATAAATAAGTAAATTGGGCCAATAGTGCATTTTCCAGCTCCTAAACACTTAAATTGTATAAAACCCAGAGGTTTTGAAGGCACACTAATGAAATATTTCCTTCTGTTGTGCCAGAGAAGCATAACCTTCTATATCAAAACTTTGAAAACTGGTGACGAAATGACAGAGTTTTCAACATACCGTCCCTTACAAATTGGCTAAAATGATATATGTATTGCAAAGGAATACCAGTCAAGGTGTTACTCCCATATGAATGATCTTACAGGTTGCAAGTTCCATAGTTTGAGTTCACTGCACTATCTCTCCAGTGCACACACGTGTCACCCTTGTATGGCCAGTGCATCCACATGGGAAGACACAAGGTTCTCCAGCTCTGCCTCGTGTGTGTGTGTGGGGGCAGCAAGGAAGCTGTATGTTAGGGTATAGCTGGCCAACCCTTCCACCTGCCTCAGCACATGCATTTGTCATTTATAAACCATTTGTCTTGGAAGAAAGGGATTAACTGTTCCCATGATGGCTGCCTTGTGCAGTCTCCAGGATGTGAATCAGACAAACATAATAGTCAGTGTTCTAACGCAGGTTAAATGCACAGGCTCGTTTGTTACTTCTCAGAATCAGAACCACAGTAATTTCAAGAGTTAGCTGGCTCACGATGAGTCAATAGGTGATGTATGTCACTGCACAAATACAATAGTTCCCTCCCTCATTATCTCAGTGTTACAATTTTGTTTAAGGGCTCAGAGCTATGATTCATGACATTTTATACAATACAACCGACTAAGTGTTATGATTTGTAACATTGGCGACATAATCTAGCAATGACATTGACCTTTGTGAACAGATTTTACACTGATCAGTCTGTAAAGACTGCTAGTTGTTCTGTTAATATGGAGGACTGCTGAAGAAACCTGCCCTTCAATATGGCTGAACATGCCTCCCGAGTTGGTTGCATTCAAAATGTGGAGAGTTAGGGTGGACTTGTAGATTGGTCTGCAGGCTAGCTGCAGCAACCACTTAATAAGCACAGGGGGTGCTCCAGATGTGCTAGGCTTGTTGTAGGTACAAAAATAGTAACCGTGACCTCCGGATGCTGCATCCATCAGGAAAGTGGCCTTCAGAGTGACTAAATAAAGTCCTGAGGGGCATATTATCAAGCGCGGCGTTAAAATTATCGCCGTGCCGCTAAAACGGTGATAATGGGCTTGATAATATGCCCTGGAGAATTCCAATAGAAGCCCATGTTGACACCAGAACATTGGTTTCTATTGGAATTCACAAGGGCATATTATCAAGCCCATTATCGCTGCTTTAGCGGCAGTTTTCTGCCGCTAAAGCGGCGATAATTTTAACGCCGTTTCTTGATAATATGCCCCTGAATATGTTACCCATCTTTCATACATGTGCGGTAGCCAAGCAGGTGTGGCTCTCTTGAATTAGAGGCCTACGCCCCCACCAATGTTTACCCTAGTGACTTCTCAACTATGGGAGTTACCAGGCTCATTGGAATCATCAGTGTAACAGGAATACCGCTGCTCAGTGGAATTCCACCTGTCTACAAATGGCATAATGTCGAAAAATATGTGGGAATCGGCCTTGTAAATCCAATTTCAACTTGATGTGCTTCAAAATCTTTTAACGCCCGTTCCCCTTACCAGAAACTCTAGGACCCCAGTAGCGGCAAATGTGGGAGAGGGAAGAAAATAAGATGTTTTTGGGAGAGTAGTAATGAAGGTGTTAGCCTCATCTACTCATTCACAAATCTTTTTTTTTTTAATTTTATTTTTGAAACTTTAGAGCAAAACATACAGCTGTATTCCAAAGAGTGACAATGAGTACATAAAATCATCATTATTGATACATAGAAGGCGTGGAGTAGGAAAGGCAACACATTGCAGGCATTGTTGGCGAGAACAGCATCACAGAACCAGTGCAAAACAACATCCAGTTACTCACCCAAAGAAGTCAGCGCATGGCTCCCATATTCCAGGGGGGGGCCCTCAGATACAACACATCCCACAATAAGAGCACATCATGTCAGTCGGATTTGCGACCCACATCTACAGCACCCACAGTGCCAGCACACCATGTCAGCAGCCCTGGGCAGCCACTCCTGCCAGCACCCGAGGCTACCAGCCCGAGATCACCCAGCTGACAGCACGTCGTCCGTGGCAGTCGCCTCAGCAAGACTCATTCACAAATCTTCTCCTGGGACTATTGAAACTGACAGCAATCATATTCTTGATGACATCACGTTTCTTTAATCTCATCATACACCCGTACTTGTAACTATACAATAACAATGCATGTTATAGTGCCAGTAATTGAACACTAACTTCTCCTTGTGAGGATGTATGAGTCCCACAGGAAATACGTTTTCATCCAAACATATGAGAGGTCTTTCCATGCATTGCTATGGTACGTTCTTGCCGGTTTTATAGCTCCCAATCTACTATTAGTCTGGCCTCGTGGCGGAATTGCCCATCTAGCTGGGCCGGACAGGCCTTTTATGCCACCGGGCAGGGCGGTGTTTAGGGCACAGATCCGCTTCTGGCTCCCCTGCCAGTTTCCCCAGTATCCAGGGGTAGGTTGCATAAGGCACCGGGAGGCTAGAAAGAGAGAGGGAGAAAAAGGAGGGAGGGTCAGAGTAAAAAGAAAACGATTAGAGAGTGAAAGAGAGGGAGAATGGATGGTTGGACAGAGAGAGAGAGTGGGGCCTGCTTGAGAGTTTTTGCCAGGGCTGCTTCTGGTTCCCCAGTCCAGCCCTGTAATCTAGGGGTGCCTTTCTCCACTCTTCTGAGGTTTCCATCACACATCAGAGTCTTGAGTAGTCTTGTTATGTTATATTAAAAATATTTATTAAGCGCGCGTACACCAAACGGTTTCATGGCGCTGAGAAAAAAAGGGGAGGCGGCATCGACAGGACAGTTAGCTTACTCATATGCCTGAGAAAACAGTCCTGACATGATATCTTTTAGTTTCGTTTTCTGATCTGTCTCGAGGCTGGGTAGCAATATCTTATTTTATGAGCTGCGGGGGTTGATGTTGGCATTGGAGAGTTGTGGCCAAAAGCCTTTACCGATTGCGGTTGGAAGCATGGTTCTTGCTTGGTGGTTAGAGTTAGTTTAACAATAGTATGGACAGCTCTATTACATAGTTAAGAACTATTTGGCGTGCCCTGTGTAATGTGTGCATTGTGTATATAATTGTAACATGTGCACATGAAATACTGTGGAATTTGTTTTTTTGTATTTGTAATGCGATTTTTACTTACTGGAAAGAGTTCCGTATTGTGCTAGATGTAAAGTTAGAATCTCAGATGATTGGCTTCCAAAGTGACCATGTAACTGACCACACTGATTGGAGCATTCTTATGTACAATAAAAGGTCGAATAGGGGATGGAAGGTAATAGGCAGCCTCCACGCTGGCAGATTTATCTTGGTGCGGGTGCAAAATTCTAACCAATACTCTAGTTCTACCCATGTGAGGATTACAGTATCACCATATGGTATATTGAAAATGTATGTTAGGAGTCCACAAGTCTACCACAGTGGCTTAGAAATCATGGCAAACAACAGACCTTAGTGAAAGAAAGCAGTGATTTTCTGAGAGTTCCTGCTAAAACCACCAAGGTTTGGCTTCACTAACTTTTCTTGTAGAAGCCATGAATCCACAAACACAGCGAGAGCGCTGACCATAGGGAGAAGGAAAGCATACACCTTTTAAATGTCTGATGAATGGATGGTGTAGGTGGGGGAATGTTTAAAGATAGTGTCATGGACACTGTAAAGAGCCTTAAACTTTATTAGTTCTACCAAGTAGCAGCCAGTGGGATGTTCACGGGTAAGTGTATCATGGCTATATTTGTTTACATTTTCAAGCAAACTGGAAGTTGTATTTTGCATGCGCTGATGGCAATATTCAGATCAAGGGTGTTCTAGGACCCAGGTTGGTTCGATGAAGTTCTGCATGCAATTGGGTGAAGGCCATTAACTGGAATATTAGGAGCAATGTCAGCTGTTCACAAAAGAGCCAACCAGGGAAGAATAAAAGAGAGATCGAGGTCCAGCAATTGGTTCGACTCGCCTAGCAAAGAACACACTGTAGGACAAATTTGCAAAGCTAAAGGCCAGAGACAGTCCTTCCCAGAAGGTTATCATGACTGAACATTCTCTCCTTTGGAGGCTTTGAGCGCATGTGAGGGGATAGCCAATTCTTCTGTGCCTAGGTGTGATGGAAGCGGTCGATCTTTGGGTTCAAGTGTCCTTCCAGCCTCTCTGTACTTTGCTTGTCATGTGTGTAAATGCACCAGTTGAAACAGAAAGAATGGATGATTTTATTGAGAAGGTGAGATGAACTACTGAGCCTGACTTAATGCACTTGTTGGAGAGATCTGTATGTCACATTTTTCAGACTCCTCTTAGCTCTTCCCCTTCTGAAGTTGAAGAGTCCTACTGAGATGGGAGGTTGTTTCAGGCCATAAGGGCAGTTCAGTATCTGGTGACTATTACTGTTGGATATTAAACAAGCTTGATAGAGCATACTGTCTCAGCACTCTTACACAAACCATGTGAACTCAGAGCGCCCTACCATACCAGCTACCAATAAAGGATTCATGTTGCTTTTTACGGATGTATCATCATAAGGTTGGAGACAATATTGCAACACCTTTCACCATTATCATCACTGACAGCGGATGAAGAGATGGAGTCTTCCTGCCAACCTTGGTAGGGCAGTTGAGAGGCCACACCCTGCTATGTGACTACCCGTCTGCCTGGAGTAAGGGCTTGGACCACGTCTTAATCATACAAAGGTCTTGCATTCAGCATGGCACCACCTGAACGGTGTTACTTTCTGCACAGCATGGGGGGTATCCACGTTCTGACCGCCGCTCCCAACCAATGTGATATAGGAATATCAATGGCGAACCATATCTGCTTTTTATGCCTTTCCTCATAAACATCTTCCAGGGCAGTCAACCTACAAAGGACGGTGTTTCACATTTTTGTGCCATTCGGGCTCTAAACTCCAACTTTGCATCTCAAGCGGATACTAGCGCGTCACCAGGGTCTGTGAATAGCGGCAGGCTCAGCTGTGCCGTGCTGCATGCCGTATTATTGGCAGAATGTAATTGCCTGCAATGGTAGAAGTTCCTCGTTTACCACTCCAGTCCCGGCACAATAGAATGGGAGGCTGTCATAAAAGAGTCCGCCAGTTGGGCGCTGAATAGATTTCTCTGCTGAGCAGGTAAAGGGATTTAATTAAAATTGGGGCTTCTCAAAATAGAGATGCTTATGAAGACAGCACAGGTTAGCTTTGTTCTACTAAAGAGCTTAATAGAGTCTTAATGGATTGACCTATCATTCGATTACATGACTTGCATGCACAAAGCCCATAGCGTTTAGGCCGCGAGGGTGGAGGGGATGTGGGGAGGCTTTTATCGTCCGCATTCCCTTAAGCGTTTGTAATTTATCGACAGCTTTCTCACAAACAAAAGCATCTCTGAAGCAGACGAACACTCGAGGGCATGAAGCATTCTCAGGCACGTCTGTGGGTACGCGCGTGCGGCGACGAGGGCGCTTTGTCAGAGGAAGGAAGCGCTGCAACTGTGTCTCCTTCTCCAAATTAAATGAGTCAATGTTATAGGGACAACATTCACTCTTCGTTGTTGGAATGAAAGTATTAGACAAATGTACAATTAAATACTGAATAGGGTCTCTCTCAGACCCAGGTGAGTTCCACGAATAGAGCAGCTTTAGAAGCCATCCCAATATTTATCAATATTGTATTTCTCAAGAGTGCAAGCCTATTAACATTCCTCTAAATGAGGTGTTGTACTGAATCTTTAACTAAAACAGAGGGAACAAGGGCTGTTATGTTGATGTGCTCAGCCAAAATAAAATAAATAAAAGGTGCTTTGTTGATATACTGAACAATGCAAAATAAAAAGAGTTATGTTGAAATTCTGAACCATAACGTAAGAAATAAGAAATAAGAAGTGTTAAGTATGTCTGGGCAAAATCTTTTTATGCCAGCGTTAGGTCATGAATTTTGCATAATGCTTGTTATGCGTTTATTGCCAAAATTACGTCACTGTGCATAATTATGTGAAAGTCACAGATAGAAATTTACCATGAATATTGGGTTCACAGAAACGTGGTCCGATTTCGGCATGATAGTTTCTAATTTTTTAAAATCTTTATGCCCCTCCCCAAAAATACTAGGAAAAACAATAGCGGTAAATCTGAGCGAGGGAAGACGTGGAGATATTTATGGGCACTGGTATAGAGGGCTAAGACTTATCTAGTCATTCACAAACCCTTCTCCGGAGACGTATTGAAATTGATAGCAATCATTTTCTTGATTATATCACATTTTCTGAATCTAATATTATGCTGCAAATTTGTATTTTTTGCAATAACAATTTATGTTCTATTGTCAGTATTTGAATACCTCCTCCCTATAGGCATATTATTTCTCCTTGGGTGGATCTGTGAGTCTCAGCGGCGGTTCCTCCGCTACGGCGGAGGAGCGTCGCCCCATTACTCTTAGAGCAGGGAAAAGGGGAAAAATAAAACGATAATAACCTTGTTATTATCGTTTCATTTTTGGTTTCTGCGGGCTCAGTTAGGGCGGGGCTGGTGGCTCAGGGTGGGAGGAGGAGTGGACTGTGTACACTTTAGTGCAAATGCCTGCTTGGCCAGCCGTTTTGGCCACACGTTGCATATTCACCACCAGGCTGTAATGGACAGCCTGGTGGGAAATAGCCACAGGCTACCTGTCCTGATTTGAGCGCCGTTCCACGCAGCTCAGACCAATCACAGCGCTGCATTGCAGCTTTGTGATTGGCTCCGGGGAGCCTGGGTGTTGGGTGCTTCCTGCAGCTTCTTCCGGAATGGAGAAAGGAAGAGCAAAGACATGGAGGAGAGACACTGACGTCGGAAAAGAAAAGTGTTTTAAAATAATATTTTTAACGCACACCCCTCCCTCCCACCCCCGTTCCCTACCAGCCGCCACTGGTGAGTCTCAAAGAAAGGAAGTTTTCATCAAATTATATGAGGGGACTTTCCATGATTTTTATGATATTTTATTTATATAGCTCATAATCTACTATTAGTATGGCGTCATAGCACAATTGCCAATCTAGGTGTGCCTTTACCCAACGCACTGATATTTTTTAGTTTTGTTTTCTTATCTGTCTCTTCACTGGTGGCAATATGTTATTTAGTATGTTCGTTATATTTGTAATGCGGTGTTTCCATACTGGGGAGAGTTGCGTATTATGGCAAACGTAGATTTAGAATCTCTGATGATTTGCTCCTAAAGTGACCATGTAGCTGACCACACTGACTGAAGCACTCTCATGTGCAATGGAAGGCAAACCAAGCAGTTGGTAGAGCATTAGCAGATGAAAGGCGATGCTCAGGTTTTCCACAAAGGTATTCACTGAATACCATGTATTCATGGTAAAAATGTGCTGCAGATGTTGGTGTTATGGGCCCCACCAGCGAATGTATGGATAGTGTACGTGTGTGAGATCTTTTAGTCCGTGGTAGTAGGGAGGGATTTTGCACTCCGCGCTGCATCAGTTTTTCTGCAAAAAAAAAAGAAAAAAAGAAAAAGAAAAAAAAAAGAAAGTGAGCTGCTGTTGTTCGTGGTGCTTTTGTTTTTTGACATTTCTTTAGCACAAAATTCGTTCTTGTGTCAAAAATTGAGACAAGGACCCATTTCTCACTAAAATATAATGTAAAATGATGGATTTGAATTTCATTTCACTAATTATATGTCATTTTGCATACTTTTGCTTTATATTTGCTTAAATAAGCAATAGCTAATTAGTAGAATTTCACACACCCCAAGTGTTAAATCGAGGTGCTGAATTTGCTGCCGAAACAAATGAAACAAGCATCAGCAAAACCAATAGATCTGGATTACATTTTGAGCCCTGACTAAAACGTAAAAAAGCCTGCTGTAGAGGAAAAAACAGAACAGCAAATGATTGGATGCATTTATGAGAGCAAGAATTTCAGGTTTGATGATGCAATGCAGCACACCTTTAATGCAAAATATTCCCTAATGCATTGCAAAGCAAGCACTTCATAGGAGATGAGGTGAAATGACACTGCAAATAGCCAATAACAGTAGGCTAGAGACAATACTTCTCTGGGTGGAGCCAAACTTCATTCTATGTATTTTTTAGTTGCTAAAATAGGTGGTGTAGATAACCACACCTAAAAATAAGTGTCATAATAAAATACCCAACCATAATAAAAGAAGAAATGTGTTACTAAATTAGATATGATTGACGTAGAATTTTTGAAGAAATAGTGATATGCAACTGTTAAAATGCCTGGGGAATGGTCCAGACTCTCAGGGCTGAGCGCCTCAATAATGTAGCAAGTGATCCCCTTGCACAGTTTCTCATACTAAGGTCACTGGTAATTCTGTACTGGTAGGGGATAACTGGGCCCCTAAAAGTGGGACCACAGGGACCCTCTTAGAAGACATGCATTGCTGGCAAACCTCTGGTTCTTCCTAACACCTTGAGCTGCAACCTACGTTTGGCAGGTGGAGTCTCTCGGTGAAAGACAAGGGAGTTTAGGTACCACAGATCTCGTATTTCTGACTAGGCCTTTACTCATGTTACTGCCCACATAATAATTAAATGGCCTCTTGGAATAAATGTCTATATGGCTTATATGGCATCACAGTCTTTCAACCCCTACATCATATCATATAAAAGTATAAACAGAGCAGGTTGTGCATTTAAGTTCAAGTTACATACAAAAATGGCTTGACGCAAGTTTGTAAGTTAGTTCATAAATTTTACAATTATTTAATAAATTCACTTGCTCATGCATTATATTACTCAATGTTGGTTTAATACAGGGATGAGTAAATCTCACTCCAGGCTCGGGGACATTGCATTCTAATCTAGGGCAAGGATTCCATGAAAAGTTTGGGTTATGCACAAACTCAAGTATTTTGTTTCTTTGTAGTTATTGTCAAATATCTCTCAAATTCCCTTAATAGAAGCAAGCTCTGTCGATAGGTAATCTAGTGGAGGATCCCACTTATTTGAGTGATTATTGGCCTCTACATGGTTATTGGATTAAATTAAGGTCTCTACCTACTGGGTTACAACTGAGAAGATTCATACAAATAGAGGACTAAAGCACGGTGCATTTTAGGACACCTGTTTTTTAATCTCTACTTGGCAGACATTCATGCAACCTTGTCTACCCCAAGAGCATTTCCCCAAAGATAGCAGGAATAGCAGTCCAAGCATTACAATACGTATATGATCAGTTGTGGCCAGAATGGCTCACGGTTAGGCGAGCGAGGGGTCGCGCTGGGAGTTGGGGTTCAATAATAAAAAAAATATTTAAAACCTACCTGTCTGCAAGCCCGGGTTACACGTCTTCACTGCTCCTGCTCTTCTGCCTCTGGCAGGAACAGGAAGCAGGCAGCCTCCCTCCCCTCCCCTAAGTCAATAACAACGCTTCACTGGACGCAGCCCAGCCAGGGGCTGTAGGGGATGGCATGTTGTCCATGTAGGCTGCAATGCAGCCTGCATGGAGAAGTGCAGAGTGCGCACGACTGGTCTGGGCGGCCCAAGAGGGCCGACCAAACCAGTCATGTGTACTCAGGAGCAGGCAGCTCCCAACACCCGCCCGCCCGCAATGCAGAAAGCAATATACAATGGTAGTAACCAAAAGTTATTACTATTTTATGTTTTGGCTTTCTCGCACTGCGAGAAAACAATGAGGCGTCGCTCCTCCGCCCTAGTGGAGGTGCTGCCCCTGTAAATGATTCCATCTTATTAGATTCAACACCCATTGGTCTACAAAGATCCTTTGCCACTTTGGTGAAGTTCTGTAAAATAATAATAGTTTTTGGTTGTAAATTCATTAAAAGGATACATTGTATGTGGAAAATTAAAAAATGGAAAGTGTTAAATCATACAAATATTTGGGTGTTTGGCTAAAAAAGGAGCCACTATAAAATCCATCTAAATTTGTCAGAACGTATAGCCATCACATTGATTTTATCCTTCCAGAAGCTTTTAAATAATTAAACAGGCCCAGATCTGTTGGTGCTATGTAAGGTAATAAGAAGCAAATTCCTTCTGCAACTGACCTTTAGAAACTTGGACTTCAGAAGCAAGCTCAGTAGTGGTCTAGATGGAGCTCACTGCAGGAGTTGCCATTGCCTTTTTCATCGCCCAGATTCCACAAAGGCAACTCAAACTCGCCTTGAATTTAACTTAGCGAGCCAAGATTTAACTTAAAACGCTGAATTTGTAGTGTTCTGTATAAAGTTCTAATTAGCCAGGGAAGGTACCCTGAAACATCTTTATGGGAAAGTCTTAAAAAGGCAATGTTCCTTGGAATAAATTCTCAGATGTAACACTGGGCGGGTAACATCGCTCCGCCAGCGACGTTTGCGTAGATTTGCCTACTCCGCACTCTGTTGCACAACGCGGAGGTAGGCAAAACTCTGACTCCGTGGCTGAGCGGAGTTAGCCAGCCCCTCTACCCTCCAAAATTATTTAAAATTTAAAAAAGAAGGCACTTACCTGCGTGGCTGCCTCCTCCCCTGCCTGGCCGCTCTCCTTCCTGCTCCTCGCGTCCTTCTTCAATGAAAAACCCTTGTGTTGTACATGTTGCGCGTGCACATGCGCACGCGCAAGACGTACAACATAGGAGTTTTTTCATTGAAGAAGGACGCGAGGATCAAGAATGAGAGTGGCCAGGCAGGGGCAGCGGCAACCAGGCAGATAAGTGCCTTCTTTTTAAAATTTTAAATAATTTTGGAGGGGGGGAGGGAGCAGAGCGGAGCTCCACAGAGTTCTTTTCAAACTCCGTGTAGCTCCGCGTAGAGGCACTACGCCAGGTCGGCCCATCGTTGATGCAATCCGTTGCTTAGAAGAGCAAGAGCTCTGGAAAAGACATCTCCCCATCAAGCAGTTTCTGGAGAAAGTGACAATTTAAGGAGGCCACTTTAAAGTTACACTTTCTTAAAATAGTACCACCCTTTGCTTTTCGGAGTATCTGGTGCATAACCTCTTTGTCCTTTTTTTAACATAGTTTTAACTCCAATTGATAATTTTTGAGACTTTGCTAATATTCAGTCCTTTTGATTTTATTAATATTCATTGTGTATTTAAATTAGTCATCAAGGGTATTCTGACACTATGCAAGTTGTAATGACTTTAATTAATCGTACAATGAAACATATTTATATTTCTAATCCCCTTCTGCCATGGGAATGATCATATAGGGGAAGGAATAAATTACTTTCCCAAGAGGAATGGCACTTTGAACGCTGCATAAGCTCGTGGGGTTATAGGGAAAGGGGATCCACCATGGGGTAAAATCTTTTCCACTTGGAGGTGTTAAAAAAAAGAAAAGAAAAAAGCACCTATCTACAAATGTGATAATATTTTGCCCATGCACAAACTTGCCCCATGTACAAGCGCATATGGATCACCTTTGGAAGCCTGCAACTGTTGCTTGTTTTCAAGAGTTCTCTGGAAACATTTTTGCAAAATTCAATATTTGGAAATGTGCATCCTTGAGAGGTCATAAGCCTCTAGTTATAGATTTTCAAATGTTTTGTGCATTTTGCAGTTTTTGAGGTATATATACCATCTTGGATTTTCTAATTGAACTCTAACAAACCAGTCCCAACCAGATCTGATTCGATTTATGATTGTTATAAATTAGATTGGACCCATAATTAGCCATAAACCTATAATTAAGATAATTTTAAAATTAAATGTGATGGGTAGATAACTGGTATGCTCATATTTGCTGTAAAAGGACACAGCAGCCATTCGTGCAATCGCGCCGATTCAAGATGGCCGCCTCTAGCTAATCTAATCATTTTAACACTGGCATTTTTATTTTCTATATAAAGATGACATTTTGGAATAGGAAAGTGCTTGGAACAGTACCTTTTGGAGCCTGGTACAACAAGTGGAGCTGAGTTTCATCGAGGTGAGCTGCTCTCCGGTGGCTGGTGTGCTTCTGTCTCAGGAATTCCTGTCAGAGGGGTGGAGAGCAGCTTGGGAAAGGGCGAGGCTGAGGCCTAGGCCACTCCCACAGCAGGATTTAGCTGCTGCATTCTGCTTATTCAGGCTGTTTTCCTCATTTATCAGTATTGTTCTAACAATATTGCTTTTGACTGCTACTTTATTGCTGCCTCCATTTATTTCTTTATTATTTATGGAGGGAAAGCAGTCGCACAGTATGTCTTCTAAACGGAAACAAAATGTTTCTCCACCGCCTGTTAAATCTAAATTAGTGGATATTAATAAACCTTCACTATCCACTTTAATGGAGGAACTTCAAGCTGTGCGTTCTAATACTGATAGTATCGCAACTGAGATTAAAAATGTACGTAAAGATATGGCGGGTCTTTCTATGAAGGTCTATGACAACACTATTAAAATTCAAGACAATAAAGCTAAAATTACCATCTTATGCAAATTGCAGCCAAAATTGATACTATTATATATGGAAAACCGCTTTAGACAATATAACCTGCAAATTTTTAATTTACCAGAAGATGTGGAAGGTATTGACTGGAGGGTCTATTTGAAAAACCTAATTCCTGGTCTTTTGTGTATTAAGTTTCCTGAAAAATTTGAAATTGATAAGGCACACAGCATCCTCTCTCATCGCAACCCAAGACAAGATATGCCAAATGATTTTCACAGTGTCACGTCATCACCATCTAATTTTAAAAAGAAAGGCTGCCAGAGATATCCCTTCATTAATGGTCAATGGGAATAACATTTTCATTCATCAAGACTTTTCTAAAGAGACAGTCAATATTCGTAAGGAATTTGCAAACCTTCGTCCTCGGGTAAGAAATGCTGGTTATAAATATGGCCTGTTTGATCCGTCTACTATGCGAATCTGAAAGGATGGGTTTTCTAAATCTTTTCAACATCCTGAAGATCTTCGCCGTTTTCTGGATTTTCAGTCTCAGTCATCGATGGAAACTAATGAAGCTACCACATGAATTAATTGTTGATTGATTTTTACTATACGAAACAAGTAAGAGAGGGAAGGGACAAAAATACTCCTAGTCCCCTAAGGATACTTTAAACAAACAAATGGAGGAGTATAGTCGGAAGACCAATCAACAGTCTCCAAAGTGCTGGGAAAATAAGCAGGGCGCAAAGAGTTCTCTCTTTTGTAGAAGACCCCTCACTCACCAACCTAGTTGGTGACATGCTTCATCATCGGTGTCCCACCCGGAAAGCCGAGTGCCATCCGGGTGTGCTTCGACACCTGAATTACAGTGGAGCAGGTAGTTTTTTTGTGAACAGTGTGTTAAAAATGAGCCAGATATACTCACTAGGAAATTTTATTCTGGAGCAACTGGTCAATCTTAAAAACGTTGGTGGGATACCTTACTTGGTTAAATTGACCGATGGTATCTAAAAGTGAAATGTGATGATAAAAAGGTCTACATGTTTCAACCTATATGATAGTATTATCAGGTTTTCGTCAGGACCAATGACGTGACCCGAGTGGTATACACACGCTAAGGTGTACCCTACCCTTGATCACTTAGACCTAACCGTCTACTCACAGTCAGGTGTCCTGTCATCCCATTCGAAGACAGGTGAAATCTGTAAGAAACAAACACAACATTACAAGCAGACGCGATGGTACGTATGTAATACAGTGTATCTGTTGTTAAAAATGCTCCTTGTGCTCCCAGCAGAGTGCGATCATTGACTCATATAATCAGAGGGTACAACGATCAAGGTGCATCGATAATTCAGTAGCCATTTCTGTTACTGATAACTCAATTATGACCCATTCATAGCCATAAATTGTAAAGGGTGTAAAATATCCCATTTTATGCCAATGCATAAAGTTAAGTCCGCAGGATATAAATTGTACCTGTGGAAAACTAATGCTGACCCACTCTCATCAATCATTCGCCGTGGGTATGCTCGCTCTCAAACAGAGTCTTGAGGGTGTGTATTACTTAGCATGCATGCTAAATTGTCTTAGCGTGAAGTTGTGGTACGAGGGAACAAGGAAGGAGAAAAAGGTGCTTACTAAGCGGCGCGTAATAGCGTGCCTCATGGGAGTCCAGGCCGTGGTGCTGGCTCTGAAACACAAACTGATGAAAAGTAACAAAGTGCTAGTAGCGGTGTAAGGGCTAAAAAGGTGACGCATTAGTTGTAAGTCGAAATATAGTGGAGCGCTGTACTTACATAGTGGAGCCAGTCACCATCAGTACGCCTACCCTAAGCGACCCGTGTGTTCTCCCCGAGGGCTGCTGCAACCGGGCGTTTCAGCGGCATTAAAAGAAAAGCATTTCCTGGAAACGGGGGCGTGGTCAAGAGTGTCATATGACCGACGTGCGTGTGATTGCGCGGTTGACATGGTGATACGTAAACAAGTAACAATCGTGCTTTATTGAGCAAACAATGCTAGATCCCGAATCGGCTAATCGCAGATCGAAGGGATTAGTAACGTTTGTGATTATGCGAACATGCAATTACAGTTAAAAAGGAACGAACAGTAAAGTAAATACACAGTGATTTTACCGAGAGGAAAAGTGGGCCATGATTAATAAAAAGCCTACTAAAATAACGTGCCTGGTCTCGTGGGTGTGCAAGTCAATACGACTGATGGGGAGAACCCAGAAAGTGCGCCGTGGCCAGGCATACAATGTTCAACAACACGCCAGATAGACACAGTAGATACTCACGCATGTTGTTTGTTGAACGTAGAAAATCAACCTGGATGTTGACGTATACTAATTTACATAAATCGAAGCATCATAGTGTGTTAACATAAAGAACAGGCATTACCTCATAGAAGGGTGGAGGTCATCCGGATCCTCCTAAGGACTACGGGGTACCTTAAGGATAAATATTTATTTCAGATGATGGAAATGATTCAAAATCTTATCCGGACAAGATCCCATGGTCGGTCGCTAGGTACTGAAGCTATTTTGAAAGGACTGAATGCCACGGGATGTTATCGTTTAGGCCATCTTTATGGGTGGATAATCTGTAAATCCATCTTTGTTCTTTTTCGAACAAACGTTCTTGGATTTTTTTGCCTGTTGTTATCTGTTCAATAACAGTCCATTTCATATCATTGGTTGTGTGATTATGTTGAAGGAAATGTTCAGTAAGTTTAGTTGTTATTCTTTTGCATCTTATCGTGCTGCGGTGTTTGCAAATTCTTTGTTTAACCTTCCTGCAGGTCATCCCTATGTATCTCAAGTTGCACGGGCATTGTATTAAATAAACCACATTAGTACTGTTGCAATTTGTATGGGACCACTGGCTCCACGTTTTGCCTGATTCCAAAGATAATACTTTAGTGTTTGCAGTTAGGTGGCAAACACTACAGTTGCCAAATTGATAGTGCCCTACTATGTTTGGTAGGCCCCAAGCATTAGTTATGGTCGGCACCCCCGTCTGCGGGCAGTCTTTTGGGCATGTGTTAACCAAGGCATCTTTCAAACTCCTTGCTTTCTTGAAGGAGAATAGGGGTTTCTCCCAATGTAGGTTCCCTGTGTTGATGATAGACCAGTGTTTGTTGATAGATCTTGTCATTAGATTGGATGCTGTGTTATAGGTGGTTACACACGTTAATGGTATCTCATCATTCTTCTGTATCCTGTCTTCTAGGAGGGCTTATCTGGGTTGATTACGTGCCCTCTTTTGGCATTTGTTGAGTATTTTCTCCAGATAACCTCTGTTGGAAAGTTTCTTGGTCAGAACCTTTGCTTGATCACGATAGTCTGTGATTTTACTACAATTTCGACGTAGTCTAAGGTATTGTCCATAAGGGAGGTTCTCCCTCCGAGGGCGAGGATGAAAACTCTCAAACCTAAGAAGATTGTTTCTCACACTCGGTTTGTGGTGTGTTCTGGTCTCCAAGTGTCCATTCTCCTTAGTGATGACCAGATCCAGGAATACTATGGTGATGGGGTCCATCGTATATGTGAATCTCAAGTTTTGGTCACAGGTGTTGATCCATGAGCAGAATTCGATTAGAGTCTTGGAGGGTCCTTGCCAAATGACAAGGACATCATCGATATACCTTTTCCAGAATACAATATTGGAGGTGAAAGGATTCAAAGTACTTAGTATGAATCGTTTCTCAAAATCGAAGACATAGAGCCCAGCCACACTAGGAGCACAGGTGCTCCCCATCGAAGTACCTCCTATTTGGAGAAAGAGTGTCCCTTCATATTCGAAGTAGTTTTTCTTCAAAGCCAACCTTGCACAATCCAAGATAAAACCTTTCGGAGTGCTGTATGTCCAGGGAGTCTCATCTAATGCTTTTTTCAAAACTCCCAGGGTGTCATCTTGTGGGATGCTTGTGTACAGGCTTTTGATGTCAAAGGATACTAGGATGGTGTTTTCATCTACTGTGACGTCTTCAAGGAGTTTCAGCAGACTCTTCGTATCCTGTAAATAGGTGGAGATACTCTGTACCAGGGTCTTCAAAAAGAAGTCACAGAACCGTGATAATGGTTCAAGTAGAGAGCCTATGCCCGACACGATTGGTCTGCCTGGTGGAGGGATCTTATTTTTGTGCATTTTAGGCAAAATGTAGAAGTACGGTGTCTTGCCCTCACTGTTGCTCAGAAAGGCCGCTTCTTGTTTGGAAATATAGCCCATTGTTTCTGCATTTTCTACTAGTGATTTTATTTCTTGTTTCAGATCATTAGTAGAATCAGATTGTAAGGGGCGATAGTTCTTCTCATCAGAAAGCAATCTCTGACACTCATCATGATAGGAGGTTTTGTCCTGAACTACTATCACCCCACCCTTGTCCGCTTGTTTTATCACAATGGTGTCACATGATCTCAGGTTTTCCAAAGCAGAGTTTTCTTCTCTGCTCATATTTTGGAAGGGTTGTTTTGGGTCTAATTTTTCAATGTCATTGAAAACCGCCTGTTCAAACGTGGTGATCTCCACTGGAATCATATGAGGCGGAGGGGTGAAGGTCGATTTCACACGTAGCCCAGTTTCATTTGAATCCTCCAAGGAAGGTTCGCCTTGTTTCTCAAAAAAGGCCTTGAGTCGCAGTTTTCTAAAGAAGCCTGCCAATTCACAATGGAGTTGGAACTTATCAAGGCGTGTAGTTGGGACGAAACCTAGACCTTTGTTAAGGACCTTCTCTTCCATGGTTGACAGAGGTCTAGTTGCAAGATTAGTAACTAAACCCTGCTGTTGCTCGTTCCTGCTTGGGGTTCTTCCGTTGTTCTGCTCCGTGTGCAGCTGCCTACTGGCTCTTCTTCCTCCCAATGTACTTGATTTGTACCTTTCCTTCTTCCCCTTCCCCTTCTGCCCCTGCCTAAAAAAGGCGGTCTGAAGGCTTTGGGGGGAAATGTTGGTTGTGGAAACGGTGGTTGCCATCCGTATATCTGCCAGTATGTTTAATTGATTGGAGTAATCTTTCAGGGCATGTTAAGTGGCTTATTCTTGATATGCATGTGTGCGATTCAGAAGTTCTATATATGTTTCTATGTTCTATGGTTTTTTATTTTTGGTGTCTGTTGGTGTCGTGTGTGTCTTTTACATACCAATTCTCGAGCTACTATTCTTTTTCTAATCTATCTTTTTTATCTATTTTCCTCTCTTCCCTTTTTCTTTTTTCAAAATGTCAAGTGGTAATGATATTAAATTGCTTCATTCAATGTTAAAGGATTTAGGCACCCTGTTAAACGTACTAAAGTATTCGATTATTTAGCGAGGTATAAAGAGGATATTTGTTTAATTCAGGAAACTCATGTAGATGATAAAGTTTTTTCTTATATGAATAAAAAATGGGTTGAGACTGTTATTTCATCTCCGGCTCTCAATAGGAAAAATGGGGTAGCAATCTTTTTGCAAAACAATTACATTTTCAAATTTTGCATAATCATTCGGATTCTAAAGGTCGTTTTATTATAGCTAAGATAAAAATTGACAATAAGGGGTTCCACCTCATTAATGTTTATGAACCTACTAATGATACCCCAGAGTTTTGGTTAAGATTTACATCAGAGGTTCTAAATTTGGGTAACGTTCCTCTGATTATTGGTGGAGATTTTAATCTTATTTCCAACCCCCTACTAGGTAGAATATCTCAAGCTAAATTTCGTCCTCAAGGGTGTTTTTCTCACTTAAAGCATTTTTCAAGTCTACCAAAATGGTTGATATTTGGCGTCTACATAATCCTACTGGCAAACAATTAACTTTTTTCTCTAACCCTCATAACTATTATTCAAGGTTGGATTATTTTTTAATTTCTTGTAATTTAATGTCCTCAATTTCTAATCCAGAGATTCAGAATATAGATATTTCTGACCAAAGCATCTTCTCTCACTACTAAATTGTCTTTATTGAATAACAAACTTTTTGATTTTTTAGTGTTAGCAGCTGTGAAGTCAATTACTGCTAATTGGAAACAATCTTCTTTATCTGTTCATGCATGGTGGGCCTGGGTTATCTTTACAAGAAAGGGTGCTAATTTGACTTAATCTGTTTTTTTCAGAATAATCCGAACTATTTACATTTCTGGAAACCAATTGATGATTATTTATTTTTGAATCCATAATATATACAAGTTTAATGATATCTTTATGTAGTATGACTTTTTAGCTTTAGTAGCTCAGTAATCTGTTCTTATGAATGTATGCTGTTGTTCTTTTCATTTTTTACTTGCAATGATATCATTTACTTTTGTAGGTATTATAATCTTGAATTTCTTACTTATAAAATTAGAATATTTATCTTTATTCATAATATAGTATTGGATTAATGTTTGTACCTTTTCGGAGCTCTTTTTTGTATGTTTCCTATTCTCAAAAAATTCTAACAAAATATTTTAAACACAAAAAGGACACAGCAGCATGTGTGCATGGAAAGCAATACTCGCTAGAGAACGTAATACCCATGCTGTACGTACAGGATTCATTGTCACCATCCGATTTGTTTTTTTAGTGTTTCATGCTATGGTTTTTTTTCTCCTCGGGCAATTGTTCTCTCAGTCTCAGCACGGAAAGCAGTTATTTTTATTGAACATTTTATTTTTTCTATTTTGAGTAAAAATTTAAGTTTTCTAGATTGCCATTGCCCTATCATAATTTTAATTATCAAAGGTGCACACATTTTCTGTGCTTCCCATTATGCAAGAATAAAGGTTACAATGCACAAAGGGGAGGACGTAGTCATTGGGTTTATTTCATGTTGAGTTGTCTATGACCTAACATTCACTGTGTGATAGAACTGAAGAGCTGCTCAGCAGCATTACAAAAACGAATATTCACTGGAGAATGCCAAAACGCCGCCCTCGTCAATGTGCATGAGGCAGGGGTCAATTTTCAGTCCACTGTGAATGGAGTGGTGGAGTCCTGCAGAGACAGCAGACCTCCATCCCTGCATTCATATTCCCTGCACGGAGACTTCTTAAGAATCAGACATTTGAGGGGAGTGGGCAGTGGTTCTTTTGACCACTCCGTGCTCCTCCTGAGTGCACTTGCCACCATCCATAAGATGGAAGCAATACCTCAAGGAATGGACTATCATACTTGTTGGGCAATATTAACCGATTAATGATTTGCAACTGCAGTTGTGGTTGCAAACCATTGCTACATATCATTGCAGCTCTCAAGGGAGATGGGATACCACTTTCAAGTCACAACCTTCATGATTTGGGATGAATTGCAAAAAAGCACTTTGTGAGTCAGAAATGTTCTGCAAAGACTTTTCCGATTTGCAAAGTATCTCTGCGCAAAATGCGGGGGTGATGGTTAACGGAAGTTACATCATCCCCTGGTTGACCCAATAATATCATAGGAAGTGACATCAAATAATCTTTGAAACTGAATCACCCCTAGTAGTGATATCATATGACCTTGACCCTGAAGGCATCACAATAATTGACATTGCTGATATTAAGAACCCCTTATGTGCACAATTACATAATAGCATAACAGTTACTAACACAGATAAATGTATAGTTTATATGCCACCTATATATTGAATAGAGGGCTCACATATTAGGAAATTGCACATTTCTGCATAAAAAATTATATGTTTTCTGGATAAAGAAACACTGTAAACTCACATTATTCATACCACAGTGTAAACTCCTGTTACCCTAAGAACCTAATGTACTGTTAAATTACAGAGAGATGCATAAAAACAGTATTGGCTTCCTCCACTTGTATTAATTCAAGCAGGCCATATTTTGAATGTGATTTTTGTTATTCACTTAATTTATTTGTTATTGTAATTACTACATTTTCATTATGATCACTTGTAACACATCACCACCCATTCAAAGCACAGAGATGAAGTTTATGTTCAAACACATTGTTAGAAATGGGGGTCTCTAGTTGGCACAGGTATGCACTTGCGACAAGCAGGGACTCTCAATTCTAAGTCAGGATAAGGGGATCACCCTTTTAAATAACCCCTGCTCACCCTTTAGGTAGTGTGGCGCAAGCAGTCAAGTCTATTCTCAGGGCGTCATAGGTTAAGCATTTGTGAACACATACAGTAATGCAATGACACACCACAAATGGACACCAGTCAAGGTTATATCAAAAATAGTTCTCTTTATATAAAGCTTAGCACAAGACCAGAATAACGATTAAAATGACCACAGTATTATTTTAAAGTTCGATGTTCTTGTAAAAAGGCTTAAAATGCAAAAATAGGCTTCTTTTACTCAATTCTGCTTCTTTTCAGGCTTTGTACGGTTCGTACCTGGGTGTGCGACTCGTCCGCATTAAAAACAAAGAAAGTACGAGTCAAACAATCGGTGCGGACTCCGGGGTCCGTGACGCGCACGCTGCGGTGCGAACAGAACAAAGTACCTTAAGTTCGTGGGGTCCGCGACGGACAGTGCGGGACAAGTTGATGGGTCCGGGTCGTAGTTCGGCAGCGTATCCGGTCTGGTCGGGTCGCGGCGTCAGTACGCGGCGTTGGTACGTGATCTTCAGGGATACGTGCAGATGGCCCGGATCAGCTTGCAGAGTCCGTGGCGTTCGGCATTCGAGCCGTACCTTCGGTGCGGATGGGTGGCGACACTTCTCGGCGCCGTACAGCGTACGGGGAGGATCAGCGTACTGCGGCTTCTCGGCTCTGAGTACGGCACGGTGCAGTACGTTGGCAGCGTACGGTCCGTACCTGCGGGACGATGGAACTTGGGTCCGGCGTACAGGGTTCGGCAGCCAGTGATGTACGTCTCGAATCGGCGGGGAAGGTTAGGTGCAATGCAGCCGGGAGGGATACGGCGCGTACTAACGCTTTTGGATCAGCGTAGACGCACGGTGCCGGGCGGCAAAGACACGGCTCCGCGGCGGATGGTGTACGAGGCGTACTGGGGCCAAATCCAGCGGGAAACAAGCACAGATTGTCCAGGCAACTCAATTTTTGAAGGCAGATGAGTCCAATGGTCCTGGGACTCAGTTCAGGGGGCAAGCTCTTCTTCCAAGCCCTTGGAGATAGTTGAAAAACAAAGTGCAAAGTCTCTTTCAGTCTTTTCCTCTCCTATCTCAGCAAGGCACCAACTGCAGGCCAATCCCCCAGGTCAGGGAAAGTTACTCCTCCTTCAGCTTCTTCCAGGTCCTTCTGGTCAGGCAGAGTTCCTTCGTGGTTCAATCAGGATCTGATTTCTAAGGAGCAGGGCTCCTTCTTTTATAGCACAATTCTTTTGTTCTTTGTCGCCAGGGGGCCTGGGCCTGGCTCAGTCCAGTTTTGGAGCACTTTGTTGTGGTGACTCTGCTCTTTCCTTTCAGTAGCAGGGCAGAGACATCAGCCGCTCCACAGGGGGCGGAGCCGGCATTGTGGTGGCAGAGCACAGGTCTATTCAGAGTCAAAGGTGTACTCCTCCCACCCATCCTGGTGTAATCTCTCTACCCACCACCTGGCAGCCAGCCTGTCTCCTGGAATTCCCCAGCCCTGCTCCTTTACTGTTACTAGGCAGAACACACACACACAGCAGAGGCGGACTGAAATGGCCAGGTCAGTAAATACTAACTTTCTAAAAGTAGTATTTACAAACACAGGATATTAAAATAAACTTTACTAAAAGAAGTATTTTATTATTCTGAGTTCAGGCATACTAAACTTGACTTTCTACCATGCTCTCGGAGTCCACTGGGATTACAGCGTGTAGTAATTCCAGCAGCCCATTCTGGCCTATTGGGAGCAGGTAGCCTTCAATAGTGAAAAACAAAAATGGCTGTAATTCACTATTAGGACATGCCACACACCTCAGGGCATGTCCTACCTTGTCCTTACAATGCACCCTGCCCTAGGGCCTACCATAGGGGTGACTAATATGAACGTAAGGGAAGGTTTAGGGACTGGCAGGTGGGGACACTTGCCCAGTCAGCATGACAGTACCAGACTGCATGCAGGTTCCGCAATGGCAGACCTTAGACACATGTTACCAGGCTGCTTCTATGGGTGGCACAACCAGTGCTGCAAGCCCCCTAGCAGCATTTGGATATACAAGCCCTTGGCACCCCTGGTGCACTCTACTAGGGACTGATAGTAAACCAAATAAGCCAAACATGGAAGTCAATTCACATAATACATTTTACCATAGGGAGAGCATATGCACCTTAGCACTGATCAGCAGTGGTAAGGTGCCCAGAGTCATAAAACAGCCAACACCAGGTCAGAAAAAATACAGGAGGAAGGCAAAAAGTTTAGGGATGACCCTGCAAAAAAGGCCAAGTCCAACACACATCATCTTACATGATGTTATAGTAATCAAAAAGTGGAAGCATGTTATTCAAATTGTAGGTCTTGTTTTACCTTGATTTATTCAGGAGAGAGTGCATTGCACTGCTGAATGCAT
Source organism: Triturus cristatus (assembly GCF_964204655.1). Taxonomy (NCBI): domain Eukaryota; kingdom Metazoa; phylum Chordata; class Amphibia; order Caudata; family Salamandridae; genus Triturus; species Triturus cristatus. Next base: position 1,112,088,360 of record NC_140580.1, on the reverse strand, counting down.
TTGTTTAAATGAACAAAACCTTTAATGTCCCAGGTGGTGCTGGGAGCTGCAGAAAGTAAGCAGTGCTCATCAAGACATCATGGGGCATATGTACAAGCCCTTATCGCCACCACAACGTCACATATAGTGACGTTGTGGTGGCGATAGGGGCTGCACCATATGTACAAGGCACTTAACGTGGCTTAACGCTGCCTCGTGCATAAGGCCACCTCTCACACTATGGGTAGTGTGAAAGGAGTGGGCAGTGGGTGTTGCGCTGCCCCCTATGTACAAGGGTGGCATACATAGGAAGCAGTGCCAAAATTAAGACCAGGTAAAAACTGGTCTTAAGATGGCGAAATGGGGAGAAATGCATTATTTCCCCCTGTTTTTGCTTTTTTTAATGTGTGCTGCCTTGTGCACCACACATGGAAAACGCAAATTGCCATTGTTTGTTTATGTACAGGAAGGTATCCCTTCCTGTACATAAACAAACTTTAAAAAAAAAAGAAGCCATTTTGTCACTTTCATGTGTGCTGCATGAAGCAGCACACATGGAAGTGACAGAATCGCATTTTAGGATTGTTTATGTGCAGGAAGGGACACCTTCCTACACATAAACAATCTTCCCCTGCACTTAGGCACCCTTGCACTATGGTGCAAGGGTGCCTGCGTTGGCTAAACTTAGCGCCATAGCAGCGGGAAACGCAAGGCTGCACCACATTCTCGTAAATATGGTGCAGCCTTGCGTTTCAGAAGTGGAGGAGAGAGGTATTAAGCCAGGAAGGCTAGCGCCTCTCTCCTCCACTTCCTTGTACATATCCCCCCATGTACTTTCTGTTCTCACCATAGCCTTTGCAACCACTGAAGCCAGGGGTCATAAAGGCAGTGCTAGGGGTCACAGAAGGCAAGCCAGGGGTCACAGGGACGACCCCTGATGACCCCCAAATGATGTCCATGCCTCTAGTAGATTGCAACTTATTATTTTTCAGGCTTAAACCATGTGATTTTGTGAACCCATATGCTTGGCTACTACAATAGTACTTTTTACATCGGGTCAAAAGCCATTTAAGGGCATTTTGTGGTAATTTAGTGCCAAGTAGTAGGGGCACCCTAAGGAAACCGCTTAAGCTGGCCTTATGGAAGCTCTAACTTTTGCAGCAGTGCCGTGCATCACTGTGCAGCCTGGGCCTCCTCAGTTATACAAAGGGAAGTACGAACGGGATACTGGGCGGAGTCAAGCCACACCCATCCAGACTCCCAAATCTGGCTTTTCTTTCATTGATCATTCTTAGTCTGTTCTAGTGATGGTGACATAACTGACTGTTGAGTGATCTACCAGAAAATGACAATAATGTACTATGTTTACAATAAATCACTGATGCAGGGCAATTCAACATGTAGTTTGGGGTGGTGTGTCAACCTTGTAAGGGAATAGATCCTCATTTACCATTCTTTCCTAGGGGGCCTAAACACGTGGATGGGTTGTCCATTCGCTCTCAGACGCAGTCTAGGGGGCTGGTTAGAACCACAGTGCTGATTCCATTTTGGGTGCAAACTCCCATTTACTCTTGGAAATGGGATAACAAATGTGGTGCTATTCGCCTATGCACTAATTGCACCTGTGCTACTTGCTAATGTGGAGATTGCATACCCCGTGCTATTTACCAACATGTTGATGTCAGCAACAACCTGACGAGGATCTTGTTGGCCGATACCATGGAAGCAACTGAGTGTCTGGACAGTGGTCATGTCTGCAATAGTCTTCATTTCTTACACAGTCTTTAGCACAAGTCCTCATTAGTGAGTCGCTGCTTGATTACTATTGAAGAGCTCCTCACCAGATGGACAGTAAGAGGGCTGTACCTTGTGGTGGATGCCAGATACCATGTGATACTGTCAGTCTACTGCAGGCCCTGGCATGGTGCTGTTCGTTGCCTGCAGAAATACAATTGTCAAGTGTAATGCATATGAATCCAGCAATACAGAGGGGGAGAAGGTGAAGGGGAAGCATAACAGGCAAGCAAAAAAAAACAAGAGGGGAGGGAGCAGGAGGGTCAGGGGACATATAGAGCGTTTTTCTGTTTGTGACTGCCATGATTTACATGGTGGTGCCCGAAAGAGGGACGCCGGTTGCAATGTCATCAGTGGGTCTGAACTTGATTGGGCAGCCCCCTGATGTCTTGAGTGTTTGTGAAGACGGGTCCAGCGGCAGCTCCATCGTCAGGTAGACCACCTTCTTCTACACTCTAAATGAGACAGGGAAAGGAGAAGGTGGGCAGTCTTAAGTTTCCTTCTGCTTTGAAAACATATATCCACGTTACGGCAGTGCAGTTTTTAATGTAAGTTTTGTCTGTGCTTCCATGCTACAGCAATAGCAGAGGCGTAGAAAACTGTCCTGGGCAATATATTTCTGGTAATCTTAGAGTGGTCCACTGATCCAGCATTACTTCTAAGTACATGAGCTCTATTTACATCCAGTGTATGATCATTAATGTTATGTGGATATGCTGAAAACTTTACATGGATCCAGGCTTCTCCAGGTCTGTCCTGGACCCCCCTCATCTAAGTGCTCTGAAACAAATAACAATGACCTTACCAAAAGAAAAGGGCATGATGGATAAATAGAGCCCAATGCAGGAAAAAAAGTAGCTTGCAAAGGGAATCTTGTGCCATTTGCATCCTCATCTTTGCGTTTTCAGTCAGTCCCTTTCTCAATGCAACTTGTACAACGGAAGTTTCACATTTGTGTGGATTTCACAACCTGGGTGTGTTAAATTGTATATTGTTCAACATCCTCAATCGTGAAACTGGTGCTATGCTGCTTGCTTAGTAAGGTACCACATTTGTGAACTAAGTGTGTACTAAAATATGAAATGTACCTGCTTTATCTCTTCCACAGATTGTGCATGTTCACATTAGACCTTGGTAACCACTTTAATGAAATGTCTAATGTCAGATTCTGCCCTGTGTCTGTCCCCGCCTTAGAGATACTTCTGACATTTGCAAAGATGATCAGTAAATTATTCAACAGATCTATCATTAGAAATATTTATTAATTAGTTGAAGGAAAGTGAAGCTTAGGAACGATAAAAGACTTAGTACTGGAATGGTTCTAAGAAATAGATCAAGTGGTGAGCAGTTGCAAGAAGGCTGGGAATGGAAAGGAATGTCTTGCACATAAATTACCATCAACATGAGTATATGAATGTGGTCAATTTTACCTTTGAGTCCTGTGACACTGGAGAAGCTAAGGAAGACCTGAATATTTCTTAGGCTATGTTATGTTAAGGTGATACATTTATTGTTAATAAGCATCAATTATTTTGTTACAGATGAGAAATGTTTGGAAAATCACACTTTGGCCAAAACTGCCCAGGAGAAAATCAACGCTGCCCTCCATGAATATACCATGTGCCATTATCCTCATTGTATGGACAAGTTCCGACTGTTGTTGTTGCGGTTAACTGACATCCGGTCTATCAGCATGCTGGCTGAGGACTACCTCTACCACAAACATATGAGCGGGGAGGTGCCTTGTAACAACCTGCTCATTGAAATGCTTCATGCCAAGCGGGCATGAATGGCCATCAACCTAATGACTCAGAGAACAGCCACCAGAGACACACTACGCCAGTGGTGCTCCCTGGCAGAAGATGCAAAACAGAGTCAGATTGGTCTGTCACTGATGCCCATCCACAAAAGCATTTTTCCTAGTAATGTATTTAACCTATACTATTGGATTATTTTGAAAGATTTATTTTAATATAACTGTGGTTTATCAGCACTAAAATACTATGTGATATATGTATTGATCTTTAAATATGACCATCTTCTTTTTACTTCTACCAAGATTCAAAATGATCCATCGGAGAAGGGATTAAATGGCTACATTTTAATAGCAACCTAGTGTGATCAGATTTAAGGGACTCCCACAAGTCATATGCTGTAGGAAATATTGCATCTGAAGCTTTTGAAATGAGAATATTATGCATATTTATTTTTGTTATCCTGCAAAAGAAATTGCAATTTTATGCTCGAGAACGACCACCACTCGATAACTTGTGTTTATTGTATATCAACTCACTAAATACACATAGCAGAAACTCAGACTAATTTAAGACATTTAATTTAACTTCCAGTGGTTCTCCTTCAGTGTATGTTTTTCCAACTGCTAAATGTTCTATGCATTTTGACATTTTTTCCATACTTATTCCTTCGCTTAAATCATTCTGAGGATACTGGTTTCACTTACCATTATTGCTGATTTCTGATTCAACATTCTGCGGATTTGTACCATGGGTAAGCTATAACATTGAGTAAATGCTTTACCACAGACCAAGATAGATGACTTTGTAATGTTTGTTGCCATTCCTTGAAACTAACATCTTAACATGTATCAGCAGATGGAGAACGCATGCAAACACTAATAAAGGAACACATGTTTTGCTATGTGGATCTCCAAACAGTTAAAATTCATATTAACTTGAAGCTATCAGTGAGAACTATGAAAATGCCTATGAAAATTAAATAACCTATCAGAGAAAAAATTGAAAATGATAACCCTCAAATTATGAAATGTAGTATCACTTTGTGACACAGGTGCATGGGTAACATTCTATCATGAGTTAAAATGCATGTTAGGTATATTTAGATTATTGCCAGGGGTTAACTTAATTAATCGCCTTGGACTGGCACTACTGATCTCCAATACAATTAGGGATCCAACTATGCATTGTGGTGTCTTGAATCAGATGAAATACTCCCCCTTTAATGAAGCAGTTGGAATATTATGTGGCAATCTAACCAATGCTTGTTTCTAGAAATATTACTATGTATTTGGCTTGATTCGAGTGTGATCTGATGGGTTCACTTGGTTTGAGAATCAACAGACCTTATTTAATGCTTTACTAGAAATTCCCACAAGGTATATGTTTTTGAAGTTGCAAACAAAACCTGTTGTGTTTCTAGATTGCATAAGACATACAGAGGGTCTAACAGATCCAATTGGATATGAGGGAGGAGTGATTGGTGTGAAGCAACTGGAAAACAGGATAAGGGGCCCAGTCTGTTCTACATGCCTATTGGTGGCCAAACATTTGATCTACTTTTGAGTAAATATTGCCCGCAGAGGGTATTCACTTTAGGTTTGCAAAATTATATTTTGCCCACAAAGTTTTGCAGAATTTCAAGTTCTCACACACTAGATCATTTGCAAAGCGTCCCAATTTCCCTTCGCCTTCTCTGGTGCGCAATGTTTTCTTCAATTAGCAATATACTTTTATGCCACTTTAAACCGAACCATGAAATTTAGGTGTCTATTGCAACAAAGAACAAAGTGTTGGAAGGAATGCTTGTGTGAATCTGAGCCACTGTCCATCCACGAGGACCCCTTCCAGTGCATTGTTTTTCACCCACTATTTCACTCCTATTTGAGGAGAGCCATAGATTGTTTATTTGAATCATAATCCCATACTGAGAAATGCGTGCCGAAGTTTTCATTGCAAGTTTTACACTTTGTGGATATTTTCCACACAGGCATTGGGGATGAGAAGGACACTAACTGTTTTCTGGAAAGAATATGCTTTGTAGAACCATTTTGTGAGCTTTAAACAACAACAAATGCTCCGCAAGTTGATGCAAAAGTCAATATTTCCAAAAGAGATGTCATTTGAAGCAAATAAAAGAACAAACAATGCAAGATATGAAGTTTTCCATAGACCTTTTCAACAATAAAAAAACATTGCAACTTCCCCACCCTAGTTCTCATAATGAGAGACTTTCAGAAAAGGAGCTACAACCATTTTAGTAAATGGAACACTATTTTGCTGACTTAGAAAACGGCTGACCAGCCTACTCCCATAGTAGAGAAATTATTTAATGTGTTATTTCATGAGACATTATACTGCTTGAAATATATATTCAGGTATCTGTTCATGCCCTCCTATAGTCAGTTTGCAATACAAAAACAATTTTACTCCATATGCACTGTATTGCTGACTGTCAATTTAACCGATTGCAACTAGAATTACGCCCTGTGCGTTTTTAAATGTTCTAATAATTTACCCTCCTTTATAAATAACACTGCAAAAACACAATGAATGAAATGACACATGCATCAGGAATTTAGAGTCATTTGCACTTGATCACAAGTATTATGGAGTAACTGTTGAAAGCAGGTGTGGCATACAGTTTTACACCGCCATGTTTCGCCAGTCTACAACTAGTGGTAACTACTTGATCAAAACTAGAACCAAACAAGTAAGTGACCGTAGGAAAATGAGAGCACATTAATTTTGCACCCATTATATCACTAGTGCAAGAATCGAATTGCTATATACGAATTGCTATCTTTCTGACCGCAAGTGCGCGCTTGCGGTCAGCAAGTTATCGCTCGAATTGAAAATCGACTTGAGAGGCAGCAAAATCAACTCAAGCAGCAGTGCCCTCTGGCGTGTTGTGTGGTGCCTCTGGCACTGATCTTTCAGCCCAGATTGAGCTCCCGGCGCTAAAAACCAGCACGAGCAGCATGACTTGACCAATTCCATCCGTTCACAGAACTCTGTGGAATCTTGATGCGCTTTCATGTAACTCCCAGAGCGAAACTCCATGAGTTCCGACCGACCCTACTTATGAGCAGTCCTGCGCAGACGTAAATATTAACGCCCATTTTCTGCATAGTACATCAAACTGTGCATTTGCTTGTGCCCATGCACTTTTGGCAGGTAGGAGAATTGCGATGAAGTAATGACACTGGTCAGATGCATGAGTCACATTTCAATTGCAGGGCTCCAGGGTTCGACATAACCACTTTGCCAGCAGCATCCATCTCACCTCTCATGACGCATAGGGGTGTCTCAAACCAGATTTTTGCAGATGCAAGTTCCTTCATAGATGGGGTATATTAGACATGTTTCACGTCCATGGCATCCCTTAATCTCTTCGATTCAGGAGAGAAGACAGCTGATTGTCTTTATGTGGGCCCTCACACTAGGATGAACAAATGATTAGCATACATGCTGCATATCAAACTGTAGTTTCCTTAAATGTGCAATCAATAAAGATTTACTTCTTCCAGTTAGACTTCCTTCCTCCATGCTAGATTGTCAAAGTGTCACTTGCATCACCTAACTCATAAAGTGTCAGACATGAGAATGCAATCAGCATGTTGTTTAATACCTATTCTTTCCTGCCCGAGGACCACGTTGCCTATTGGTGATCTCTGTGGCAGTTTGATTGAATTCCAGGCTAAAATTATTGATTTATTTTGAATACTGAATACAAACAGCAATTTATACAGGTAAATGTACTACTCATTCGCACAAATTCATCACTAAAGTCAAATAAAACCTCTTTTGTCACAAACAAATATGAAAAATAAAATCTATCAAATAAATACTCTCTTATCCAAAGTTCCATAAAAACTATAACTACATTGCAGTGTTGTACTAAGGGTGTGGAAATCTACCCTCTGTCCTCCCTCAGTGACAAGTCCCCTCCATCACTATACAAAATCAAGATTAGTACTATATGTAAACAAGACCATGACAATCTAAGAGAGTATTATGCATGTTTATACAATTTGTGTCAGTATTGTTTACATATTTTAAAAATCTGATTACACCTTACAGAAATTAGACGTAAGTAAAGTATTAAGCAACTACTAGTAAAAGCCACAGGAAAATCACTCATAATCCCATTTCTCCTTTAGATATTGTTAAAATATAAAAGTAATCTTGAGTTTATGGCATGAAGGGGACAGTCATTGATCGGCTTCCAATAATCCCCAATGAATTTGCAGTGGATTCCGCCAATCCCCAGGCTCCAAAAACAGATCAATGCAGATTTCAAGAGCTGCTGGCCAGGGATTAAGGTGCAAGGTCAGTGATGCATTGAGTAATATCTTGACTGACCAGTCTTTATTCCATCACAGCCACCTTACTATCTACACGGGTCATTGAGTTTTAATTTGAAGCCAAAACAAATGGGTGAAAATTGATTCATGCTTTGAGCCAGATCACAAACCCACATTGCATCACTCTCCTGTAGGTGCCCGCTAAGCAAAAATAGGTCTTTGTCTGTGAGAAGAAGAGCATATAAATAACAAAGACGTGTTATGAGCAATGCATAGAAGATCAAACAGAAAAGAGCTATTGCTGCTAATGGTGGAGCAGCAGAATCACGGCCTTGTTGGCTGTGGATTCATCTTTTGACCTTCAGAGTATTCAGAGCTTTTGATAATAAAATGTGTCTGGTTTTAATAAGCGATTCACTTCTCTGCCACAACTGCCTTTCTCCTCTGCCTCCCTCTGTTCTACATGATGCTGCACGCCCTTTGTTTCCCAGAGGTTTTACACTACACTTGCAAGGCCTGGCACAGTGCATTACATCTCCTATTGTATCTCAATCACTTTGCGAAGGTAATACAAACTTTCTCACATGCTTCAGTTGGTGCCCAGATCAATGTCAATGCTAATAGAGTTGCCATTGTTTATCTTTATATCATTGTTAGTTGGTTTTTATAACATGCTGCTGGTTTAATCAGAGTCTTATAAAAGCTGGAACAGTGTGTGCCTTCATTTTGGATTCAGTTGTTTACATATTGCTTAATAGGGTGATGGTAGAAGGTAGGTTTAGACTATTTCTAAGTGATCCTAATTTTAAGAGATATGCAAATCGTGTCGTACAGCAATAACAGGATTTGGCAAAACATGTTGTACAAGTAAAAAAGTCATATCTAGGTCTTAGGTTCTGATGATGGATGCATTAACATCTAGGCTGAAAAAAGGTAGAGCCCAAAAATACAGTCTGCCAAAATTTACATGATGCTTGAGTATCTCCCATGTCCCACCAAACCCCAACATCACTTAGCCTGCTCTCTCTCAGCTTCTCATTTCTACACTTAAACTTTGCCGGAGTTAAATTTAAAACTTGTTAGTCAAATAAAATGACCTCATTCGCAAAGGCTACAAATCTCAATTACTTTATTCGTATTTAACTTCAATATATTAGTACTGCTTTGCACCTCAATCATTCCGATTTTCTTGCCTTCAGCCCTGAAAGTGATACCTAGAAGCAAACGTGATTTAAAATTAAAACCAAGTTATAGCAATTTAAAAATGTTTTGAACCCAAGCCATGCCTAATTTCATGGGCACAATTTACAAATCTTGTGTGGTCTTCAGAGTTACTTACAACTGCCAAAAGTATATTCAAGTTTTTCTGAAGTATCCAACTGTAAATTCTGCTAGCTGTTGCTTAAAAGCATCTAATTTGGTGGTATTTTCCATAGTAATAAATTTAGTAAACGGGGTAAAAAGTGCTACTGGCAATGTTTAGGAAGGGGTCGAGTACGATCTTGCTAGGAAAGCCCTCCGTACGACTCGGATCCAGAGGTCTTTCCTGGCGAAATGTGCTCCGTGAGTCAGGGCGCCAATTCCGATGCATCCGTATGGTGACGGACTTGGATCACTTGGACTCCCATTGAACTCTATGGGAGCCTGTATACTGAACGCGTACACAGGCTCCCATAGCGAGAAGGGGTGGGTGGGGAAAAGCATACACCCTGTGTGCCCGCCACACTGTGCATGCATGGAACGGGGAGACCGATTCATAGGGCCCCAGGTGAAGAGGGGCCCTCTCCAGCCCCCAACACACATAAATATATTAACACGAGTGAAAGGAAAGATGTTTCTTTACAAAGAAAAATATTTTAGACATGGAGACAAAAAAAAGGAAAAGTCACAGAACTCATAGGGCTTGTGAAAAACCTGAAAGTCACACAAAGAAAAAGTGCAGTAAATAAGGCAGACTGTGAAATGCAAGAAAGCAGGTACGCTGAGATGATGTTATATCCAAAAGATAGATTTATTCTTCAGTTCAATCAGTACAGGATCCTTAGATGATAAGATAGTTGTAGCAGTATCAGAAGCAGATTAGACTTGATCCACAGAAGATGATTCAATTTAGTTATATGATGGTATTAGTTTCAAATAAGCTGCCAGCTAAAACCAAGTGTTCAATTCAGGAGAGTCACAGCCAGAACAACGTAGGCTCGCAAGCAGCTGCAGTGTAAATCAGCAAATAGTTTGATGTTAGACAGCAAGCTCCATAAATTACCAGTAGTGCCAGTGCCTTTAGTGGATGGCTCAAAAGTAATGTTAGCTCATGTGTGTATACTCAAATACCCTGGGTTGAGGCTGTCTGATGGTAACAGACACCAGTTGGGCACCCAGACACAAATCCTTTTAACAGCCAAGAACAAGTAATCTTGAAAGTCACCTAATGTCTCACCTCTCCTGTTGTAGTAATGATGATTCCTCTTCATTTTCAGTATTAGCCTTTTCTCCAAAGTAGGTCCTTTTCCACTCGTCACCAGTGTAGAATGCAAGAAAGGATGTAGACTGAGATGTAGTTGTATCCAGATGGTGGATTTATTCTTTAGTTCAGATAGGACAGGAACATTTGAGGATAAGATGGTTGTAGTAGTATTGAAAGTAGTATAAGGAAAATCAGCCCCACTGGGAGCAGCATTCCTGCTGCTCAGCCCACATACAGCAACTGACAATTCCACTCAACCATACACACAAGGAACATTCTGTGACCTCACTTACACTGGCTGGAGAGCAGAGTACAGAACACAGAGAAAGGAATAAACATAATGAAAGCAGAATACCACACACACCCATTCAGTGGTAGAGTGCTAATGTAGTGTAGTATGAGTCTGTGGTGCACTTTGGAGCACATCTTTGCAAATATATTGCTAAAGCATGGTGTGGTAGCGCACTGTCATTTTCAAACAACACGTTCTCCATTGAAATGCCCACTACATGTGCATGAACATACAGTTGTAGTGATAAAAGTAAAGTCCACAAATGATAAAATGCTTAAAATGAGTTTCAACAAATATTTATCATTTTTGCATCCATTAAAACCTTTGTTTCCATCACACTGCAGAATTAAAAATGTGCCTCATTTGGGCTTTCCTTGCTGCTAGTATTTGTTAAAAATTTACAGGTAGTAAAAGTGTGTTGTGTGGTAGAAGAAAATGACACCATACTTCCTTTCGTTTCACACTCCGTGTTCCCCAGCAAGATTGTCAGATAGTTCATTTTACAAAATTCTCTCACTTTTGCAGTCACAGAAAGAAAATTAAACACCAATATACAATTAAGCTGCAATTTGTAAGAAGATATAGCCTGACGTTTGAACCGTGCCTATGAGTGCATTCCAAATGTGACAAGATCAAATTTAAATCTAAATACATCTTCTCCAGCATGGTTATTCTGGCTGTGCCACACCACCCCTACTTTTAGTACCTATGCTTCTGATAATCCCCAGAAGTGATAGTACTGGAGTAGGAGTGTGCCTGGAAATCTAGAATTTGAGTCGTTTTCTAAAGCATACTTTAGGGATGCTCTACATCATGAAAAATATGTCAGTCTCTGCAAATCACAGAATAAAACCTATTGAATGGTAGATTGTGGTATTTTTATTTAATAGGAGCCTGTTCTTTTGGGTTTAGCAACTACTAAATGAATATATATTTCTACGTGCCCCAATTCCATGTCCTACATTTCAATCAAACCACATTTCTTTGAATTATGACTGCAGAGCCTCCAAAAACTGATGTTACTGGGTGTACACCTATGTATTTACATATATTCAAAAGAGGTTTTTTATTACCATTATCTGTTAATATTTTAATAAAGCACAAACAAGTTTGTCAGGCGCGAAGATCCTAGCATACTAGACATGATTTTCAAATGTAAGTGAGGTTTGACCAATTCAGTGAGCATCACCAGCTGCCTAAGGGAATCATTGTTTAGTAGAATTAGGTATTTTCCACTTTTACAATTGAGACCAATCTTGCTATGAAATAATCGACTCATTTGAAGACATAAATGCCATATTGAGATGTTCAGACCTGCAGCACACTGTGAATAGGTGTATAAAGTGATGATTTTTTAACATAATGTGTATATGACACAGGCACATGTTTATGCCACACAGGTTTATGATGCATGTTATGTAAAAGCTATTTTTAATAATCTTATGCACAGACAATCTGTACTCACCAGCAATAGATAATGGTGAAAAAAATTAATTTCATGTGCATGCAAAGCATTGTGGCTTCAAACTTTATGCAGTTTGTGAAGGTTTGATTTTAGCAACACTACTGTTACTGTAAAATTGTTTAGGAAAACATTTTTCATAGAGTATTTTCTCCACTCTAAAAGATATATTTTACTGACTTTTTACACACTCATAGCTACAGGCTACCATGGAATGGTTACATTAAAGCATATTTTGTTAGATTAATGTAATAAAATGGGATATAATTGTTGAAGTGGAAAATACTGAATTGGTAAACGTCATTGAATTTGATGAAAGGCACTGAATCTCTCAGACATGTACAAAACATTGTTATAGTCAAATATCTACTATCTAAGTATCAAAGCGAAACCAATAAACATCATAGCATCTTTAAAATGATATATTGCTAAACACAATATTGTAATACATCATCCAACACTTTCAAGTACAACAATAGTCTTTAGTGCATTTCTTAATTTCTCACTTTGGATTGCCATTTTATTATGTCATTTTTATAGGCCTTGGAAACCAACTGCTCTTTTAAATGTCAATAGGTTTTAAAACAAAGTACATGTTCTGCATTCACAAAATGAACAATGAATTACCTTGCAAAATCTTGTGGACAGTGGTAGAATCACTCGCATCTTGGTCTAGTCTACATTGCAAGAACCAGGCCTCAGAAAAATGCTTGAATGTCTAATCCAGAAAAAACTACATGGCACCAGTGCTGGACTGCAATAGGAAATCCAAATGTATATCACAATGTGTCTGTCATTCCTCTTATTGGAGTCACCAAAGTGTATTGAAATGTGCTCTCCATCTAGTGTGTACGTATTAGTTACTCAACATCTGCAACCGCTATATGGCATCTGGAGAGGGTAGTGGATATAGAAATGCAGAAAACCGGTGTATGTGCAATCCTAAACTTATTCTTCGGAGTCATATGCTGACAAGGCAAAATATAATTATGTCCAATGTTTGTAATATACCTTTTCAATAAGGCAAAATTAAAAGATTTGTTGTATTAGTAAAAAGAGTGCCTCTTGAATCTATTACTCAATTCACTATGTGTAAATCCTCATTATCCTCATCGTATGTTTGCGGTGAAAGAAACTTTTCTATGCCAGCAGTGTTATCATAGAAGCTTGTCTGCATATAGTCCAGCTTGATATGCAGTGTTTCCCTTTGGTTCATGTACCTGGGTGCTGAGCAAATAAGAGGGATGTGTGAAGGTGTGGAAAGCAGTCTTTACCAATGTGACTTTTCAAAATATTCATAAACTTCGTGAAGCGGGCAAAGTTTAATAGAAAAAATAATAAACAGCTTACCCCCCACATCCCATAAACATGTGCAGTTTTGAAGCAGAAAAAGTCAGCAAACTCTACTGTATTGCCACATATTCTCCCACTAAAATCGATTTTTCAGGGAAAACTTCAGCAAAAAGGATTTTTGGGAACAATTTGCTGCATCTTTGAGAAGATGTGAAGATAGTCACCTTTGGGAAAGTTTAACAGACGTATTACATTTTTGTAATAATTTTTACTCATTTTCTATATAAATGAATATTTTATTTTGTTTACGTAGAAATCCTCATGAACAGGAGCTGTACACTTTAACCTTTTTTTATACCATAATTGTAAGGATGATAAGAATTGCTTCTATTTCTAGTTACCGGTAGGTCACTGATTTTCTGAAACTGATTGATAGTCTAAGAACACTCTTCAAAATTATGCTTTTAGTGCAGAGTCCAAAGATGTTTTATTTATTTATGAGTGATTAACTCATCTTTTCAGTGGGTTAAGAGAGCCTAACTCTGGCATATATGTGTGAAACTCAGGCACTCTTAGGTTTCATCTCAAGCTTCTCTATTGGCATCCCGGGAATCTGTCAGTACAGCTGTTAGGAAATCCAGTAAAAATCGGATATACACCCACTCAGTTGTAACTTTTTTGATTTTCACAAACATTTGAAGTGTATTTCTAACACACCTGTGCATATTTATGTTGCAACTGAATGGGTAAGACATAACTGCTGTAAAAAGTGAGAGGAGAATCAATCACCCCATTTTTCACAAGGGGGTTGGAGGGAGAAAGGACATGTTAGCAAGATATATATTTGTGAAAGAAGAAAGTATTTCTCATAATAAGTATTTTAATGATTAAATATCCTAATCCTAAAATGGTGTATTTTAGCTAAATTCACAAAACACTCAAACTTAGAACTACATCTCTGTTTTTCTTGGTAAGTTAAAATAACTTGTTCTTCAAGACATATATCTGGTGCTCATGTAAAGCCCTCTGATACCCGAAGTCTCGGGTCTAGTTCGCGCTATATTAAACTCTAACAATATATATATATATATATATATATATATATATATATATATATATATATATAAGTAATGCTTTTGAGTGAAGGGAAGGTTAGTGAATACTGCCAACCGGTATAACCTAAAAATAGATACTGGAGTAATTTAAGAGCGGTGTATGTTGTTTCTTGAATTGTTTACTTAGATTGGAAATCTTCTAATGCCCAAAATAATATTACAGCCAATGCTGGAGAAAGGCATGATGGGGAGTCCCTATACTAGTCAATCTAATTAAATCCATATACCCATCAACAACAAGTGGCAAACTCATATTTTTTAATGTTTGACTCTATATCTTTCTTGAATTCAAGCATGTTGAGGAGGCTGGTCAGACCACAGCTGGAGATTCTTCTTAAATGCTAAAATAGTTAGACAGAGACTCTCAAGCTATAATTCTCCATGAAGACTGTTTATAACACATTTTTTAAGACTTTGCTCAACTACAGTGGCTCAAATTTGATTTATGGAGCTTCTTGTCACAGAAAGAATGTTAAGATTGCGTGAATGCTCACCTTTATTAGCTGAGTTTTCAGAGGCTAAAACTTCAGGAATGTTGAGAATTGTATATTTGCCAATTGCCTTCTGACTTTGTATGTTCACATATGATACAATGCTATGAAAAATGCTGGGTTGTGGGATTACACTTTATGTGCCATGTGAGGGCACTATCAGGATGGTTAAGTTAAGGAGCACTGCCAATATGAGTGGAATAAAAATGCACCAGGCTGTGTTTGTCGGTGTTGAGTCCTGGTTCTCAACGTGCTCACGTTTACAGCTTGCTTGCAAAATCTCACCCTGTCCACTTTGGTTTCGCATCCCAAGTTCTGTAAATAAACATCACACCATGCTTTTAATGCTGCTATTTTACTTATGTGCTTCAATGCAACTGAACAATATAGACCTTACTGTCCCTTTAGTCATTTTTTAACAATTTTAACTTTCTATTGCTTTTGCACTTTCGACCTCCTCACAGCCCATACAATGAAAGGATTTTTCTCTGAGATCCTAATCCCATATATATTTCACCTTTGGTGTTAACTGTTTTAAGTGGATGACACGTTACCAAGATACTTTGGTATTTTTATCTTTGTATTTGACTGTCTAAGCTCCTGTCCTGTACCCTGTTTGCAAAATGTGTGAATATAAAATTTTCTATGCTTCAGTTTGCCAGGGATGCACTTAATGAGCATGTACAGCTTTCCGGCATTTTAACTTCTCTGTGCATTTTTCCATTTACGTGCTACTGTTTGCCTTTGTAATTTGTGGATTTAAAGAAAAGAAATATTGTTCAAAATTTACAAAACTTGTTTCATTTACAGATAATGAAAAGTGTCCTTACATGTTCTTTTCGCTTAAAGCGGAGGTTATTTTTGAATTTCTTGTTCAGATTAAAGCTCTGTAATAAATTTTACAATTCAATATAAATATGTTTTGTGTATTTAATTCGGTGTGTTGATATAATATAAATTATTGGAATATAGACAAAGGGTGTCATTAGGATGTTTGGGGATGTGTGACGTGCCCAAAATGGCTGATACCCTGCCCTCCGACCTCTCTCTTACTAGCCTTATTTAGAAGAAACTACAGGGTTAATAACCAGTTGAGGCTCTGCCATTGGAAATACTTGATCTAATGGCATGTCCATCACTTAACCGGCATCTCTCAATGGCCATCACACTGTCCCATTTGGAAGTTAAGGAGGGTGACCATTGCTAGATTTCTTGCTGAGAATCACGAATCAGAGTGGCCCTGGACAGGGAAACTAATTAATGACCCCAACGAGCAGGGAGAAAACTCCTGGCACATTAGGAGCATTGTAGTTTTGTTTTTGAATAACAAACTCCTGCTTTGCTAGTTTTTTTACTATAAAACTAATAACTCTGCAGAGAGTGTGAAACAAACATTGCATCTCTTCTGCAAGGTGAGTGCAGCTGCCACACCAGCATCTTAAAACAATGCTATAGAGTTTCCCACAAAGCAGGTGAGGATTTGTAAGTCAGTCATGCAGTTCCCCTTGATTGGCGTAGAGATCATAGCCTCTGCTGACCTGGCAGACCAGCAGGCAACCTGCTACTCTCTAAATGAGGGCTTCTGACACACTAAGAAACAGACAACAAACATAGTTTACAAACTTCATATGCATTAATATGACGTACCACCACTTACACATTTTTTATATCTTACACAACAAGAAATATGCAGGTCCTAAAGAGGGGTATAGGTCTACCCGGAGGGGGGTGGTTTTTTTACGAACAAGGGCCCTCACATACCTCAAGGCATGTCATGCTTCATCATCGGGCACCTCCTCATTGGGCCGGCGCTGCAATGCCCAACTGGCCCCACGAGGGGCTCTTTGCGGAGTTCTTTCTTTTTGTTGATGTGAAGTGTGAGGGGTAGTTGGGGATGTAGTGGCCAAGTGTGAATTGATGTGGAGAAAGGATGTGCTTATAAAAATACCTAAAGCAATCCAAAAGGCGCTTTATTCACTGGGTTCCTTTCTTATGATAAAAAACAGAAGCCAAGGCGAGAGGTGGATATAATGATCCACTCCAACCCTAGTTAATGAATGTGAATAAAATGAGGGTCAACATGTTTCGAGCCTATTATTGTCCAAAGGATCATGGCATTTAATCAGGACCACCGAATCCTTATCTACTCATGTAGGGATGGAAAATTTGTGCATGTAGATTATACCATACCCTAAATCAGTGTTATAGATATAGCATACCTTCTGGAGCTGAAGCATTAAAAACAACGCCATCTGGCCATGCTGGTTATCAACCAGAGTATGTAAGAAATGGCTGTTCAACACAACAATTAAAAAAACACAATATGAGCCAACAGCACACACATGCAGATTATCTTTATCATAGAAACATTGGTGATTTAAAGAATATTGTCAGCAGGTGACATTTGCCACCCTTGTGCATGCCCACCTGGTAAAGCTCCAAACAGAGTGTGAAAACAGGAGACAAGGTAAGTTGTTTCCTCAAATCTTGCATTTACGCCATGTCAAGTTTGGGTGTCTTCCCGCCACAGTCGGCTTGGTGGTAAGGCACATAGTAATCTCAACAGCGGGAACAGGGGCTGGACTCAATCTATAAGCAGTTGTTGTCTGTGACTGCCGTAAGCCGGATGAGAAATCCCGACGGGGATCGCCGTCTTTCGTCGGTGGGACCGCCAACATCAAAATTCGGCTGTCAGGCCAACTGGTCTGTGGGCGGTGAATCTGATGTTGATTAACAGTGGTCTCAAGACCGCCAAAGTCGTAATCAGGCTGTTAGTTTCCAAAAATATTGTATCCCTATACTTACAATGGTAACACACTAAAGTTGCTAATTCTTTTTGCAAAATATCCTTTTTAATATATATATATATATAGTTATATATATATATATATATATATATATAAAACTATATATATATATATATATATATATATATATATATATTTCTATCTACGAAAAAAACACAGTCCTGAAGCAAGGTATCTTTGCAAAAACAGGTACAGACCACAGCGTATCGTTGGATTATCCGTGCTTTATTGCAATGTCCCACAGCATGACGCGTTTCGACTAGGTCACCCCAGTCTTGATCACATGACTTACCAGGACCCAAAATGTAAATAAATAGTCACTTCCTGAGAGAGTAATCCCTCCCATTACTCAGTAAAGCTCAACAACAGACTATATAACTAGTCTTGTTTCTAAATAGGTTTTCTTTACTGACAATAATCACTATTCAAATATATAAAAAACAATTCTATATAAAAAAGCAATTATATATTTTTATAATATTCTTCAACAAGATAATTATTTCAAGTTAATACTTTCCATAGTACATCTTAATAGCGTTACATCCTGCTAAGTAACAATATCGGGTGATGCCTATAAAATAATTGCTTGTGTATCAGAAAAGATTGTCACCGCATAGAATCAGTACGTCGAAGGAGCTAACAGAGCGTCTACTAGTGACCGTGCAAAAAATCGTAAATAATGTGCTAGTGTAAACAAAGTGATTTGACAATAATATATATGCTATTATTGCATAGCTACATACTATTGTCAATGTAAACATTATTAATCGGTCGTGCTGAGCCTATATAATATATAATATAATCTTTCATCAACATATAATATGCATAAATGCACATTTACCGAACCTAATTCTTATCAATGTGTAGTACAAATTGTATGACCCTTTCAAAAAACCATCATTTCTTGGGGATTTAATTTCCAATGGATCAAGTATAGCAACCCAGACATATTTGATAGTTCAATTGCAAATACAAAGTGCAAAACATCACATATAACACAGAAATGTTCAGAGATTTGAGTGTGCAAATAGGCAATAGTGCAAATGAGCAGTAAAGTCTGGTCAATAATTCAGTCTATACCAGTTTATAAAGAGGTGCAAAGATTGCAGTAAATGAAATTCAAGAATGAATACAATTTAACTTGAAGTTTAACACTGCCTCACAACAGTTCCAACATTAAAAACCCTTTTAGACACCAAGTTAAAACCGATAAAATCTGGAAAAAATAAGGTAAAATCAGGGATAAAAACCAAACTAAAATCAATCAAACAAAATGTTAAAATTGTCAGAAAGATATATTCGTGGTTCTATATTGGTCACTGTTTTAGTTGTAGGAGACATGTAATGGATTCAGTACCATGCACGACTACATAAAAAGGGGGGAGTCAATGCAAATTGATTAAAAATGTTATTATAAAAAATTATGTAAATCTTCCCCCATATTCAAGCTGTTAGGCATCTTAGTATCCAATTGTAAAATGTATCGTGATTCTAAAGGCCTCAATTTCTTTTCCCTATTGCCTCCTCTCATTGACCTCGGTACCGCATCAATTACAAAATAGCTCATGTAATTTAAATTGTTATTATGTACCAGTTTAAAATGTCTAGCAACAGGGTAGCTGGGGTCGGAGTTTACTATTGCTCGTAGATGTTCTAAAATACGTATGTATACTTGCAGCTTAGTACTGCCTACGTATTGTAGATGACAAGAACATTCCAATACGTAGACTGCATATTCAGTTTTACAAGTAAACATTCCATTGATTTTAATTGGAATATTTGCAAAGGCATCAGAAAACTCCATTTTATTTATCCCAAACTTGCAAGCTCTACAAGAGCTGCACTTAAAAAACCCTTTGCTGTTGGAGAGCCAGTGTGTAGATGGTAGAACTTCAGGACTAGTCTTGACTAATGCGTCCCTCATGGACGGTGCCCTCCTAAATGTAATAGAGGGCATTTCCGGTAATAGAGGAGAAAGAGTTATGTCAGTTTTAAGTATTGGACAGTTTTTTTGATAATACTTCTGACCTGTTTTTCCTGTCGACTATATGTGGTTATTAATCTGACTACCTCTTCACTCTTTTGTTTTTTATCCTTCTTAACCAATGTAGAGGGTATAGTACCAGCATCAACACTGGTCACATCAAGCATACTGCTAGAATTATTGGCTATGTACAATGCAGTTTGTAGCTCCTTAAGTTTATATCCTCGCACAAAAAATCTTTGTAGTGAGTCGGCTTGGCATTGCTCAAGATCACTATCAGAATTGCAAATTCTCTTAATCCTTAAAGATTATATATATAAAACACTGAAAAAAACATAGGTTTTCAGGCACGTTATAGTTAGAAATTAGCATTTAAAAAACCTTAGAAATTCACTGAAAAAACCATAGGTTTCAGAGATGTTATAGTTAGTTGGACATTTCACTCTTACAAAACCATAGATATTCCGCCGTTATAGTTAGTTCAGCTAACTATAACTCGCGCCCCCACAATGCACTGCTGATGCCATCACATATTACATCATTCATGACATGGTCAGTGACATCACTGATGACATCACTGATGAAATCTCAAATGACATCACTGATGACATCATCCAGTGACTGTGTGTTTCTGTAAAAGTTTAAATATGTTTTATATATATATGTCAAGGTGTATTGAAGAATGAGTGGGTGTATAAGTGTCTTGATAGAGGATTTAGTAGGCACGTGACTGACTGTATAAGTGTGTGATTAAATGTGTCTTACTGAATGCATGGGTTAGTGACTAAACTGTATGAATACCTGTATCAGTCTGTCTGTTGTTGTGTAAGCTGCTGCATGGGTTGGTCAGTAGCTACATGAGTGTCTATATGGGTTATTGATTGGTTGCCTGAGTATTTGTATGGGAGACTAATGTGGAAACAGCAGTATGGGTGGGTGAATGTGTGTATGGGTGTGTTGATGAGTGAATGGATGTCTCAGTGGTACATGTCAAAGTAACTACATATGTAAAAGGCAGCGTATGTAAGAGTTGGAGTATATAAATGACTATACGTGAGAGTCAGTGATTGTGAGAGTGGCTGTATGGATGAGTGTGTGCTTATATCAGTGATTGTATAAGAGAGTAAGAATGCGTTAGTATCTGTATGAATAAGTGAGGTGGTGTGTGTATAACTGTATAGGTGAGTAAATGGGAGTGTGATTGATTCTTTGCATGACTGACAAGGTGTGTGTGTAACTCCATGGATGAGTGGCGGTGTGTGAGTGTCTGTATAGGTGTATGAGTGCATATGATAGTGTTGTATTGATGAGTGACTGCATGTATGAGTGATTGTATGGGTGAATGAGTGGATGTGTGTGTAGCCCTAGGAATCAGTGAGTGCGTATGTAGTAACTGGCATTGGTGTGTCGATGGTTTCAAAAATGGCAGTTTTTTTTTTTTTACAGTAGGTGTATCATAGGTTATATTAGAGTGTGTGGAGGTCAATCAGATTTTCACGTGGATGATGTCATCAGTCCCGCTCTTGCCCCCCCCACACATCTATTTTTTTTTTTAAAACAAGAGCCCCGGGGAGGTGGCGGTGCCCAGGGCTGTGGGTTGGTGCCGCGTGCAGGGATATGTAGGGGGGCACCATAGGTGCCCCGCAGGGTCAATGTCGGAGACCCATGGGGAAAGGGGCCTGCTACAGGCCCCCAATGTCCCTTTCCGCCTGCCTTTTTATGGCAGGTTCACCGCCATAAACGGGCCTGCGGAAAGGAACATTGTTATACCTACGGCGGTGCCTGGCAGGCACCACCACCATTCTAGATATTACAACACCTCCGACAGACCTGTCGGATCTGTGGCGGTCAGTCTCTACTAATGCCAAAGAACCAGCCGCCATCATAATGAGGCGGGCCTTAAAGCAGTAACCCATGGCGGTGGGACCGCCACTGACAGGGTGATGGTGGCAGTCCCGCGGCCATCGTAATGAGGCCCTAAGCGTCTAATTACGTTGTCTGACGGACTTAAGTACGCCCGACTCCATCTCGGTCTTGGGCCCAACCAACCTCTGTTCGGCGGTCCTTACCACCTAATTAGGATGCGACCAAACACTGTTCGGTTGTATTACTACATTTGCCAAAGGGAGCTTGTAGTAAGGCCATACACCGGCCATAATACATGCTCCCATAGGAAAATGAGAGATGCTGTTCATCCCTGTACCCCATGGCAGGCACCTCAAGCCGTCAACCATAGGTGCCCCCTCGACGCCCAACCGGAGGCCGCATACACAAGGTGACCCTGCTGGGGGCCCCCAAACACCCTTTCAGGCATGGTTTCCATGTCAGACAGGCCGGCATGGAAACCATGCAGAAACTGTGCGTAGTAATCCCAAGGGCGGAATGCCCGCCCTTTGGGAATACAAGCTGGTTCTGACTCACCGATGGGCTCCTTGGGCCGGTTGGAAGTCAGCCAGAATGCCCAGCCGGTTTAGTTTCCGACTGCCAGTATTGAAATGTGGTGGCCGGAAAGTAAACCGAGGGACCAATTACGATGCGCATCGTAATCGACCCCTAAATGTCATATTTGCTAACATTTTCTGAGAGTGCTCATGTGGCGCACAGCAACACAAAACAGTGAGACTATCTGCTTACTATTGAAAAAGCCCGCGGATGCAGGGAAATATTGCCAAAAACGTTTTGACTGCGCACCCCTGGCAAACCTCAGCCTCAATTTCTGGCTCTGCAGTTTAACCTGGTCTTCAGATATCAATTTGCAGCCTCTTTGATGTTCATCAATTAACAGAATATCTGTGACATTTCACTTTTCTCTGGTTCCTTGTGCTCTCCTACCTTCAACACAAATCATCCAAATGGGAATCCAAACATTATTAAAATGTAGACTAACATGGAGTCCTTAAAAAAAGACACCTGTTACCTACCCATCAACTGAGCGCTACGCTTAACTACATACCATTTTGACACACATGTTCTTTCTTTTCTAAGTGCACCTGCTCAATGTATGATGCAGTGAAAAAATTGCATAGTGAGTCTATGTGCTAATGTGATAATGTTTCATTGTCACAGTATGGACCCGATCCACAAAGAAATTGGAGAATCACAGAACTCTAATGTATTTTTTCCCTTATTACATTTGAAGTTAAATTCATCGTAGTACTGTTACCAGATTGCATGCTAGTAGATCCTAAAAAATAAAAACAAATTAACACAGATATTAGTTTTAAGCTACCAGCACAACTGGCCTTCTTACCTATCACGATTGCTTTTCACAAGAAGTAGTTTTTTACTCATAAAGATATTTATTCACATATTCTTTTCATGTGAGTAAAAAGGACGAAAACTGGACTTTCCAAGGTAAGAATGTACTGAAAGTTTCGTAACACCTCAAAACCATAACTGCTCAAGGGTAATCACCAACCTTTTCTCAGCCCATTGCAACCATGAAAATTGTTGCAGACTTGCTCCTGCCAGTTGCAAAAATAAAGTAAATTTCAGTGGTGGAAAGGGGAGGAAACACCCAAAATTGATGTCAGAGTAGAGGAAAGGGTTCTCCACAAGGAAAAATACATTGTGGTGAATCAAAAAAAGGTTATTCAGTATGAAAATACCTCTTTTTGCATGATCACTCCCATTTTTTGCTGAATTATAAATGCTACTTTCTAGAATATGCAAACTGGGGAATTGTTGTCCAGCGTCAAGTCTGTGCTCTGACCCATAAAACGTATGCAAAATGAATAATCGCTCACTGGCTTATGGAACCTTCTTATAAGGTCACAGTATATGGTGTGAAAACATACTTATTGCATAAAATGTTAAAATGTGGACTGACGAATTTATTTTTCCATTCACTAGTGTAACTAAGGAAAACATGGCCTCAGGTCTACCATAGTATCCTGACAACAGAGTAAAACCTGGAAAGTGACCTGTTAAAATCATCTCATTCAACAAGTAAAAACCTCCCTTTTAAATATTAGCAAGTCACTCCTATGCAAGCCATTTAGTCCACAAGGTAGACAGCATGGTATTTAAATATGGGACATGTAGAAAATTATTGCTAACTCGTCCCTCCAGTGACGAGGCCCTAAAATCTATTGTACTGTGCCACACCTATCTGTCCCATGTACAAAGTGCTGATTAAAATATTAATATTGTATCTCAGGAATGGGGTGAGCTAGATAAACAGTTAAACAAATATTTTAATAGTTAGTAAAAATTCACAGTGTCAAATAACTGCCTTCTAGGTTTGTTGAGCCACTTGTTGCACTAGACTTGAAAGTGAGAGAATAGGATGCCAGGACAATTCCTGTGTATGCCCGTATGGTTGCAGAAACCCTGATTTAGTTTTACCAGACTTCTGTCGCAGGGTTTGTTGTGGGTACAGTAGCTGCTTCAACTGAATTTCAGAGTGAGTTATGGGTGGCTACAGGTTTATTCCCATAGTCTATTCCCCTAAACACCTAAAACTTTCAGGGCCTATCTTTGATTTGCCTTGGACCATTGCATTTCCATCCTGTTTGCAATAAAACAAACAGGAACTATGCAACAAATAGGTAGGCCAGGGCCTGGCAGCAATAACTCCATTAGTCAGAGAGGGACTAGGAGGGTCTTGCGGAATCTCCTACGTACATGCTGGTGAACCCTACAAAGCTCGATGCTCAAACAGCCTTTCTGAAAACACTGCTGGACTTGCGAAAGTATAGCAGGTGGACTGAACCTGCTGCTATTGGCATTTGTGACCTGTAAGTAGGACCTGAAAAGGCTGGACCCCTTCCTACTTGAAAACCAAGGACAGAAATATCTAAAGGATCATAAGGCTGTTCCCCTGGGTGGCTCCAGGACCTAAATAAATCTGAAAAGGACATTTCTGTGAAGAGTCACAGGCAACCAGTGGCAACTAGACCCAGACTGGACTCTGCTGCTGTCCTCTGCCTGACACCCCGGTGTACTCTTGTGGTTGCCTGGGAACTTTTTCAAAACTTTTGCTCCATATCTCCAGAGGTTCATGGGGTCAGATCGTAAAGAGTAGCTGACCTGCAGTCCCTGGCATCAGAATGAATTGTCTGGCGTTGAGAAGAGTTTTATCTCCGAAAAATGACAAAATCCCTTTCCAGACTGGATTTCTGTACTTGACTACTCCCAGTCACTTGCATGACCAATCTACTTGGTGTATCTGATGGGCACTCTATCACGGTCAGCCTCAAATAGTGCCTAGGATCCGGTCTAACGTGACCATTGGCTACCATTGTGATTTTTGGTGCTATTTTCACTCACATCTTTATTAATATTAATTCATATCTCCGGTCTCCTATTTGGATCTCTTTGTTTGATGTCATTTTTGCCTATTACATTTTCTCTATTTGTATAAATTGAAGTGGGATTCCTACTGTGTTGTATTTTCCAATTTTTAACTGTTTTGGTACTTTTAAATACTTGCACTTTTTCAATAAGTGAAACCTGTCTGTTTAAATTGTTGAAACCTTTGACTGGTCCTTTAAGTTATTGGTCATTGGCGCAGCGGCAATGGCGCAATACCGCCTCCGCTGCGCCTCCGCTGTGCAAACACCGCCGACAGCAGTACGAGATGCAAATGTGGAACTCGTAATACGGTCGGCAGTCCATGCCATGCAGGAACTTGGGGAAATACAGACAAGGGGGCACATGTGCCCCCTTAAATGTATCCCCATGGCATGGAGGGCATGAGGGCCTTGTAGTGCTCCCTTTGTTCTTGCACCACCAGCTCCGCCATGAAAATGCTGGTAGTACAAGAACCCAAAATATGCTGAGTGGGACAGTGCCAGTCCTTGCTCAGCATAATGCATTGTGGCGCTCCTGCGCCACCGCCAGGGAATGACTATTTCCTGTCGCAGCAGGCGGTCCACTGTCAATACAACACTGTAAGTCGTAATCAGCAAATACGGTGGACCGCTACTCCCACCGCACCGCTAATCTGGTGGTCGCAAGACCATCAGGCTCGTAATCCGGCCCAATTACTTTTCTTTCTTGTGGTAGAGACAAACCCACCCCAAATAATAAACCACTTTTTCACATTAGTGTTATGGGGTGGGGTCCAGAACTTTGTATAGCAGTACCGCTCAGTTTTAAAAGTTTAAATTAAAAATCGTTAAATATAATTAATAGTTGAAAACTTTTTTTTATTTTTAATTGACATCAGGTTTTTGACTGGGAAATTTTTAATTTTTTTTACAATTATTTGTGAATCCAGCTTTTGCACCTTAAGTCTAAGGGAACATGGAGTTGGTTCTGGCTGCTCTAGTTAATCTTATAGAAGTGGAGATGAAGGCCCTATGCAGTGGAGAGAAGCTGTGGATGGGCCTGTATGCCTGGAAGCCAGACTTCAAAAAGGCCCTCAGGGTCTGGAAAGAGGTCCACCAAGCACAGATCACCTCATAGGAAAATGATAAATAGATTGAGGAAACCCAATGAGGAGGCAGATGACGTTCTGTTTCAAATAAGCTTCTTGTACACCTTTGAGGGTGGAAACTGAAGGCACCCACAGCAAGAGAGCCTCATGGCCCGTTGCCCACCAGGTGAGAAAGATGTTTAAAAGTTTGCATGTGAAAGCAAGGTAAACAAAAACTCATCCAATGTAGGTTGGGGGGACTGCTTTCCCATGAGAATGAGGAAAAGCACTGTTGCACTTTGCAGGCTGCGTCATTCTCACAGAGAAACAATTATTCACTTTGTCTGCATTTGCCCAGTGTTGTAGCCAGTACGACGTGTACTGTTAAAACCACATTTTGGGGTATACGCTCTTGAGGGAAAGCTGCAATGACCTGCCTTAAAGCAGAGCACCCCATACTAGCAGTGAGATTTGTGATATGTATGCAGTCTGCAGAGAAAACTCTGAGCATCGCGGATGAGTGCAAACTTCAGAGGTCTTTAATTGGGCACCTTTTTACATCCTTCCTGTTTCTTGTTATGATTTTTAAGACAGGTGTGGCCAAAGCCCCTTATGAACCTACCAGCCAGCACTATGCTCTTTATGTCTTCTTAACATCACCAATGTTTCAGGGTAATGAAACCCGAGGTTGAAGCTTTGAAATAATTTTATAATGGGTGGTGATTACCTGATTACTTTTTGCATGTATGGTTTTAATTAATTATAATATGCCTAAGTATGACCATTGCATGGCTTTTCATGATAAACAGTCAGACGGGGATCATCAGGCCAAGCTGGCCTCCATAGCACTGGAGGAGAGGAAGATTCCACTAGAAGAGAATGGCCTTAGAAAAGAAGATGGTTGAACTAATATTGATGTCCAGTGAAGATGAAGACATCAATGTTGAGGTATCTACATGGGGATCAAACACCCTTTACTTTCTGGTGATTGATTACATTGACAAATGGTTTGTCTCCTATGAAAGGGCACTGAGAATGCACAGGGTAGACAGGCTGCACTGGGAAACCATATTTTGAGAGTTGGTACCAACACTGGGGAGGGATACACTCCTAACTCTAGAAGAAGGGGTAGTTGACCCCTACACAGACTTGAAAGTGGCCCTAGTACAGACGTTTGTTCTTACCACCTGAAGAGTACTGGAAGATGTTCCAGAAACCTCACAAAGAAACACAGCATACTTGGGCAGATTTTGTAGGCATCTGATTAAAAGCCCTAGAGGGCTCGGTGAAGGAGAATACAGTGGATACTTATGATGGACGATATAATATGATTGTGACAGAGCACATTTTGAGTAGTTGCTCTTCAGAGTTATACCAGCGTTAAGTGGACTCCAAGCTGACTGTTCCAATGAAGCCTGGAAGGGCAGCTGATGTGTGGGTATGTACCAGGGTGACAAAACATCCCGGGAGGGTGGGGGTGGGGGGTGGTAGAACTGCTCTAGGAAAAGAAGGGGAGCTCTCCAACTGAAAATGCCATAGGGAACCAAACTGCTAAAAAAATGAAAGAGTGCAACCCCACTCCTAAAAAGCAAGGAAGTGGGAACTAAGGGAGAAAGAAACCCTTTAAGAGAGGTAGGTGCTTTGACTGCCTGCGGCCAGGGCACAAAAAGGAGATTTCTTGTGGCCCAAGAAGAAGATTAGTAAGACAGGGCCCTCTGCAAGGATGACTACTGTAGCTTTTGGGCGAAGGATTACCCAAAGGAACCCGGGTAGCTCTTAATTGGGAAATGAAGCCAGAGGTTTAGCTGTTGATACCAGAGGGTGGTAGGAATCACTTCCACAGGTTCACAGTCAATGGGGTCCCCAACACTGCTCTGTGGGATACCTTTGCGAGCCATTCCATTGTATTGGAAGGCTGGTTTCCCCTGACCAGTACCTGCCAGGACAAGTTTGCAGAGTAAGGAATGGCCATGTGCAGGAAACAATCTGCCACGTGACCTTAGAATTCTCATAAGGGGAGGGGGTACTTGCTCAGAGAAAGGTAATTGCCAGTCCTGACATGCCCCTATACTGCATCCTTGGTAACGACCTCCCATAGGGAAAACAGAGCCAGAGGGGTGCAAGGTTTGGGTGCTACAAAAACACACACAGATTTTTGGGGATACTGTTGTTAAGCGTAGGGAACAGAGGCACTGGAGAAGAGTAAGGGGAAGTGGCTGGTGATTACTAAAGTCAACTCTCATACACACTCTGGCATTCAGAGCTGAGGTTTAGATTGGCTGAAGACTTTCACAGTCTTAAATTAGCCCATGCATTGCACTTTAGGACTGTTTGCAGTAAAGCAAACAGGAACTATTGAAAAAGTAGGTGGGCCAATTGGTAGGCCGGAGACTGCTAACAACTACTCCACTGGTCAGAGAAAGACCAGGAGTGCCTTAGTGTGTCCCCCTTCCACAGGATGGTGAACTCTACAAAGCTGGATACTCACCTAGGCTTCCTCTGAAAACTGTGGGGCTTGTGAAAGGATACCAGGAAGACTGAACCTGCTGCACTTGGCATTTGTGATCGGCGAGGAGAACCTAAAGCGGTTGGATCCTTTTCCACTTAAAGTCCAATGACAGAAAAATCTCCAAGATTCATAATACTGATCACCTTGGTGGCTCTGAGAACATTAAAAAAGTGCACCCCCTGAGGTCCCGGGGGGTTTGAATGTGTACCCCCGAAGTTTGGGAACTTTTTCAGAACTTTTTCTCCAGAACTTAAGATCTTTAAGAGGACTAACAATGAAAAGTATCCATCCAGCAGTTCACAGCATCGGATTGAATGTTAGGTCTTTTCCATGTTGAGAAAGATTTTTCCCCAGGAAAATGACAAAGTCCCTTTTCAGATTGGGGAGTGGGTACTTTTTCACACTTCCCTACTTCCAGACCTTAGCGAGGCCAATCTATGTGGTGTATCTGACCCCCACTACAATGCAGTCAGTTTCAAATCGTACCTAGGTCCTGCCTACCAGATCCAATGGCAACGTTTGACTGGACCTAACAAAATAGTTATTTTGGTACTAGCGGTAGACACCAATTCAGCTCACCGTATTTAATATACCACTTTCTCAGTTTAAATGCACTGATAATTTATACTTTTATCTAATTTAGAATTCCGAAATATAAACTTGGACCTTTAGCTGTACTGTTTTTGAGTGTTTATGCATATTGATTACTTTCAGGAAGCAGTGGCAGTCAAACCATCACTGAGGTAGCCATGGATGTTTTCTGTGTTTTAAGAAAGATGGAAATTTGTTTCAAACCTAGGAGTAAACCTATCAGAGCTTATCACAGTCTGTGTTTCTGAATTGGGGCCATAGATTAGAAATTATCATTAAAGTATCGGGTCATAGATTTGGGATTTCCTTTCTTTATCCTGCCACACCTTTGAGACTTTGGGCCTGATTAAGAGTTTTGCGGATGGAATATTTCATCACAAATGTGAAGTCTATCTTGTCCTCCGTATTCCAAGTGCCATCGGATATAACACACTAGTAATATGGTGGATGAGATACTCCGTCACGATTGTGACAGGTTATCCTATCCGTCAAACTTTAATTTAGGCCGTTTGTTTGTAGATTAAATCTTCAGAGTAAAGGAATTGTTTATTGTTCACTTTTAAACTCTATTGTCATTTAATGAATTTCCAACATAATTCTAATACTTCATTGAATATCTATGTTTTGGAAAATAATTGACAACTGAATATACTAATTTGCTAAAATCAGACACAGGGCTAGAATGGAAACAAACACTGCTTGTAAATTCAACTGCCTGATACTGTCTTACAATCATATCATCATTTTGAAGCATGCATTGCATGTAAGGTAAGGTCCTAAAATTCATAGAACCTATGGGCCCGATTATGACTTTGGCGTAGTTGCGCCGGCTCTCTGATGGCACTGCTGCACTAAAGCCTCGCAAGGACCACTGACCTGATTACGGTTTGAACTGCAAAAATGTTCCAGGATGGTCCTTTGCCTTTCCCATGGTAGTGCCAGAAAAACAGGCACCGTATTGGTAACAGCAAAAATGTTCTAGCACGACATGAACGCCGAAGTCCATGCCATGCTGGAAAACAGAGAGAGGGGTACATGTTGTGCCTCCCTGACTGTATCCCCATGTCGGGGGGCATGGTAGCCCAATAGGTCCCCCTTTGTTCCTGCAGTGCCAGCCTTTTCATGGCAGGGCGCCCGCCATGAAATGGCTGGCAGTTCAGGAACTTGTAATATGCTTAGCGGGACTGCGCGAGTCCCACTCAACATCTTACATTGTGGCACAGCTCCGCCAGCAGATAGATCCACCACTGGAACAACTCAGAGTGTCGTAATCCAGCCATTGGTGTGCCACCGTGAGTGCTGCGGTCATAAGCCACCACTCTCCTAATCAGTCCCTTACTCTTTGGCACTGAATTATCCATAATAACGCTATTACACCTGGTCACATAATTATCAACAATTTGGGGGGGGGAAATCCTACAGCGAGAGCACATTTAGCAAGTGTGAGAGGCTGCTTATGCTACTGTTTATGTTCTGATGTGTTTAGAGCTATTTTCCTATATATTTAAAATAGACACAAGGATGCATTTTGCGCTAAGAAACTAATGTTAAATGCCTGGAGTAAATTGGGGGAAATCCTAACTCAAGTGGAAATTTGGAAGTAGATGTAAGGCTTTTAGAAATTAACAAGACTTTTTTCTGTTGCACTTTTTTCTGGGAAAGTCACATGAAATTTCAGACGCTGGTATTTCCACTATGCAGAATTGCAGCACAGTACCATTTCCCTTGGGGTAAGTCAGTGCCTATGTGGAATTTCACTTTTTTATTTTCGCTTTTTTTTTCGCCACAGGGAAAATGTCTTTCTATAGAGAACCCCCATCTACACCCCAAACAAATTGTGAGTTTTCTGTTTGCCTTTCATTACCCAAGAAATAGACTTACTCCAGCACTTGACCTGTGTACACCTCTGACCATTTCCAGGTGAAAAGATGTAAAGAGAAGGTTGTTTATGCTCACAAATTGACATGTTTGTAGCTGTTCCCAAACTCACAAGCCAAACCACGCCTTTAAATGCCCACTGCTCACCCCCTGCATGGGTGCTACTCCTATGTAAATGTGCGCAATGTGGCATCCAATTACGTGGGATTACATAGATTGGTAGCCATAAATTTACCCTAACAATTTGATCTCATCAGTTTTTTTTCTAAACCAACTCCTTTGCTCTTAACATCTCTGACCTATTTACAGCCAAGCCTTTTTTGTCACTATTGGTGGACTATCTGTCCCTTCTTGTACAATTTTCTCAAATTACATTGGAATAATATTTCATGGGTATTCTTCTCAAAATTGGATTCCCAAATCTTACAACCCGACTGCCTGATCCAGCACACTATAGCAAACCTGGCTTGCCTTTATAGGAGTTGTTTTGATTCACCGTGTGCTATTGTTACCGAGGCTGCAAAGCTGCTGCTGACAAATTGTATTAAACATGTCATAGAAATGTCTGCAGTATTGTGCTTGCCAAAGAATAGGGGATGCTGCGCCTTGTAAACATGTAGCCTTTCTGAAGGGACCGCACTTAACTAGGTATTCACCACGTTTAATTAATTTCCTACCACGTCCATTATCACAAGTTAATTAATTTTCTTATAAGTACAGTAAATCCCATCACTGGTGCAAGAGGTGAAGCTGGAATGCACTTTTGATTTTATCAGGTCCTTTTAAAAGGTTTTTCATAAAGCCAGACTGCAGCGTCCTTACAAAATAGTCTTTGCTTCCTTTGTGAAACCCATTGTTGTGTTCACTCAGAAGGTGCTGCTAGGCATCCATTCTAGAAAATCCTTTCTGCAAACCTGCGTGCTGTTGACATCAACCCATATTGTTCTCATTTCAAGGAGTGCACACCTCTGCTTTACTGTACATTTTTCCAGAATTGGAATTGTGTGTCACCTGTTCAGGAGTAGCCTTTGGGCTGAGCAGAGTGCATGTTTGATCTGTTGAAAGTGTAGTGAAAAGGAAATCTGTGGCAGGAAATTGCCACCCACCTCTCGTATGCCTCCATTTAAAGCTTAATTGACAAAGTTGCGACATTCAGATGTTTCTAGTTTTTGCTAAGTATGTAACTGCTCACAGTGCAACACTTTAGTGCCATGAGTTGGGACTTACTTGTTAGCGGGTTAGGGTTATAATTAAGGTTATTGTTTCAGTTAGCTTCTGGTTTAGGGTTTGATCAGCTCAGGGTAACTATTAAAAAGCGCGAGAGGGTGGTGCTTCTTTCTACCGCTCGGGTAGATTTTTCTACTGGTACAGCAGCTTCCTCAACAGAAACGGAAGGTTTCTCAACGCGAGAGGTAGCGGCCATCCGCAACCGCCCACGTTGAGAAATCCCGCCGGGAGGTGGTCTGGAGTAAGATTTTTCTGGCCCAGTCCTGATGAAGACCCGATGTGATGATCGTGATTGACACGGGAAACATCCTTAACCGCGAAGGCTTTTCTACGCGTTACGTTTACAACGGTACACTTACCACGTAAACGTCTTGACCACGTGTATGCCTTCCATGACCGTCTTTACCACGCAAGCTGCACTGAAACCTGTTCATCTTCGTCCGGTTCAGTCAGTTTTCAATGTCGGCGAAGATGTGTGTAAAAAAGTAAAAATAGAAAAAGGGGGCTTGGGGCGTGTCCCCCAAAAAATAAAAATAAAAAGCATGCAGAAAAAAAGGGGGTTGGGGGGGTCTCCCCCCAAAAAAAAGAAGATGTAAAAACGAAGGTAAGTGGTGACAATCTGCGTCGTTTTAGAGGAAATGGAATGACGCTTCCTCTTTACGACGTAGGACGTAAGCAAAGCAGATCGAGGAGAAAACGTGAAGAGGTAAGGAGAATAAAAGTATTAAAAATATATATACACATAAAGATTGAGGGTAACGGGCAGGGGTAATAATAATGATTTGGTGGTCACGTACGGGTACAGGGGAGGGGTATAACCTTTACCAAGAGTATTCAATTACCATGCAAGTATGCGTGGTAAAGGAATATTCGTGGTAAAGGTTGTGCGTAGAAATAGCATTCCATTGTAACGCATGCGTGGTAAAGGCATGCGTTGCAATGGAATGCGTTGTAACGACATACAACCGATTGACACACAATGGGTCGAAATGTTGATGATAATCTCTGGTATTCCCGTAACCTGCCAAGCTATCTCCACTTGTAGATATAGATAGCACATCTGCTTGGATAGGTTTTTACTTCTTTGGGATACCCTTAAAAAATAATTGTTTATGTAATAATTGCATTCGTATATACGTCAGCTGTCTTTTAAGTCTACCATTTTTATTTTCTCTGTTTTGGTATATGTTTTCAGTCAGTGTGCATCAATGTTTATGTCTCTCAACAGTCCTGTACTATTATGCAATGAAATATGATTTATTGTTCAGTCTACCACTTTATGATATATGATTAATAATATACCATATTTTTAAACTCTTGTGTGCTGTTGTCCTACAATTTGTGGTCAGTACCAAGATGTGATTGAATTACCAGACCTACATGAAATATTTGTGAATGAGACAATGTTCCTGTTAAAGAAATACAGCGCCCTACAGAACCAATTGTAAAGGGAAATAGTGCAAAAGTTTGCCATTAATTGAAATAGAAGCTGTAGGGCTGTTTAAAGTAAAGAAATAAAGGAAATGAGAGTAGGGCCAAAACCATACCAAGCAAGAGCTTTAAATAAAAAAAACAATCCACTATAATCCACATTTGTAAAGCGCGAACAATAACCCGTAAGGGTCTCTAGGCGCTGGGGGCCGTCGGGAAGATTAAGCAAGCAATTGCCCAGAGTCACATGGTGCTGGGCCAATCTGCCGCCGGCGATCGAACCGTGATCCCCAGATTCCGGAGTCAGTCGCCCTGGCCGCAGCGCTACACCTCTTCCACACCATCATAGGCTTTTGCTACATCAATGGAAATCGCAGCTAAAGAGTAACAGAAAGAAGAAGCCTTGTTTAAAACATAAAAAAAATAGGTGAGAGTTATCGGATGTAAATTTAACTCTAACAAAGCCACACTGTTCCTTACTAATCAAAGTCGGCAAAAGAGGTTCAAATTGCAGAGCAAGCAATTTAGAAAACATTTTGTAATCCAGGTTTACCAAAGAGATAGGGCTGTAATTTTTACAATGTATGGGCTCACGACCCTTATAAATTAAACACATTAGAGCTTCCTGAAAAGTATCCACACCCCACCTGTAGTGCAAAAATATCTAAAAAGCAGTAAAAATGTAGGAAGTAAAGATTGTGAAAAACACCGGTAAAACTCCACCGTAAATCCCTTGGGGCCTGGAGTTTTACCTAATTTAAGTGAATTTAAAGCTGTGGATATCTCGAAAAGGTACACATCAGATTCAATACATGTAAAATCTATATTATCATGAGAAGGGGGAGGAATATTTTTAAGATAAGTGTCAATTTGAGGGATAGCAGCAGAAGATTCTGGAGTATATACAGGGTTATAGAAGTTCAGGAATGCATTTAAAATATCTTGGTATTTAAAAAGAAGCTGTCAGTCTGATGACTGAATGGAATCAATAAGTAGCTGATCTTTCCTAAATTTAAGGTTATTAGCTAAAAACGTACCCACTTAATTATGTCCTGTGTATTGACAATCACTGCTACGTAGTACAATAGATGAAGCACTGTCAGTAGTTATTTTGTTAAAATCCATTTCGCACAGATAAGCTCCTGGAGAGTTGAGTTTAAAACTGATGTTCCAAACATTTAGTATTCAACAATAGCACTTTATGCCGAAGAAGAAACCTTTTCTTTTTTTTTAGCAAGAAAATCAATAATAAAACCACAAGCTGCAGCCTTAAAAGAATTCCACAACAATTTAGGAGAAATATTCAGATCTGTATTTAATAGAACAAATTCATCCATGGAAGAAGTGAAGGAGTAAGAAAAGACTGGCTCGTGCAAAAGAGTATTATTAAATCTCCATCTATTAGATTTGGAATGTGCTTGTAGCAAAGCCATGTCCGCAACAACCGGGACATGATTAGAAATAACAATGGGTTGAATTGAGAAAGCAACAAGGTTTTGGACCAAAGATTGAGAAAGAAAATGTAATCCGATTGGGTAGGGGAACCATGAGAAGGGGAATAAAGCCAAGCATCCACAAGTTGAGACTGAGAAATTGTGTTATGAGATTTATGGGGAATAAAACAAATTTGGGATTAACGATCGATAAGCGGATCCATTGTCTGGTGGCAGTCACCTCTTAGAATAAAAGAGTCATCTCTATATTGGAGACACTTCTATGCAATACTAGGCCAAAGAAAGAAGCCTGGTTGAGTCGTGCCATAAATATAATAAACAGTTAGCAAAATATTGTTAGTAAGTAACTTAACTAATAACCATTCTACCCTCAGTATCATTTCCTTGAAATAGAATGGTACATTTTAACTTCTTATGACGTAAAATAAGTACCCCCTTTTTCTTGGTGGAAGTAGGCGATACCAGAACAGTACTCACCCAATGCCTTTTGAGTGTAAGAGCCTCTATTGTAGTAAGATGAGTGTCTTGTATAAGAACAAAATCTGTATGATTCCAGGATATCACTCTGACTGTAGAACATCAAAAAACAGATAGAATCACAGAGATATGACTGTAAATAGTAAAACAGATTCAGAAATACATATGAGAAAACACAATCAGCAGTAATGAACCAGAAAAAAGCAAATGGAGGGAATGAAGAAAAAGTAAAGAGAATATGCCAGAGGATAGTTCAAAAGGAAGAAAAACAAGTAAAAGAAAAAGGGAAAGGAAGATAACAAAAACAGCAGAAATAACTAGAAAGGACAGTGCATGTCAAAATGACAACTGTAGTGCATACCTTAAAGGGAAAAGAAAAAAACAAGGAGTGGGACAGACAATAAAGACGGCACAGCCAACAGAGGAGGAGGTACCGCATTGGGACGCAATGGAGAACAAATAGGAAACGGGCACAAATGGAATTCAAAGAAGAAAAAAATCTGCAAGGAAAAGAAGAGAGAAGAATGCATCAGCGAGAAAGAACAATAAGTAGCAAAATAGAACCTGCAACAAGTAAAAGAGACTTAAAACATATTGGAACAAAAACAATATTTAATGAAAGTCAATTTAAAGAGGAAGAAGAGGAGGCAGCAATCTCCATGGATGACATAGAATGTGAATGGAAATATTTTCAAATGAAGAGGTATTATTATACTGATAAGTAACCTGAAAGAGATACGGATGGAATAAACCATAATGTGC
Source organism: Triturus cristatus (assembly GCF_964204655.1). Lineage (NCBI taxonomy): Eukaryota > Metazoa > Chordata > Amphibia > Caudata > Salamandridae > Triturus > Triturus cristatus. The sequence continues at coordinate 1,112,051,928 of NC_140580.1, read as the reverse complement.
ACCTAAGACACGCAAAAGCAGGACGAAGGTTTATGAAGTCCTTGCGACGTTTAGCCATTGCTGTGTCTTGAGATAAAAATAATTTCCCATCAGACCAGAGAAGCTGCTTCTTCAATGCGGTTGAATTTAGAGCTTGTAAAGGTCAGTAAATTTAAAAAAGAATCGCACCACGAGGTTTGCACGGGGCCAACGCAGATGAAAAAATGAGGGACCAACCTGTGAGCCAATTGAATATTTAAAGTGGTAGATGTAGGAAGATCCAGAAGGTTTGGAAGAAAGGAGGTAAAGAAAGAAACAGGGTCATCGCCTTCAATACCCTGCGGAAGGCCATACAAGGGAAGGATTATTGTGCCTGTTCCTGTTTTCCGAATCCTCATTAGACCTCTTCAACAACAAGACCTCCTTCTGTAAAGATGTAAATTTGTGGGAAGCATCCTGAATATCACTAGTATACTGCTCCACCAGGGAACAGGATTCCATTGATGACCATTTGTTGTCAAAAACTTGTAGACGAGTATTAGTTTCCTTGAGCACGTATTTCTTCAAGAACTGCATCCAAGGAAGCAGGAGGAGCAGGTTCCAGCAGAGAAAGAGCATGTTGTTTAAGTTGCTTGGTGGCTGAGGATTGTGTTTTTGATGGCGTAATGGGTAGGGAGACAGGTTGTGATGAACCAGGCTGAACCATATCGCTAGTGGTGTGCAAACAGTCCCCAAAGTGCACAATAGAGGATGATCCAGAGAAATTAAAGTTATTGTTGTGAGTTGTTTTTGAGTGTGGTAAGTTCTTGTTCCTGCCCATAAATGAAGCTTCGGGACTGTAAGTGCAAAGAGCAGAAAGCACCTCATTAAAGATTCTCCTCACACAGAAACAGCATAAGTAGGGCACAAAAGCATATCACGGTCAGAGGGAACTGTAGAATGATATAACAAAGCAACACTTCCCACATCAATCCAGCGCTGAAGAAACAGAGGCCACCACAAGGAAAAATTCAAAATGGCGGTCGAAGTGCAGTCACCAAAGACCATCGACATGAAAGTACCAAAATACCTCAGGAAAGCGGCCGGGATAGTGGGCAGTCTAGCAAGAGGCATTTTGCTACACTCACATGCTCCTGACAGTCCCACAATATGAATAGGCAGTTGTCTCAAGGTGATGTTGAGCTGCAAAGCACGTTACACATACTTCTCACACACACTGCTATATTGATAGTAAAAGACCCCTGTTTACAGCATCACTGGTCAGCCTCCAACAACCAGCAGCAAACCAAAGTGAATGTGTATCTTTATGTTAATTCATGGGAAGCTGCAAATATGCAGTTTCCTCAGAGAAAAAAAATCATCATAGGAGTATTCAAAGTAGCGGTCAGAATGCAGCTGCCAAGGACCATCAACTAGAAAATGTCCAAATACCTCAGGAAAGTAGGAAAAAAAGTTAAGCAATCTAGCCCCTTTCTGGAATGCAGGTGCATGGAAACCACAGAAAAATCAAGTAGCGGTCCCGCAGCCGCACGGAGACCCGAAGCTAAGTGGCCATCTTGAGTCACTCCACGTGCGCTCCCCCGAATATCCCATTTCTGTGCTGCAGCTATAGGTGGTGTGCCTCTGCCAGGAGACAAGTAAATGAGACGGTGCATAAAGGGTGGATGATTAAAGCTAAAGAAATCTGTCAAAGGTATGCTAAGGTCAGAAGAAAGACAACACCAATTCAATGATTTGACATACAGCCTCAGTAAGTACTAAAGTGTGGGCAGTACTGTTTTTCATAAGCAATGACATTAGGAATTTGATTAATCAAAATGCTTCTGATGGCTTAGGTGATATCCAACACCCTTTGTCCCTCATGACATCACATGGTGCCTCCTGCTTTGTCCCCAATGACATCACAGGGTACGCCCTGCTCTGGAATGCCATTTTGTTCTTGTCATTTGTGTGCATCGGGACCTATTTTTCACATTCTAAACCTAAAAATAGCTACACTGGAGCTATCCACACACAAGCATTGAAAACTTGATAGGGCTCCTTTTTCCACTCTTAGCCCATCAACAGCCTAACACTTATCTTGTTTAGTTACTTATTTATTTTGTGATTAAGCACTATCACACCCCAGGGCATTTTGGTGCTAGAACAGGGAGGGAAACAGAAAGGGAAGGAAAGGAAAATAAAAACAAAATATACAGATAGATAGACCATTTGGAAAAAGGTGGTTTTTATATTTTTCCCAAAATAATGACTGAGAAAGGTCTAAGGGCAGGTTGTTCTATAGCGTGTGGCCCAAAACACTAAAAGAACTATCTCCAATATAAGTACGCAGACCTTGAGGGACTTGCAGGAGCAGATTAGCACCAGACCTAAGAGATCTGGTCTCAATGTAGTGGTGTAGCTAAGAGGATATCAGCTTGTGATTGACATTATAGGAAGCTTGTTGGACAGCACAAAGAGACTGAAATTGTATTCTGCCCTTGATCGGCAGCCGGTGGAGGGAGTGGTGTCAAGCATCAAGCTTTCTGAAGCCAGCCACCAATAAAATTGCCATTTTTGCAGTCTCTGCAGTTTGGCAACTTGGAAATTCATGAGGCCGTGGTAAAGGGCACCTCCATAGTCAAGCCATGATAATACTCTGCCAATGATTAGAGGACGCCACCTGTTCTAAGGGGGGCAAAGGCAGAATCTTCCTCGGAGTCCTAAGAAGCACCAAGCAGGACATACAGACTTTTTCTTGTTCATGATCAAACCAAACTCCCAGATTTTCTACCTTGTTTGAAGGTGCGGGCAATCTTAGGGGCTCATTACAAAGTCGGAGGGACCCCCACCGCCAGCCGTGCGGTGGGGGGCCCTCCTCCATCTGACAGCAATTTTCCCCCCACCAGATTAAAATGGCGGGGGGAATCCTCAGGGAAGCGTGGCAGATGCAAAGACCGTCCGCCACTGTTCCGCAAGGCGGTCCTTTTCCATGCGCATTGTGGAACCAAAGCATAGGGCAGCATGGCGACAGTGCCTTGCCGGCACCGCCTTAGGGAACACGATATCCCTTCCCGCTTGTCATTCCCCGGCGGTCATCCCACCTCGAAAAGACTGGCGGAAACGGATTTGGGGGCCCGTAGCGGGCCCCCCTTGTGTTGGGGGGGAGGTAGCTGTGCATTGGGGGTACCCATGGTACCCTCCTATATTTCAACGCACCAAGTGGCAGACACCGTGTGGTGCCTGTCATGTAGTGCAGTGAAATACAAAACATGCATTTTTGACATTGCAGTGGGTCCTGCAGTCAGCAGCACCCACTGCAATGTTAAATTGTAAAATGTGACCGAAATGGTAGCGGTTGGATCTTAATTTGGTATGCGGGACCGCCGCATGTATTGCGGATGGTCCCGGTTTACCACAGGATGACTCCAGTCCGTCCGTCATCCTAATGAGCCCCTAAATCTAAATAAAGAAATCCGTACTGATGTACATGGAGTGCGAATGGATGAATACCTTCAAACAAATACCGCAGCAGCTAGCCTGCTACTTCGTATAGACCCAGAAATATATTCAGATGATACAGCTAAGAAAGTTATTGAAGAACTCCTAAAAGAAATATTGGACCACTGAGAACTGATCAAGAACGATACTACTTTTGCAGATAGCAAAGAGCATCTAGACTAGCTTGGAGGGAAGATCCTGTTATATGAAACATTGCTATCAAACAAGAAAAAAATCAGAGCCGTAAAAAGAAATCTTCACATATTTACGAATGTGCCTTCGCATACACTGTGGATTCCTGCTATTACAGTAAAGATACACTATTTTTTTAAACATATTTTATTAATTTTCTTATCATCACAACTTCTTCTGTCAATTGTACACCTTATCAAATCGCCAGTCATATGCCATGCAGTAGATCACAATATAAAATACACAATGGTTCTATTGTCCATGAATTTCTAGTGTTACTATCTTACAGGTTTAACATGTATACTTCCAGTGGATTGTAATGTCCATCTACACGTCGTTTCTCCCATACTTACAACACAGTATAGGCGCTGCAGCGAGTTACAAAACCCATTCCGTCCCTCCCAATTTAACCTAATTTAACTATGCCCCCCAGCCCCACAGACTCAGTTCTGCATTTATATATTCATGTAAAGTAAAGACTCACAACCACAAACCTGTAACATCAGAACCACACACAGAAAAGGGAAATGTCACACTTAGACATTTGATAACATTATAGTTGAAGAACATATTGAGGAAAGAGCTAACTCCTCTAAAGGCCCCTGGGTCCAATTTGATTGCAGAACACACCAACCAACTTGCTATGGAATACAGATGCAGGCACTGGATGTCAACCAAAGGCGTTTATTTCAAGGGACCTCCAAAACGCCTCGCCAGCCGCAGAATGAAAAGGCAGTACCAGGACAAACACGCACACATCACTCTAGCTGACCAGTGGGTTCTAGAATACTGTTAGGGGATTGTACCATTATAGATATGTGGAGAGGAATACTAATAAAGAAAGACATCACACTTGAGTTACCTCGAACTGTTGACCGATCTGGTATCCAGATATAAGTCCCTGGTAGTGGTTGGGGACTTTAACTATCATTGGGACGAGATCCCCAGGGGGCCCACTGCGTCCGAGTTTGGAACTAACCTTGCCACTCTCCATTTAAACCAGCTTGTAAAAGGGCCCACCCATGAGAAGGGACATACTCTTGACCTTGTCTGGTCCTCCCTTCCACGTATGGAAATCCTGGAAGTCAGCCCTTGCATCTGGTCAGATCACTATCTGATTAAGTGCTGGGTTCCAGGAGAGCCTTTAGCAGCGGCCCCTCCACAAACAAGGAGGAAGGTTCGCCCATGGAAGAAGATCGAGGCCGATTCTTTAGTCTCAACTCTACTCTCCTTTCCCCCTCCGAAGATGAAGCAGGAGAACCTGGATGCAGAGACCACGACCATTATGGCCTGGATTCGCTCTGCTTTAGATAAACTTGTCCCAGAACGATCAGAGCTCACTCGGAAAAAAGGGAAAGGAGCCCCTTGGTTTGACGCATCCCTCAGGGAAAAGAAGCAAGCTCTCAGGAAGGTGGAGCGAAGTTGGAGACGGGATTATGGGCCTACAGAGTTATTAACGTACAAAACTCTTCTAGCCAGTTACAAATGGGCCATCCTGGCTAGGAAATCCGCCTTTTATGAGGGTCGGATCAGGGAGGCTACGAATAAACAAAGGGAAACCTTCATTATTCTAAGGGAACTCACGCAGCTGAATGACAAAAGCGGCAGCCTGGCCCAGCCTGACTGTGACACCTTTCAAGGATTTTTCCTCCAGAAGGTGCAGGATATCCTGATGGATATTTCTACGCTCTCTGATAGCTTACCAACGCAACCTTGTTCAGACAGCTTGCAGTCTGCGGGGGTTTTGCTTAACTTCCCGGATATCGATGGAGAGCACCTGATAGAACTGGTTAGCTACATCAAATCAGGATCCTCCAGTGATCCCTGCCCTCCGAAAATCTTCAAACTGGCTTTGCCAGGCATTCAACCCCAGTTGCTGCATTTACTAAATGCTTCTCTGGAAGCGGGTTACCTCCCAGCATCTCTGAAGGAAGCCAGAGTCTTCCCACTTCTGAAGAAAGCTGGCACTGACCCCAAAGCATTGAAAAACTACAGGCCTATTTCTCAACTGCCTTTCCTAAGTAAGATCCTGGAAAAACATGTCCTGAACACAGTAGCAAATTATCTTGAGGAACACCATCTCCTGCATGCCAGGCAGGCGGGCTTCCGACCACAACACAGTACAGAACTGGTTATGGCCACGGTCACCGACGAGTTAAGAATAAGAGCAGATAATAAACAACCCTGTGCTCTGATTCTGCTCGACCTATCGGCAGCTTTCGATACGGTCAGCCATTCCATCTTGCTGAGCCGTATCGCGAAGCTGGGGATTGCTGGCCAGGCATACAAGTGGTTGGAGTCCTTCCTGTCGGGTCGCACTCAGAGGGTTCAGAGGGGGGACCAGCTATCTGGGATTAAGGATGTGACATGGGGGGTGCCTCAAGGGTCCGCACTCTCCCCTTTATTGTTTAATATCTATCTGCAACCCTTGATAGAAGAACTCACGCGCAGGAACTGTGAGGTCTTTAACTACGCAGACGACACGCAGTTACTGGTTCGGCTGGGAGATACACCAGAGGCCCATGAATCAGTTAGGAATCTTCTGAGATTCACGGTCAACTGGATGACTAACAACTTCCTCAAAGTAAATGCAGAGAAAACGGAGGTGTTGGTGGTAACCAACAAAGCCAACCCCTGGGATGATTTGTACTGGCCCCCAGAACTCGGCAAAACCCCTATCCCCGGCACAGTAGTGAAGAGTCTTGGCCTAAAGATCGATGCGGATCTTACCATGGCCCCTCAAGTGTCGGCTGTGGTGGGCTCCTGCACAGCCGTGATGCGGCAGTTACGTAAGCTTACTACCATTCTCTCAGCCTCCACGCTGCAAACCATCGTCTCAGCGACTGTCATCTCGAGGCTAGATTATGGTAATGCTCTGTACCTGGGCCTATCACAGAAGCTGATGAGGAAACTGCAGGTTGTGCAGAACGACGCGGCCAGACTGGTCTTCTCTCTTCCCAGAAGTTCGCACGCATCAACTCTTCTTCGCAAACTGCATTGGCTTCCCGTGAAGCTTAGGGTCCAATTCAAAGGCCTCTGCATGGCCCACAAGGCGCTCTTTGGCAATGCCCCGGAATATGTCAAACAGCGCCTGAGGAAGTATGTTCCCGGTAGGCCCTTACGCTCGGGGTCTGTCCCAAATCTGGCTCAACCCAGATTCAATTTAAAAACCAAAGGAGGCTGTGCTCTCTCAGTACTCATTCCTCAACTCTGGAATGATCTTCCATCTAGTCTGAAGGAAGACTCTCACCTACTCTCCTTTAGGAAAAAATTGAAGACATATTTGTTTGGAAAGGTAACATCTTCGGTCTAATTGGAGCAGGCAGATGGTTGTGTAGGCCTCATTATGTTCTTGGTCTTCTGTCTAGCGCTTAGAGACCGGTGGTGATAGGCGCTTTATAAAAACCATATAACATAACATCCTTTTTAGAGCAAATACAATGAGGTGGAAGAGTTTGAGGCAGACACCAAGGAACGAAGCGAAGTTCGATCACTTCAGAATGGTAAAGTCATTCCACATAGATCACCAGAAGCAGAGTAAAGAGGCCAGTACCAACATATGCAATCAAACTGTTAAACCACCTACTGTTGAAAGTTAAACTAGAAGTCATTAACAGAGGACGCAGCTTTGCACCACCCCCTTAACACTACCTTTGTCTGTGTAAGTCTAAATTCCAAGCAAATTGGAGGAATATCAATTTATGCAAAGCCTTTCAATCTGTAGTCAGAGACCCCAGGAACGGCCGGTTCAGGTAAGAGCAGTGGGACGGGGGGAAGTTGACAGATGATGGAATGGGTCAAATAAATTAAATAAATAAATAAAACCACATAGCTTGCGCTGGCCTCATCACCGACTCGGTAATGCAGTGAGCATGAGGTAAGTGGTTTTATTTTACCCATTCCATCGTCTGTCGACTTCCCCCGCCCGCCCTACTGACCAACCGCTCTTACCTGAACCGTCCACGCCTGAGAGAACCTACATCTATTTATTTGGCAGACCTCAAGAAACCATCAGAGTTCACTCTCAACTATCAAAGTTTACTCTGTATTTCGAAAGGTGACCAAGAAATTGCCACATTTAAGAAACTGATACTTAAGCAGAACTCGGCACTTGAATCTCCAAATTTCAATATCAATTAATATAATTTATTTTTGAAGATAAAAATTCATAAAACATGCTATACAATATATACATTTATATAAATAATTACGTTAAATCAAAGAGATAAAAATTTAAAATCAGTTTATTCAATCTAACAAATTGATCAAATTTAAAATGCTACAGAGTCCCTGAAAAGCTTCCATTTATGCCATGCATTAATCAATTATTAACTAATTACTTACACCAGAAATTATACAATAACTAGGATCTCACTTTAAAATCTTAATCTTGATTAAATGCTGGCTAATGCCCAAGTCCTTGAAAAGTAGGTGCTTCCATTTATGCCACATATGTTGATAAGCTGAACAAAACAGCATGAAATGCTCCACAGTTCCCAATGCAGCACCACAAGCAGGACATGTGGTAAGACTTCCATTACCCTGTTACCATTTATTGGTGAAACTATTGACAGGTAGGGACCCAATCTAAATCTTATATATAAGGAGTTTGCATGTGGAGGAGTTGTATTGTCTAGAAATGTCTCAAATTGGGAAGCAGTCTTGAAGCCCAAGAAATGATTTATCAGTCCACTGCATCTGGAAGAAGATTGCTAGCTCACCATGACATTAGTTCAATATACTACCTTCAGTTGAGCCAATGCGGACCTAGTGATGGAAGTAGGTAGATCCCATAATTCCTATAGGGCAAATTATACTGCTAAGTGCGAACATGTTTCAACCAAGGAGTCCTACAAGCTCGATCCAGAGTCAATATTACTCTAAGACGATTACTGCATGCTGCTGCCTCATCCGTTTGTCAGTTCCGAAGCAAATACAATACAGTTTTAAAGTGGCTAAATGTGTGACTCATATTAGATCCATGTCTAAGAAAAGAGGTAGAAGCGGGGTACTATTAGGCAAGTTTACCAGAGACTGGAAAAAATTATTTTCCGCCAAGGCCAGGTGCTTATGGTTATACGTGCTCCATACAGGGTGGCACCTTGCGCTTTTGCCCCACATAGTTGTAGGATTGAGGTCACCGATTTTGAGCGAGAAGCTTATCTTTGTACACATGTAAGACAACCAAATATCTATGTTGGGCAATCAAGCTGCTCTGAATCACATGTGAATTATCAACTAACTTTATACCTGGGAACTCAAAGCTGCTGACACATTCATGGACAAACTCCTCCACTGACAGCCTGCTCTTCTGGTCTCTGTCAGACTTAAACACTTAAATACCATCTATTGTGAATGTGGAGCATTTGCTTAAGGCCTTTTAGTTTGCCAAATTCTATGGACCTGTTAAGTAATGTTTGGAGGCCCATAGATTATTTTTAAAATAATAGTGTGTCATCCGTGAATAGAAGGTCCTGAATTTTAATGCCATCTAGATTTGGGGAGTCATTATTACAATCCAACAAGAAGGGAATTACATTGTTAATATACAGAGAGAATAATATAGGGGCCAGAATGCAACCTTGGCATACTCCTCTTAGTACTGGAATTCATTCCATTATCTCCCTCGTGCCCCCCCCCCCCAGGGTACCTGAACATAGGTGTCTTCCTGTAGTCAGAGTTAAGACTATGTTTTCTGTTACCCCCCATTATTCTCAGCACTTTCCATAGACAATCTCTCTGGACCAGTTCGAAGGCAACCTCGAGGTTGACAAAAGCCACATATAATTGTAATTTAAAGGTGGAAAAAAAACATCCAACAGATTAAAGCAAAATGAAAGGTCTGGTCTGTAATACCGATCTTAGTGCAAAGCCAAGGTTGAAGGGATGACAGGTTCGGATTCATCGTCATTCACCCACAATTGCGTCATTCAAGCACCTGTCTATCAAAAATATTATGCAAATTATCTATTAAACTGATTGGCCGGTAGTTAGAGGGATTGTACCCATTCCGTTTCTCATGTATGAGGATGATCTTCGTCCCCTTCCATGTGTCAGGCATGGTTGATCCTGGTGGTATAGCTTAGACAGTCAGTTAACATATGGCACAGAGATAGTGGTTCTGCATGGTATAAAGCACCAGGATTGTATCTGTCCAGAGCCTTCCCTACCTTAAAAATGTTCAATCACTTTTAGTGTATCAGATAATGAAAACATCAAAGGGTCACAAAACTCATGCATTTCTGTGTTAGATCGATTTTTCGGTTCCAATTTTCAGTGAGGGAGGGAGGGGACTAATGATTAGAAAAAATGCTGGACCCTAAGTGTGTGGATCTATACAATACACAATGCTAGTTGAGGTGTGCAAAGTCACATGCGCTACAACATGCCAGAAGGATTTGCCATCTTTAGACTTTGCTGCATGTAGGAAATCCTGCCAATTCCGGTCCTCCAAATTTCTCATACACATTTCTAGTTTTTGTTTATAAAGTGTGCTTGTCTCTCTGACAGCCAGCTGATTATGAATTTTCAGTGAGATCAAGCGATTGACTTTGGCCTACCTGCAATCTTTGTTGTACAAGAGTAGTTTTAGATCTCCCTTGACACCTTGTGCAACGTTCCCTATAGAAGAAGCTCTATAAGATCATTATAGATTTTGTCAATAGAGACAACAATCACGTCTGCTTTCATATGTAAACTGAATACATCAACAAAACCTCTATACAGACAGGCCATCATCTCAGGTTTCTGTAGCCATTAAACCATCTGAAGTTGGTTCAAATGACCAGCATAGGAACATTTGCTTCATTTAAATGGCCCTGGGTTAGAGTTTAAATATATTTTAGCGTGAAAGCCAAAGCATCATGATTGCCATCTCAGTGATGGATGATTGCCATATCAAAAAACAATTTCCACAATTTTAGGTCCAGAATAATGTAATCAATCTTGCTTTTGTATTTGCTCATTTTAACTGTAAATTAATTCCATTTTATCGGATTTAGTGCATCCATTGCAGGCCCACATACCAGAGTTAATAGTCATTGAGTCGAACTGCGGAGCTATATTGGAACAGCTCTTTAAAGTTGTTGCCATATACTAGGGATTTCCGAGAACTCATCCTCTACTCCCATTAAATTTTGGGTGCATTCCAGAGGTTCGTATGTAAAATCTCCGGCAACTATCACTGATAAGTATTCAAATATAATTCAATGGCATTCTCCAAAATCATAAACTATTAGAATTGTGGGCATTAAGCAATTAGACACGTTAAATATGTTTTTACTGAAAACCCTAGATGGTACTCAATGGCTACTGCAAATCTACATCTAGTTTTCTTAATTTGAATCCAATTGTGTTCTTAATCCACATCCATTGGCCAACAGTCGAGCATCCCGCCTTCGAGGCTTAGGCTTCTAAATTGAATGAGGAACATCCACTCCTAAATTCAAGTGTATTTGCACAGGTTTCCCGGAAATAGCATATATCATATTGATCTATATAGGCTCTCCGCCTGGGGTCAATTAACTAAGAACGCAGAGAAGCAACTACATTTGTGACCCTTCATAAGCTCTTCGAAGCCCCCTTTCCAGCATCGAAAAGGGTAGATTTATACTCCAGCACAATCTAGGGTGGGAAGGAAAATTAATCACCCCTGGCTGGGAGTGCAGAAGAATGGGTTTCTTCACTGGGAAAATATTTATTTCAAGGCTAAAAACAATATGCATTTGCACCTCTGATCCTATTACGCCTATTTGGCATTCTCAGCAATGGAGAACTCTGTACAAAAGGAATGGGATCCCAAACAGATCATCACAGCATCTTCCCAGAAATCTTGATGGAAACCTGCACCTGGAAATTTTAGTGAACTCCAGAAAGTAGCAAATCTATACTTATGCCTGGGTGTAAATCCAGACGTGTATCATTAAGCAAGAGGGGAGTGCAGCAATTGTAGAGTATGAATGAGGATGTAGAACTCAAGATTTTTAAGTACAACATGCAGCTGTTAGGCCTACCCTTAAAAGTAGAGGGTCTCGACATGAGGAAATGCCCCATTACATTTCTAGCTAAGGACTTAAAAATCCTGAGGTATGTACTCAACATCCAAATAAGGCTAAGAAGATCCTGCGTGGATCTCAATTCAGATGGTAGTCTAAGCTTGGAGGGACAAACCATGTATTTATTTTGTTATACTCAACCTAGCGATGCTTCAGATGGTTATATCCAAAGACCAACTAATCCAGATCTGTCAGTGTCTGCAGGCTGGGCCTAACCAAGACAAGAGGAATGCCTTGCTGGAGCTCAGTCTACAATGAGATAACTTGTTCTTAGATATTATCTACAGAATTTAAATCTAATTACATAAAAGGAGATAACATTTAAGGTGAAATCCATGATGTTAGGTTACTCCGGCTCTCTAAGATCAGAACTACACATACCTTTCAGAATCCTAAAGGTTTCCACACTAAACAGTGACAAGTGACTAGGGCTTCTGATTGCAAGAACCTTAATGGAGATACTGAATTTCCAGTTGAGTAAAGTTACCATAAAGTTTAATTTTGTGAGAGGATAGTAAGAGGATAGTGACAGATGAGCTCCGTAACACAGTTGAGAACAAGCTCTGGCAACATTGTTGTTTCCCTAATTGGAATTTACCTTGAAAAAATTAAAGACATGAGGCGTTTGGCAAAACAGGAACAGTTGGTTTAATTAAACGCAGTGGCTGGAAAAACAGGCAACAGAGTTGGGGTCTGGAGACAGTCTCAAAGTACATTGGTTATAGCCGTCATTTTATACATTTCGCAAAGTGTCATAAAGCAATTTGTACATTCTTTTAGAACAGGAATTTGGGCTAGTCACAGGGCCATAAATCTGGTCATTTGATAAGAAGCGCAGGTGGGTCTCGACCTTGGGTGGACACAATTTGGGGCCAATGGGTATGTATCCAGGTGTACGACATGGGGAGTGCGTGATAACTGCGTTTAGTGTGCATGCCGGATTCTGATTGGCTGAGTGTTCCTAACTTAGGGCCTCATTATGATGTCAGTTGGAAAGCATTCCGACCGACTCCTTGTTGGAATCTGTTCCGACCAACTTGGGTTCAGAGAGTCCGACCGACCAATTGCGATGTTTCCGAACGCTGTTCGGAAAGTCTCCTATTGACTTCAATGGGAGCCTGTGTTCCGACCGCCAACACAGGCTCCTGTTGAAAAACGGGGTGGTTGTGGAAAACCTTGCACCCTGTGACGGGCACCCCATGGTGACTGCCACACTGTGCATGGTTGTAAAGGGGGGTCCCATGGGTGGCCCCACGGTCCCAACCGAAGGCCTCTGGGTGAAAGGGGCCCTGCTACGGGCCCCCAAAGTCAGTTTCCAACAGCCTTTTTGTGTCGAACAGACCGTCTGAATCCAACATCGTAATACCTCGGTTGAAAATGCGGTCCATAGACCTGTACGATTCAGCCCCGACCAACTCCGAGTTGGTGGGAAACATGGGTTCCCACACGGTTTAGGAAAATTCGAATGCCATTCAGAGCCTTTACGTCTGGCATCATAATGAGGGCCCTAGTGTGACATCTGACTTTATGGTGTTATGGGAACACGCACCCCTGCTGCGTGCCCGCTCGGCGTTCGCAAGACATACGGGGTTGCATGAAGGCCTGAGACGCACATGTTGAAAGTCAAGGGCATTGGGCAACGCATGAGTCTTTCCGAAAACACGTGTTTCAGGACATGTGCTTTGCAAGTCAGGGGTAAAGGGGTATTAAAGGCTCAGCCTTGATTTACAAGTCAGACGTAATCCATATGTTCAGTCGTTCTGAAGGCCCTGGTGTTTTTATCAGATCCATCCTATCACAACCAGTTTAGTTGTTTGTTAAATAAAAAACATCTGAGAGGTACTCAGAAATGCATTGTATCTCGAAGTCTGTTATGAAGCTCTGTGGTTATACTGAATAAGCAGCTACCTATGTTATATGACATCTCTTTATTAATGTAATAACTGCACTTTCCCAATTGCTTTATTAACCTTCCTGCTTTCTCAAATTTGCTTGAAAATGCACAATCTTTCCTCTCTTTTTTCACAATTTTCTCGGGGGGAGAACACCCCCGAACCCCCTTAGTTTGTTCGGGCTCGTTTGCTACGCTCGCTCGCTACGGTGCAGTATGCCAATCATTTTACGCCTTACCACTTTCAAATGTCACCAGCCGCCCCTGGGGTTGAATTGTGACTCTCCATTAGAAATGGGGAGTCTCGACAAACAGTCAACAATAAGGTTCTTTTCGCCTGCAACATAACACATGGTGTAATTGAAACCTTGTAAGCCTAACACCCATTTGGAAATGCGGGGAGTGGCCCTTTCAATGCTTTTAGTAGAGAACATGGGAAGTAGGGGTTTGTCGTCAGTACGAAGAGTAAAGGGAATTCCCCACAAGAAAAATTGAAAGTGGTTTATCGCCCAATAGCAAGCAAGGGCCTCTTTCTCGATGGTGGAATAATTGCATTCCGGTTCTTTAAATAACCTTGACGCAAAAGCTATCACTCTCTCTTTACCATTAACCATCTGAGTGAGTGAAGCTCCTAAACCTGGCGTCCGTAGTTAAGGTTGTCCTAGCATTGGGGTCAAACATTCCTAAAAGGGGTGCTCTAACAATAGCTTGTTTGATATAAGTAAAGTTGCTTTGGCATTGGAAATTCCAATTAAAAGACGTCCCCTTTTTTAGAAATTCTCTTTGAGAGTGTACATGTCCAGCAAAATGTTCCACATACTTAGACATATATTCTACAAGGCCCAAGAAGGATTTTAGTTCTTCCTTGTCAGTGGATGCTGGGGCAAGCTTGACCGAATCCACTAAGCTGGTTTTAGGTCTGATTCCTTCACCAGAGATGGTGTGGCCCAGGTACACTACAGACTTCACACCAATTTTGCATTTATCTCTTTGAGTGGTGAAACCTGCCCTGCTTAATTTACAAAGAACTTCTTTCAAGATCTTGTGTTCTGTCTCCGACTCCCCATATATCAGGATGCCATCCTAGAAACACAAAACTTTTTTCGAACCCTTCAAAATGTGTTGCATTATACGTTGGAACACTGCCGCGGCTGATGCCAAGCCGAACGGCATTCTGCAAAATTGATAGGCTCCAAAAGGTGTTATGAAGGATGTAAGAGCTTTGGAATCAGGGTGGAGAGATACCTGGTGGTACGCTGAGGAAAGGTCTAGGACACTGAAGAATTTGGCACCTTGTATTACATTGAGCATCTCCTTGATGTTGGGAAGAGGGTGTCTATCCACCCAAATGTTGGAGTTCAAATCTCTCAGATCAACACAAAGGTTGAAACCTTTCCCTCCTTCCTTAGATGCAACCACTATGGGAGCCAACCACTCCAAGCTCCCAATTCTCTCAATCACATCACAGGTTTGTTCTTCAACTTGATTTTATGTAAGAAAACCTTCAGCAGACCCAATTTGTCTGAAAATACTTCTGGAATTTCTTCACAAACGTCTTTCCCTACTCCACACCTCTCAACTAAATACACAGTTTCCAAAGCATTGGGATCTAATTGTATCCCTAAGTCTTTTTGGTGTTTCCGCCAAAATAAATTCGACCCATTTTTTGTAATAGAGACTTTCCCTACTGTAGCCCTGTCTTTGAAGTTGATCTGCATTACAAGCATGCCCACAAGAGGTGTAGGATCAAGATTGTAACCACCTGGATTGACATCAGGGGGCAACATCTCATAATCCCTGCTCCCTGAGTTAGCCTTGAATGTAGCTTTAATGATAACGGTATAGGGGGAATCATGAGTCTGCAAGCACCATATACGGAACATCATCAAGAAGAATCTCGCATTTAGGGTAGTTACTGTTAGAACATTTCTTAGGGTCACCTACTTGGAATATGATGTCCTCATTAGAAACTTGATCTTTGTGAACCATGTGAGTGACATTGCTCCTTATATTATGGAAACTTTTGAGAAATGTCCACGTTTGTTGCATTTCCTGCATGTAAGATTCCTAGCTAGACCTCTTACATTGTTGGCTAAGTGATTGGGATTACCACAACGAAAGCATTTGAATTTTGAAACTTCTGTTCTTTGTTTTACATGTTCAGTGTAAGAAACTTTGTTCTTATCATCCTTTGTAGACACCTTAAGTACACTATTGTCATTGATTTGTTTGACCTCAACAGCATCTTTCCTTTCATTCATACAAAATACAGTGTTGTCTATGCTTTTTGCAATATCTACTGCTTGTTTTAAGTCAGGAGCATCAGCTAATAATTTCTTTTGGATTTTCTTAGTACACCTCACCAATTGATCTCTAATAAGAGATTCCGTTAATGTACCGAACTCACAAGTAGAAGCTAACCCTCTGAGCACCGCAACGTAATTACATACTTTTTCATTCTTCTCTTGTGATCTAGAGAAACATTTATGGCGTTCTAGGACCACATAAATTTTTTCTCCAAACTGGATTTATAATATTTTAAGGGTATTTGATAAACATCATGTTGAGGATCTCCATGTGCATCCTCCCTTCCACCTTCACCTTCAGTTACAGTGTCAGGGATATCATCAAAGATTTCTCTCCCATGTTTACCCAAATTATGTAATAAAATATGCTGTTTGCGTACAGAAGAAAAT
Organism: Triturus cristatus; assembly: GCF_964204655.1. Lineage (NCBI taxonomy): Eukaryota > Metazoa > Chordata > Amphibia > Caudata > Salamandridae > Triturus > Triturus cristatus. Next base: position 1,112,035,636 of record NC_140580.1, on the reverse strand, counting down.
CTGTCTCCCCAATTGCAATTAAATAAGATTCAAAAAGATTCACCCATCTTTTCCAAGGAATAAGCGGTTGTCCTGCTTTATTCAAGAATGAGGGAGAATGAGACATTGCAAATGGCGCCATAATAGGAGAGGAAAAAGAGGAGAAGGAACAAGGAAAAGACAGAAGTAGAGTAAGAGAAGAAAATGAAGAAAGAAGAAAAAGCGACGAATACAAGTAAGAAGCAGAGGAACTGACAATACTATAAAAAAAAATTTAAAGTATCAATAATACACAGAGTGTATTTAAAAGGAGTACTACACCAAATACAGTTTCTAAGAAAAGTTCTAAACATGTGAGAAAACAAAAAAAAAATTTCCCCTCAAATATAGCACCAATAGTGGAATGTCAGTGTCAAGGTAGTAATACTGAGTGCTATAGCTGGAGAGAGGGAGACAAGTTGTAAGCTGTGCCTGTCAGCGGTGTAAAAAACTGGCAGACAAATACACATGGTACTTGGCACAGTGTCGATAAGACCTGGCAAAAGAAAATTGACGTACGAGTATGAGGCTGAAGATAATTAATCACTGCCACGCTTGACTGACTCCTCGTAGACTAGTGAAGAAAACTGAAGAGAACAAACCTAACCTCTGCGCAGGGTAATTACGCTCCCACTGCGAGCCGAGTCACTGTGTCGAAATTGACACCATCGCTGAGGAAAGAACAGCTGAGGAGGAAACACTTGCCGAGGAACTGACAGCTGAGGCGGTAACGCTTGCCGAGGAACTGACACGGCTGGTTTAATTGCTGCGCATGACGAATCAACTCCCGCCGAGGAGTTGAAGGAATCTTCCCAGCTGAGGAGGTTCAATAAACATTGTGCAGGATGTCGCTGACAGGATTGCCACCAATCAAGGCGGTGAGCACTGTATAATTCACCACGAATTTGCATGGGGAAGAAAGGAAAAGTAGCGTTGTGCTGAATTGGTGTCTAACAGAGGTACAGGGACACAAGGCTGACCGTTAAATCACTCTTCCCACACCTTGACAGGAAACAGCTGAGGCGGTAACACCCTGCCGAGAATGACACGGGTGTGAATTACTGTTGGAACAGAATAAGCGTTCTGCTCTTGCATAGACACACCAACCCAAATAGCCAAAACAGTCATCAAATGCGCCGAGTGTGAAGGTGTGGGGCATATGGCAAAAGGCTTGCCAGACTTACAATAACGTGAAGCAGGAGAAAGCGTCCCAAAGCGCTCCCTGTTATTGATGAAGCAGCGAAATGTCACGAGCCATCCACTCACCAGAATTAAGAAAATAGAGCATATGTGGGCATCCACATGAAGTTCAGGAAAATACTGGACCTTCAGCTGGTGTAGAAGAAGCAGGGGAGGATCTCGAGCTGCCCAAAGTGCATCAAAATCGTCGCCAATCTGTTAGATGTAAACAGCAGACACAGGTAAGAGTGGAGAAGCTGTTTATTCAATCCAGACCCTCAGGCACCAGCTGGAAATTGAGGCGCACCAACATTCTATGGTGAGCATCAGAGCTTCACTCTAACATTCTAAGGCAGGGGTAGGGAAAGGAGGGGTGGAACAGGAAGGGGAGGAGGAAAGGAACATTGCGAGGCAGAGGAGATTACTGGCTATAAATATGATAGATATACATGTGGATTACAGGACAATAGATTACAACAATAATAAATGTACAAATTTGCCAAATAAATAAGAGAACGCCGACTCTATAAATAATCCTCTCAATTCAGCTGATCTCTCCTTATTGGACAAATATGATACAAACCTTTCTGTTGGAAGAAGAACAAATGAGGACTGTATGGACATTCAAACAGTAATATGGGGCAGTTTGCTTAATACAATGGACACTATAACCAACGCCCTGAACTATCATTCTGACAAACTGAGTATCCAGGTGGATCTAATAAATACTCTTGCCCTTTATGTAGCAGGAATAGACTCTAAATTATTAAATTTGACAGATCTAGGGCACAAGCGGATAGAGATAATCAAATGATTTCCTGTACATGTGCAAATATAATAGATAAAATATCAAGCCTTCCGACTATAGTCGGTTCGCTCGTGGACGAAGTAAGACTAATGTCAATGTAGAGAAAAACAGTGTCAGTAATTTTAAATATGAATGATCATAACCATGGCCAAGACATTAAGGATACATCTATCGCCAAAAGAAAATGTAGGCAGACTAAGAATGGAGGATTAAGTGGGGGGATTGATTACAAGGATTTACATAACGACTTGGAATCAGAACTACGAACCATCGAAGAGGACAAAAAACAAATTGATATAAAAATTGAGCAAGGAAGTATACAATCGTTGTTGGTTAATTGTGAAAGAGAAGCCAATAGACAAGAAATAGCTCAAAGTATAGAAGTTGCCCAAGTACCATACGCTTTAGAATCATCTTTAAACCAAAAATCAGTAGGTGTCACTAAAAGGAAAAAACAAAGGAAGGCACACAACAAAATAAACTGGAAAAATAAATTAACTAACTCAAGTGTTTTGCACGCCACAAAAAAGGTCTATCCAATCTTCAATGAATCGAAAAAAATATCTTGTAATATAATAGATGGAGGTAAAGAGGATATAGGTAAATCCTCCTCGATTGAAGATGCATGGAGTAAGATAACACCTCCACAAAGTGGCAAAGTCACATATAGCTATGTGGCTCGACAAGGTTCTCTGCAAAAGTTGCCACCGACAGATGGAGTCCTCACGACTCAGATACAGGTTGATAACAAAGAAAGTCAAAACAATCCTCTAATCATATTAGAGGAAAAACAATTGTCAAATACAAGATCTTCTCCATCCTCTTCAGTTGGTAAGAAGAAAATTCTCATGCAATCTGATGAAGTAATCTCAGGACCAAATTGTGAACTTGGGCAAACTGTCGAAGAAAGCCAAAGAGCTTCGAGGTTACAAGGTACAAGTTTAAATTGTAATTTATCTTTTACCAATCAACAACTTAAAAAGAATCCAACTAAAATTGGGGATGGTTGCGCTGCTCCTCCTGCAAAGTTACTTTTTATTTGGGGTGGGCGGAATTTGCGTAGACGCGCTATGCAAAGCTCTGCAAAACGGTAAAAAATCTCCGGGAGCACGCAAAAGTTCTGTGAACACGCGGAATTGCTTGTTCTGCCCATTTACGATGCTATTTTCTTGTTTGCGAATGCTGTTTGCGTGCTCGGGGAGAAATATCTCACGAACACGCATTTTGAAAGCGCGATCAAGCAAAAAATCCTGCGAAGCCGCGGATCGCGGAATTTTTGGCAATTCCGCATTCTCCGTGGAACGCAAAATTACCCAAATTCCGCAATTTCCGTGAGCGGAACGGAATTTACTGCCCAGGCCTACTTTTTATTCCATTGTATGTCTCAAGGGGTCAAAATTATATTTTAAATTGTGGTAATATATTAAAGCTATTAGCTTCTATACCAGTGCTTAGTAACCTAACATCGGACGCCTTAGAATCAGTTCAATTTAAACAGGATTCTGATAACCCCAAATATGAAGTAACTTGTACCATATGGTAAAGTGAACAGATCATCAATAGGATACTGAAATACACACAACAATTCGAGAAATGGGGAATTAAAATAGAAAAATATAAAGACAGTTTGTATCCAACATTGTTGAGATCCAAAATCGAGGAATAAAGTCATTTACTAGCTAAACGAACGATTATTGAATCGAAAGAGGAGAATGTCAAAACTCTGAAAGGGGCGATAGGACCACTACTCTTGACCTATCTTCTGGCATCAACATCACATGTAGTAGCTGGGCCCTTGAATTTGTAAAGAAACCCAAAAACAACTATCCCCCATGGAGGACTGGGCCTGGCTACCGAAAATACTCAGTAGAGGGAAACTTAATGAGAATGATTGAAGATGGAGCAGTCTGTCCAGAAAGAATGGACCTACAAATTTTTAAATCTTAATGTTCCAGGAAACATGGAAAATGTGCCATGAGCCCATATTAGGCTTTCACGAATATGCCAACTTTGCAACTTGTACATCTGTTCACGGTCGAGCAAAAGGTAGGCTCTCTACCTATGTTTGCTTGGATTTAGATGTTACTCACCATGTAACAGACTTTCAATTGACCAGGTTATTTGTATTAAAATAGACTTTGAAATAACAATTATATTTAAAATGTGTATTTGAGTGTAAAGAACGCAATTAAGATGACTCAGCTTTCAGTATTATGGGAATCAATTACAATCTTATCGCATCAGAATCCAGCAACTAGCGTAATTAGTTCCGGAGATTACAATATGCATTTGTTTACTAAGAATTCAGGGAGCATAAAGAAGAGAGGTAATGCTATTACTAAGATGTTCTGTTCCCAATTGCAGAAATGGGATCTTGTGCCGTTGCAGAATATTCAACACAATACGAACAACCTTTAAAAATTCAAGGCAATATTCTACTATTGACTATACCATTATTTCAAACAAATTAATGCATAGTCTTATTAGATAACAAGTGACCCCAGGAGTAGAAAGTGATCATAACCCACAAAAAAATTACATTATCATTGGCATTGGACTACTTACCAAAATTAAGAGTTCCCGATAAAGGGCCAGTTGTTTATAATCTGAAAAGGCTGGCGTGGCATTCAGCTGCCACGGGACCACAATAGTGGAAACTTGGTCAGCTCTCTGCTTTTTACTGATTGATCTCTTTCTGGTAAAACCAGCTTTTAGGGGAGACCATCTTACATCGAAAAGGAAAATGCAGTATTCACACAGGTTATTTAGAAAAAAAGGCTCTTAACAAAGCTTCTCATGCTATTTGCAAAACTTCACATGGAGTAACAAATTTACCCAATTATGTTTAATAAAGACAAACAATCTAAGAGCATTTTGGGGTATAATTAACACTCTGGAACATGGCAATATGAGAGCTAGTAGTGCTAATATTTCAGCAATAGCCTGGGAGTCTTTTTTTCCTATCCTGTATGGGTCAAATACCGCAAATGGGGCAAACTCCATTAATAACGCACATAACCCGTTATCGATAATTAATATACAGAATGAGAAAAGAAGGCACGAAAACTATGACGGTCAATTATTAATATTTGAGTCACCACAGGGGGACATGGTAAAGTCACTGATAAGTAGAATTAAATCAAATGGTGCGCATGATCCAAATGGGATCCCGAATGCTGTCTTGAAAGTGAGAACTGACATATGGTCAAACTTTCTCACTCAAATGTTCAAAGACATTGTAAAAACCAAATTGGTCCCAGAATCCTGGCAAGGCAGCATAATACATACTATTTATAAAAGTGGCCCCCCTGATAACCTAGCAAACTATAGGTTAATTGCCCTAACAGATGTAGAGGCGAAAATATTTGCAACATTATTACTCAAAGATCTAGAGGAATGGGCAACTACAAGGAAAGTGTTAGACCTGGCACCATTAGCGTGGGTCACACTTCCATTTTTGTCTGTGCCTCAATGTGTTTTTGTGTTGGTGTTAGCTGCTCAGGGCACTGTGCCACTGCCATCCAGTGCCACAGTGCAAGTGCTCCCTATGGTAAAATGTATTATGTGAATTGACTTCCACGTTTGGTTTATTTGGTTTACTATCAGTCCCTAGTAGAGTGCACCAGGGGTGCCAAGGGCTTGTATATCCAAATGCTGCTAGTGGGCTTGCAGCACTGCTTGTGCCACCCACCGAAGCAGCGGGGTAAAATGTGTCTAGGGTCTGCCACTGCAGAACCTGCGCGCGGTCTGGTACCGTCGTGCTGACTGAGCAAGTGTCCCCACTTACCAGTCCCTAAACCTTCCCTTAACTACATGTTAGTCACCCCTCTGGTAGGCCTAAGCGCAGGGTGCATTGTAGGCATAAGGTAGGACATGCCCTGATGTGTGTGGCATCTCTTAATAGTGAATTACAGCCATTTTCGTTTTTCACTATTGAAGGCTACCTGCTCTCCATAGGCCAGAATGGGCTGCTGGGATCGCTACACGCTGTGACCCCAGTGGACTCAGAGAGCATGGTAGAAAGTCATGTTTAGTATGCCTGAACTCGGGATAATAAAATACATCTTTTAGTAAAGGTTATTTTAATATCCTGGGTTTGCAAATGCTACTTTTAGAAAGTTAGCCTTTGCGTGCCTGACCATCTCAGTCCGCCTCTGCTGTGGGTGTGTGTTCTGCCTAGCAACAGTACAGGAGCAGGGCTGGGGGATTCCAGGAGACAGGTTGGCTGCCAGGTGGTGGGTAGAGAGATTACACCAGGATGGGTGGGAGAAGTACACCCTGACTCTTGAATAGACCTGTGCTCTGCCACCACAAAGCCGGTGCCGCCCCCTGTGGAGCGGCTGATGTCTCTGCCCTGCTGCTGAAAGGAACAAGCCGAGTCACCACAACAGAGTGCTCCAAAACTGGACTGAGCCAGGCCCAGGCCCCCTGGCGCTAAAGAACAAAAGAATCCCTGTATAAAAGTAGGAGCCTGGCTCCTAAGAAATCAGATCCAGATTGAACCACGAAGGAACTCTGCCCGACTAGAAGGACCTGGAAGAAGCTGAAGGAGGAGTAACTTTCCCTGACCTGCAGTAGGTGCCTTGCTGAGGAAGGAGAGGAAAAAGACTGAAAGAGACTTTTGCACTTTGTTCTTCAACTATCTCCAAGGGCTTGGAAGAAGAGCTTTCCCCCTGAACTGAACCCCAGGACCAGTGGGTTCACCGTGTCTCCGCTCGTCTGAGAACTCGAGCCGCGTGCTTTCTCCCGCCGGAGTGCTCTGCGCACCTTGCCACCCCTCCTAGGGCCGTGACACCCAGAAGCCTGGCCACCTCCCCTCGCCGAGAGCCCCGCTCTACCTGAGTCGCTCTGGACCCATCGAGGCTGGCTGCCCCGCTTCCCTGTCACCTGCCTGCCACAGGAGCGTGCCTGGTGCCCTCTCGCCCTCCCGCCGGATTTCTAACTGGGAAGTGAAATCAAGCCTCGGACGGCCGCCCGTACGTCGTAACGTATCCGGCCGCCCCGCTTCACCTCCCAGCCTGAGTCTGACCGTGCCGCCCTCCGCAGTGACCTCCCGCACAGTCCGTGTCGGAGGCCCTGGGCCGCACCTGTCTACCGAGAGCCGCCCGCTGAATTCTTGATCCGGAAGACCCACGAGGTGCAGAACCTGCATCTCCCCTGAAGACTCGTCCAAGCACATCGCACGTTCCCAGGTACAGTGAACTATCTATCGGACTCGGGGTCCGCAACGTTCTGATTTCCCCGTATCACTGTATCCCGGGTGCACTGCGCATCATCGTGACTGGACCGACTCAACCGAGCCCTGTGAAGCGCTCGTGATCGAATAAGTTACCAAAGACAAGAACAGTGCCTAATTATCATCTTGTGGCTTCCATTTCGCAACCGTTATTGATGGTCTTGTACATGCCTGCGTAACAAAGAATCTTTTAAATAAAGCATCCGTATTTTTGATACAACTTACGACTGGTGTCCGTTTGTGGGGGATCGTTGTGGTTTACTGTGTGTGATCATAAATGCTTAACTGACTAGCGCCCTGAAGTTTAGCCCTGACTGCTTGCGCCACACTACCTATAGGGTGAGCAGGGGTTGTTCTGAAGGGGTAATTCTCTCGCCCTGAATAGAAGAAGGGACCACTGCTTGTCACAAGTACCTACCTGTGCCAACCAGAGGTTCCCCATTCTAACAGAAAGGTATTCCAATTTTTCAAACTGGATTTCGTAGGGGTCAATCAAAAATAACGAACCTGCTGATACTTACCTTGTTGGCAGAGAAAACCAAATATAAAAAGCAAAAACTTTTTATTTTTTATTTGTTATGTGGATCTAAAGGCAGCTTTTGATTCTGTTTCACATAATCTTCTTTGGGCAAAGTTATTAGCATGGGGCGTACCAAAAAATCTTTTAGATATGATTGTAGTGTTATATACAAATACGTGGGTACAGGTTAAAGTGGGGGATGGAAGCCGTACCACACGTAGCCTTGAAACATATAGTGGCCTTAAACAGGGCTGCGTACTTGCCCTATGTCTTTTTAACCTTTTTATGGTCGACCTATCACATCATTTACATAATGTCAATGCACACTCACCAATCCTTGCAGGCGGCCAAAGTATAAAATATTTGCAATATGTAAACTATACCATTCTACTAAGTCACATGCAAATAGGGCTGCAAAGATTGATAGAGTCATTTGATCAATATATATTACCTAATGGTTTACAAATAAATACATAAATACCCAAAAAATAAAAAGTGTGATAATAAGATCAACAAAATCAGATAAGACATTATGGAAAATGAAGGATTTATCTATTGAAATAATAAAGCAGTAAAAATACTTAGAAGTTACGCTGGACGATAGGATGACTTTTAAACCACATTTTGATAACTTTAAGGCTAAAGCAACTTCATTGTCTTTTGGCTTTAGATCATTGCGTGATAAACTTTCATGCCCAAGTTACAAGCACTTACTAAAAGTAATGAAGGCGAAACTTATCCCTGCACTTACATATGGGTCAATAATTTCCCAAGGTAAAGATAGCCAACTGTTGGATAGATTACAAATAAATGTTTTTAAGTAAATTTTTTGGATTTCAAAAATTTTTGGACACGCTACAGTTAGATTGGAATTTGGTTTGTTAAACCAAACATTGGTAAGGCAAGCTGCATTTTTAAAATGTCTGTTTTCACTCTATTTATCGGACCCTGAGTCCCTTTCATATATGTGTTGGCAAGAAATGAATAAGAAGGAGTATACCAGACCACGGAGGTTATATTCAACGGAAAGTTTGAATACTTTTAAGCTCCTACCTTTTGACGATATGATTAGAAATAAAACAATTTTAAAACAGATTTTAAATCAATCAACTAAATTGGTATCATTTATATTGGATCAGGAGCTGACTGTAAAAAAAAAAGCACGCCTGGTCGGATATTAATTCGTATAATAAAATTGAACCCCAATCCTATCAAACCTCTTGTTTGAAGAAACCGGCGGTAAGGGATATATTGCTTAAGCTTAGGTCTGGCCACTATCCAACAAAAGATGGGACACCCAGATGGGTACCAGTTTGTCAATCACAAAAGTGTAGATTATGTGGTTATACTAATGAAACGTTATTGCACATTGTATGTATTTGCCCAAAATTGCGTCGAGAAAGATTAACACTTTTAAAACCAATATTCAAGGAACAAGGGGTGAGAATGTGTCGACAAGCGATAATACTGTGCCTTCAAGGGCGTATTATCAATTTAACAGTTAACTTTGTCAAATTCATCCTTATAGCTGAGAAGAAACTGGCTCAGGACAATGTTGTGGTCATGCAATAAAAATAGAAAGTGGCTATTATACCAACTATATTGTTTTTTTCTTATACTGGCAATGTAACTGGATGAATTCCATATAGTATTTAAGGTTCAAGGTAGTCTTAAGAATCATGGATGCACTTTATATTTTAAGCATATAAATGGATCAAATATTTGTTATCTTATGCATTGCTTCTTTTAAGGGGCTGTTTATATACCAGAGAGGGGACTCAAAGATTATTTGTATGGATGGGTTTACTAATATGTCTGGTGATTAATAATGAAATGTAATGTTTATATTAGGCTGTGAATAAAATATTTTTCTATGATATTTTATGTATTTCCAATGGTTTTAAAGGTATGTTAACATCTCCTCGTTATCTTTAAGCAACGTAATAAGTTGTCCTGCTTTATGACCTGTGTTGTTTTATTGTAATGATTTTAATTAATTGGACAATAAAGAATTGTACTTGGAAAAAAAAAATAGGCGAGGGGGCGGGTGGGATGATCCCAGCACTGGGTTGCCGCTATAGGGCCTGATCCTGTAAGGGTAGCTCGCGAGCACTCTCGTGGTATTCTAAGTCTCACTGGGGCTGCATAACAACAGTCGCAGGCAGCTGGTATGTAAAGAGGGGACACCCACTTCACCTCCAGATCCCAGGCAGGTGACGAGGTGTAGCCCATGCTTATATCCATTGGGCGCAGTGCTAGACACTAGAGGCTGCAGTGGGGTAAATCAAGTGTCCCTGGAGCCTCTTAGATTGGCTTATACCCAATCGGGATATTTAATTTACTTGTAAGCCCCTAGTAAATTGGTGCTTTATGTAGCCAGGGCCTTTAAATTAAATGCAACTAGTGGGCCTGCAGCATTGATTGTGCCACCTAATTAAGTAGCACTTTAAACATGTCTCAGGCCTGCCATCGCAGCCTGTGTGTGCTGTTTTAAACTGTCATTTCGACCTGCAAAATAAACCTATTGCCATGTCTAAACCGTCCTTTTTAATACATATAAGACACTCCTAGAGTTGGCCCTGGACAGCACAGAGGGCTTTGTGCAATGTATTTAAAACATTGGACAGGTACTTTTAAGTTGTACATGTGCTGGTACTACTGTAAGATCTACCGCTCCCGTAGGATAACATTGGAGTTTCCTTATTATATTTTATAAATGTAATTTCCAAATGGGAACAAGTAGCCACTTCCCGTTTGGTGTAGCTGAAATTGGAATTTAAAATCCTAACTTATGGTACAGTCGTATTTTACATTACAATTTTGAAAGTGACACTTTTAGAAAGTTGACATTTTCCTGCCTTGTCCATTTGGTGCCTGTAGCCTGGTCCTGGGTCATATGACTGGGTTAAGCTTTGTGAATTCCTCCTAGACAGCCACACATAATAGAGAGCTTAGGTGTGATAGGATGGGCCAACACTGGCAGGATGAGAGTAAGGAGCTGGGCCCAGCCCCACTTACACTTGAATAGGCTGTGTCCTGTCTCCACACAAGGGGCTGTATACCCCCTGTAGTTATTCACGAACCAGGGCCAGGAAGGCAGGGCATCTGTGCATTCAAAAAATATGCCTCTAGAAGCTTCTCCCCATTTCAAAGGCACAACTGTGTAAAAAATACTGGACCTCAGGTACCAACTCTTCAGTACACTTCTGGACCTGTGAATACTCTGCCCAGAAGGACTGCTGTGCTGCTGAAAGGATTGCCAATCTGTTGGACTGCTGCTGTGAAGTAAGTGCTACCCTGCAGTGTTGACCTGCTGCCTGCTGCCATCTTGTCTGAGGAGTAGGAACTGGACCTGCAACTTAATCTTGAACACAGGACACCAGAGTGACTCCATGGGCTAGTCTGCTGTCTTCTGATCTGAAGCTTAGGACATAAAAGGCTCCCCAACATTGTACACTAGCCCCTGGACCCAGCTGCAGCGTGTTCCTGTTCCCCAAGTGGTGCATGTCAGGTCTTGGACCCTTAGTGGGGCTCAGCAAGCTGGAATCAAGCTTTTGGGGTCTTCACGACTGTGAATGGGACTGTTCTCACTGAGACCTTGCCGCTTGCACCGCAATTCTACGAGAAGCACCACTTGCCCGACTCTTCGCACTCCGTGATCAACTGCTCGGGTGAGGGGAATGAAAGCTCTAGCCCACCCACTGACAGCACCCAGCCTGCTCTACGTGCTGCTATCTTTGCTCCTCGAGGCCCTCTCTAATGCAAACAGTACTCTTTGCAAGTACACTGAAAACTTGGCCTCTGGCTCTAGAGTACAGCCTTGTTTTGGAACTGGTAGGGGGCCTCCACAGCTGGAGGTCTAAAGATATAGGAGAAGGGGGTCCTTTCAATCTGGGGCTCACCCTAGTGACTTGTGTGATGGGACCTGGGTGCCTGTTTTTATGCACCCGTCATGGGTCGCCTCACCAGACTGCCCTCCCCGAGGCATGGCCAGCCAACCACACCCTTGGAGACCAGCAGCAGAGAGGGACCTAGGCCCTCTGCATTCACCCAAATGGCAGATAACATGGATTCCTAGTCGACAGAACATACAACAGCCCTGAGAACTTCCCGAATGCAAGTAAAGGCTTGAGTTTTCTTCTATTGCTGTGTCACTAGTCTTTTTTGTTGATGTGAGTTTTCTGAAGTGGGTATGAAGAAGATGTGTCATATTCGGGGTCTGGATTTACTGCGTATTTGGATTGGGCGTTTCCGTGATGGAACTGCCTCCCTAGAGAGCCACCCCTCCCTTCAGTGGCTGTGGCCCCGGTGCTTGCTGGGTAGGGGTTTCTGTCTGCTGCAATTGCCATTTGTTTAGCCAACCACCTGGTCCTTGTTATGGTGGTGTGACTGGTGTGTGATTTCCTTGTGGCTAAATGTATGGCGTGTTCAAGTTGAGATTGGATTAGTTTTGTGGATGGGGATTTTGTTGGGACTTACCCAGCCTTATTGATCTTTGCTCATGGTATGCCTCCAGGTGGCTTAGGTCGGCCATGTGGCCCATCTTAAGACAGTAGAAACATTCTGTAGGGTCTGGCTGCTGCTGCCTTCCTAACTTCTGCTGCCATAACTGAGCCGAAACCATCTCGGGTCGCGGTGGAGTCCCTTTCAAGACCTAGGTCATCTGCAAGCTTGCAGCCAATGTCACCCGCTGGGAGGTGGTTTTGCTCAGCTTGTGGAGGCCCGGCTTAGTGGAGTTTTTCCACTAAGCCGCAGTTGCTCCTAGTTGTGGCCCTTCATAGTGGGCCATTGCATAGGGGGTGCGTGTGGTGGCCTGCTCCACTTCGTGTCTGGGACTTTTCCCATGCTTCTAGTAGAGACGCTTCCTCTGGGTGGTGTATCATTTGCTGGGTGTGCCGAGTTCCCTCAATGATCACTCGCTTGGGCACTGTATTCTGTAGCAGGTGGGGGCTTCGGGCACGATGAATGCACTGCATAGTGCTGGGCAACCTTGTCTGCGCCACTTCCTCACTCTGGAGTGACTACAGAGGCTAAGCTTGGTAATCCTGAGGGTATGCTCGGTCTGTTTTCACAGACATTCCCCTATGTACCTTGTCCCGGCTCCCAACCTAGCCCCGGGGGACTCAGTAGGCATGCACAAGTCGAGGTCCTGGATCTTTTGCTCCTTGTGTACCTTACTGGCTTACATTGTCATCCTTTCAGTGGTTTCCACGTAGAGGTGTTATGCACAGCATGCCCACACCGAGCAGGTTGAGGAGATTTTCCATAAACTCCAGGACCTCCCGTGAAGGTGGTCTGCCTAGCCGGGGCCTCCTTGGATGGCATTCATGTGGTGTGGGAGTATATTGCTTTTGGTACCCAGTTGGAGGAACTCCAGGGAAGTAGCAGACTAATGCCCCATTCTCAGCAAACTTGATTGACATTTTCAGTTTGGTCATTACGTCCTGACCGGAGATATTAGTCAGGGAAGAGGGAAAGTACAACTACTGTTCCCTCACTCTTTTCCCCCCATCCCCAGCTCGATGGGTTCTGTGAAGAGGATCCCTGCTACGGTGCCCAAGACCCCTTGTATGATTGCAGTGCTCTTTGATAGGGGAACTGCCTTGTTCCATAGGCACGAACTCGTCGCCCCTGTTTCTAGTAGAAAGTATTAAGGTGTCCTGTTTATCAGCATCATGACCACTCAGTTCTCCTCAGGGCGGTTTGGGGTGGGCACTAGTGGGTGTGTGTCTTTTGGTGTCCTGTTTGTCTCTGGCATGACTATTCCTGCATCCTCACCCTGGCTGTTGGATCCTGGGGGACTATCGCCAGTTGTGTTATTGTTTAGACCTGTTACGAGGTTCCCAGCCACTCGTGGAGTGTATGTTTTGTGGGCTAAATGTAGCGGATGGGGAGTTCATGCGTCTCTAGCACCAAACTGAGGTGTGGCTGAAGTCACTTGGGTCATCTGGTTGGGCAATCTCCCAGACCTAGATCTAGTGGCTTGCTGCCCGGTGAGGGCCCTCTGGCCCCCTCGACTGACGAGTTGGTGTACCCTGCTGAGGGAACAGCAGGGATGGCAGACATCAGAGAGAGCCCCTCTTTGCCAGTATACGATGGGGGAGGTGCAGACACCTCGCTTGCGTATTCTAGAACAGGAGTGTATATCGGGGTCAAATCAAAGATGGCCCAAAGTTCTAACAGTGCCTCTCTTATAGCCTTCTTCTGTCCTACATACTTGGTTCAAATGCGTGTCCTTGTGTGCTTTATTATGTTGATGTCGAAGGTTCCCCCCTCTGGCCAGGAAATGTATCTAGCTTTTTAGCCTGCATGGGGAACCTAGTTTGGATATGGTTTAACAGCAACTCCATGATGGGTTGGGAACTTTTTAAGGGACTAGTACACTTCTAACTTCTCAAGGCTTTTTGCATAATCCTAAATTCTTCTCTGTTCATGGGGAAAATATGTACAAGGGGTTATGCCGGCACTAACTACTTTACTACGAGCTCAGTTTTAGACAAAAAGATTAATCAAACAAACTTAGTACATAAAATAACACATATGAAAAATAACAACCTGTAAGAAAGTGCATTTGTCAATTCAAAGCTTTTTGAATTGTTTTTAGCAGCAGAACAGCAAAATGTGAACAAATTACTTTTTCATAAGCATATAGAATCGTAGCTGGACATGACATTCAACATAGAACACAGTTGCAATAATTTATCAGCACCATAATATAAAAACAATGCATCAATTAAAAGCCTTTATAGAAGTAAACCAACACAGAAGGAAAAAATTATGACTTTGTCCCAAAAATCTTAGCCCACCCCTAGCACATGCCGCTCAATGATGGGGGAGGCATTGCACGGTACTCTGGATTAAGTGAGCCCGATAGTCTGTCAATATCGTCTCTGGGATAAAGATTGCAACAATTTACGCAGAGAAGAAGGAGAAACACAATAGACCTCCTTGGCCAAGCACAAGCTGCATATTATTCTGCAAAGTCTGAATTTTTCCCTAACGTCTGAATTTCATCTTATGTCACACCCAGGGGTCATGCGTACCGGCTGTGTTACTATGAGTGGTCCAAGCGAATAACAACTCTCACTTCTTTCAGATACTACCAGCGTTAATAAACCGATAGCACTAAGGAATCTCATTTAGACAAAAGAATTAAGATCAAGATGCTGGCTCTATATCAAATCCAGTGGTCCAAGCGGTGAGGCCCCACCCCTATATCACACCGAGGGATCAAGCGTACCCTCTGTGTCTTGCCCAGCAGTCCAAGCACTCCCTGTGTCACACCCACGGATCAAGCATACCCTCTGTGTCTCGCCCAGCAGTCCAAGCACTCCCTGTATCATACCCTGAGACAAGCAATTGCTCTGTGTCACGTCCTGCAGTCCAAGCTACTAAACTACCCTCACCTTTCTTTGCATGCTGACTAACAAAAAAACAGGTGACCTCCATTGGCACCCTTTGACTACTTGGACACATAAAATAGGCAAAATGACAGAATTCTGTTAGTGGCAAGGCACTCAGGTCAGGTTTTTGTGCCTTTCCTAGTGTTCCATATGCCAAATGCTGGGACTAAGGATCAGATGTAGTATCTTACCCACTGACGGCAGCTTCAGGACAGATCTCCGCTCCGCGGATTCAGCAGAACTTCCAATCAGTTGCGGCGTCTGCTCACTGCAGTGCAGATGTGAATCTGTACGGGCAGGGTGCTGTTCCTTCACATGCAGTCAGGCCCATAGAGCCAATCTCTCCTTTGTGGCTCGCCAAGATGCTGTTTGAATTTGAATTTACCTTGAAAAAATAAGAGACAAGAAGGGTTTGGCAAAACAGTAAGAGTTGGTTTAATTAAATGCAGCGTCCGGCAGAACAGGCGGCAGATTCCTAAATTAATTTATACATTATTTTAGAACAGGAATCTGGGCCTAGTCATGGTGCCATACAGCTGGTCATTTGATAAGAAGCGCAGGTGGCTTACGACCTTGCGTGCTCACAATGTGGAGCTAATGGGTATGTGTCCAACATGGGGAGTGCGCGATCACTGCGTGTCGTGTGCATCCGGGGTTCTGATTGGCTGATTGGCTGAGTGTTCCTAACATAGTGTGGCATCTGACTTTATGGTCTTTTGGAATCTCGCGCCCCTCCAGCCAAAAGTGTTTTATTGGGGCCAATCTCCCAAGATCAATGTAGCGTCACTGCCTATCTGTCGCACGTTTGTCTAAGAGGTACCTGTCACCCCACTACAGATCTGTCAATCAGTTGTGTCAGGCCTATGTTGCAGGGCCTACCTGACCACGTATTTTTGATTTAGAGTTGAGGTCATTTCGGGTGGATTTGAAAACAGCGATGCGAGTTCATTGTTATACCTACATATATTATGGCGTACATCAACATCGTATTTTTCAATGTTGACACTGCAGTAACACTCAAGATGACAGCCATGATGCTCTCAAATATGTTATTGAATGCAGCTATGTAGTGTTAAATTAATGTATCAGTGACCAAGCAGCTGAGGGTGTGTGGGAATATTTTTGATTCCAGCCTCAAGCAGGATCACCTTTCCAACCTGTCCCCCAGAGTCATACGGTGAGTTTATTACATGGGGATGTAAAGGAATTGGTGGCTATTGATAGGAGTATTTGTGACATTCCTCAATGATCTCCGCTCATGCCTATCACATGACTGTCAGTCATGAATATAGACATATCAAGGATTGAATGGGAATGAGTGAATGCATTTGCATGCCAATGACCAGTGTTCAAAAATGTTGTGTCAAAGCTGAGAACATGTTGTGCCTGAAATATTGGGGACTTATTTATAAATGTACTCTGAGAACACAGGGCAAACGTTAGTGTCCATCTTCAGAGACAAGACTTAAGGGCTGTATGTTGAAGTTGGCTATCATCAGGAAGGGAGGAACAAGAAATTGACATTATTTGCACCCTAGTGGGAAGAGATATTCCAGAAGGGAAAACAGCATAGCAGTTTTACAGGCCCTCACACTTGAAAACATTTCTGAATTGCCTCACACCCTGTCACTTCTGTCATTCTTCCCTAAATAGCACAAACATGCCCAACAAATGATCTAGAGGCCAGATTTACTAATGGAGTTTGAGGTCTCAAACCCTGATTTACAAACCACATGCTTTGAAATGGTAACATTCGTTTGTCTAATGCACTAACCCCATTTTACAATTCAGAAATGTTTTTTTGAATTGTAATATGGGGTTACCGACCAATACTGGAATGTAATTTGGGAGGGGCATGTAAGGTGTACTACTTTCAAATTGTGGGTCGGTGTGGTATGTAATCCTAATTTTAATTGCAAACCATTGATCAGCTCATGACTCCCAAGTTGGGATGATAACTGATTCCCAAAAAGGATGGGGTTCCATTTTGTTCCTTTCCCTTTTGTGAGTGGAAGCTTTCCAAAATTACTTTTTTATCTTTTCATTTTTGAGCAGACTAGTTATGGAACTCGGGCTTGTTTAAAAAAAAGTCAGTTATCCATTTTGCAAAGCAATCACAGGGATGGTAGTCTCCTGCAGTGGCGGTGCGTCCATTGGGGGCGTTGGGGCGTTGCCCCACTAATCAGCACGGCCACATTCTTCCGAGGAAGATTAACTGTTAATAACTTCACTGGCGCGGCGTCCAGCGGCCGGAGTAAGACGCGTCGCTGAAGGGGGTGGGGGCGGGGCAGCACTGCAGGGTTGGGTTTCTGTTGACGTAACGACGTTGTACTTGTTGACTCAGCAGGGCATGCAAAGTGCGCATGTTCGAGTTTGGGCTGATCTTTTTACTGACCAGCCCGAACATGCGCACTGCGGTGCCCTGCATTAGGAGAGCGAGCGAGGGCAAGGGTTGCCAGTGGCCAGTGGCCGCAGCCCCCGGTCTCCTATGGGAGGGGACAGTCTCTGCTCAAGCCAATCCTGGCGCTGCTGGAGCATGGTCTGGATTGGCTGAGAGGGGTTGCCACCAGCCACTCAGGAAGGCGCCAACGGACCTCGGCCCAGGAGCACACAGCAGAGGCGATGCGAACCGACCCGGCGGTCAAGTAAGTTTTCAAGGTTTTTTTTGTTTTTACTTTATTGTTAACTACCCCCCCCCCATGCAATAGCCCTTTCTCTGCGGCCAAATCAGCAGTAGAGCACTGGCGACACCGCAGGGAACTCTGGAAGGTGGGTATCATGCTCAGGCTAGTTGCTGGGGCTGTGGCCTGCGAAATGAGTTGTCTACACTCAACCTGTGCACAGAGTCCGTTGTCCCCTCACAAGAGCGCGGACGTGGTGCAAGTGATCAACGGCTCATTTTCGCTTCATCCTAGGGTTGCTTGCTGTACTACAGTGCAGACTGCCAGCGATGCACGCTACCTACCCCTCTGTAGTGCCGGCTCTAGTGTGTGTCGATTCATGTTAGTCTCGTGGATACTCGACTGCTATGATCCAACGTCCATCCTGCACAGGGTGTATTACGTAGCACTGCTGCATGTTGTAGGTATTCTGTCATCTTGGCTTGCCCTTCGGGGTCTGATAGTGTTACTTATCACTACCCTTCATCATGCATGGTGCTTTCCCGTCAACACTTAGGAGCAAGAGACCAACAAATACATTGATCGGGGCATTTAACTTGCACGAGCCACATCTCGCACAGCCTGTCTCGCGGTTTTCTCTGTCTGCCTGTTGTAGCTGTAGGAACTGAATGTTCGCCCTGTTGTAGGTATGCTCGCGTCAGAAGTCATAGCACAGAAGGGTTGCATGTGGCCATGGCGATAACCTGTCATGCCGGAAACGCTGTTGTGTGGAGGTAACTCTATTTACACAGTTCTTTTCTTGCCACGGAGCCAGTCCGATGTGTCATGGACTGTGTGTGTGCTCCTGGGTGAGCGTAGTCAGCAGGAGCTCTGAGATTTAATCTCCCTGCTCTGCTGCCACGTCACATCACATCACCACAAGGAGTCTTTACCATCTCCGTAAAATTGAAGGTGCTTCGTAAACAGCTGTTCTTGACTTTCTGCCAACTCCTCTTTTTCATACAAGCCACAAATGTTGTTCTTCCATGACAAGCGAAACGTTGCTTGGAGTGGGAGCACTTTACAGAGGGACACGTTTACAGATGTGCTGGAACAATGAGATCTCCTCCTCCCAGCTGTGTCGTAATTTTTAAGTTGGTAGTAATCCTTTACTTTTTGCTTTGTGATCTCTGATAATAAGTTGAAATTATTTCTGTTTTGCTAGAAAAACTAAACGAAGGACGATGGTCATGTTATATATATGTAATTAACCGTGAAGACAGTCCTTAGCCCAAGGCCCAAGCTTCTTGTATTTTTCCGGTGCTGATATGTTTGCCAACAGTACTGTGTTTGGTGAAAATCCCGCCCATCTCATCTTGTTTTTGTAGTGTGACGGGCGTTATTATTATACAAGCAATGCAAACATAACCACTTATTGGTTCTGTTCGGTTGCAGAAATGAGATACATCACCAGTGCTCACATTTTTGTCTCCCTCCTCCGTCCCCGAAGCCATGTCCACAGTAACACACCTGGTGCCAGTTACACCCCCCCCCCTACAGATCTTTCGGTAGGACTCCAGGGTGCAGACACTCCCAGTGTGTCTTTTGCCATTGTGCATTCTCAGGTTCTCCCCTTTAGTTTTACACTTGTCGAGGAATGGATGGTGTTTCCCGGTGTCTCATAGGATGTAGCTTTCTATCTGTTCTTGTGGACTGCTATTAAATTCTAACAATTGTGTTGCATGCTGCAGTTTGACCAATAAGTATCGCAGTAGCAAAATACATCTAAACCACTTTTTTATAATTGTATTTTTGTCATACTGGCAGTTCGGCTGGACTGTTCCCATGGGGGAGCAGGTCAAGACTGATTTGCATATGGCTGGGTCTAACCTGGAATGGCGTGGCATGCAAAAAAAATGGATTTAACCGAGATCTGTGACTGGGGGTGAATGTTTGATTTGTTCAGCATGAAGACTGAAGGTGGGGAGCTGGTTTCTGGCGTGTTAAACATGTAATATTCCCCTATGTTTGGTTTCCAGTTCCCTGGGCGAGCCAGGTATGCCCGTTAAACATGTGGATGCTGCTGAGCTCATGTCCTGGGCTGGGAAGCTTATGTTCAAGGCTATTTTTCAGCAGCTTGATCCTTTGTCATGTTTTTCATGTTTCCATAGTGCCTCTTGGAGTCTTGGTACAGCACTGTGGCTAATAAAAAAATGCTTCCTTTGCTATTACTCAGAAATGCATTGTATCGCGAAGTCTCTTATGAAGCTCTGTGGTTATACTGAATAAGTAGCTTCCTATGTTATATTACATTTGTAATAATGTAATAACTGCACTTTCACAATTGCTTTATTAACCTTCTTGCTTTCTCAAATTTGCTTGAAAATGCACCATTTGTCCACTCTTTTTTCAAAATTATCTCGGGGGGTGGGAGGGCGGGTTGTTTGGGCTCGCTCGCTACGCTCGTTCGCTGCAGTGCAGTATGACAATAATTTCACGCTTCACCACTTTCAAATGTCACCAGCCGCCACTGGTCTCCTGTTTCCTGCAGGCAACCATCCCTGTGACTGCAGCTCATCACAGGGGGTCACAAACAGAGATCTGCCTAATTATGGATATTAATCAGGTAGGTCATTCGGCAATCCCCTGTGATTCCTTATTTTGTGCATTGACCTGTTAGTACAAAGGTCGGTTGGCAAAACAACATAATGTTTAGAAGAATTTGATGTGCAATTGTGACCACTTTTTGTGACCGGTATGTTTGTATACCTGGCACTACGTTTTCTAAGAGAGTCCACGCATGTATTCATATAAAATATATGGATTATCGGACCTTCCACCAGGTACAAGTCTGAATTTGTTAGTGACAGTTTACACCCGGAAAAGGGTATCCCAGAAGCAAGTACTGAGAATAATGCAGAATACTGGAGTTATATATAAATTATTTCACTTAACACAGAGAATTTTCATTGTGTAGCCATATAATGGATTACTTACGGTAATATTTAACATCTCCCAAATTAGCCACTTGTGGGATTAATATACTTGTGTCTTTGGAGCACAGGATAAAAGCAGAGCTGTCAGAAGGTGAGGGCAGCTGGGGCTTTTGTGCCAGGCCCTTGCTTTGTGTATTCCTGCTTACCCCTTAAGAAGTGGATTAAAATAATAAACTAACATTAGCAAAGCCAATAAGACTTGGATCTAAAAGTCAGAGATATTTTCATTGGCAGTGTTTGTTGCCGTTTGCTAGCATGCCTCAAGATGCATGTATATGCAGGATTCATCATGTCACAACATCTTGTGGCGATTTCTAATTTAATATCCTAACAAGGTGAATGGCATGTGAGAACGGTAAATTAAAATGTTAACAAAAGTCATAAAGAAATTAACGCGAATGGTGAAAAATCTATTGAATTTCAAACTTTTCACCCTGTGAATGTCACTTGGTGGCTGGATACTTTTGGATCCTTTGCCAGATGAAGTTTTCTACCTTGGGACTTAGGGCCTGATTTATATCCTGGTAGTATGGATACTCCGTCGCAACAGCAATGGAGTATCCATACCGCCAAGACAGTGGTCTGCATGCCCGATTAAAATGCAGGCAATCTTTAGTTTAATCAAGATGGGGACTAGTCTGTCTACGTCATGATTAAACCTCTTGAGTGACCCGACAGAGTTTGGGCCATAGGAGGTTGACCTCTACTACTGCCCAATTTAGATAGGTGGAATTATAGGTCAATTTTCACTGCCCGTCACTGCCAGGAAACCCCTGGTGGTAAAGAGCAGTGAAAGCTACAAAATGCTACCATCCCATGGAGAGGAACATTGTCTATTTAAATTTCAAAGCAGGATTTTCTTTTTGAAAATAAAACAGTCTGCCTTACAGCTCCGTCATGCTTCAGAAAGCCGTGGGTCAAACTGCAAAGATTATTGGGCCGTTTTGATGTCGGTTCCAGGCAATTGTTTAAGAAATTACCATGGTCATTTCAGAAATTGGTGGGCGAAAGTGCAGTCAAGGTGAAGGAGTGAGTTACTCCATTACCCAGACTGTCATACCCACAGCTGCCATATCATAAAACAGCCCCTTAGGTACCTTTTTAGAACTTGAATTCCTCAGGCAGGGCACGGCTGAAATCTGCACCCAAACAGGGCTCCACGGGGCCAGTAAGTCTCTCAGCAACATCCCGAAATGGATTTACTGCTGCGGAAATGCTCCCAGCAGGTGCAACCTTAATCTTTGGCCCACTGCAACAGACCTTTATTGCATTGACTTGGAAGGTTTGTCTCCCAATTCCTCCAGAGGTCATCAGAGCCAAAAAGTCTCCAAGGGCCCCATTACGATGGCAGGCGGACTTTGTCCACCCGCCACCGTAACGGCAAACGGGACCGACTGCCAGAGGTGCGGCGGTCCCGCTGTGCCAATTTGGATGCGATTGCGACCCTGGCGGTCACATCCCGCACCTTTTACATTGCGGCGGGCAGTGCTGTAAGCAGCACCCACCGCAATGTAAAATATGCATGTTGTGCATTGGCATGCACCTTGTGACAGGCACCGCATGGTGCCTGCCACCTTGTGCATGCCAATGAAGGGGGGGGGGTATCATGGGTACCCCCCAAGTGCAGCATCCCCCCCCCCTACTCCACCCCCACAGTCATTCTCTGCATGCCTTTCCATGGTGGAGTCTCCACCATGGAAAGGCATGCCCCACGCACCCATCATAATATGGATGGCGGTGCCTGCAAGGCACCGCCACCATATTGTGTGCCTTTTCCGCCCAGCAGGCAATCGTGACGATTGCCTGCCGGCGGAAAAGCGGCAGACGGTCTGCCGCGGTACTCCCCGCCATACTAATATGGCGGGGGTAAATGGTCATCGTGCGGGGAGTTATGGCGGGCTGATCGCCACCGCCAGTCGGGCAGTGGCAATCCGCCCACCATCATAATTGGCCCCTAAGTTCCAGATGTCTCAGGATGTTCGATGGAGCACACTTTGCCACAAACAAGGGTCCTCAGGAACAGCACTTGGGATAAAAAATCACTCCAGCAGAAGCCAGCACCTGGGTCCAAGGAAGGTTCAGTTAGAACTGGTCTGCAGGGCTATTCAGGAGAAGGGCTTCTATCAGCTTGTTGCGATCATATACCCAGGTCAGTAAATAGACGCTGTGAATCCACATTTTTGTCCTGGGTACAAGTGGAAGTAGGTCCAGGCTTTCAGATCTCACAATTCTAAGCAGGAGGTGCAGAATTTCTTCAGTCTTCCACAAATCTAGTGCTGTTTCCAGGAGTGCCATATTTATGCTTGAGAGTAGCTTGTGGGTGGCGGTCAGTGCTTAATTTGTAAAATATGAAGTACAGGTGCTCAAATGTTTGTCGGAGGCCACTCCCACTTTCGCCAGCTCCACCCACTTTCTCCACTGACGCCACCCACTTACTCTATTAGCTCCATCCACATCCTCAACTGGCACTGCTGAAAGTTAGATGTAATATCCAATCTGAATTTCAGCAAGGCAGCCTTCCTCCAAGTAAGGTTTTGATAGGAGGTTCCACTGCCCCGTGAAAATTTTGAAAAAGATTAAATCAAAAGCCCATTTACAGCACAATTTCAGAATAAATTAGCTAAAATGACTAATGCATTGAAAAGGGTCACGTACTGGGGTATGTCATTTTTAACTGAGTCTAATTTTGTGGCATGGGACAATTGTGGGCAAGCATACACTGCGGGTTCTCAGGGTGCCCCAAGCAATGTGTATCTGCTTTAAGGTTTAGAATATTCAGCAATTCTGTAGAGTAGATTCCCTTTAAGGGTCTAATCTTATCAGGTGCATCACACACCACAGAATGCAGTCACAAATAAGTCTTTGTTTTTTCTGATCTCTTTGAGTGTTCAGTTGAGTCTAATGTTACAGTAAAAGTTGTGATGGGTAAGTAAGGCACAGGAGGACCCCGATTAGTAGAGGGAAAACACCGTTCTTGTCATTTGGAAGTGCAGGACACTATTGCAGGCTTGGTACACTGAAATAATCTGACTGGCATTGCTTGTCAATGAGAATCATGGCTCATGGAAAAGAAGCAAAACCCAGACTTCCAAATATCCCATGACTGATGGTGAGCGGTTTCCTGGTGACAAATTGCCCCTCATTAGTTCTCTGAAAGGATGTTGGTATTGGGGTGACTTTCCCTCTATTGGGATTCCTCTATTAGTTTCTAGGATACCAGTTGTGTAATTGGTATAGGGGAAGAGTCAGTGACACAGTGACATATCCTGCTAACTTCTGTCCCTCCATTACCAGGCTTTCGGTGTTATCAGGTGGTTGGCATTGATGAATATGAGTCAGAAAAGGTGGCATGATATACAATGAGTGATAGGAAATGACAAGTGAAACTATGAGAGGAGGTTGAGAATATGGAGTGATCAAAGATGAACAGTTATGGGAGTACGTAGCAGTGATAGGAGAGGTGGGCAGTGATGGGAGATGGTGACCTTGAGAGGAGAAGGATACAGAAAAGGAGAAGCGGACAGTGACAGAGGGATGTGACTAATGGTGTAAGAGAGGTTGACTGTATTGAGAGATTAGGGTCAGTGACTTGAAGAGGTGTTCAGTCACAGTAAGAGCTGGAAAAAGTCACTGGAGAGGTAGATCGTGTTGGAAGAGGGACAGGTTTGGGAGATTTGGGGATATCATGGGGTGTAGCGGTTATATGAATTCAATGGTACTCCATTATCAGGAAAAACAGTCCCTTAGGCAGTTGTTGAGTGTCCCCAAACCATCTTTTCATAGTCTTTGCACAAGGAGACGGGCCTCAAGATTTTTTAACACTTTACTATGCTGGCCCTGTTGTTGCTGTGGGTATCTCTCTGTCTCTCTGTAATGAAAACACACAGCAACGTTAAACTGACAAACCCCGTCTAAGTATCCTTATGTGAATCCTTATATGCCTAGCAGTAACATAATTTAGTTAATTGTAAAAGGGATGAATGCTCTGGTGTAGGATCTGTCCTCACAGCTCCCAGGGATATTTAGAAAAATGAGGAACAGTTGGCAAAACAGGAATATGCAATATTAACCCCTTCAGTGCCCGCCCCTTTCCCCGCCCTGTGCCGGCCGTTTCATTAGCGGGCGGGGTTTGTGACGAGCTGGTCTCGTCATGGGCACAGCGCAACCGCGGCCCATGACGAGACCAGCTCGTCACGGGCATTGAAGAGGTTAATTAGGAACCAATATAATCCTCTGAAGACAAGTACAGGGGTTGATCCTTATTTAAGATAAGTAAAAAGCCTTAATAATGTCACGTTTTAATAAGACTAAGATTGTGTGTCATCCATCATATGGAATCATTTCCCAATGGTTGGCAATTGCTGTCCTATTAGAAGGTTACAATGCAAACTTACATGCACTGTCTTCTTTTGAAATGTTACTTGCTCGTGGATAAGCACTATAGTGTTCCTCTGCCAAGAGGTGTGACATTTAGAAACTGTAGTAGACATAAATTATGGTATCTTTTCTAGCTCAGACATCTACTGTTTATATGTGGCTATATGTTTGTTATCAGCAGTGACATATAGGAACTCCTCCAGATGCAGTTACATAATGTGTTTTGAACAAATGTCGAGCATAGTGGAATATGTAGATGAGGCAATTGTGTGCACAATTAATGAAATTTGAAAGTGAAATATCAGTTTTTCAGTTTTCCTGCCAATTTATGTTTATTTTTGCAGGAAACCAAAAGAAAAATATCAGTTGATGTTTCTGTGACTTTTTTTCCATTGTGTTCAGTGATATTTTCTTTAGCCAACAAATTAATAGTTTTTGCAATCCCTTATGAAAAAGAAAACTGTGATACACTGTAATAAAGATATCATTAATATCACAATTGGTAGTTTTGTAGTTGTGCCAGCAGTGATAGCGTGATTTATTTGTATCCCACACTTATTTTACAGATCTTATACCTCAAATGTTTTCATAAGTACAAAACAGGATACAACATATTTTTTATCCGATGTGACATCCAACATGAGTGGAAGAGCTGGAATTCCTTCTGAAATATTGGCTTGTGTTTGTTTTGTGGTTAAAAGTACTGTACATAGAAATAAATGCAATTTTACGTGCAGGATGTGATAATCTTATAAACTGGCTTGATAACATAGTGCATTAAAACGTTCATAATAAAATTTTGATGGTGAAAAAAACGTTTTGAAATAATGTTAATTTATTGTGTACTCAGTTGATTGTGATAATTCCATTAGACAAAGCATAATTTGGAGAAAAAAAGTAGATTGCTTAAAGATTAAAAAACGGAAAAGAACAAAAGCGTTAAGCAGCATTGGTTGTGGGTACAGGGAGGGCTAATTGTCATGGAGGAGTGGGAGCTCCTAGAGATTTATTGCAGGTTCTAGGCCTACTATTGGATATCTACTTTACATCACTGGACCCCCTCTTTAAAAGAAAGGAAGCGAAGATGAATGGTGTCGTACCTTGCGCACACATTTGTTTTTTGTTAAGTCTCATTAAGAAAGCGCAAAGCAGAATGGGTCTGATGTGTCCTCCTGTCTACGGTGGCACACTCAACAGGCAGGACCTGGTTGCAAGGATCACACTTTTACATGTGAGACATCGTGGAAGGGCCCGTCTCAGTTTTTGTTGGTTTGTCCATACCCCCACAGCAACTGACATACTGACACCTGAGCCACGAGGCTTGATGTAGGAAATTAATAAACTTGCATTTCAACACGTCATCCAAATACACAACTGCAGCACCCCGCCATATTGCATACTGGGGATAACAGGTACTAAAATACCAAATCCGAAAGTGATGAATCAGGGCCAGTTGAACAGGGAACAGAAAAAAACCAATACTTCAGATGTAAGTCAGTCAAGTCAACAAATTGTCAGAAAGGGTTAAGGGCAAGGCCCTGCCCTTCCAGCCTCCTGGGCCGGGGCATTGCACACGATGCACAGCGTCAGAGGCATGATTGCTAGTTCGGAGCCTCAGACTCTGTTTACATCAAGTCTGTTAGTGAACCCGCTCAAGAAATAGCAGCGTAGATTTGTTACTTACTGGGTTACTTAGGCACTGGCACTTCCTTTACAGAAGAGGCCTGCTCCTGCACACTGCAGCACCACACGTTGGATGCGCCTGCTTCAAATTATAGTGCCCTGGACGTCCTGCTGAACTGTAGGGCGGTGAGTCGCGCAGTATGTGTATGGCGTGGAATTTTTTTTAAAACAATTTTATGGAGTTTTATATAGCGCGAACTTGACCCGGTATTGGGTATCAGAGCGCGTTACATAGCACCAGTTGCGTTACATGAGGACACGTTAATTTTTAGGCGCGGGGAGATTAAGTGATTTGCCCAGAATCACACCTTTGAGGAGATGGTTTCAAGGCAGGTAATTAAGCAAGACACTGAAACCATCATCAGTTGTCAGGGAGGCAAACGCCCCAGAAAGAAACTCTGGGCACACTCTAACGAGGTAACAGGGTACACACTAATGAAAACATGCACAGATCATAACCAGAAGTGACATAATAGATTAGAATAACCATAGATGGAATATACACTGTTTGGGACTCCACAATATATCCATATTTCAAACGTTACTGATCTGTAACACAGATTGCTTTGTACAGACCGTCATCAGGTTCAAAATTTACATCTCCGACCATGTGTATCATCAGGTGCAGGAGAACAAACACGGCAGAGTGAACATAAAGATATCGACATACCTTGAAATGTGCTCCAATCTCAAGCGCCGAAGGATAGATTGGAAGAGGGGGGGAGGATGGAGTCTACAAACACGCCTCCAGGCACAAGCCTAAGGCTGGCAGGGTCAGCCCGTCAGGTCTTCCGCAGCCCGAGATTTTCGATCAAATGAAAGGAGCTCACGCTGCGGGTAACACGAAAATGAATTATCGGAAAGGGAAATACGAGTAGCATGCAAGGCAGCGAAGACAGGAGAGGAACAAAAGTAAGACAACAGGCCAAGAGAGGAAAATGAGAGGGAGATCAGGAATACTGACTAAAATGTAGGGAAAAAACGCAGGTGGGAAAACAGCACGGAGGCTGAAATCATGGAGGAACGGGAGGCAACATGGAGGGCGGGCAGTAAACACACAGGGGGTGCGTGGTGAGGACCAAGACGGAGGGCGGGTAGTCAACACAGGGGCTCATGGCGAGGAGCAACACAGAGGGCGCAGGTGGAGGGGAGGCAAAACAGAGGTCACGTGAGGAAAGCAAAAAAGCGTTACGCACGCGGCCGCAGCCCCTACCCAAAAGAACCAAATCCAGCCCAATCACTTGCCCGCCCACCGGAAAGAATGAACTAATGGCATGCATTTATGATCGGCTCAGCAGCAGTAGCAGCACTCATCAACGGGGACTCGGGAGACAGAGTGCAAAGTTTAAACAACACTACTGTTGATTATACTTACTGCAACACACAAGGTGCAGTCAAATCACTAATGTGCGTTGGCAGTGGCACTTAGGTGTAGACCCGACCCTGATTAATAAGTGCCGGTGCTAAGCACCGGAAAGCACCGGCACAAATTAAGCACTGGTGGCGGTGACTCCTGGCCCCTCCCTCCCTAACAATAGGAAAACATTCCCAGTTATGACCCCACACACTTTTGCAGCAGTTCCAGTGTGCCCAACTGCAAATAAACTCATCTAAATCCAGTATGGCAAAGCATGTGTTCCTTTGTGCAGAGCCTTACGCCCACCTTTGGGGTGTAGCCAGGGAAATGAGCAGCCCCACTTATGTAGTCACTGAAAACTGGTTCTAGCATGACTCCTCTCCCACTGGTATTGGTGCCTGGCTCAATAAAGAAACAAAGGAAGGGGTGTTTGTTATATCTGTCTGTGACAGGCTAGGCCACTTTGAAGTTAATTAAGTGCCTGGACACTGCTTGGATGGTCATCATGTCGGAGGAACAGAACACCTCTCACAACCAAGGGCTTTGTCTCAGCTTTAGGAGCAAGTCCACATCTCAGCAAATAGACTATTCATCTCTTGGGCTTCTTGAGGTCTTAGGCAGGTAGAAGGTGACTTTTTACAAATACCTTTTTTTAAATATTTAGTACAAATCTGACTTTACCTGTATATTGGGCTTGTATAAATTAACTTTCTAGCTATTTCCTAGGCAGAGATAAAAAATATAAATTTTAGTCATGTATCCTAGTGCTTTTCTGAGGAACAGCTAAACTTACTACTGTGAAAATAAAATTTAGGGTCTTGCCACTCTAAGGACATTTTTGACATTAAACATGTTCTACTTTTGTGCACCATGTACCTTACCTTATGGGCATTTACGCCTACTTAGAGGGGACTCATTATTATTTAAAAGGAAGCTCTAGAGCTTGTCAAAAGGGGTTATTTTGACAGATCAAATTTGCAGTTTTAAAACTGCACAGACAGGCAACCGTGGAGGGGCTGTAGGCATGTTTACCACTGTTACTTTAGTGATGGTACAATGTATGCTACAGTCCAATAGTGACATTTAAATAACAGGCCCTGGGTAAACTTTGTACCATATACTACGGACTTATACGTAAGTTAAAAATGACAGTTAGGAATAGAGCCAATTTCAGTAGGTTGCAGGGGTCAGAGCACTTGCTCCGGGGCCTCGTTAGCAGGGGCCCAGAGTCAAAGAATAGCAGCATCAGTGAGAACAAATTCATGCAAAAATAAGGATTTTCCTACATTGGCATTACTTTTTTTTGATGTTTGTTTAAATGATTTAAAAAGGCATTCAAGAATTCTGGACCTTGAAGATCCTCTTTTGAGGTAAAAACAGAGGAAGGAAAGAGAGAGTAATTGTGCTGACTTGAAACCTGAAAAGTAAAGTGATGTCAGAGATCTGTACTGTTTAAAACAAACGTGGTAAAAATTCCATTGCTTGCAGTGCATATGAAATTGCGTCTGCAGGACAGATGCTGAGCTTATAGCATGTACAAATTAGCAGAATGGTTCAGTGAATCAAATGCTTCTGATGAAGCTTTCAGCAATATATAGGTCACTGATTTCACTCCCATTAAGGTTGAATCAGCCTTCTATCCTTCTTAGGTCGGTAAAGTGAGAATCATTAAACGGAACAATAGCAATGCCTTCCACTTACAGTGCCCGGACACAGCATTAGTGTGGTACAATGGACTTTTTCTTTTCTTGTTTTTTAAACAAAGTTGATACAATATCACAATAAAAACACCATTATGAATAGCTCAGCTTACTTTTCTATAAAACAAAATGTGCTGGTGAAAATGCATAGCACAATTGTGTTAAAAATAATTTTTTTTCCTTTAATATAAGAATATATATAATCTCAATGCAGTAACAATCCAATATTAGCCACCTCTATTATCACCCATTGACTATGTGCTTGCTCTTCACCCCTCCGCTTGTTTGGCTGGGTTTGCCGTACACAAATACCACACATACTTGTGACACATTCAGCCTTCTGGCCCTCCACCATTGGTAACCAGTCATATGTAAATAAAATAGCTACAGGAGTCTGAGCAGATGGTTATACATGGATGGTTGCGCTCAGTGTCAAGTATATGGGAACACATGGTAACAGATCTACCTGGTAGATCTCGAATTTGTATAAATAGAAATGATGTGCTCTGAGCAGTTACTGTGTGTACCCATATACATAGGGTACATCAAGCAGCCTGTTCTGTAAAGAAAGAAAGACAGTAACCAGGATGTAACAAATCCATGTATGGCTGGGTTGCACTATCTTTGGGAAAGAATAGTTCTAAAGCACTGGTCCTTCATACAAAATATTTACAATTGATAGATGGGCAGAAGACGTGCCTTGATGGTCCCTGATTCGTTTTAGGGTGTACCTAAAACATGGTCTCTACGAATATGCCTCACATTTTGTTTAAAAAAAGAAGGTGGGAAATATCTAGGCAACATATTTTATATGCAAATGGGCTCAGTTATTGCATGAGAAATACAGAATCTGATATAAATTATCCATACATTTCCAGAAATGAAATATCTAAACTTCTGATAGAATAAAACACAATGCTTGGGGATGTTAAAAGTGTAACACGTGTAATGCAAAGCAACACAGTAATCAAGAGAACGTTATGGTTTCTGTCGACCAGGGTCTCAGCCAAAATGGCCAGTTTGAGCATGTACTGCTAAAATGCATGCATATTTGAATTGTTTACATACATTTTCCTTCAATACAAACACATGACAGACACTTGTTACTTTCAGCAAAACATATCTAATGAGCAAAAGTGCCAGGATATTCTGAAATTTGAGACATCCTAGAAACCGAGATACTAGACATGAACTCCCTGCTGACATCATTAATTCCTTAAAATCCCACTTCTGGTTGCCAATATCAAAAGCAAGGCTACACTTTACTATGAAATGCAGGAAATGGCAAAAGTACTATGTAGGAACCTTGTTCTGTATATACTACGCCAAAGTAAGGTATAGTGTGCACAGAGTCCAGTGGATCCCCAGAGGTATATCAGAGGCTAAAGTAGATAATACCATACTCTCTTTTGTGGTAGTGTGATTGAGCAGTCAGGCTTATCAGGAGAGTAGTGTTAAGCATTTGTTGTACACACTCAGGAGAGAAATGATTTCATACACTCAAAGACTGAGGGCCCGATTCCCAGAACTAACTTAAGACAAAATCCTAAACTTACTACCATTTTCGTATTCACAGAAGGCACTTACTCATTTTGCTATTCACAGAAGACACTTACTCACTTCGGTATTCACAGAAGTTAGGAGTCCTAACTTTAAATGCCTTCTGTGAATACCGAAGGTATTAAAATTTTGATTTTTCTCAGTTTAGGAGTCCTAAAGTTAGAACTCCTAACTTTGCTACTACTAAACTGAGAAAAATCCTAATTTTAAGGCTTTCAGTGTTCACAGAAGGCATTTAGGAGTCCTAAAGTTAGGAGTCCTAACTTTACTACTACTAAATTGAGAAAAATCCTAATTTTAAGTCTTTCGGTATTCACAGAAGGCATTTAGGAGTTCTAAAGTTAGGAATCCTAACTATACTACTACTAAACTGAGAAAAATCCTAATTTTAAGACTTTCGGTATTTACAGAAGGCATTTAGGAGTCCTAAAGTTAGGACTCCTAACTTCTGTGAATACCGAAATGAGTAAGTGCCTTCTGTGAATACCGAAATGAGTAAGTGCCTTCTGTGAATACCAAAATGGTAGTAAGTTTAGGATTTTGTCTTAAGTTAGTTCTGTGAATCGGGCCGTGTTTGTATAAAACGTTATTATTTTATTTCTAGAACCAAGGTATACTCAGTAGCAGGTAAGTGATCCTTCTCATACAATGTTACTGTTAGCAACACTGTGAATACTGGATTCATAGAAACATTTAGATTACTTTTACCATGCACAAAACGATTTGTAACTGGTCAAAAGGACCTGTAATTACATTTTGTTTACTATCAGATTACTTTTAGATTATTGTTATAGTTTGATACAAAACACTCTCTTAACAATGTTTGCACCACACAGGACATTTGTAAGTAGGCCAACTGTTGTGCAAGCAAAAGGTTACTTTTTGTGCAGTGCAAGACAGTTCAACATCACCATTCAGTCCTACGGGAAAAGCAAAGTGTGAAGTTACAGGTGAGTAAAATGGTTTTGGAATTGGAATTTTGGGAAGTAGAACCCAGGTTCCCACGGTTCAGGTTGGCACTCAAGGGGCACCACCAACGGCACTAAGGCAGCCAGGGACAGAGTGCAGGGTGTCAATGTTAGCCAAAGGGGCTACTAGGGAGCACCTTGTTGGGGACTGCTCATGGGCAGGCCACTCGGTCTCAAGAGCCAAGCTCCTGCGGTTAAGGTCAGGGTAAAAGGGGTCCCAGGTTAGCACCAAGATCACACCACCAGCAGCACAGGGACGGCCGGGTGCAGGGTGCTTCGGAGGTGTCCCGAGCCAAATGCATTTCAATGGAAGATGTGAGTGGCACAGGACTGCAAGCTGGAGCCAGAAGACTGGATGAAGGGAACCAGCGACTGAAGGATGAAATTGAAGTGTTGCTGGACACCAGGATACCATTGATCAGGCCCCTCAGGTCACACGATCAGCGGATGCAGTGGTGTCCTTTTGTGTTGGTTTCTTCTCATTGGTTCCGGTCGCGGTTGGGGGGAACCTTTGGAGTCAGGCTGCAGGCGTTGAGGTGAAGGTCGCCAAATGCTGGATCACAGGTCAGGATCATCAGGGGGGCCTCACTGCGCCAGTCAAACTCAGGCCTTGGGGGTCGGGTGCAGAATGGTGAGGACTCGTGGATCCGGCAGGATATGGAGCCCTGGCTTGGGATTGTGTTGTACAAATCCGATATCTATGGGAGATGGGAGTTCTTTGGGAAGGCAGGGTTATTGGAGGCTGCTGGCTGCAGGACATGCCGGGTTCAGCTTGCAGGGGTTAAGAGCAGAAGACAGGCCAGTAGGGATGGGGCCAAAGCAGTTGTTGTAGTCCTCCACCTGACCAGCATGGCTCTTTGGTCCTTCTTCTTGTCACAAGAGGCAAAGTTCAGGGATGCTCCTAAGTACTTGTTTTAGGGGCATAACAGGGGTGTACAGGTTGGGACCAATGGGTCCCTTCCCTGAGTTGTCTATACCCCCAAGTATGTCACCCTCCAGTGGGAGGGAGACACAAGCCTTCCTAATTGGAGGGGTCCTCCACCTACAAGATGGCGGGGACTGAGATGTGTGCTTCACCTCGCCTCCTTCACCTGAGTGGTGGGTTGGCAAAGGTGGACACACCTCCCTTCCTGTCTTGGTTTTCCTGTTGGTTTTTGTGCCCAAAATGGGGGTCAGAGCCGGTGGGAGCAGTTGCTGCTAGCAGCAAAAGTCTGAGGGTAGCTAATAAAGGAGTCCTAACTTTAAATGCCTTCTGTGAATACCGAAGGTATTAAAATTTTGATTTTTCTCAGTTTAGGAGTCCTAAAGTTAGAACTCCTAACTTTGCTACTACTAAACTGAGAAAAATCCTAATTTTAAGGCTTTCAGTGTTCACAGAAGGCATTTAGGAGTCCTAAAGTTAGGAGTCCTAACTTTACTACTACTAAATTGAGAAAAATCCTAATTTTAAGTCTTTCGGTATTCACAGAAGGCATTTAGGAGTTCTAAAGTTAGGAATCCTAACTATACTACTACTAAACTGAGAAAAATCCTAATTTTAAGACTTTCGGTATTTACAGAAGGCATTTAGGAGTCCTAAAGTTAGGACTCCTAACTTCTGTGAATACCGAAATGAGTAAGTGCCTTCTGTGAATACCGAAATGAGTAAGTGCCTTCTGTGAATACCAAAATGGTAGTAAGTTTAGGATTTTGTCTTAAGTTAGTTCTGTGAATCGGGCCGTGTTTGTATAAAACGTTATTATTTTATTTCTAGAACCAAGGTATACTCAGTAGCAGGTAAGTGATCCTTCTCATACAATGTTACTGTTAGCAACACTGTGAATACTGGATTCATAGAAACATTTAGATTACTTTTACCATGCACAAAACGATTTGTAACTGGTCAAAAGGACCTGTAATTACATTTTGTTTACTATCAGATTACTTTTAGATTATTGTTATAGTTTGATACAAAACACTCTCTTAACAATGTTTGCACCACACAGGACATTTGTAAGTAGGCCAACTGTTGTGCAAGCAAAAGGTTACTTTTTGTGCAGTGCAAGACAGTTCAACATCACCATTCAGTCCTACGGGAAAAGCAAAGTGTGAAGTTACAGGTGAGTAAAATGGTTTTGGAATTGGAATTTTGGGAAGTAGAACCCAGGTTCCCACGGTTCAGGTTGGCACTCAAGGGGCACCACCAACGGCACTAAGGCAGCCAGGGACAGAGTGCAGGGTGTCAATGTTAGCCAAAGGGGCTACTAGGGAGCACCTTGTTGGGGACTGCTCATGGGCAGGCCACTCGGTCTCAAGAGCCAAGCTCCTGCGGTTAAGGTCAGGGTAAAAGGGGTCCCAGGTTAGCACCAAGATCACACCACCAGCAGCACAGGGACGGCCGGGTGCAGGGTGCTTCGGAGGTGTCCCGAGCCAAATGCATTTCAATGGAAGATGTGAGTGGCACAGGACTGCAAGCTGGAGCCAGAAGACTGGATGAAGGGAACCAGCGACTGAAGGATGAAATTGAAGTGTTGCTGGACACCAGGATACCATTGATCAGGCCCCTCAGGTCACACGATCAGCGGATGCAGTGGTGTCCTTTTGTGTTGGTTTCTTCTCATTGGTTCCGGTCGCGGTTGGGGGGAACCTTTGGAGTCAGGCTGCAGGCGTTGAGGTGAAGGTCGCCAAATGCTGGATCACAGGTCAGGATCATCAGGGGGGCCTCACTGCGCCAGTCAAACTCAGGCCTTGGGGGTCGGGTGCAGAATGGTGAGGACTCGTGGATCCGGCAGGATATGGAGCCCTGGCTTGGGATTGTGTTGTACAAATCCGATATCTATGGGAGATGGGAGTTCTTTGGGAAGGCAGGGTTATTGGAGGCTGCTGGCTGCAGGACATGCCGGGTTCAGCTTGCAGGGGTTAAGAGCAGAAGACAGGCCAGTAGGGATGGGGCCAAAGCAGTTGTTGTAGTCCTCCACCTGACCAGCATGGCTCTTTGGTCCTTCTTCTTGTCACAAGAGGCAAAGTTCAGGGATGCTCCTAAGTACTTGTTTTAGGGGCATAACAGGGGTGTACAGGTTGGGACCAATGGGTCCCTTCCCTGAGTTGTCTATACCCCCAAGTATGTCACCCTCCAGTGGGAGGGAGACACAAGCCTTCCTAATTGGAGGGGTCCTCCACCTACAAGATGGCGGGGACTGAGATGTGTGCTTCACCTCGCCTCCTTCACCTGAGTGGTGGGTTGGCAAAGGTGGACACACCTCCCTTCCTGTCTTGGTTTTCCTGTTGGTTTTTGTGCCCAAAATGGGGGTCAGAGCCGGTGGGAGCAGTTGCTGCTAGCAGCAAAAGTCTGAGGGTAGCTAATAAAGGCGGCAGGCCTTTGATGATCCCTCTTCAAAGACCCTACCAATCCTGGAGGAGGAGGCATGACACCTCTGCGCAGGATGTGCTTTGTTCACGGACCCAGAGAGCAGAGGGCTCTCTATCCAGCGGTCCAAAAACCTGTCTGGTGGTGGCAAATGGCTGAGAGCTAGTTAAAAACAACTCCAGAGTTGGTCATTTTTCAGGGGGCATCTCTTAGATGCTCTCAGTGTGCATTTTTCATTAAATCCAACACTGGCATCAGTGTGGGTTTAATGTGCTGGGAAGTGTGATACAAACTTCGCAAACCTCAGTAAAGCCATCATGGAGCTATGGAGTTTGTGTTGACAAACTCCCAGCCTATGTACTCAAAATGGCTTCACTGCACTTACAGTGTGAATGGCACAGACACTGTAGGGGCATATTGCTTTTGAAGCTATGCACTCACCTGGACATGGTGCATCTTAGCGTAGAGGGGTGACTTACACATGACACAGGCAGTGATGGTGGGCATGGCACCCAGGGATGTGGGCCATGTCAACTCTTTTGTTTGGTCTGCACCAAAACACCCAGTCTACATTAGCAGGGTGGGTGTGTTAAGGTCAGGGGTCTCTAAGCCTGGCATAATACAGTCTGTAGCCATTAGGGGCCGTCTCTGGTCCCAAGGTCCTTAAAACCAGGAGTATCTTTCAAAAGGGACTTACAGGCGGCAGCAAATGTAAATATAAATTCTGTTTACAAGGTTTTTCAGTAACATGTCCTCTTTTTTTCTGACATACTGCTGATGTAATGTCCAGCACAGAACCTATGGGCATGTGCAGTGGAGCTTGGACACGAGACCAATGCCAGCTACCATGTCACCGAGTCAGGCAAGCAACCCTTTGATCATCCACATTAGGCTTTGGGAACAGATTTGGATGCCACCAAATGACCATCTCACGATCTTCTAACGTGTATAGGTATTTCTGGGAGCAGTGGTCGTGCCAGCCTCCACCTAGCTTTGGGTTACTTTGCATCCATCTTCCACCTTGATTTCATGTACTGTGTTAAACCTTTGGTCCCACGGAACCAGCTGTGAACAGCCTTAGGCCATGCATGGTGGTTTGTGGGTGCAGAGCCTCACCAATGGTCAGTGGTCAAACCCTGTGCAGGCCTGCATGCCACTGTATCAGCTACACATGGCCTTCAGCCCTATGCAGTGTAATTGTGGTACATGGTGTCTTTGACTTGTACTGTCATTTGAAAAAAACAACTCAAGAATTATGTTCAGAATTTCAAAATAATTTTGCAGATTCAGATCCATCCAACTAATTCCAAATATTAATTTGTAGGACTCACTGCATGGATCCATAAATAGTGAGAATAAAAACTGGGGTTCTGCTTATCTGTATGATAGAGGACTGTCTCCTACTATAAAAAAGGCATACTTTCTTTTATGTTGGGCATCCTTGATACTAGGTGCTGGGCCAGTGCTTAATTTGAGCCAGTGGGTTCCGGTGCACAGCACTGGCACCTAATTGTCAACACTGGCAATTGTAGCAGTGCGACACATGGTGGCGCTAGCTGTCTAGTTCACATCAGTACAGCAACAGTTGTTAATTATTTCAATACAGTTAAAATTACTAATACTTGCCGCCCAAGCCATTCTTATAGCTTTGGGGGCCTGGAATAGTCCGAGGTAGAGTCATTCGCAGTGGTGCTGGGGCAATGGGTGGTACAAGCTGCAGTCGCCTCCTGGTGAGAGTCCTGGTAAACTTTTTTTTTTTTTTTTACTAAGCACTTTGCTGGATTGATGCTACATTGATGCTGAGGGCAGAAGAGGTAAGTGGCATATGCACACCACTGCGCAGACCGTCCTTCCACGGCAGGGCATTTAAAGAATGAGATAAGATAAAAACTCTGAGCCTTGTTTATGAGCCGTTTATGCCGCTGTTGCGTCACATTTTGTGATGTGGTGGCAGCCTAAAATATGCGCCACACTGCGCCATATTACAAAGTGACGCATCTAGGCAGATGCGTCACTTTGTAAACCCCTGTGCTACATTATACCTGCATCAGGTATAATATATGGAGGGTGGGTGTTCCACCGCAAAAAAGGCTTGCAGTAGTGGAGCAGGGAAATCTATGAGATTTCATTACGCCACTTCTAGGATGCCACTGTGCGAAATCCTTATGCCTGCTTGACAGCAGGCTAAAGGAGTGACGCAGGCCCTTTCACATGGGCTCACCCATGGGAAAGGACACATTGCTGGATTTACGCCCCAGCTATGCGCCACTTTTGTGCCCACAGATACTCACGTATCTGTGAATCTTTCTGACATGGAACGCCGTACAGTAAATATGACGCATCCATGCTGTTGCAAGGAGGGCGCACTGAAAAGTGTTGTATCGTTGTTTTCACTCAGCTATGAAATACTTTTCAAAATGAGGCCGGTAGATTTTGGCAGAGAAATCAATGCCCAAGGCTAAAATAGAGCAATGAGTGTTCATGTAATCCAAATTTGAGACAGTCACTACTGAATATTTGTAGGCTCGCAACTGTGGCAGTCCCGGTTTCGACTTATGATCCTTCTGGAAATATTAAGAGATGTTACATTTCTGCTTTTGTACTTCTCTCAAATGCTGTTGAACCCGAAGTGACTTAACCATAGGGTTGAGTCACTTCGGGTCCCAGAAGGAACTTCCGTTACTTGGGCATTACCTTCTGTAATTTTGTATTACGCTTGTTATGCGAAATTCCTGCAACCACTGTGCCACGCTATGTCGCGCTATGACACACTGTTTGCAGCAACATTTAGCGCACAGAAACAAGATGAATGACCAGAACATGAGTGGCTTCTGTTTGCAGTGCTTGTGTTTTTTTATCATATTTTTTAGCCTGAAATGCATCCCATTTGAGGTCGCATTTCACACCAAAATACAGCGCCAAATGCTGTTTTTGCACATTAACTAATTATGCGTAATGTCGCGTAATTATAGAAAAGCACATTTTGAAAAATGTGTTCTTGCCTAGTCTACTCACATCAAGGGTGACCAACCGTCCGTAAATTTCACAGACCGTCCGTAATTTGGACCTCACGTCCATTGTCCGTGAGGATCCTTTTTACGGACACCTTTTGGCTGTAATTTTGGCCATTGCAGGGAACAGCACTGTTCCCTGCATGAAGCCTCAACTTCCTGATGGGGCCGCCTTGCACTCCTCCTCGGAGCACAAGAGCAGCCCCACCCGTCCATTGTCATTCTGTCTGTGGCTGATTGCCGCATACAGAATGACAATTGTCCAGTCTGGGCTGGTAAAGCATGTGGTGGGCCTCCTCCAGCCTCTGCCTAGGGCAGGGCATTCTGTCAGACAGAAGAAATGCGCAAAAATGCCAATGCTGCTAGGTGAGAACCCAGTTCAAGGAAAGAAGCTGGTGAAAGAAGTTAAAAAGAAGGGGCTGGAGTTCTTTCACAGTCAGCATGCGCTGCTCTCGCCATGACGAGGGCCTTTTGGAATCGATACGGCTTCCAAGCGTGCACGCGGTGGGACAGAAGATGTGCACGCGGGGACTGGATGCTTTACTAGCGGCGTGACACTCTGTGGATTTTTTTTTTTCACCGCCAGTAAAGCATCCAGTCCCCGCGTGCACATCAAGAGTCGGCAATCTTTGATTGTGCTCATCTGCTCATCATCCTGTGATTCTGGGCAAAATCACGTAACCTCACTTACACAGAGTACAAGAATGACTTACCAGGTGCCATTATGGCTTGTCTAGGCTTACTTTGATTTAGGAGCCTCGTACAGATGGAACGGTGTGCAGTGTCAGGACCAAGGGGCGAATAAATACAGTAACAAAACACACACTTATTCGAGCTGAGCAGGAAAACAAGCACAAACACGAGAGCGAGAACTCCCCGAAGGCTGAAGCCAATTACTGACTTACCTGAGATTAACATTAACCCCCAGCTGCAGACAAG
Organism: Triturus cristatus; assembly: GCF_964204655.1. Taxonomy (NCBI): domain Eukaryota; kingdom Metazoa; phylum Chordata; class Amphibia; order Caudata; family Salamandridae; genus Triturus; species Triturus cristatus. Next base: position 1,111,995,935 of record NC_140580.1, on the reverse strand, counting down.
CACCGGAGACTCCCCGAGGCTGCGCTAATAAAGCTGCACAGCTCCATGCGCGAGCCCACTCATCACACCAGGGGTTTTATTTCCGTCGTGGAACTTGCTGACGCGTTAATTCAATAGTAACTACAGGACTACAATGACAAGATTGTAAAGAAAACACTGTCCTGGATGAGCTAAGCAGCCTGCGTAGACACTCTGGAGGGGCTGAAGGGAGACTGGCAGAAGGAGGAAGAGGACCAGCGCCAAAGAAGCGAGAATGCGGTTCTAAGGCGCTATGAAAGTGAAGCTAAAAGACAATCCACTAGCCCTGACAAGCTAGATGTGGTAGCAGCAAACTCTGTGGTAGCAGAAAAGTCTGCGCTGCACTGCTGAACAAAATATTAACACAGACCTCAGCGTAGAGGCAGAGATAATCAAAGCTGTAGTGGAGGCTCCTATAGGAGATCCTAAGCAGTGAGCCTGTGTGTGAGGCGCTGAGTTAAACTACTCTAAGTTCATAAGGATCTCTCACACTACGGAGAATGAACGTCAAACGCCAACCATTACCTACCGGGGCACGTCATCCCCTGCTTCACAGTCCACACCACAGTCAAACTGTACTAAAAACTAGCATAAGCTGGACTGGATCCAGAAAGGAAATTAATGGTATATTTTAGAAAATCACCAACATGCTATATGCCTCCAATGAAAGAGTCATTGACAAAACCTCAACCACAACTATCTGTTTTTGTGTTGAGACAAGGCTCATATTGGCTGCAGTCGATCAGCTCGTGGCGTGGTGCGATTGGTTTGTAACTCAGGTCCACAGAGAGCGCCTTTTGCTGGATAAGTAAGGAAGCCTTGATGGTAGATTTTTTCCTTTGTGATCCCAACGGGGAAGATTCATGATGCAGCCACAATCTGACAGAACAGGGACTGCAAGGAGAGGCAAGATATCACCCGCGGAACTACCTCGGTTTCAAAAGATCTTTAGGCCACTAGAGAACTGAACTACACACTTCCCTGGAATGCATCATAGGAAGGACACCCACCTTCCCTACTAGCCATCTACAACAGTGGATATCTTCTAGATCACCAGGTAGGGAATTCACTTCTGGATCGGTTCTCGGCTCACCTCCGGAGAGGGAGGGGGCGGGCAGCGAAGTCCTCCGAGCTGGTGCAGTGCCATGTGGAGAGGGATGACATATATGCAAACATGCGCCAGCCTCCCCAGGCATTGTGAAGCCCTTTGAGCAAAATGATGCACGGGGGCCAGGTTGGAATGGCAGGGACTCCAAAGAAAACACCAGGCCCAAGATGGCTGCTATCAAACTCAACACAGAGGGCGCCATGGGAAGCCATTCCGTTTGTTGCATCGCTTTGTATCTTTTCAAAGATTGGACAGAAAAAAGTATGGAAAGATATCAGATTACACGTATTTTAATGGAGGTCCACCGACTGACCGACAGCATGACAAAAGTGATGAATGGAATCAAACAAGCCGCAAAGATGAGGTCAGTACATTAATCAGAGACAAGGGTTAAAGTATAAGGCAGCGACCAGAAGGACTGACTAGACAAGTGTGTGTCCCCTTGTGTAAGCGGTTTCATACAGGAAGTCCTGCAATGCAGGACTCTCTTAAAACTTTGAAATGTGCTCAGTTAATCAAGGTGACCACCCATTCACATTGTCTACTGCATGTAACAAAGCCACCACTGCTGACACACTGCTGCTGACACACCACTGCTGACACATCGCTGCTGACACGCCACTGCTGACACCACTGCTGACACGCCACTGCTGACATACCGCTGCTGACATGCTGTTGCTGACACGCCACTGCCGACATGCCGCTGCTGACACGCCGCTGCAGACACATCGCTGCTGACACGGCGCTGCTGACACCATTGCTGACACACCACTACTGACACGTCACTGCTGACAACCCGTTGCTGACACGCCACTGCAGACACCACTGCTGACACACCACTGCTGACATGCCGCTGCTGACATGCCGCTGCTGACACCGCTGCTGACACATCGCTGCTGACACACTGCTGCTGACACACCGCTGCTGACACACCGCTGCTGACACACTGCTGCTGATACGCCGCTGCTGGCACGCCACTGCTGACACCACTGCTGACACAAATATATCACGTTACTCTGCTAACAATCACTCCGCATACCGTCATCACGAAATTTTTATAATGCAAATTCTATCACCCCGCAATTTATAAGAACGCAAACTTTTACCACGACTATACTTTTACCACGCATGCCATTACAACGCAAAGGCATGTGTGGTAAAGGTATACTCCTAGTAAAAGTTTTACAGGTAAGTGAGAGTACACTAACACTACCCTACACTACACAAACACTACCTTAAACTACACCACAACCCTAAACCCTAAAACACTACCCTAAACCCTAAAACACTATCCTACACTACACATACACTACCCTACCCTACACTACACTAACACTACCCTAAAACACTACCCTACACTGCACTAACACTACCCTAAACCCTAAAACACTACCCTACACTACACAAACACAACCCTACACTACACAAACACTACCCTAACCCCTAAAAAAATTAACGCCCACCCCATTCCCATTCCCCATTCCCCCTTACCTCTCTCTCCTCGTTGTTATTCTTGTCTTCTGCTTCCTGCATCACCTCGTCTTTCTGTGAGGGGCGGTGCACGTCGATGTGAGGAAACAGAAAGGCCTGTTTCCTCACAACGATGTGGATCGCCCAAAATCTTATTTTTTTTACTCCGCATGTGCATTTACCATACATAGCTTTACAACGATTTGCGTTGTAAAGGCATGCGTTTTAAATGCACATGCGGAATAAAAAAATGCGGAGTAATGGTATGCAGGGTAAGTGCACTATGCGGAGAAAATGTATGCGGGGTCAAAGTCCGCGTTGTAAACGATATTTAACCTGCTGACACACCACTGCTGACACGCCACTGCTGACACCCTGCTGGTCACACGCCGCTGCAGACACCACTGCTGACACACCACTGCTGACATACCGCTGCTGACATGCCGCTGCTGACACGCCACTGTTGACACGCCACTGTTGACACGCCAATGCTGACATGCCACTGCTGACACCACTGCTGACACGCAGCTGCTGACACGCCACTGCAGACAACACTGCTGACACACCACTGCTGACACACCACTGCTGACATGCTGCTGCTGACACACCACTGCTGACACACCACTGCTGACACATCGCTGCTGACACACCACTGCTAACACACCACTGCTGACATGCGGCTGCTGACACGCCACTGCAGACACCACTGCTGACACCACTGCTGACACACCACTGCTGACACACCACTGCTGACACACCACTGCTGACACGCCACTGTTGACACGCCACTGTTGACACGCCAATGCTGACATGCCACTGCTGACACCACTGCTGACACGCAGCTGCTGACACGCCACTGCAGACAACACTGCTGACACACCACTGCTGACACACCACTGCTGACATGCTGCTGCTGACACACCACTGCTGACACACCACTGCTGACACATCGCTGCTGACACACCACTGCTAACACACCACTGCTGACATGCGGCTGCTGACACGCCACTGCAGACACCACTGCTGACACCACTGCTGACACACCACTGCTGACACACCACTGCGGACACACTGCTGCTGACACAACACTGCTGACACACCACTGCTGACACACCACTGCTGACACAGCGCTGCTGACACAACACTGCTGACACACCACTGCTGACACACCGCTGCTGACACGCCGCTGCTGATACACCACTGTTGACACACCACTGCTGACACATCGCTGTTGACACACCGCTGCTGACACACTGCTGCTGACATGCCGCTGCTGATATGCCGCTGCTGACCCGCCGCTGCAGACACACCGCTGCTGACACGCCGCTGCTGACACGCCGCTGCTAACACACCACTGCAGACACATTGCTGCTGACATGCTGCTGCTGACACACCACTGCTGACACACCACTGCTGATGCCACTGCTGACACCCCGCTGCTCACACGCCACTGCAGACACCACTGCTGACACACCACTGCTGGCATACCACTGCTGACATGCCACTGCAGACACACCACTGATGACACACCACTGCTGACACACCACTGCTGAAACGCCACTGCTGACATGCCGCTGCTGACACGCAGCTGCTGACACCACTGCTGACACACCGCTGCTGACACGCCGCTGTTGACATGCCACTGCAGACACCATTGCTGACACACCACTGTTGACACACCACTGCTGACACGCCACTGCTGACACACAACTGCTGACATGCCACTGTTGACACATCGCTGCTGACACATTGCTTCTGACACACCACTGCTAACACACCACTGCTAACACACCGCTGCTGACACGCCGCTGCAGACACCACTGCTGACACCACTGCTGACACACCACTGCTGACACACCACTGCTGACACACCGCTGCTGACACGCCACTTGCGACACACCACTGCTGACACATCGCTGCTGACACATCGCTGCTGACACACCACTGCTAAAACACCACTGCTAACATGCTGCTGCTGACACGCCGCTGCAGACACCACTGCTGACACCACCGTTGACACACCACTGCTGACACACCGCTGCTGACACAACACTGCTGACATGCCGCTGCTGACACACCCCTGCTGACCCACCGTTGCTAACACGCCATTTACACACCACTGCTGACACACCACTGCTGACATGCCACTGCTGACAAGCGCTGCTGACACCACTGCTGACACATCATTGCTGACACATCACTGCTGACACATCGCTGCTGACCCCACTGCTGACACAGCGCTGCTGACACACCACTGCTGACACGCCGTTGCTGACACGCCACTGCTAACACGCCGCTTCTGACACTACTGCTGACACACCACTGCTGACATGCCGTTGCTGACACACCACTGCTGACACACTGCTGCTGGCACACCACTGCTGACACACCGCTGCTGACACACCGCTGCTGACACACCGCTGCTGACACCACTGCTAACACACCACTGCTGACACGCCGCTGCTAACATGCCGCTGCTGACACCACTGCTGACACACCACTGCTGACACACTGCTGCTGACACGCCGCTGCTAACATGCCGCTGCTGACACCACTGCTGACACATCACTGCTGACACACTGCTGCTGACACACCGCTGCTGACACGCCGCTGCTGACACACTACTGCTGACACGCCGCTACTGACACACCACTGCTGACACATCGCTGCTGACACATCACTACTGACACACCACTGCTGACACACCGCTGCTGACACATCGCTACTGACACACCACAGTTGACACATTGCTGCTGACACGCCGCTGCTGACACGCCGCTGCTGACACGCCGCTGCTGACACGCTGCTGACACACCACTACTGACACACCACTGCTGACTCGCCACTGCTGACACACCACTGCACACACCACTGCTGACACACTTCTTCTGACATGCCGCTGCTGACACACCACTGCTGACACCACTGCTGACACCGCTGCTGACACACTGCTGCTGACACCACTGCTGACACCGCTGCTGACACACCGCTGCTGACACACCGCTGCTGACACACCACAGCTGACACACCTCTGCTGACACGCCGCTGCTGACACGCCACTGCTGACACGCCACTGCTTACACACCACTGCTGACACACCTCTGCTGACACGCCGCTGCTGACATGCCACTGCTAACACGCCGCTGCTGACACGCCGCTGCTGACACACCACTGCTGATACATCACTGCTGACAAGCCGCTGCTGACACGCCGCTGCTGACATGCCGCTGCTGACACACTGCTGACACACCACTGCTGACACACCACTGCTGACATGCCACTGCTGACACACCACTGCTGACACGCCGCTGCTGACACACCACTGCTGACATGCCGCTGCTGACACGCAGCTGCTGACACCACTGCTGACACACCGCTGCTGACACGCCGCTGTTGACATGCCACTGCAGACACCATTGCTGAGACACCACTGTTGACACACCACTGCTGACACGCCACTGCTGACACACAACTGCTGACATGCCACTGTTGACACATCGCTGCTGACACATTGCTTCTGACACACCACTGCTAACACACCACTGCTAACACACCGCTGCTGACACGCCGCTGCAGACACCACTGCTGACACCACTGCTGACACACCACTGCTGACACACCACTGCTGACACACCGCTGCTGACACGCCACTTGCGACACACCACTGCTGACACATCGCTGCTGACACATCGCTGCTGACACACCACTGCTAAAACACCACTGCTAACATGCTGCTGCTGACACGCCGCTGCAGACACCACTGCTGACACCACCGTTGACACACCACTGCTGACACACCGCTGCTGACACAACACTGCTGACATGCCGCTGCTGACACACCCCTGCTGACCCACCATTGCTAACACGCCATTTACACACCACTGCTGACACACCACTGCTGACATGCCACTGCTGACAAGCGCTGCTGACACCACTGCTGACACATCATTGCTGACACATCACTGCTGACACATCGCTGCTAACCCCACTGCTGACACAGCGCTGCTGACACACCACTGCTGACATGCCGCTGCTGACACACCGTTGCTGACACGCCACCGCTAACACGCCGCTTCTGACACTACTGCTGACACACCACTGCTGACATGCCGTTGCTGACACACCACTGCTGACACACTGCTGCTGGCACACCACTGCTGACACACCGCTGCTGACACACCGCTGCTGACACACCGCTGCTGACACCACTGCTAACACACCACTGCTGACACGCCGCTGCTAACATGCCGCTGCTGACACCACTGCTGACACATCACTGCTGACACACTGCTGCTGACACACCGCTGCTGACACGCCGCTGCTGACACACTACTGCTGACACGCCGCTACTGACACACCACTGCTGACACATCGCTGCTGACACATCACTACTGACACACCACTGCTGACACACTGCTGCTGACACATCGTTACTGACACACCACAGTTGACACATTGCTGCTGACACGCCGCTGCTGACACGCCGCTGCTGACACGCCGCTGCTGACACGCTGCTGACACACCACTACTGACACACCACTGCTGACTCGCCACTGCTGACACACCACTGCACACACCACTGCTGACACACTTCTTCTGACATGCCGCTCCTGACACACCACTGCTGACACCACTGCTGACACACTGCTGCTGACACCACTGCTGACACCGCTGCTGACACACCGCTGCTGACACACCACTGCTGACACACCTCTGCTGACACGCCGCTGCAGACACGCCAATGCTGACACGCCACTGCTTACACACCACTGCTGACACACCTCTGCTGACACGCCGCTGCTGACATGCCACTGCTAACACGCCGCTGCTGACACGCCGCTGCTGACACACCACTGCTGATACATCACTGCTGACAAGCCGCTGCTGACACGCCGCTGCTGACATGCCGCTGCTGACACACTGCTGACACACCACTGCTGACACACCACTGCTGACATGCCACTGCTGACACACCACTGCTGACACGCCGCTGCTGACACACCACTGCTGACATGCCGCTGCTGACACGGCGCTGCTGACACCACTGTTAACACACCACTGCTAACAAACCACTGCTGACACACCACTGCTGACATGCCACTGCAGACATCACTGCTGACACACCACTGCTGACACACCACTGCTGACACACCGCTGCTGACACACCACTGCTGACACACCACTGCTGACATGCCACTGCAGACATCACTGCTGACACACCACTGCTGACACACCACTGCTGACACACCGCTGCTGACACACCACTGCTGACACACCACTGCTGACACGCCGCTGCACACACCACTGCTGACACACTACTGCTGACACACTGCTGCTGGCACCACTGCTGACACAGCTGCTATCACACCGCTGCTGACACACCGCTGCTGACACACCGCTGCTGACACACTACTGCTGACACACCTCTGCTGACACACCGCTGCTGACACACCACTGCTGACACGCCGCTGCTGACACGTCGCTGCTGACACACCACTGCTGATACATCACTGCTGACACGCCGCTGCTGACACGCCGCTGCTGACACGCCACTGCTGACACACCGCTGCTGACACACCGCTGACACACCACTGCTGACAAACCACTGCTGACATGCCACTGCTGACACCACTGCTAACACACCACTGCTAACAAACCACTGCTGACACACCACTGCTGACACGCCGCTGCTGACATGCCACTGCAGACACCACTGCTGACACACCACTGCTGACACACCGCTGCTGACATGCCACTGCAGACACCACTGCTGACAAACCACTGCTGACACACCGCTGCTGACACACCGCTGCTCACCCACCGCTGATGGCACGCCGCTGCTGACACACCACTGCTGACACTTCGCTGCTGACACATCGCTGCTGACACTTCACTGCTGACCCACCGCTGCTGACACACCGCTGCTGACATGCCGCTGCTGACACACTGCTGACACACCATTGCTGACACACCACTGCTGACATGCCACTGCTGACACACCACTGCTGACACGCTGCTGCTGACACACCACTGCTGACACGTCGCTGCTGACACGGCACTGCTGACACCACTGCTAACACACCACTGCTAACAAACCGCTGCTGACACACCACTGCTGACCAACCGCTGCTGACATGCCACTGCAGACACCACTGCTGACACACCACTGCTGACACACCACTGCTGACACACCGCTGCTGACACACCACTGCTGACACACCACTGCTGACACGCCGCTGCACACACCACTGCTGACACACTACTTCTTACACGCCGCTGCTGACACACCACTGCTGACACACTGCTGCTGACAACACTGCTGACACAGCTGCTATCACACCGCTGCTGACACACCGCTGCTGACACACCGCTACTGACACACTACTGCTGACACACCTCTGCTGACACACCGCTGCTGACACGCCACTGCTGACATGCCGCTGCTGACACGCCGCTGCTGACACACCACTGCTGATACATCACTGCTGACATGCCGCTGCTGACACGCCGCTGCTGACACGCCACTGCTGACATGTTGCTGCTGACACACCACTGACACACCACTGCTGACAAACCACTGCTGACATGCCGCTGCTGACACACCACTGCTAACACGCCACTGCTGACACACCACTGCTGACACGCTGCTGCTGACCCGCCGCTGTTGACACCACTGCTAACACACCACTGCTAACAAACCACTGCTGACACACCACTGCTGACACGCCGCTGCTGACATGCCACTGCAGACACCACTGCTGACACACCACTGCTGACACACCGCTGCTGACACACCGCTGCTGACCCACCGCTGATGACACGCCGCTGCTAACACACCACTGCTGACACTTCGCTACTGACACACCACTGCTGACACATCGCTGCTGACACTTCGCTGCTGACACGTCGCTGCTGACACATCGCTACTGACACACCACTGCTGACACATTGCTGCTGACACGCTGCTGCTGACACACTGCTGCTGACACCACTGCTGACACACCACTGCTGACACACCACTGCTGACACGCCACTGCTGACACGCCGCTGCAGACATCACTGCTGACACACCACTGCTGACACGCCACTGCTGACACACCGCTGCGGACACATCACTGCTGGCACTCAACTGCTGACACATCGCTGCTGACACATCGCTGCTGACACACAGCTGCTGACGCACCGCTGCTGACACACAGCTGCTGATGCACCACTGCTGACAACCCACTGCTGACAACCCACTGCTGACACATCGCTGCTGACACATCGCTGCTGACAAACCACTGCTGACACACCACTGCTGACACGCCACTGCTGACAACCCACTGCTGACACATCGCTGCTGACACATCGCTGCTGACACGCCGCTGCTGACACACCACTGCTGACATGCCGCTGCTGACACAGCGCTGCTGACACCACTGCTAACACACCACTGCTAACAAACCACTGCTGACACACCACTGCTGACACGCCGCTGCTGACATGCCACTGCACACACCACTGCTGACACACCACTGCTGACACACCACTGCTGACACACTGCTGCTGACACACCACTGCTGACACACCAGTGCTGACACGCCGCTGCTGACACACCACTGCTGACACACTGCTGCTGACACCACTGCTGACACAGCTGCTATCACACCACTGCTGACACACCACTGCTGACACACCGCTGCTGACACACTACTGCTGACACACCTCTGCTGACACACCGCTGCTGACACGCCACTGCTGACACGCTGCTGCTGACACACCGCAGCTGACATACCACTGCTGATACATTACTGCTGACATGCCGCTGCTGACACGCCGCTGCTGACACGCCACTGCTGACATGCCGCTGCTGACACACCGCTGACACACCACTGCTGACAAACCACTGCTGACATGCCACTGCTGACACCACTGCTGACACACCACTGCTGACATGCCGCTGCTGACATGCCACTGCAGACGCCACTGCTGACACACCACTGCTGACACACCACTGCTGACACATCGCTGCTGACACATCGCTGCTGACAAACCGCTGCTGACACACCACTGCTGACACGCCACTGCTGACACGCCACTGCTGACACACCACTGCTGACACGCCAATGCTGACACACCACTGCTGTGTGCCTCACTGCTGACATACCACTGCTGTGCACTTCACTGCTGACACACCACTACTGTGCACTTCAATGCTGACACGCCACTGCTGACACACCACTGCTGTGTGCCTCACTGCTGACATACCACTGGTCACACACCACTGCTCAAACACCACTGCTGACACACCACTGCTGACACACCACTGCTGATATGTCACTGCTGTGCACCTCACTGCTGACACACAACTGCTGTGCACTTCACTGCTGACACACCACAGCTGACACACCACTGCTGTGCACACCACTGCTATGCACACTACTGCTGATACACCACTGCTGACACACCACAGCTGTGTGCCCCAGTGATGAAGGCAAAATTGAATGCAGCCAAATTTGGAAGTGGTGCGCATGCAGAGCACAGACCCATGTCATCTGAAGTCATCAGGGCAAGAAGGAGGGTACAAGAAGCTGCCAGCACAGCTACGATAGGAGGAACATTAGACAGGTGCATGAAATACAAGGACAGAATCCATTTGATCCCAAAGCAGAGTCACGCGGGCGGGGGATAAGAAGGTGGGGCAACTAAAAGAAGTGGAGTAGGAGGAGGCAAGAGCTCTGATGTAAAGAAACAACTAGCTCTGTAGAGCAGATGGAAGACAAGGGGTGCTACCGGGTGGACAAGGCTTTACAGAGCAGATTAAGGCGTCTCGGCCCTCACTAAAGATAGTCGCAGGTGCAGGTAGAAGGGATGTTTGGCAAGTATTGTAGGGGGAGAATTACATGAATAGAACAGGCATTGAAAATGCAATAGGTCTCGCCTTTGATTAAGTTAAAGCCATTTGCTTTGCTAATGGTATTGTATAGCAAAGCAAATGGCTTTAACTTAATGAAAGGCGAGAACCATTGCATTTTTAATGCTTGTTATTTTATGCAACTAACAACCATTGACAAAGCCAATAGTTCTGGCTTGTTGCAGGTGTAACGTTACTTGTTGTTATATATCTGGATACATTGACAGAAGAGGCAAAATACCAGTCAGGCGGTACTGACTAAGCACAGATTTTTAGCTTAGGTGTTTTAAGCCACACCCTTAATTACATTGAACACCCCCTTTGGCGAGACCCCCCAGTTTTTTAATCCCACTTAAAGCCCTGGAAACAACACCATGTCACAGTCACCTAATGGCCTGGCACTGTACATCATGCATGACTCATGACTCAGATTGTCTATGTACAGGGGCATAGTGGGCCCTCCCCCGCCCCACCCCTTGCTTTAGGAATTACAGCAAGGGTGAAATTCTTGATGGGCCTCTTCTGTCTGCAACTCTGCAGACAAAGGCTCAGCTCATAATTAATATGAAAAGGTGGGTGGGTGAGTGAGTAAATGAAGGAATGGGTGGATGGCTGGATAGATTAGTGAAAGGGTGAATGGATGAATGAACGGGTGAATGGATGGATAATGAGAGAAAGGATGGATGGATGAGTGAGTGGTAGGATGGATGCGAGAAAAGGTAAAAAGATGGATGTATTGGTGGAATGGTAGATGGATAGGTAAAAGGGTGGATGGATGAGTGAACGTATGGATGGATGAGTTAAAGGGTGGATGATGGGCAAGTAAATGGGTGAATGGATGAGTGAAATGATGGATGGATTGATGAATTGAGAAGTGAAAGGGTGAATGGATGGACCGATGAGTGAAAGGGTGAATGCAAGGATGGATGAGTGAGTGTAAGGGAGCGTAGATGGGCAAAAGGATGGATAGATGAGTGAAGGAGTGAAAGGGTCGATGGAGAGAGAAAGGGATGAGTAAGTGAAAGGATGGCTGGATGGGTGAAAGGCAGAAAGGCTGGATAGATGAGTGAATGGATGGGTGGAACAGTGGATGGATGAGTGTACCGATGGATAGGGTGAAAGGGTGGATGGATGTTTAATGGATGGATGAGTGAAAGGGTGGATGGAGGGATGGATGAGTGAAATGATGGATGGAAGGATACATGATGGATAGGTTTGCAAATGATTGAATATGTTTGGATATGGATGGACTTAATTATATTCTATTGCGCAACCTCCTCTGATCTGTCTGTAAAACTTACATTTTGTCGCAAAGTTTTGTCCTGAATTTTGACCTCCTGTCCTGAATTTGTGTCCTGAATTTAGACCCTTTGTCCTGAATTTTTACACTCACCGTCCTGAATTTGCACCCATGCCCGTTGGTCACCCTAATCACATCATGGAGCGCCTCTATCCTTTTTTGAAGCTCCTTCCGTCACAGGGCCCGATGTGTGTGAAGTAACTGTTGGAATACCACAGTAGCGCACCCTTCAGGCGATCCTCAACTATGGACTGGTTTTTATAGGGGATGGGAGAGGGGTCCTTTCTAAATTGGCTACAGTACTACCTAGCTGCTTCATCGACAAGCCAGACGGCTAGAAAACGTTTAAATAATAAAAAAGAATAATAATTTGCACCAAGGTGGTAGTTACCACAATTCTACATAGCACAATGACGCGCTGTTGTTCCATCTCTTTTCTGGTCTCTCTTACGGCAGTAGCAACCAATATTCATCTTTTGTCTCAGTTTGCATGGGCAAAATACGAGTAAAACCCCATTAAAAAAATTATACCCAGCAACAATTGCGCGTTCTGCAGCACAGTCCATTCAGAGGGCGGGTCTGGAAATGCTAACAAACGAAAGGATAATTTCGGCAGCCCCTCGCATTATGCTAAAAAACACTACAATGTCATACAAAAGTTACTAAAATGAATAAAGTCATACATTCTCTGCAGCACATCTCTGACCTCATCTCTGGCCTGAAGACATGTGCCAACCCTCCCACAGAAGAGTGTGGCACGGTCCTGGCTCTGCGATCAGGGGAATCTCTCTCTCTCCTCTCTCTAATTCTACAGCTACCCTCTCATGCCCTCATCAGAGCCTGCTCAGAACCCCTTTCTTGTCCATAGAGCACTTTGCTAGTCAGAGCCCTGTTTTTCGCAGTGAGGAAATCAGTGCTCTTCACCAACGCTCTACTATGTCCTTTCTACCAGATGACTTTTTGCTTATCTAGCGCCACCTTGTGTTTAGTGCTCCCACTGCAAATAGAAAGACCGAAACACGCAGTAAAGGTAATTCGCATTCTAGCTGCCCTTTGCTGCAAATTAGGGATGTATTTCTCAACATAATTCATAACGCACAGTTAAAAAGAGCAGTGGCTATAGAGAGTTATGCTTCAAAAATGCAGCCATGTTTTTTTACTTTGGGATATTACAAGCTAAACCTCACAATGATACCATGGGTTACAGGCACAGCACATTTTGAACCTTTATTCATCATTTATCCTTTTCATCCAACTAACAGGCTTTCTGACTCATCTCAAGCTTCTTTTACTACTATGAACTCCCACATAATCCTTTCTAAACTCTTCAATCCGTTCTCTATCCTATTCATCCAACTAACAGGCTCTCAGATTTACCACTCACACCACTCCCAATAACAATTTATATTTCCCACTACTAATCCACCGCTAATCCACCTTTGGGTTTCAGAGTAGCGAGCTACTCGCTGAAAAGCATTTCAACGCCTCATCAGGGGTAGTAAGCGCTATATAAAGACAATTACTATTGCAATAACCTTTCTACTGATCTTTGGAACGGAGAATTAAAGCTCACGTCATGGTAAATCCTTTGGGCTGATGGTAGAAATATGCAGAAAAAAGTCTACAATAAGTTGTTCCTATAAGACTCTTTTTTTCTGAATTCAAACACAGTGCTAATACTGAAATGTTAGTATAATTAATCACCCAGTGTTAGACCTGTCAGGCTTAGGGTGATTTTCCCCAAAACATTTTGCCATCCTCCCTCATATTTGCAGATCTCGTTTTTGCTGACCTTAGGATTCTGTGCAATTTAGGACTGCTAACCAGTGCTCAAGTGCAAGTACTCATTCCTTGAAACATGGTAACATTGGCTTATCCCCAATTGGCATATTTCATTTACTTAGAAGTCAATGGTAAAGTGGTTCAATGTGTATCCACTGCCTGTAGATTAAATGCTACTAGTGGACCTGCACCAATTGTGCCACCCGCTGGCACCCGCTTGCCCTTTCCAACAAGCCTCAGGCCTGCATTTCAGCCTGTGTGTGCAGTTTTAAACTGCCATTTCGACCTAGTAAAATAGATCTTTTTCCAGGCCAAAGCTCTCCTTTTTAATACATATGAGTCACCCCTAGGGTAGGCCCTAGACAGCACAAAGGGCAGGGTGTGATGCATTTAAAAATTAGGCCATGCACTTTTAAGTTTTAAATGTCCTGATAGTGAAAAACTCTTAAATTAATTTTCACTATTGGAAGGCCTATCTCTCCCATAGGATAGCATTGGAGTTACCTTATTGCAGTTAACAAACGGTAACTTCCAAATGGGAACAGATCAACAGTTCATGTTTGGTGTCTTCAGGAATTGTTATGAAAAATTCTTGTTCATGGTGAAGTTGGGTTTTTTATTACAATTTTGAAAATGCCACATTTAGAAAGTCGGGATAATCGTGGGTTGGTAATAGTTGGTTGGTTTCAGGAGGGATGAGCGTTTTACGTCTTCGTTAGGACATCACTAGGGGGTTGGGAGAAGAGCAGGGTTCATCACATTTTGCTTATGTTTAAATAGCATATTCGTTTGGCGCAATTGGTATAGCTGATCTTGTTGTATTTTGCAGAAACCCCTGACGAACAGCCTTCGGCTCGAAATGCATTGGGTTACAGAAACAGGCCTTACGTTGGTGTTTATTAAATAACACGTGCCGCTGTTTAGAAGCCTGGAATGGAAAGCAGCTGCATTTGAAAATGTCCAATAAACATCTGAATGGAATTTCGCTGTCTCCATGATATTTACAAGCAAAAGATGGATTAAGATGGTGATTAAAAGGTCAAGTTCTTAATGAAACATGGATGAACACAATGTACTGGAAAGGGAAAAGGTCCCATTCAAAGCAGCACGTCAGTCTCATGCGTCAGTTACGTGCCTTAGTGTTTTCATTTTGAAAGAGTGACCTGGGACGGGTCACTAAGCAGTGCGCACGCAAGTCAGAATATGCACTAATAAAGGATTACTAGAAGGGAAGGAGTGCACTCGAATTCAGACACTTTTGTTGCTCACAACATTTAGAAAGTTGACATTTCTCTGCCTTAGCAATTTAGTGCCTGCAGTCTGTCTCTGGGCCACATGACTAAGTGTAGTTGGCAGTTGCACTTTGTGTCTTCCTCCCACACAGCCACACACAATAGAGAGCTTAGGCATGCCTGGATGAACCATCACTGGCAGGGTGGGAGGGCAGAGTTAGGCACAGCCCCACTTACTCCTGAATAGGTTGTGTCCTGCCTTAACACAAAGGATTCCATATCCCCTGCAGTTAGTCTGGGGGCAGGGGAGGAAGGAAACCTGTGCACGTTAAAGGGAAACCTCGAGAAGCTTCTCCAACATTTCAAGGTGGCACCAGGAATAAATATTGGACCTCAGACACCGACACTTCAGGACACTTCTGGACCTGTGGAAGATTCTGCCTGGAACACGGACTCCTTTGCCTCTGCAAGGAGTGCCACTCTTCTGGACTGCTGTCCTTAAGGACCGCCCGCCCTGCTATGTTACCCTGCTGCTCTTCATCCTGGGTGTGAAGAACTGCACCTGCAACCTGTACGCAGGACCTCTAGAGTGACTCCAAGGGTCAGGTCTCTTGTAACAAGCTCCTGGACTCTGCATCTGTGAGTTCAACCCTGCCCAGTGGTTCCTCCCCAGTCCTGGACCCTTGGAAGTAAGCCCTAAGGTGCTCTGCCAGCCCATCTGTGGATCCAGCAGACCCAATGGATCTCCTCTGCTGCAAAAACCTGACCAGAACCAACAAATTGCCTCTGTTGTGTGGATTTCTACCAGCGACAGAACTACACATCATAGCCTCGCAGCTACTCATAACCGGCACATCTCCTCTGCTGTGGGATGCATCCCGACGGCAGACTTTGCATCACAAGCCCTCAACTACAGGATCCTTGACGATGACGCAGAACCTCGCCCTGTAGCCTCGTAGCTCTTTGGGTGTAAGACAAATCCTTGACATGGGACCTTGCAACTCTCGCAAACCAGGATTTAAGGTACTCTTGTTCAGTGGGCCTAACTGGGCCCCCAAAGCCGGCCCACGCTCCATTGTGGTCAGCCTGAACTTGGGACTTTGTCCTGATATGGTGCAACAAATATCCATAGGTGTTTTTTGGTGCTATTTTCACTAAAATCTTTAACATTTCACATCTCCTGCTCTACTGAATAGATTTTTGTAATTTTATTTATTACAAATTACTTTATTGTTTTAAACTGGTGTGGATTCTTTTTTTGTAGTATGTTCTTACTGTGTTGCTGACAGGTCGCAAACTGGGTGATTCATTGTACTAACACTTGTCAGTATTAGCACTGTGTTTGTATTTGGGAAAAAAAGAGTCATATAGGAACAACTTATTGTTGACTTTTTTCTGCATATTTCTACCACCAGCCCGGAGGATTTACCATGACGTGTACAAATACTTTACACATTGCCTCTGATTTAAGCCTGAATGCTTTGCGCCAAGCTACCTGAGGGTTGAGCACAGGTTAATTTACGGTTTGCTTGTGACTTCACCCTGACAAGGATTGTGATTCCTTCTTGAGTAGGGTTTCGCCCCCTCAAACAGCAACCACATTTCCTACACTCATGCAGAACATTAACACATTATCACTATCTCCGGCTTCAACAGTCTGCCAAGTGTCAGTTTTTACAGCCAACATCTCTATGAAATTGTGAACCTCCCAGTCATAATTTTCCCATTCTATGGCTCATCAGTCTGGTGACGTTGTTTGTGACTGTTCAGTCTGAGAAAGGGAACATACTTGGAGAGAAATAAGAGAACAATATAGAACAGAAATTAAGCTTCTCCTAGCATACTGATATGAGAACTAAAGCGTGTATTGGCAAAACGAATAACTGTGTCCTAATTCATATGCAGAAATGTAAAACCAAAGGACCCAGATTCACCTCCATTCATTTAAGGGCAACTGCAGAGCTGTTTTGCGAGTAGGGTAGAATATATAGTACCACCAGATTTAGTAAGAGTCGTCTGCTGATGATATAGTGGCACTTGTGCTAAATTAGCTGTGGTTGAAAGTCAAGTCTGCACTGTCTTGGATAGGTTTTGAACTAGAGCCACATCATCCAGCGTAAAGTAAATGTAGACACTGGTGGGCTTGGACCTTTCCGCAGGGTCATACCCCAATGTTTTGCTTCCACCCTCCTGTTTTCTGAAGTCGTTTTTGTTGGCTTTTGGACTCTGCACACCTCACCACTGCTATCCAGTGTTAATGTGCTTGTGCTTGCTCCTTTAAAAATGGTAAAATAGGCTTACACCTAATTGACACATTTAATTTACTCGTAAGTGTCTAGTAAAGTGGGATGGCATGTACTTAGGGCTCGTACATGAAATGCTACTCGTGAGAATACAGCACTTATTGTGCTACCCACTTAAGTAGCTCTTTAAACAGGTTTCAAGCCTGCCATTGCAGTGTGTGTGCACAGTTTTAAACCATATTGACAAGGCAATATGAACTTTTTTGCCAGGTCCAAACTTTCCTTTTTAATACATATAAGTCACCCCTCGGGTAGGCCCTGAACATCCCACAGGGCAGGGTGCAGTATATTTAAAAAGTTGGACATGTATTTTTCAGCTTTATATGTCCTGGTAGTGAAAAACTCTTAAATTCGTTGTTCACTACTGCAAGGTCTACCTCTCCCAGAGGATAACATTTGGGTACCTTGTTACGTTTAATAAGTGATAACTTTCAATATGGAGCAGGCACACAGATCGAGTTTGGTGTCTAAAGAATTGTAATCAAAAGCCCGTTTTCATGGTAAAGTCAGCTTTCTAGTAACAATTCTGAAAATGCCACCTTTGGAAAGTTAATTTAACATAGGGTTTGGATCCCTAAAATTCAGCAAGGGTTGACCACAAATAACTATACAATAAAATAAAGCACCATGTCTGACTCAATTTAAAATGGCTACTTCCTCATACGATCAAGAAATTTAACTTGCATGATCACATTGATTAATCAACATTAGTTATTCATCATTTTATCCATTACTTTATGTATCAAAGAAATATTTTAGATATTAGATTATTAGACATTTATAATGCACATTTGACCCACAAAACCTGGATTTGTGCTAGACCTACACCATTCAGTGCTAAATTTAAAAACTCAATCAAATTAATATGGACATATCTCAATCCCAATTCAGTTCATTGAAACATAATGGAACAGAGTAAATGTCCCAATTATAATGCCTGTACCCACTTTTACTTTATGCAGTAACCAGGAGTTGAAACAAATCCTTCATGTAGGGAGGCTTATAAGAGAGGCCTGGCTAGCTATAAAAAAACTGCTCACTGAAACAAAAAAGACCTTTTTCGGTGAACAAATCAGGAAAGCTGGCTCTTCTTCCAAAGAGCTATTCAAAACCATTAATCTGTTAACCTCCGCCACTAAGCCCCAGACTGAAAGTAATACAGAACTCTGCGAATCACTGGCTGCTTTTTTCCTGCAAAAGGTCGAAAATATTTTTTCTTCTTTTGCTTTTTCGCCTAAGGCAACGAATGAGTCAGTGTTAACAGAGGGCCCAGTGTCCACTGGCCCCTCTTCTGTATTTGATCATTTTACATCTTTAGATCAGCCTAGCGTTATCAAGCTTCTCTTTGATATTCGTTCAGGCTCCCCGTTAGACCCATGTCCAGCTTCAGTATTAAAATCGGTTTCAGACATCATTGGGGAAGCCCTCACCCCTTTGTTCCATACCATCTTTAAGTCTGGTCAGTTTCCAGCTTCTTGGAAAATTGCCTCTATTCTTCCATTGCTTAAAAACCCAATTCAGATCCTAAACTTCCAAGCAATTATAAGCCTATTTCTCGTCTCCCTTTTCCGGGTAAGATGTTGGAAAGAGCCATTAACGGTCAACTTAGTCTCTTTCTGCAGTCTAAGTCCTCCTTAGACACCACGCAGTTTGGATTTCATGCTGAACACAGCACCGAATTGGCACTTATAAAATCTACTGATGAGATTAGGGAAGCTCTAGACAAAGGTGGCTCTGCTATATTGATCATGTTGGATCTCTCGGCCGCATTTGATACGGTTCATCACAAAGTATTGATGGACCGTTTATCAGCGATCGGGGTCAGAGGCAAGGCCTGGGCTCTCCTGAAATCGTTCTTAACCAACAGAACTCAAACAGTGGCCCTCGGTAGAGATAGCTCTAAACCCTTCTCTCTTCCGTGTGGAGTTCCTCAGGGGTCCTCGCTTAGCCCAACACTGTTTAACACATATGTCACCCCGTTGTCACCTCTGATCAAATCCTTTGGATTTGACTTGTCTTCTTACGTTGACAACACACAAATTGTGTTGTCTGTTAAAAAGGGGCCAGAAGCCGAAACCCCCTCGATGTGTCACAATTGCATGCAAGCAATTGCCGCCTGGATGGCCTCAAATTGCCTTTAGCTCAATGCAGACAAAACTGAGGTTATCCTTTTTGGGAACACCGCCAATCTTTGGACACCTGATTGGTGGCCGACCACAATGGGAGAGCCTCCTGCCCCAGTGGCAAATGCAAAAAATCTTGGAGTGACTATAGATTCAAGACTGTCCTTTAACATTCAGATCAGCAGGGTTGTTTCATCCTGTTTCCTTACGCCTAAAATACTTCGCAAAGTTAAGTTCCTCCTCCCAGATGACTGCCTGAAAACAGCAGTTACTGCACTTTATTTTAGGTTGGACTACTGTAATAGTCTTTATATTAGTATTCATAAGAAACATTTGTCCAGACTCCAGATTGTACAGAATGCGGCAGCCAGATTGCTCACGGGGACACCTAGGTTCTCATCAGTAAGGGCGGGCCTCAGATCACTTCATTGGCTACCTGTTACATCTCGCATTCAGTTTAAAGCCATGTGCATTGTCTTTAAAGCTCTCAACTGCATGGGTCCTGATTTCCTGAGACATTCCATTCAGTGTTTTGTGCCGGGGAGGGTGTTGCGCTCTATGCACTCAAGACTTGTTCTCCTCCCCCGCTTTAAGAAAGTATGCTGGGGTGGGGGAAGTTTCTATCACTGTGCCATTAAGGCTTGGAACAATCTTCCTTTTCATCTCAGAAATTCCACCGAACTTCTCCCCTTTAGGAAGGGATTCAAATCTTGGTTATTTGCCCAGGCTATTCCCAGCCTCAAGTCTTTCAACTTTCACTTAGGTAGGTAGCGTACAGCGCCAGGACACCCCAGGGTAGCAGAGCTCTCTAGAAATTCTAATAACATAACATAACATGTAAGGAGATACACGGATATTGGAGGGTTCACTCCTCATGTAATTCCATTCAATCAACACCCTTGTAGTAAATGCCTATGCATTTCGACCGACTTGATTTAAGGGTCTCCTCAGGACATATCACTGAAGAAGGCCGTAGGACAATGAAACATTAGAAAAAATTAAACAATAAAAATGTGTGGAATTTGTGGGGAATATTTGACATTGGTGCAAGGCTTAATTGAATCATGTTTGCTGAGATGTACCTTAAATTAAAAAAGAGGGAGGGATTGAAATGAGGCCTCCAAAACCAATTCAAATTTCACAGTATCATTCGGGTTTTTGGTGAAGGAAGATACCTTCCTAAAGTGTAGGCGGTCTTCGCGTAGCCAGAAAAGCTTGAGCAGCCAGAGCGAGGCGTGCATCTCAGTGTATCAAGCTTAAGCAGTGCAGTCAAACCCTTTAGTAATAGCTTGCCAAAGTAGTTCCACATGTGTCAGCATGATGGTGTATCCAGATGTCAGTGAATGTCTTGAATAGGTTGTTTGACTAGAGGCGCATTACTCAAATCCTTCTGCGTCAGTTGATGTAATAGCCACAGCCAGAAATTACCTTGCTGTACATGCGGTCTTCTTGTGCAGGGATGATGGGAGTTGTAGTTTCCATCTTCCGTTTCGCAGAGTCTTTAGAGCATATGCAAACATTACTGAGTGTCATACGTTTTAGAGAAATGACCTTGTTGCGCATGTGGTCTTCTTGTGCTGGGATGGTGGGAGTTGTAATTCTCTCCTTCCATTCCACATGGTCTTTTATGTGTATACTAACATAAATGAATATCAAAGGTTTTGGAGCTCCAGCATTTCATTGAGACCAACAGTAGTTGTATTGAATTGTAGAACTAAGTTAGCCTCTATTTTGTTAGGTTCATATAAATTATGGTCCCCAAAAATGAGTGCCAGTGGCCCACATCGGCATCCACCTACTCAAATTAAGCACTATGTATAAGAGACACAGGACTACTACTTTGCATAATCCAAAATGCCTTTAATGAAAATAATCCACAACATATTAAACTTGGGGAGATGATGAGCCTGCACCTGGAAGATATCTTGCAAGGAGTTTAAGGGCCCAATTCAAAATATTGTTTTGTCATGTGGGTGCTCCATTTTCCGTAGCAGTTAAGGTGATTGTGGCAATCTGAAGCCTTCCTATGAATGGTTGTATTGGTACGTTATGGGGTGCCTATAATGCCCTTAATCTAGCATCAGTCTATGAGCTGGGTTGTTCCTATTGCACTGATTGCTCTTACTGACCAAGTGACTGTGAGGCAGTTGCTGGGATATTGAAAGTTAGTAGCTGACAAACAGCTTTTATTCAGAACAGGAAAGGTGGGGCCATAATTCAGTGCACTGTGTGCATGTGCTTCTCTCCTCTAGCGCCCTTCTCTCCTGTTTACTCTTTTTAGCTCTGACACCTCCAGCTGCCTGATGCACTTCTTTACCAGACCTGCATAACTGGGAGCTTCTCTTTCAATCACATGTCTCAGCTGGCCAGTTCTGACAACTGTGAGAAGTTCTGTACTAACCATACAAGCTGGTCTGTTGCCATGCCATCTGGAGGGCTAGCTGGGGCGTGTGCTAGGCTCTGTTCTGATTATCATGTTTTTTCTCTTCCCTTTTAGACATGCTAATTATTTAGATGCAAATACATGTTTTTAAATAGATGCATGTTTATTTGATTTCATTTTTCTTTGCAACATTATAATCAAGTATGCTCAAATATATTCACGGTATTTAATCAGAGTTGGATGTTTTATTGAAGGCTGCTAACTATGTTTCTTCAAAGAACACAGTCTTACAGGACGAAAAGAACTAACAGGGCACCAGGCAGTTGTTGACAAATTGTTTATCCTGAAAGGTGTAGTAACATTTAAATAATGTTATATAAGCTGAACACTGGGTGTGAATGGTCGACGAGGAACTTCGTTCCATGTGACACAGGTGAGAGAGGCCATGCAGAATTTCATCACTTGCTTTTGCTGAAGGATAACAGGAGTCGTTCAGCCTTCTCTGGCTGAGCTCATCAGCAGGGCTACAAGTGCAGAGGAAAAAAGTAGACCTTGCATTATAAAAAAAAGTAAGGGTGGGATTACTATAAAGTAACACAGCCAATATGTGAAAGCATTATCCGCTCTCTGCGCTTTTGGTGAACATTGCACCTACTATTCCGTTTGTTTTTATTGCAGTTACATTTCATATCGTACACGTTAGAATAGGATTCTGATTTTAATATAAACCTTTCCAATATATTCATTGTTTTCTAGTGTTCACAGTGCAAGTGTGCCTGCATTGGGGGGACTGATTGTAATGTTTATGTGCAGGAAGGTGTCCCTTCCTGCACATTAAACAATCACAAATGGTGACTTGTAACTCCTATGTGTGCTGCATTGTGCAGCACACATAGAAGTTGCAAACTGTAATTTTTAGGTCGAGCATTCAAGACCTGTTGTAATTTCTCCTATGAACTTAAACCCATCCCCCTGCTTTTGATTTGTTTGTTTCAGTGTCGATTAAAAATTCTTGCTTGCTAGTGGTCAGCACCTTCTCTTTGTCCCTCCTATTTCCGTTGTGTTCCTCCCAGGCAGCAGGGACTAAGTACTGTCTAATTTCGCCATGGCTCTTGATGTGTTCTTTGGGGGACTATTTTGTTTTTTGGTTTCCTGGTCTGTTACCTTTTGCCTGTGTTCAGCTTTGGAGGCATAGCTGCTTTCATGTAAATATAGTATTCCTCCCTCCCACCTCCTCTAAATGCCATAGTTGTGTTCATGCAGCCTCCCTCGCCGTGCCTTCCACTCTGTTGATTGTATTTATTTAGCTTTTTTGCCCTTTTCATTTCTACGGTCAGTTTGGCTTCTTTTTGGTAGGCTATTAGTTTTGAGCTTTCTTCTAAAGGCGATTGGGCTTGTTGAAGTCTTGTCTCCCTTTGTGCCTGCTCCCCGCTCCCACCATTTTAAAACAGCTGCAGGCTCGTAGGAGGCACTGATATATCCTTTCAAGTAACCATGAAGTGGTGGGCATGGGGAAACTAGGTGATTTGCCCAGAACCACAAGAAGCTGAGCCGACTCCGAGACTCAAACCCGTTCCCCCAGCTCTAAAGTCAGCAGCCCTGAACGTGAGGCTACATCGTCTTCCTCTGCTTCTTGTACAGCCTCCCACAGGAAATCTCCGTCAGGTTCAAGCTGTTGGGAAAAAAAAACTGAGGGCTTGCATGCTCCTTGCTAGCATCAGCTGCAGTATCACCTCCACTCTCTGAAACCTGCGTCTCCTATACAGTAATTCAATATTTAGAATTTGCAGGGACCCGTGCTAAAGTTTCAGGATACATCCCTCTATCCTCAGTTAAATGTTGTCACGCCTGTGTTGTATTCCTCCCCCACAATACGTAACTTGCATGGCATGGAGAGGCTCCTTGCAACCTCGACCAGAGTGTGCCTGGCACCGGTTTGGAGTGTGTGCTGTGGAAGCGTGCGGTATAATACGAAACATGATTGTGTTGTGAGAGGTATCGTGGATTTGCGTGCCTGACAGATTATAGCAACACTTGCTTGCATCATTTCAAGGTCAATATTTAATTGTAGCCTTACAAGACTTTCACTCAAAACTAGTAGTGGTTATTTTTAGGATTTCCTTCTACGTGATCTTAGCCTGTCAGATGAAGACATCACGTCTAGGGTTTTTTTTTTTCTCTTACTGGAATTCACATACAGTGTCCGTGGAGACATGTGCAGCGAGTCAGAACGTCATCGTATCTACCTCTAAAATCGCTTCCATCACTATTTCTAGTAAAATTATCCCACGGAAAAATGTTTCCCAATATGGGTGTTATTTCAGCAGATAAAACATTTAGAATGGGCAGGGGTTGCCGAATGAGTGGAGGGAGGCAGCTTCCGGTCACTTGGAATGCAGATGCATAGGGTGTGGGGAATCCTCACCCCACCAAAAACAATCAATTGCAATGTAATAGGTCTCCCATTAGTTAAATGCAGAGCTATTGGCTTTACATATGTAAAAGTAATCCGGGGGACAAATACATTTTTTGTCTTATTTATTCACTTTAGTAACAATGGCGGAACACCGAGTGGCATGCCACCATATCTACAAAAGCCAATAAATAAAAAAAGTTATTTGCCTGCCGTGTTACTTCTCCATTTGCAAAGCTAATAGCTCTGCATTTAACTAATACGAGACCTATTGCATTGCAAATAGTAAGTTGAGTATGGGAACTGTGCTTCATGGGTTTTACAAATTAAGATCACATTTTCTATTGAATGGGACACTTCCTAGATTTCTAGTAAACAAGCGAATTACCAATTATTGGTTTCAGAGAATGAACTTTCCTAAACACGCACTCAGACACATGTGCGAAAAATCACCATGTGGGGAATGAATGAAAAATAAACGGAAGGTATTGCACTGACTGTAGCGTGGGGAAAAGGAACAGAGAAATTTCAAGAAAATCCATTCTTGTTGGAGAAGCTTAGCTTCAACAGTTCAAAGAGAAGGGAGCAACTATGGCAGATCATGGGCTTGTGGCCACAGAGGTACTTTGTCTATGTTCATTTCAGGGGTAGCATATTTGCACGTTGCAGAAAGGCGCTTAGAGAGGTCACTTAAGAGTAACTGTCATGGAAGTACAGGATGTTTCTCAGACCTCTCTAGTTTCTCATTCAAAGATTTTAGCATTTTGGCGCTAGGGAATGACAGGACTCCCTTTGGCTACACCCGGCCTCATGAAATGATTAATTTTAATGTGGAAAAATTGGACAAACTATATACATTGTCTTTTTTCTGGGTCTTAATGTCTTATTTCGATTCTAGCGGACGGCTTACACTGTCATAACATGCCACACCCTATATAAGGCCCTTAGACTACATGACTAGAAGCTGCAAGACTTTGGAGGTTTCTTCAACAGCATGACTGCTATGACCAGATCTAAATCCTCATAATGGACCTTAAACATACGTTTGCTTTATATGTAGGGTTCTTGGGCTGACTTCTATAGACAGCTCTTACTCTTGAATGACTGCTTAAGGGGTGTTAGTAAGAGCTGTCTGTCACCCTAGGACAGTTAATGGGAGTGTCTCACCACAACACAACTAAGGGCTGTGTGTCCCCCTAGTCCAACTAAAGGTTGTATGCCACCCTTGTACAACTAAGAGTTGTGTGTCATCCTAAGGCAGTTAAAAGTTGTCTCGCACCTTAATTCAGATAGGGCTTTTGTGTCACCTTAGTGCAGTTAACAGTTATCAGTCACATTAATGCTGTTAAGGGTTGTGTGTCACCCTAATCCAATTAAAGATGTGTGCCAACCATGGGCAAGTAAGGGTTGTGTGTCATTCTAGTGCAATTAAGGGTGGAGTGTCACCCTAGTACAGGTAAGGGTTGTATGGTATCTTAGTGCAGTTAAGGGTTTTGTGTCACCCTAGTGCAGCTAAAGGTTATGTGCCAACCTATTGCAGTTATGGTTTGAGTGTCACTTTGGTGCAACTAAGGGTTGTGTGCCGCCCTAGCGCAGTTAAGGGTTGTATGTCACCCTAGTGCAGTTAGTAGTTTTATGTGGTAAGTGTGTGTAATATCCTTTTATTGACATTTACATATTTTGCAGTTGCTTTATTTCACTTCCACTACATCCATAGTTTTCCCCTGCATGTGAAATCATACCTCGTTTCTATTCTCTTACAAAATAGGACTTTGCAATATACTTGCCTCCAAAACAAAATAACTTTTATTTTCTCTCACTCTCATCTCCTGTCCTCAAAATAATAAAAGTGGATCCCAACTAGAAGTCAGAGCTTTACACACAAGTTCATGCTTTACATAGCTTTTCCTCAAAGCAGACTTAACACTTTCAAGGGAAAGTTGTACAAAATTACAATTGAGTGCAAAATGATGAAAATGGAGACGATGCAATATTTGCGTGTCGTTGCGTTCACTTAGAACTTTGCACCGTTGCTTATTTTTTTGCATTTTTAATTAGAAATGCATGATAGTTGTGAGAAAAATACTGAGCTGTACACCACTTATAAGAAGAGAATCTATTTCTCAAATAGGAGCAACAGAGAAGGGTGATAGAAAAAATCACCAAACAGAACAAATAGTCTGAAAATGTTTTGTAAAGTGAGTTTTAAAAAAAGTAGTAAACCTCTGCTCTCTTTTGAGTAGGAGACTTCTTTTCATGAGCAAAGAGTTTGGTAGGAGACAGTTCCTCAGCTCCTTTATGCTTATGTTCCCTCAAACCAAAAGCCAGAACTGTATCTTTGTCAACCCAACCCACTGTAAATAATGCAATATGTTCAGGTGTCTTAAAGTAACATTTTTAACTTATTGTAAAGTACATTTCGCAATTTACAGAACGTAACATACTGAAACACGTTAGAAAAAGAAATATTCATGATAAAAAAACGCATTTTTTTAAATTACCAGCATTGTACAATATTTCAATAAATTAAAAGCCCTTGATAATACCTCAATATGGACCAGGGGCCAGATGTACAACCGTTTTTACTGTTAGCCAAATGGAAATCAGCCCATTTGCGACCGCTAAAAAGGGTTGTAGCATGTACCAAACCTATTTTGCGAGTCGGTAACCTGTTACGACTACCAAAATAGGTTTTGCAAGTCGCTGTTAGGAAGAAGTATGCAAAGGGCATCTCTTCCTAAAAGCTAGTCGCAGGGGGATATAAGGTGGTTTTGTGGCCACATTTGCAGTCGCAAAACAATTGCAATTGCCACTAATTTTAAATTGGTGGTAAGCCAGTCGCAAATGGGAAGAGGTCACTAAGGGATCCCTTCCCCTTTGTGATTGTCAGCAAAAATGTTTTTTAAGGTCAGGCATTGGTCCCACAGACCACTTCCTGCTTTTAAAAAATGAAACTGAAACCTTTCATTTTTATTTTTTAAATGCATCCCATTTTTCTTTATGGAAAACGGTTTGCATTTAAAAACAAGCCTTTGCATTGCAACAGGTTTCGCGTTACTGAATGTTTGAGCTAATGGCGTTGCAAATAATAATGCAACGCCAGCTCAAACTTTCAGTAATGCCAGGCCTATTGCATTGCAAATGCTTGTTTAAGGATTGTTTATGTGCTGCAAGGGACACCTTCCTGCACATAAACAATAATTAATGGTGTTTTGCTGTTTCTATGTCTGCTGCACAGTGCAGCACACATAGAAACAGAAAAAACGAAGAGAAATAAAGCATTTCTCCTCATTTCGCCATGTTAACACCTGGTTTTCTGTGGTCTTAATTGTGGTGCTGCCCCAAATTTACGCCAACAGTGTAAATATGGGGCAGCATCAAAATCAAAGGGTGTTGCGGTGGAACGCCCACCACAACACCCATTGCCCACCCCTTTCATGCTATACCCTTTCACGCTAAGTATAGCATGAAAGGGGGCTTTATTTACAGGGTGGCGTTAAGCTACATAATGTGGCTTAACACTGCCTTGTAAAAAAGACAAAGCCCCCATCGTCACAGGAACATCATAAAGAGGGACGTTCCTGTGGTGATAGGGGCTTGTAAATATGCCGCGGAGTCCTATAAATTGTTAGGGCCATATGGCAGATAACTTCATTTCAGAAAGAAAAGTAATTGGGATAACATACCTGCCAAGAGTGTTCATCTGATGCGGGGGCATGAAAGTGCATACACATAGCCCAGGTGTTCAGGTGCTGTTTTTCGATTCTCCATTAGAGCACTGTTTCCATGTAGCTCTTTTCCGTTGATTTGGTGTAGGTCTTTTTTCTCCATTTCTTCTTTAATTATCCTTTCCCCCAATTTCCGCTCTTTTTTTTGAGGGGGGGGGGGCATTTTAGGGCCATGACACATTTACCTGTGTGCGCTGGTTGGAGCTGGAAGGTGGCATATATATACTGCTTGTATTATGGTCTGCTGTGCTGGTTTTTACTGTTGATTTCTGTGATATTTCCACAGACAGCACAAATGCCTGCTTTATCTCCGACCTTGAAAAACACTTATAAACATTAGTCTGATATTAATGTATGCTGTATAGATCTACAGATGTTATGAAATCATTTCATACATATTACCAGTTTAACACTTTACACACATTAAGACTTACTGCATTTAGATTAGGTATTATAAAGTATTACTTTCAAAAGTGCCCACAGGTTAGAGTTTTATAAACCAGGATGTGTTAACAGAGCAGACACAAGTATCTTTAAATGTGTGTTTAAATGAGTGTTAGGAGAGTAGTCTAGTGAATTGGGGGATGATTTTAATGTCTCTGTGGGGGATCATCCACACCTCTGTCCACGCAATACAGCTTGTGCTTCTAGTTGTGGTTTTCCTTGTTGTCCTGATTGTGGTTGTGGTTGTGGCTGTGGTGTTTGTGGTATCGGTAGTGGGTTGGAGGTATTGTAGGGGGATTCACATCATGGTTTGTGCGGGGTGTGGGCCTCATAGGTTGTGGTCCCTCTGTCGAATCCTAAGCAGTTGTGCAGGTTCTCTTATAAACCAGCTGAGGGAATTATTTAAGGTGGAATGGCGGCTTTCAACTACGGACAGTGGTGAGGATGGCAGACGGGTGGTGGGTGAGTGCATGCATACTCCATGTAAGAAGCCTATATCATAGAATAAGTACTCACTTACCTTGCTTGCTGCCCGACATTTCCTCCTCTCTCCGGTGTTCTCTCCTCCAGGCTCCAGTGTGGGCCCCAGCCAACTCCCTTAACCAATTCTGGTGCTTCTCTTATGCTGTTAACCAGCATGAGAGCAACGCCAGGATTGGAGGGAGCAGCCTCTCTCAGCGCTCTGAAGGTCTCTGGAGGCCTGTGCTTGCTCTCAACCGAGCTGTCGAAGACAGCTGGGTTCAGCTGGGGTAGAGAGGTTTAAAGTGAACATGTCTGGCTGGTTGTCGCAAGACAGATGGTCAAAGTGACATGCACACTTTAAACTCAAGTGCACAGCCCACCACTCCTCCCTGCTGCTGCCACTCAGCAGCAATGGACTCCCCGTCCTGACACTCGGTTCCGGACGGGTTGGTGAAAAATTAAATGGTAATAAATTAACTTTATTACCATTTTGTTTTCCATCTCTGGGACTTTTTGGGGGGCATTTGGGCATAGGTGGTCCACAATCTCTCGCAGAATCCCTCCATGTCATGAATATCCCCCTGCACAGTGGAATGCTGTCCGAAAAGTTAACCCTCCCAGAAGACAGAATTTTTCCATGCTAGACTCTACAACTGGGTGCACATCTCCACTCAGAACATGTGGGCATGTCTATACATGCACATGTAACTTTGTGACTTGGGCCAATTGACTTCTACTTTTGTGGAATTTTGATCTTTTCCTGCTCTTTAGCACTTTCTAAATTGGCTTAACTAGAGAATTTCCGCGGGATGGGTAAACAATAACTTCAAAAATTGAAGAAAGATTGCTGATTTCATGTGTTGTTTTGCCAAGTTAGATCTTAAACCTCCTCAAGAAAGTGGGTCTTCTATATGCGCTGTGTTTTGGATCATACATGCTGCTTTGAATTGCATATTCGCTGGAGGGTATGAAAACAGTTGTACACCAATATGGTAGGGGTGGCGTGATATGTTGATTCTGATGGGAAAATGACAAAATATGAAATACTTGAAAGTGGGTACAATTTGTAAACCTCTGAATTCATATTTCTGCTCGTCTACTAGGAAAACTGTTGTGTGTGCCAACAGTGTAAATATGGGGCAGCATCAAAATCAAAGGGTGTTGCGGTGGAACGCCCACCACAACACCCATTGCCCACCCCTTTCATGCTATACCCTTTCACGCTAAGTATAGCATGAAAGGTGGCTTTATTTACAGGGTGGCGTAAATAAATAACATCAAATAATGTATCAATTTTATGAGAGGCAGACATTACAGCATGAGAAGGACAGAAATGTGCTGGAATTGTGAAAAAGCCTACTATTATGCCATGCCCTTTTGCCCTAACCTATGAGAAACATCCCCTGTACGTTTATCGGCCACTCCCAATAGACCCTTCTTTCAATGAGCATAATGCCTTCTTGTTTGGCTGCCATTTTCACCCTAAGCTGAAAGCTCTTTCGCAGCACAGGAGGCTACTCTGAAAAGAATGGTGTTGAGAAGCTGACCCTTCAAAAAGTCTTCAGGATAAGTAATTGCTACATTTTAGGGGAGCTGTAGAGAGAATTCTAGACTGCTTTTCATTAATTCTTTCATTTTGAGTCTGCTATTCATCCTTTAACACAGTTCAAATGCACCTCTGTTGCTATTTGCTGATATTGTTTTCTGTTGGAAAATGGTCCTCTCTGAGGTGTCACCCCAAACCATTTGCCTTCCTCCTTCTCTTTTTGCTGAACTCTTTTTGTTATCCTTGGGACTCTGAGCACTTTACAACTACTAACCAGTGTTAAAGTGCATATGCATCTCCCCTAAACATGGTAATATTGGTGTACACCTGATTCGCCTATTTGTTGAACTAGTAAGTCCCATGTAAAGTGGTGTAACCTATGTGCAGGGACTGTACTTCAACTGCTATTAGTGGACCTGCAGCACTGATTGTGCCACCCACATAAGTAGCCTTTGACATTGCAGGGCCTGCGTGCGCAGTTTACTGCCACTATGACTTGACATTTAAAAATACTTGCCCAGTCCTAAACTCCCTCTTTAGTACATATATGTCACCCCTTAGATAGGCCCTAAGTATCCCTGAGGACAGGGTGCTATGCAAGTAAAAGGTAGGGCATGTACCTTTATGTTTCGCATGTCCTAGTAGTGACAGTCTATTTCGTTTTTTCACTGCTGTGAGGCCTACTCCTCTCAGAGGCTACAATTGGGAATTCCTTATTACATCTTTAAGCTATAATTCCTGGTCAGAGAGTAGTAGCTTTGTCAAGTTTAATATGGTTGGAATGGTATTGATAAATCCTACTTACTGGTGAGGTTGGATTTAACTGTACTATTTAAGAAATGGCACTTTTAGAAAGTGAACATTTCTCTGAACTTGCTTTGTGCTTGACAGATTGTCTCCAGTACCTGTCTGGGCTGGGTGAGAGCTACATTTGTGCATGCCATCTATACAGCCACAACACAGGACACTCAACTGCACCTGCATTCATTCATCTGCATACTGATGGGTCTTCATGGGCAGGGAGCAATGGAAGAGGCTGTCTCTTATACTTCAATATGTAGTGTGCTCTCTACACACAATGCACTGATCACCACCCACAGCTAGGCTGGCAGACTGGACTGGGCTGAAATGGATCTTTGTGCACTTCAGAGGGTTCCTTTGAAGTCACCCCCACATCAAAGGCACTTTTGGTATAAGTACTGGGTCTAAGACCCCATCTAATCAGACACTTTTAGACCTATAACCAGACATTACAGGCTCTACACCTGCACCTTGCTAGAAGAACTGCTGTGCTGTCAGGAGGGGCTGTCCCTTTTCTAACTACTCTGCTGTGTTTACCTGCTGCTTGTTGAGCTGCAGGAGAGACTGCCACTTTGCTACCTGTCTTCCTTTTCTGGCCAACTGCCTGCTGCCTCAGAGTTTTTGACTTTAAGTGCTCTCCAAGGGCTTTTTGGCTTGTACCCTTTTCACGAAGTCTCAGGGCCATCAAAGACATAATTTCTGTGCTTTACATATTTTCCCAGCTGCAAGAACTGTCCTGCAAGAACCAGCATACTCCCAGCGCTCCGCTCTGCAGAAGGGAAGGATTTTGAATACAGAGATTGAGCACTACACTTTGCCAGCACCTTCCACTCTCTCAAGTCTTATGATCTGCAAAATTCATGGCCATGTGTTGACTATAACCACTTCAACCGAGCCGACACCACAGAACTGAGGGAAGCCCTCCTAACACATTGCAGTAGCAACCAAGCTTCCTCTTGATGACCCGACCGTGCTGCACACCTGCAGGGAGAGATCAGCGTGACCTAGTCGTCAACCACTCCACACCTCTGAGGGCAATCCAGCATGGGCCAGCGCTGCACCAATCTGTCAAAATGAAGGGTCCCCAGTGATGCAAGAACTGCTCTTACTACAAAAAGGACTGTGACCTGGGTCGGGACCCATGAGATCCTCTGGGATTATATGTTATGTTATTTAAATTTATATCTAGGCGCAACAGCTACCCAAACGGGTTTCCCGGCGCCCTGCGGAAACGACAGAGAAGAAAGTAAACTTACTGATTAAAAAGCCAGGTTTTAAGAGACTTACAGAAAAGTGTAACATTCATCTGTGTACGAAGAGACAACGGAAGAGTGTTCCACAGAACAGGGTCCAAATAGGAAAAAGAACGGCCACCCATACGGGATAGTCTGATCTTTGGTACCTGAAATTTGGCCTGAGTAGTAGATCTTAGAGTGCGTGAAGGCAAGTAAGGGTGGACTAGATTTTGCACGCACATGGGTGCTTGAATCTGAACATATAGGGGCATATTAACAAGCCAGGTGATAAAATTATCGCCGCTTTAGCGGCCGAAAACTGCCGTTAAAACGGCGATAATGGGCTTGATAATATGCTCTATGGAATTCCAATTGAAGCTCATGTTAGACGTCATTCACATTTAACATGGGCTTCAATTGGAATTCCATAGAGCATATTATCAAGCCCATTATCGCCGTTTTAGCGCCAGTTTTCTGCCGCTAAAGCGGCGATAATTTTATCGCCTGGATTGATAATATGCCCCATAGTTCAGAGCTTTAAACTGAATCCGATTTTCAACTCTTAACCAATGAAGGTCCCTCAAGGAAGAGGAAATAGAAGCTGGTCTCGGAGTTCGGCATAGTGATCTGGCCGCGGAGTTATGTACTCTCTGTAGCTTTCGTGTCACATCTTTGTTAGCTCCAAGATAGAGGATGTTACTGTAGTCCAACCGAGAAGTAACAAGAGCCTGGACTACGTTTCTCTGAGTAGGGCTAGGAAGAACTCACACGATTTTTCTCAGCCACTTCAGAATGGTGAAGCATGTTGCAGCAACCTTCGTGGCTTGTTAATGCATAGATAGTGAGTCGTCAATGATAAAGCCAAGGTTGCGAACATGATGGGAAGGCTGCGGTACTGCACCCATTTCTGTGGGCCAGTGTTGTGGACCCCAGAGCTCTTTGGCTTTCCCCAATACCAGAACCTCCGTTTTTTCACCATTCAGCTTGAGAAAGTTGGCATGCATCCAAGATGCCACCTTACACAGCCCAGCCCGAAGAGCAGAAGGCTCTGAATTTTTTGCCACAGAGAGTGAGAAGATAATCTGCGTGTTGTCGGTGTAAGAAGATAACGACAGACCAGCTTCTTCGATGGTCGTTGCCAGGGGTCTAACATAAATGTTAAACAGCAGAGGACTAAGGATAGACCCCTGTGGGACTCCATACGGGGATGAGTGAATCTTGGAGTTTGCTGCAGAGGAGAAGACCTGAAACGTGCGACCAGTAAGAAAAGAGGTTAGCCAGCTGAGAGCAGTACCAGTAACCCCTATAGATTGTAGGGCATTTATCAACAAGGCATGGGAGACCGTGTCAAAGGTCGCACTTAGATCCAACAGGACAAGTGCGACCGTGTTGCCAGCATCCAGATTTTGGCTCAACATTTCTGTTACGCCAAGAAGAGCAGTCTCCGTAGAATGACAAGTTCGAAATCCAGATTGCG
This sequence comes from Triturus cristatus, assembly GCF_964204655.1. Taxonomy (NCBI): domain Eukaryota; kingdom Metazoa; phylum Chordata; class Amphibia; order Caudata; family Salamandridae; genus Triturus; species Triturus cristatus. Next base: position 1,111,961,214 of record NC_140580.1, on the reverse strand, counting down.
TAGGATGCAAAATCCCATTATTTTCAATGAACTGCGACAGTTGACCATTAATATGCCTCTCCAATATTTTTTAAAAAACAGGAAGTAAAGAAATGGGCCAATAGTTCGACGACACTGTAAGGTCAGCATTGGCCTTTTTCAACAATGGAATGACCATTGCATTCTTCCATTCGAGGGGGACAAGAGATTAATCTCAAGATGTATTAAGGAGTTCCATAATGATTGCAAGTGTGGACAGGTCAAGCTGCCGCAGTACAGAAATAGGGAGTGGATCACAAGGGGAACCAGATTTAATACAGCCCAGATGCTGTTTAAAGGACTTCATGTCAAGTGGTAACCAGTGGTCTATTTTATTAATGGCATTTATATCAGGCGGAGTGTTGCCAACAGATGGCCAGATTAATTGGATGGGGATGGAAGATAATGAGGCAAAGGAAGATGGCATATTCCCAGTCAAGGTGGAATATATTAATTCCACCTTGTTAGTGAAGAATTGAGCAAGATCATCACATTGCGATTTATTCAAATTGGGGGGAGTGAGCTGCGTTGCAGCACCTGATTATTCTTTTACCATTTTGAATAATGTTTTAGGACAATTCTTGGCATCAGATAAAGTTAAGGAAATATATTTTGCACGCGCAGCTCAACAGAGAGAATGATATTCCCTTTTGGCATGGAGATAAGCAGATTTAGCGTCGGGCGCAAAAGCTCTTCTCCACCGTCTTTCCATATTTTTACATTTGGTTTTCTCAGCTTTTAACTTGTCTGAGAACCAAGGGGCTGGAGGGCGATGATTGCTAACCCTCTTACAGGAGGCAGGGAGGCAAGTATCTGTTGCTTTACAGATCCAATTATGAAACGTTACTAAATCAGTATCGAGAGTGTTTTTAAAAGTAGGAGCATTATTACAATGAAGTTTGTTAAAGTTATCTATGTGCAACTTTTTCCAATTCCTTGTTAGTTTTAAAGTACCACAAGACACCACCTGCGAATTCTCCGAAGTCGTTAGTTTAAAACCAACTAAAAAGTGGTCGGACCAGGACAAAGGGATAGCTATTAGACATTCAATATTGGATAAATTATAAAATATAGGATCCAATAAGTGACCAGCTTTGTGCGTAGGTCCAGAATTATGAAGCAGAATATTGATAGTTGTTAAATATGAAATAAGGGTACTGCTAATAGTACAGGCAGGATCCTCCAGATGGAGATTAAGGTCCCCTAAAATTGAAACATTCGCTGAACTAAGCAGGAAGGTAGTAACCAAATCAGGAAAGTTTGTGACCCATGGACCAGCAGGTCCAGGGGGTCTATAAACCATACAGCCCACGCAGTGGCTCATAGTTGCTCATCCTTGTCTGTATGTGCATAACTATTTTACTGCATACTGGTCCCAAGGAACCCATGGCCAATTCCTCATTGGGGTAGTCAGCGCCCGCACAGTGCGGAGCCTGTACCTGCCGGGATTCATGTTTAATCACTTCAGTCTGGTGAGACCACAACGAAGGTACCAATGACAAGTGCTTCTTTCCATCACTCCTCGTGAACATTACCGTAATCTTCCTAAAGAAAGTGAATGAATTTCTAACACTTTGATTTTCCATGCCTATTTTTGAAACGTTATAACTTAAGAACCACTGAAAGAATCATTATCATTTTGGTCTTGTTTCCCTCAGTGTAAAGAGTACTGTTGCAGCGTGGAACATCAAATTCCCCCTTCGTCACAGACCTAATACCGCAATAGCAAATTCACTCAAAACATTCATTGGTGGGGCCCATAATACCAACACACATACTTCATTGATCTGCTTACCTAGAGGAATAAGTTTCCAAACGCTGACATGAAAGGAATATCTTTACCTAAACCCTAGATGCATTGAATACTTTATTAACTTCAACCTTGTGATATTCCCCTCATTGGGTGATGAATCACATTAGTTGTTTTGTAGTTTAGTGATCTAATTCATTTATCTATACTCTTCTCTTATCCTAGTTTTCTTCTTCAAATAATTGACACAACACATTTATCAATTAATCAAATATTGTTTATCTAATAAAATTGCAAATTGTTAGAAATCATCATCCAAACCGCAGAACATCATATTTACCTAATCTGGCTATTAGTCGTCCTCTAAGTCAGTCAAGTCATGGAAAAATCTTTAAATTCATCAAAGTCAGGCCGCAAATCAGTCTCTCATAGATTCAGGATAACAGCTGTCCAGCAGTGTCACCGTCCTCTCCGTCAGCATAACGTCAGGAAATCAAGTTCGTCAAAGAAGAGAGAGTTTTTTAGTTCACTTTCCTACCTACTTTTATAATGAAAATAATGTCAAAATGTATCAAGATTGGGGTTTTAGACTGTCCCCATTGATGGACGTGGAGTCAAGCGGTAAAGTTCTCACATAGTCCACAGGATTAAGTCATCGCACTTGCTGGTTCCGGTTTTAAAGACAGTCCATTGTATTATCCTTGGCGAAGCTCCCAGGATGTCCTTGGTAAGAACATCATCTCCTGGGGTCAGGACTAGGCCATTGTTGCTGGCAGTGACGCATGCGCACTTCACCAAGAACCTCGTGTGTCAGCAGCAGTCACGTTATACGTCTTGTTCAGCTATCTTGAAATAGGCGGAAATGGTCAACTTAAGCAAAACAAACACAAAAACGTAATTAAAACATGGAAATGGCTAATAAAATGTTAAACCCTCACTAATTCCCTTATGTGTAAGTAATTGTCTAGCAGAATAGCAACATTCAAAGCGTTTATACTCACTCAATGATGTGCAGCTTACAATTACATCACAAAAGCAACATATATCATGCAATATTCTAATTTTCTACTATTAGTATGCGTACATATGTTAGTATACAATAAGTTTAGCCATGCAAAGTGCAATTCCCACGTGTAATTCTTTTGTTAATATATTTGGTAAGTCTTCCACTGCAAACAAATTAATAAGATTACTATTAGTTGATTATTCAGATTAATATAAACATGCAGAATGGGGGGGGGGTATACAAAATTTTGTACTACCCGCTCCATCAATCCCCCCTGTGGTGATTACATCACCACACCAACAAAAATTTTGTATCCCCTTTTATGGGATTTCAAAGTGATTTCTTGTTTTATTCATATTTCAGTTTCCCCTGTTTCTTCTCTTTTTGCTGTTTTATACATACTCTCCTTGATTTCTTCCAATTCTATTTCTTCAAATTATCTTTCTTTTTTCTTATCTCTTCTCCTTAAGTTTTGTCTTTTTAATCTTTTCTGATTTGTATCCTTTCTACGACAAATACATCCTAGTCTAATTATTAATACTAAGAAAATCACACATGTTAATGGAAATAATATCTTACCTAAAAATGTACTACCTAATTTAACTACAAAATCTTTAATAGCTGATAGTTTCTTTCCAATCTTTTCCCAAACACCTTCAACCTCCAGTGGTGCAATTTCGTCATGCAATTCTGTAATATTCTTAAGATAAATTTTCAAATCTCTACTTTCGTAAGGAATGTAAGTACAACAATGTTGAACTTTCAGCATTCCACAGACTCCACCCTCTTTTGCCAATAAAATATCAAGGGCAAGTCGATTTTGCATTACCATAGCGCGCATGGCAACCATTTTAGTATTTACAAATAAGAATCCTCCAGCGGTGCTTGTTGACAAACGATCCACTACTGTTGAAAGCCTTCTAATTTTGTTTGCATTCAGAGATATTTCCACTGCGGGTATCAGTGCTCCAAAAATATCACCCACAATTTCTGTCCAAGATTCTCTCTTACTACGTGCTAAATAACTACCTATACTATGTACACCATCTTCTCCTATATCCATATGAAAAATCTTTGGAAAAACCAGGCCAACATAGCAAGTGCCATACCAATGGTCTGGCAAACGATAATATGCTATGTTCCCACAAATGAAATACAGTCCCGGAAAGACTGGATCTTTTCCACCTTTAAATCCCCATCCTCCCATGATTCGGTATGTATCATGGCATTCACTATTCCCTACAAAATAATTATCATATGCTGTTTGATTCCTTCTAATACACAATTTCCCTTTCTGAGGCCAATCTAAAGCCATAGTTGGACTCGTTTTCCC